>NC_140956.1:87429277-88029277 GCF_014529385.1 Adiantum capillus-veneris | reverse complement strand
GCGCTCATGAGCTTGCTTCTAAACCCCTGACCCCTATCAGAAACTAACACCCAGGGAACACCAAAACGGCAACATATATTATCAAACACAAACTGAGCCACCACACTAGCATTGACTTCTTTCACTGCTTTGGCCTCGACCCACCTTGTAAGGTAGTCAATGGCTACCACCACGTACTTCTTACCACTTGTAGATTTTGGGAGAGGGCCTGTAGCATCGAGACCCCACTTCTCGAAAGCACTTTGTGCGATGATGGCACCCCGTGACTCCGCTACCAGTCATCTTTCACCTATAGTCTGACACTCGTGGCACGTCTTGCACCAGTAATGCACGTCCTTCACAATGGAAGGCCACCAAAAGCCTGCTCTAAGCACTCAAAACAGAACCTGATCTTTGCCTTGGTGTCCACTCTCTTCGTGGCATTGTTCCAGCACCATCCCTATCTCTTCTTTGTACAACACCCTTCTAAGCACTCCGTCACGCCCATAGTTCATGAGATCTTCACCTACCAATGTGAATTTGCGGGACTTTTGCACCACTCCTCTCTTTTTTAGCTTGGAAAAAACCTCTGAACATTGCCCTGTACTCAAAAAGCCTTCGATCTCCTTAAGAGTCTCTCTACCTGCATAAGTGGCTGGGGCCACATTTAGACCTGCAACATGTACCTGTACTTTGCTGCTAGCTAGTTGATCCGCCTCTTGATTCTGCTCTCCTCACATGCTTGAATCGAACCTCTTCAAAAGACTTCAACATCTTCTTGATGGAAAAGAACCAATGCTTCAAAGAATCGCGCTTTACCTGCCATTGGCCTAGTAGTTTCTTGATCACTAGCAATGCATCTCCCTTCACCACCAACCTTGAAATGCCGAACTCTATGCACTGCTTTAAACCCAAATGCAGACTGAGATACTCTGCCTCATTATTGGTGTGGACATCCTCTAAATCATACGCCTTCAAAAATATAGTTTTGCCTTGTGGGTCGTGTATCACCACACCTCCTCCTGCTTTCCGCACTACCCTTCGATATGCTCCATCAAACCACATAGTGAAAGAATCTCCCAAGTCAGGTTCCTCCTTGGCTTCATCTCGTACCACCCTTGGATAGACCGGCAAATCGATAGCCTTGCTGACAAGAATGTCTGCCAGGTGAGACCGACTCGTGTGATCCACCTTGAACTTGAACTCGAACTCCTGTAGCTCCAACACCCACTTCATAATCCTCTTTCCTGGCTTCAAATGTAGCACTACTTCTGGCAATAGATTATTAGCCGTCAACACAAAAAACTTACGCACAATCAAATGGACTTTGAACTTCCTGCAAGCGAAGACTAGAGCCATCACCCACTGCTCCGCCTCGGTGTAGGTAGCCTCTCCTGGGCTAATCACCCTGCTCTCAAAGTATATCGGTTTGTAGCTTATTCCTACCTTTTGCAGTAGAACCGCTCCAATAGCAACTGTGCCCACTGTCATAGACACATAAAAGTCGTCCTCTTGATTGGGAGGACACACCGTTGGCAACTGACACAAAATCTCTTTAACCCTATCAAAAGCCTCTTGAGCTTCCTCATCCCACTCATAGCCATGCACTTGATGAGCCCTCTTTTGAAGAGGATGCACATATTGCGACAACATCCAAAAGAAACGTGACAAATACTTCAACTTATGAACAAATGAAGCCAAACCTTGAGCATCCGATGGCGGTTCCATCAACACCAACGCCTTCACCTTCTCGGGATCCGCCTCTATACCGTTTTGCGACACCATATGACCTAACAACTGCGCTCGAGGCTGTGCTAGCTTGCACTTCTTGGGATTCAGCTGGCCTCCTTCTTCATCAAGCCTTTGAAAGCATAATTGGAGCTTCGATAGGTTCTCCAACCTTGAGCTGTAGCAGCCGATATCATCCATGAAGACCCTAACAAAACGGCCCAAGTATGGACCAAATACCCTGTTCATCCAACCTTGGAACGTGGCATATGCATTCACCAATCCAAATGGCATCCGGCGGTAAGCGAAGAAACCCCATGGCGATATGAATGTGGTCTTCAACTGGTCTTCAAGTGCAATCCCTATTTGAAAGTACCCCGAAAAGCCATCCATAATCGAGTATCTCTCATGCCCAGCCACCTGGTTTAGGATTTCGTCTTGAAACGGCAAGGGATAGTGATTCCTTTTGGTCGCGGCATTCAATGGCTTGTAGTTGACACACACTCTCCATTTCCCATTCTTCTTAGGGGTTATGACCACTGGTGAGACCCACTCTGACTCCTTCACAGGATATATGATGCCTGCATCCAATAGCTTATTGATCTCCTGCCAAAGGGCTTCCTTTTGAATTTCTCCTAGCCTTCTCAGCTTCTGTGATTTAGGCTTATGTCCCTCCTCAAGAAAAATTTTGTGCTCCACCCCTTTCGCACCTCGCAAATGCTTGTACTCTGTCGCAAACAGATTTGGATAGGACTCTGGTAAGGTCTTCACTTATCATGCTTGAAACCTCCTCTATGCTTAAACCATGAGCTTGAGACTGCATACCTTCTTCTTTAGGTGGAGAGTCGTCTATGGTGACTCCGAACAAGTCTGCATCTATCTTCAACATGTCATCCTCACTCTCCTCTTCCTCTGTACTAGTATAGCCTTCATTGTAGCCCGTCTCGGTCTCGTACTCGTAGCTCGTCGTATCGCCCTCATCTTTAACTGCCATAGGACGAGAACTGCTCTCCTTGGTCTTCAAATCAAGCACAATTTGCGTGCCTCTCTCTTTGTCAGGCAAAGTAAACACTTTGCTCTCCCAATCCTGCTTTGCACCTATTGCCAAAATCCATGGCCTACCCGAAATGATAGGGTAAGCATTATCCCCTGCTTTCATCACAAAAAAGTCAATTAGGCACTCTATGCCCATCACCTTGACCTTCACATCCTGCGCCACACCTAGACACCTGGCTTTAGTATGGTTTGCCATCCTCATGCGCACATTTGACCTGACTACTGCCTTGACTCCCGTCTCTTTCATGGATGCTTCTGTCATGACACAAACCTGTGCTCCACCGTCTATGTAGGCTTGTACGTGCATCCTATTCTCTATAATTGCATCCACAAGCGGAAGAACGTCAGTGGGGCTACCTACCCTCAAAGCCATGTTTTGCACTGCTTGCACATTTCCCTTAGCTCTTGGCAGCCTGGTGCTAACACTTGTGGACCACTGCCTTCTTAATTTTGGATTTAAAGCTAACAACTGGCCAAACGTAATATTTGCCTTTTGATTTTGAACATCACTCACCAGATTGTACTCGGGATAGCCTCGTCCTAGCTGGAAATCCGCCTGCTTGATTTTGCAATGCCTCCTTCTTTTGCTAGGCTCAGGTTGCTCTCTGCCTTCGTACACCTTCTCTCTGCCCTTGCGAGTTCTAGTTTCCCGTTCTACCTTTGTCTCCGTCTCAACTCTTGCCCTCTTTTTGGCCAAAACTTCGACATCCTGCTTATACACCCCTATGATGTTTACTCTTGGAACCTCACCTCCGTTTTGCTGAGCTGGCTGCACTGGATTCTCCACCGCTTGCTCTCTTGGACCATTGTATTGTCCTTGACCTCGACCTCTACCAAAAAGCGGGTACATACCTCCTCTTTCTCTCTACGGTTGAGGACAATCAGGTGCATAATGCCCTTCTTCTCCACAATTGTAACATCTACCAGGCAGTGGCCGTGCCCTGCCTCTTGCTCCTCTTGGCTGTCCTCTATCCATGACACTGAGCCGCAACTCTTGCATCTGCTCGGATAAATCTTGCACTGTGCGCACCCAATTTTGCGGCACAACAGCTACACCTCAAATTCCCTGATTTTCTTCATGTGCAGCCTCTCTCGGACTTTGCGGTTGAACATGGGCCATCGTCTCATAGCCTGACACACCCTGCTCTATCTTCTTCTTTATCTTTCTGCTCTTCGACTGTGCAATGGCTACCGCACCATTGTAATTCTCTGGGCTCTCGAAATTGACTTTCTCTCTCACCTTGGGATGCAGACACGCCATGAATTTGTCCAGCTTGAAGTAATCTCCATTGGCCAATTGCATGGCTGCCGCTAATTCTGCCCAACACTCTTCAAAATGACCCAAAAACAAATTGAACTCTTCACTTACGTTTTGCTTAAGCGCCTTCAGCTTTGCATCCATTTCGACTGGGGAAATCTCCTTGCGAAAGTCGTGAAGAAACCTCGCCCGTAGAGCTGGCCATGCTTGCTTCGGCTCACCTTCCAATGCGTTGTACCATGCTTTAGCTCTACCACACATCACCAAAGAAAAAGTTTGCATCTTGCTATCCTCATTCGGCATACGTAACGATAGCATGTATAGCTCGAAATCTGACATCCACTCGTCAGGGCTCTCTTCTCCTGTGAAAATCGGTCCATAGCTTCTCGCTGCCATGACTTCCAACGCGAAAAACCGCTTCTTTTTGATCAACTAGGAGCAATCAGTGTGCTCCTCCGTGGGGGCACCAGAAGATGGAGAGGGGGAATGGGGGAACACGCCCATCACAAACAAAAGGGCCTCTCTATAGCTCAGGGTATTCACAACACCCCTATCCTCTCAAAAAACACCTTCAAAGAAACATTTAACACTAGCAGACCACCGCCTGCTCAATGTTAGCAGACCACCGCCTGCTCCATTGCCACTGCTCACACACTCTACAAACCCACCACACAAGGTACACCTTCTACCACTGCCTGTCTCCACCCTTACGCACGCACACAACCACTCAATCTCACTCTCTCACTCAAAACACCATCGGTCCGGGGGGGCACACACTTCCACACAGCCGGCACCAAAGAGGGACATGAAAGCAGGAGAAAGGGAAGGGGGGAAGGGGAAACAACAGCACGGGAGGCAACTGTGGCTTGATTGCACTTCAGAAAACACATACATCGGCTTGCAATGCCATCACCATGGCCATTTCCAAGCAAAAGTTACAAAGGGGCTAGCTTGCTAGAGAACTCCACTTTGCAGGCTTCAAACGGCACCTCAAAAGGCCAAGAAAAAAGCCCCCAATTTGATTAATTTTTGACTTTTATAGGGGGTGGATTTAATTTGGGAATTTACAATTTAATAGGTCCACTTGGCACCTTGAATTGGTATCTCTTGGGAAAGAGGGCACCGCTTTGCTCTATTTCTCTCTTCTTCACTCTTTGCACTTGGGGGGGGGGGGGGGGGGGGGGGCATTAGCGATGTCGCTATTGCCCCCTAGATTTTTATTTTTTATTTCTTTACCTTTTATTTTTACCCTTTGTGGCCTCAACTTTGCCCTGCTCCACATGTTTGACTTTGACTCTCATTTTTTCTCTATCTGACTCTTCTCTAGCTCCTTTTACTCTTTGGTCCATGCCTTTGCCCGGCTTTGATTTATACCCAACTTGGCTTGTCCGGCCTACACTGCCCCTTGTCTTGCCTTGCCTTGTCCATCTAGCTGCCCTCGGGCTTTGTCTCTCTCCCTCTGGCTCGCCTACCCTGCTGTGGGACCTTCCCCCTACTTGAGGGGGGGAGGCATTAGCGATGTCGCTATTGCCCCCCTCCTCCTCCTCAAAATTTTGGCACCCCATGGGCTCGCGGGACCATCCCCCACTGGGACCGCCATGTCATCACCGCCAATCGCCGGACTCCGCCGCTGCTCTGGGCGCACGCCACCGTGTCGCCGCCACACTCGCCAAAACCTGCCGAAGTTCCACCTGCGCAGCGCCGGTGGCGCTCACGCCATAGCTCACGAGCTCGAGGAGCTCCTCTCTCTCCCTTGTATGCCAATTGATGCCCACGTTCCAGCCTATGAGGGATGTTTTCCGAGCCGCACACTACGCATGTGGGTGCTTCCCCGGTGCCACGTGGTAGCACCGCCTCTAACTGCCCTCGATGACTCTTTTTGAGTACTCAAAGAACTCCCTCACAATGCTTTTTTTGGCCCACTTCCCCCATGCTCCCATTCACTGCTCCCAAGTCGTACTGCCGAGCCGCAAAGCCCGGCCAAAGCTTCACTGTATCGGGTCCGTACCACATAAACGTGCTCGCCCTTTGACTTCTCTGAGTTCACAGTCCGAGGCCGCCAAAAACTTGAAAAATCATCTTCACACCTTCTACTGCCACCGGGTCCCAACTTCCTCTTTCTGTATCTGGTCGACCAAGCATCCGATTGACACACCGTTGATTTACGTTGGCTCCTCGTGACACACACTATCATCGAGAACTTTGGCGACGCTCAAACGACGCCAGATGGCACATCTTCCAATGCGGTCAAGTGGGTTCAGACCCGGCCCCCGGAAAATCTTCAACTGACCATATCTTGCTATCCAGAGCTCCGATTCGCATTGCGAGAAGACAGGCATGCTCCACAACTCGAGCACTACACACATATACACTGACATCAGCCCGGGCTACCCGTCCCCAGTTGCCCTGTTCGTCGGGGATCTGCTACACACTCTTTCTTTAAACTGCAATATCTTGAGCACCGGGGCTCCGTTTGACGAGCCGTCTGGACTGGTTTCTAGAGCACGTTGAACTCTACATTCTAGAGCCTTGACTTGGCATTTCGGACATCTTGACTCACCATATCATCTGAACCATTGCATAGAACTTTTGGCCTAAAAAGCCGCTTTAACCATACATTCCCGCTAGCCTTTGGCTGCTAAGGGCCTTGGCACGTGTCCTAGCCTTTTGCACTACACTCGATTGCTGTCTTGGCCTGGCATAGACCACTTGCTAGCTTCGACCAACTTTAGCTGCACCAACGCTTTGCCCGTTGGAAGTCTGATTGTGAGAGTCGTTTCCTGACCACGTTGGTCATGACCAAATCTGTATCGACTACCGAGTTTTCTTCCCTGTTCCTCAAGATACCGCGATGGGTTTGATTCTTGTTGAAACAGTTACAGACCTACAAGGTATGGATCTGTTTGGCACATGTTGCCACATGGGATACAACATGGTCTAGGAACTCAAGGAGTTACCAGGTGTGTTGACAAAGTATGTTGGCAAGTAACCTTCATTAGGGATGAACCTGTAGTTCTATGTGTTCCAATATGTTCAAAAGTCTGACATAAGGACACACCCTACTATACTTCTAGTAGGTATGAAGCTTTTTAAGATACTCACACGAGTTGGAAATCTGAATCTCAACTTCATGGACAGTTGCACCATGGTTTCCTTGCATTATTCCAGTACCTTCAGAAGATCTGAACACTGGTTATGCCTTTGGACAACTCTTACTTATGGTTCCTTCTCTACAGTACTCAAGTGAGTTACAAATGGAGTTACCATTTAGACCCATGTGCTTGCAAATGGACAACAATGTTGAAAATCAAGATGTTGCTCTTGGTTTCATTGAACCTCCCCATTGCATCACGTATCAGTGGGCTCACGTATAGGATGCCAACACTAAAAACATCAGTCTTCTTACGTAGATATCACCACTTTTGTTTGTGAGGATGAAAACTCATCTTTAAGAGGGGAGTAATGTCAGAACAAGGGTCATGTACCCTAAGAACTAGGATGGTCATGGACTACGGCTAAGTGTCGGCGGGCTAGACAGTGTGGACAGGGGATCCGTCTAGGGCAAGGGGCTAGGAGCCCGCCTATATAAAGGGAGGTTGGGAGGAGGATCTTAGGTCTAGTTTCCATAGTTCTTACACTAGTATCAGAGCTTAGGAGTCTCTCTTCCACTCTCTCTCTAGGCGTGGTCACTTTAGGTTCCTAAAAGTAGGGTCTTTAGGTGAGAACCGTGGCCTTTGTGAGGCTTTTCCAAAAATAGAAATTTTTTCTTTCGAATTTTGACTTCCTTTCATGTTTTGGAAGTGTGGTGCACGGAATTGAGAGCGCTTGGGCTTGAAGGAAGCGCCCTGGGGAGGTAGGGGCTTTGCCAAGATCTCGCAGCCGTAGCTGGCCTGAGCAAGCCATACCCTCATCTCTTGTGAGCTCGCGCTGCTGCAGCACACTACCTGCGTTATTTGGCATCACAAAAACCCCTTATTTTCACATTGCAAGGCCTTTTGGCCATTGTTTTTGAGCCTTGGCCACTGTTAGTGGCCCTTCCCACAAGCAAGTTGGCAAATCAAGGCGGCCAAGCAAGGCAGAGCAAGATAGAAGCCGTCTTGGCTTTTCCCTCGAGCTTCACGGCTTAAGGTTCAACTCAGTTACTGCAGGAAATTTTAGAACCTGCATATTTTTACGATTGCGACGACTTCAAGTGGCGTTCAAGCAACATATTAGCCAAAGCAACATATTAGCCAAAGCTTTCAATAATTAAGCTTCTTTTCAACGGTGACGCTTCAACCATCTACACTGTACGCGTTCAATCATCTTTTGAACCAAGGGCAATTGTGCGAAGTTCGTCTTTTACGCCGTAAGTGCAAATTCTTCTTTTTTCGACGGTCAAGTGCTACGACGCACAAAGGGGAGTTACCTATACTTGGCAAGTGCTACCAAAATCAGGTATTTTTTTGTGAGTACTTATTTCACTGCACTGTGTAGCCATGGATTCGGATATCAACATGACATTCGCTTTTGAGCAAAGTACT
Source organism: Adiantum capillus-veneris (assembly GCF_014529385.1). NCBI lineage: Eukaryota > Viridiplantae > Streptophyta > Polypodiopsida > Polypodiales > Pteridaceae > Adiantum > Adiantum capillus-veneris. The sequence goes on along the minus strand of NC_140956.1, from coordinate 88,020,733 downwards.
CCCGATCCTGCCAATGACGGCTCGCAGCCGGGTCCTCTCAAGGAGAGCACCCGTGATGCTACGGCAGGAGAAGATACTTATGAATTGCTCCATATTCAAGAATTTCGTGTACTTCAGACATGCAAGACAGTCATGGATGAAAATTTTAAGGCTTTAAATGCAAATGTTACTAAACTTTCCACATTAGTCATTCAATTACTGCAACAGCAGCCTAAGAGTACTGCTGACACCCACATGCATGAGCACGTTCGAACACAAGGGTAAGGCCCAATTGATGAAACACTGCATACTGTCACTGCCAAAGAGGTAGATGACTTGTTGAAGAATTTTAAACCACTAGTTTTCAAGGGTGAAGATCGGGACTGCAACAAGGATGCAGCGAATATCTTTCTCAGTAAATGGGATGGAATTCACGCCTTACGGTGTACTCCGGATGCAGTAAGAGCTCTGCAAACGAGCTTAACTCTGGAAGGCAAGGCCTACAAATGGTGGATGTCTCTCAAGGAGAAGAACATCATACCACAGAGTTGGGCAGCCTTTGAATCAATGTTTATTAGCAAGGAATTTTTGCCTACAAATGAGGCCGATCGGAATTGAACCGCTTGGGAAACGTGTTCCATGTGCCAATATCCATCACTCCTTGAATATATCTCTCACTATAGGGACGTCATCCTCAACTTGGAAGGCTTGGATACCTTTCAACAAGTACGAGGGTTCATACGAGGTCTGACTCCAGAACTTAAGAAGTATGTCGAGTCCTAGGACCCTAAAACACTTGAGGAAGCCATAGTGAAAGCACATATTCATGATGACCCTGATGATAAGAAAACACATAATAGTAATGTGCTTGCTAGTATACATGGTAATACACGCACTCAGGACGGGCACAATAAACAAAAATTTATAGTTTGCTAATTTAGATGTATCTAAAAAACCCAAGGGGTCTAGGGGTCCTCTCTCTTCTGAGGAATTTGATAAGGCCAAAAAAGAGAAGCTATGTTTTCAATGCTTAGGAAGAGGCCATGGCAAAAAGGATTGTCCCAAGGGGAAATCTGCTGTTTAAAGGAAGGAGAAAGCAGTGAACACAGTGCAACTACTGCCTCTCCAGTCCTCCTCAAAATTCCTTACAGTGGAAGTAACACACATTGAGGTGGCGCATGAATGCTGTCTCACAGCTTCCATGTGGCAACAAACCTTTGGACCACATGAATTAGTACGTATGCACATATATCTGCAAGGGCACAAGGTGTGCGTCTTGGTAGATGACGGTGCTACGCACAATTTCATCAATTATGGATTGGTGAAAAAGCTCATACTGCCTCAAACTCCGAGTACCCACCGCTACAAGGTAGCAATGACGAATGGACATGATAGTGAAATATGGGATACTCAATGCCGAGCTGTTCCATTAGAAGTACAAGGATACTCTACTTGTTCGGATTTTCAAGTTATGCACATGGAAAGGGATGATGTGGTTCTTGGTAGGGAGTGGTTGAATAGCCTAGGACCACCACTGAAGCGTAGCTATGAGCACAAAAGTTTGATGTTTGATTCCCATGGCACACATGTGTTGTTGTTAGGAGAAAAGGACATACCTTCATCACCACTGATTTGTACTGCCGAGCTTATGCAGCTTGTTTTTGATAATGAAATAGAACACGTTTTCTTGTGCTACTCACTGTCTCATTTTCTTTCTAACATTGAGTCTGTTGAACATTCCTCAACACCGCATGCTTCTCTCTCCTCTACTCCACCAATGGCTAATTCCACACAAGAAAACGTTGCTAATCAATTACAAAAATTATTAAAGGAATTTCAAGATGTCTTTCCTAATGATTTACCATCAGGTATACTGCCGACACGCTCAGTACAACATGGTATTGACGTGACTGCAGGCTGTAAACCTAGTAAACCACCTTACCGTATGAGTTACTCAGAGGCTACTGAGGTGGAATGTCAGCTTGCTGACTACCTTAGCAAAGGGTTTATACAACCCAGTTCTTCGCCATGGGCTTCGCCTATCCTTTTGGTGAAGAAAAAAGACGAGAGTATGCGTATGTGTGTAGACTACGGGGGTTTAAATGCGGTTACTGTTAAGACTAAATACCCATTGACAAGGGTAGATGAGTTATTTGATAAGCTAACACATACTTGAATTTTTACGAAAATTGACTTGTGGTCAGTATATCACCAAGTCCGTATTCAGCATGCTGATATACCTAAGACTGCATTCCGAACACGTTTTGGACATTATGAGTTTTTGGTGATGCCCTTTGGGTTAACAAATGCGCCCGTGGCATTCATGACACTTATGGATAGTGTCTTGAAGCCGTTTTTGGGAAAAATTTTCATTGTGTTCCTCGATGAAATTCTAGTTTATAATGCTTCTGAGGAAGAACACTTACAACATCTCAGACAGGTGTTTGAGTTGTTACGCACACACAAGTTGTTACGCACACACAAGTTATATGCCAGGGAATCTAAATGTGATTTTCTCAAGGAGGAAATTCATTATTTAGGGCATGTTATTTTAGCCAATGGCCTATACATGGATCAATCCAAAGTGGATACCATACGAAAATGGCCACCTCCTAAAAATCTGGAAGAATTACAGATCTTTTTAGGCTTTGCAGGTTTTTACCGAAGGTTCGTTAAAAACTATGATGACATTGCTGTACCTACGACGGACCAACTAAAAGGCAAAGGTAAAGCTTTTCAGTGGGGTTCCACTCAACAGCACAGTTTTGAAACACTCAAAGACGCATTAGCTACAGCTCCTATACTGGCTATTGTAGATCTTTTGAAACCATTCGTTTTGGAAACGGATGCTAGTGATCGTGCTATTGGAGTAGTCATGTTACAAGACGGACGGCCGATTGCATTTGAAAGTAAGAAACTGGACACAGCTCAACAGAATTATTCTGCTTACGAATGCGAACTCTATGCAATAGTGTCTGCCTTAAAGACATGGCGGCACTATCTATATGGTGCTCAGTTTGAGATTGTCTTTGACCATGAAAGCATCAAATGGTTTACACAACAAATGGGTTTAAAGGGTCTGAAAGCCAGGTGGGCCGAGATTCTTCAGGAATATGACGCCAAGTTAAGGTATCGCAAAGGCCGATACAATGTAGTGGCAGACGCTCTAAGTCGAATGCCAGAGATCAATTCGCTCTTGTTTACGAAACTTCGTAGTGAATTTTTGGATTCTCTCAAGGTAAAATACGAGCAAGATGAAACATATTCCAAAGTGTGGAGCCATGTTCAAAAGAGGGATCCTTCTCACTCCAATGCACGTAGTGTACAGCTAACCTCCACACCCAGTTCTCCTTTATCAAGTGATAAACTACAACGATGGAAGCATTTTACCATCGACAATGGGTAGCTACTCCACAAGGGGAGAGTTTGTGTACGGACGGACACAGACATTCGGCGCCAAATTCTTTATGAATGTCATGATAGTCCAAGTGCAGGGCACCCGAGGATTAAAAAAACTTATTCTTCAGTACGGGACAGTGTTACTGGCCAGGTCTACATGGCTTTGTTCAAGCTTATGTATTGCATTGCCAAAAATGTCAAGTTAACAAAGCAGAGCGCCTGAAAGCAGGAGGACTCTTACATCCTTTGGAAATTCCCAATGGAAAATGGGAAAGTATCTCCATGGATTTCATTGTAGGTTTACCAACCACTATACGAGGTCATGACTCAGTATGGGTGGTCATAGACAGGTTGACTAAACAATGTAAGTTTATTCCAACCAAATCAATGGTTAAGACACCGGAACTAGCAAAGTTATTCGTGGAAAATCTATATGAATTGTATGGGTTGTCAAGTAACATTGTTAGCGACCGTGACTTAAAGTTTAATAGCCACTTCTGGAGAGATGTCTTTAAATGATTGGGTACACAACTCAACCTCAATACAACTGATCATCTAGAAACAGATGGTCAAATGGAACGGGTTAACCAGGTGCTAGCGGATATTCTAAGAGCATACATCAGCAAAAAACAGACAGACTGGGAAGAATACTTACCTATTCTTGAGTTTGTCTACAACAGTTCTAAGCATGTCACAATAGGTTTTAGTCTTTTCATGCTCATGTATGATTTTCAACCTAGGTCACCAGTTAGGGTGGGGTTGGTAACCAAAAAACTCCAACAGGTTAAGGATTTTCTCCAAGACCACATGGATATGCTGAAACTTTCTCGTCAGAATTTTTGGCAAGCACAGGATCGGTATAAGAAATACGTTGATGAGAAACGTCGGCAAGTTACCTTCAGAACATTCAGAAAGTCTAAAAACTGGACCGACACCTAAATTATCTCCCCGATATTGTGGGCCTTTCAAAATACTCAAGCGAATTGGTGATCATGCCTACAAACTATTACTACCATCACATTCTTGCATTCATCCGGTGTTTCGTGTAAGCCGTCTACGAAAGCGGTTACATGGGGACGACAATGTCATTGATCAACAGGTTTTGGTCGATTACATTGAGCCTCCTACCTTACCGCATGAACCTGAACGTGTTATGGACTATCATGGGTTGCCTACACCATATAATGTACTACAACAAGCCTTAATCAAGTGGAAAGACCGACTGGAAGAAGGCGCCACTTGGGAAAACATTAGTGTTCTTAAGAAGAAGTTTCCCACTTTTGTTTTTGAGGACAAAAACTCTTCTTTAAGGGGGGAGTAATGTCAGGACAAGGGTCTTGTACCCTAAGGACTAGGATAGTCATGGACTACGGCCAAGGGTCGGGCTAGGCAGTGTGGACAGGGGATCCGTCTAGGACAAGGGGCTAGGAGCCCGCCTATATAAAGGGAGGTTGGGAGGAGGATCTCATGTCTAGTTTCCCTAGTTCTTACAAGCAAAGAGAGCTGTCAGTGAAGTACAAAAAGTATTTCATTCTTTGATTTTCCTTATGCTTGAAAAGGATTGTTTCACCATACATTTGGTTGTCATTTTTTCACTGTTAAACCTATTTATGTTTGTAGATACATTTCAATTTATAAGAGTAGATTAAGTAACAATTTTCACCATCAATTACGACCAAAAGGATCACATTACAAATTGTTTGAAACCTTATTTTGGTACCAAAGACCATAACTCTAAAAATTTGCTAAATTGATGGTCAAGCCTTCAAACTTGAATTAAACTCAACAAAACCTGGCAAAAAGGGATATACAAGCTTGCAAGAGATAAATTGAGTAGTTTTTTCCTAGATTTCTTGCCCAACATGGACTGCGATCCATGAACCTTTTCGGCCAATTGACTAGAATCTATCTTTACTTGCTAGAACTAACTCTCAGACACCAAAATCCTGAGTTTGGCCAAAAATAGGTTGCTAAAAGAACATCCAAATCAAGAAATTGGGCTAAACTGTACAAAACCTTGAAAATTGAGAAAAATTTGGGGAAGATGAACTTTTAGTTGTCCAAATTCAAAAAGGGGTGAGAATTGGGTTCAACTAAAGGCAAGGAACCAACATGACAAAATGACCAGATGCTGCTAAACATGGATCGCGATCCATGTACCAAGTTGACATTTGGACAGGATAAGTGACCAGTACACTCTTGAGAACTGAGGGAATAACTTTTCCAAAAGAGTCCATAGCAAAAAAATGCAAAAGCCTGATCAAAACATAAAAAAATAGCTGACTACAAAATTCGCAAAGCAGACACAAAATCTTGCTTTTGGCTCAGAAAAAGTGGTTCAAATCCAAAAAAATTTGGGAAAAAATATCACCACACCCAATATTATAATATGACCAAATCTCATGTCAAAATGATGTCCAACATGGATCGCAATCCGGTATACTCTCCCACACACACACACACACACACACCCTCATTGTGTAAAGTGCAAAGTGAAAGAGCTCCCTCTCCTTCTCCAACCAAGTAGAGAGGTTGAGAGCCTACACCAACACTCTTGGCTATGGAATGCAAATCCAACCAAGAGACATGTTTCAATGCTTAAGCTTTCCATCTTCTCCATCTTCATTACTATGCTATTATGTATGCTAGCAAGAAGAGTGATGATAAGTGAGGAACTAGTTCTTTCTCCTATGAAATGTTTCTTATTCCTCTTCCTACCCTCAATCCCTGCTAGCTCTCTCCACCTTTGAAGGTGTTTGAGGTCTTGGGATTGAGGCTTGGGATAATTAATGCTTTCTTCAAAGTTTATGTTATGCTCATGATGCATGAAGCTTTCCATCTTCATTGCATCATCTAGGTCACAAGGAACACAAAGATTGTATTGTAACAAGTCTCTCTTGATGGGATAAATCATAATACAAATGCCTATTGGAGGGTGGACCGGCTCCATATAAATCCGGTCCTCAACTATTGTCATGTTCTCTAAATTCTCTCTCTTGCAAAAGTATTGTTCATGACAAGTTAACGAAATGCTATCTTTATGTTGCTATCTTCAATTATGATCACCCTCTATGCTCACAAAGTAATTTCTCAAAAATACTCTCATTAATTTTTGCTACTCTCAAGTTAATAGGCCAATTCCATTACGTTGTGTGATTTGGAGTTTTTTAGGTCAACCAAACGTCAATTTTAGGGTTTGTTTCAATGATTTCACCCTTAATCTGTTTTGTGCCCTTTTGGCCCACCTTTGTTTGACCTTTTTTTGATAAGAGTGGTTTAGGAGAAAGTACTTCAAATGTTATCACTTTTCTACTTGTCAAATATCAGCTCAAAATTCCAAAAAGGAACATGAATCGCGATCCATGTTTGGCAAGATTTTGGCATGACCTTTGGTGCGTTTGAGACAAAGGGTGTGGTGATGCTCTTCCCCAAATTTTTGTGGATTTGACCCACTTTATTCAGGTCAAAAGCAAGATTTTGTGTCTACTTTGTGGTTTTTTGCAAACAACTCCTTTTTTGGTATTTTGATCAAGTTACTCCACCACTTATGTACCTTGCAATTGAGGGTAGTTGCTTTTTCAACCCCGGAGTATGTTATGGATAAGGGATATGTATATTTATTACTCAAGTGTTCATTAGGAGCTATGCTCATTTGTGTCGGCCGGCCAATGTGTATTCATTTTGAGAATTGAAGAATCTATAAATAAAATATGTGCAAGAGGAAAATGCTCACTCTTGCACGGGGGGAGATTGCACCCAGTGCTTGTGTCTTCTTCTCTCCTGTCCTTTCTTCTCTCTCGCCGTGTCGGCATAGCACTCCGCTCTAGGAGGTGCGTCTACACGTGCTCTTTCGCTCTATCCTTCTCTCTGTCTCTCACTATTCATGTTGTGCTTGATTATGGATTTGTGCGAGTCATTAGGTATGTAGATTTGTTGGTTTATGGCTTGCTATGTGCTATTTTGAGTATTTTGCTGGGCACACCACGCCTCCGTCTGGAATAGCTGTAATAGAATTGATATTTTATTGTCTAGTGCAGCTGACAGGGGGAAAAGGCTAAGGGTTATGCAAAAGGATATTATATTTTATGTATAATTTATTATTCAAGTTGTATTTTATGATTTTTGGCTATTTATGATCGGCCGACCAATTTGTACTCATTTTGACCATTCAAGAAATCTATAAGTAAATACGTGCAAGAGGGAAATGCTCACTCTTGCACGGGGGGAGATTGCACCCAACCTCCATCTTATTCTTCTCCCCTCTCCTCTCTTCTCTCTTGTCGTGCCAGTGTAGCACTCTGCTCTAGGAGGTGCACCTATATGTTCTCTCTTGCTCTCTCCCACTCTCTGTCTCTCTCTGTTTGTGTTGAGCTCGATTATCGATTTGTGCAATTCGTAAGGGCTCTCTGTGCTGCCATTTGTAGTAGTGGTTTCAGAGCTTTGAAGACACTCCTCTCAACATACGGGTGATGGAGAAACGTATATACAGAGATAAGTGTAAATTATGATCTAAATTTTTTCTTAAAAATTGCCTAATGTTTTTAATTGATTACTAATAATATTCCCTAATCAAAGCCTTAATTGGATGTCTTGACACATAAGCATATTAGACATAAGATTAGTGAGTCAAATATGCGCATGTAATTAAAACTCCTCGAGTTGTTTAGAGATCATGCATGTTAGTCTTAGAGGAACATTTAGTGCTATTAGGAAGCTAATTATAGTAAACTAGACAATAGCAGGTGAGACGAGTTTCATTCGAATAATTGCATGAAAGAGAGATGAATTAGAGGATTTTTTTCCATATGAGAGGAGCATATACATATAGTAAACTACTCAAAGGAAGGGAAATAACATACTTTTTTTGCATGGAAGATTATCAAATAGGTTCTGTAACATTCATGATGCCATAAAGGAGAATCCACAGGAGAAGTAGTAAAATACTCGTTGATAGTGGGAAACAACCCCAATGCGTGCGTACATGTCGTTATACAAAAAACTAAACACCATCCTTATGTGGAAACCAGTATATTGGAAATCGTAATCATCGCTGAAAATGCCATCATCAAACGCCAAAACCTCTCCCACGCTCCTCTTCTCGGAAACACACTGCACTAGCGGCACATGATATGCCTCAATAGTGGCACTTGAATGCTGTCCACTAGCTGCACTCCGTCATTTGACCTAGACACTCAGTGTTGATGAGTGTCAGATTGAGTTCTCCTTGTGAACCACAGCAGCTGCGGCAACAAGTTCCGCCATGCCATCTGAACGTGTACTTCATGTCATCTGCAAAGCAGCACCACCTCTAGGCTACAACCCTCCCCAACCACCATGTCGGCAGCTGCCAATTGTCCACTCTCTCTCCATGGCAGACATTCATCAAAGCTTTATCTTTTTCTCTCTTTCGCTAACCGCCAACCCACTCTCTCATTACAGGAACCATCAGATATTGCATGAGGTGGGCAGTAGTGTAGCACTCTCTATCTCTCTTTTCCACTACAACCCCACTTTCTATCTTTGTCTTCGAGGGCTAGCCGAACGCTTTTTCTATCACTCTCTACCATCGCCTTCAACTCAGGTCACCCCCAATTTTGAGTGGCTGAGCATGGGTGATGCCATGCAACCGTCTCATTCTCACTCTCTTCTCTCTCTTTCTCACACACATGCACTCAAGCCGTTGATAGCCATTTTTCGGCTCTCCGTAATTACCATAGTGAGTTAACCCACCATACCAAAATCATCCAGACACTGTGGCTATCCCTACCAATTCACTGTATATAGGTGTGTATGAGTTAGGGGACTTTTCCCATATCTTCTTAAAAACCCTTAATTAGCTAGTCACTGGGCTAGTTGAGCCAAAAAATAATAAAAATAAAAAATATAAGTATATTATAGCCCATTTGTGTGTAAATATTTCATTGTATATAGCGCCTAAATAAAAGGATTTTTCATAATTATTTTGGTATTTATTTAAATATTTCTACATATGGTGTGTTATTTATGCTATGTACATTGACTCAACATTACTATATTTTTTCTTACCATTTTGCATACTCTTTATTCCATATAAAAATAATTTCATGCAAGCTTCTCTTATTTTTGGTGTAACTCCATCACAACAAAAATCCAAAAAAACTAGTTTATTTATGTGTATATTTTTTCCCTATTGTCATTTTTTCCTTCCTACATCTATTCTCTATTACTCTCATAAATTAGACCACCAAAAATATTCATCTTTTTATGGTAGACTTATAATGAGAGAGATTTATTTTGACCTCTTTATATTTTTTCCACGTATATTATTTATATTTGACATGTACATATTTTTTTAGACCCCTCAATATTTGATTTTCTTAGTTGTACTATTCACTTATATCATGATCTCAACAATATCTTCAATTATAGACCTACCAAATAAGGTCAAGGGTATGTGGCATGCATGCATGCACTATGGGGGGCTCACTCTTGGAGGTATTCAAAAGAATCATCCAAAGAAGGACCTCACAAGGACTTTGTGCAGTGGAAAAAACAGTCGGTTTTGCTGAATTTTTAAAGATCACATGCTCCCCAAATTTGAAAAGATGATACAAACAAAAGTTGTACCTCGTGAGCTGAGCTTTTACCTTAAAGTTTTTCAAAATTTTTTGAGCTACAAGCTATGAGCTATGATTTTATTGGTGGACCCCAGTTTGCCCATGCTATGCAACCACACTCCCTCTTCCACTTTATCATTTTCCTCTTTCACACACACTTCTCCACTCATCATCCCCACTCTTTCACCACTCCTCTCTGCACCCTACTCACCACCTTCTCAACCTTGAAGACTAAGAGAAACCATGGTGAACTCATGTCTCCTACACACACTTCCATTCCAAAATTGACCACCTAGTCTCATTTTTCCTCATCCATATTACCCATATCTATAAAAAAAACCACAAAATTCAGCCTCTTCTCTTGAAAGACAGCATCATGGTGATTGATTACTCATGTTCACTTACCTTGGCTCTCAAGGAAGGTCAAGAGTGGAGAAAAAATGTACCGTCAAAGCTAGTGGACCGTCAACAAGCGTCAAAATTGACCCTACTCAAGACACTTGGAGCATCAACATTGTAAGAAATCCATGTTTTCTTACCTATTAAGAGGTTTTTCTTCCTTATTTGTATCCCATTGTAAATATCCAATTCCATTTGTAAATCAATAAAAATATTAACTCTACTAATTTACTAACACTAACCTACTATGAAAAGTCCTATCACCTCCACTTCTCTCCTCTCTCTATTCTTCATCTATCCACACCAACTTCTTGATAATTCCAAACAAAAGAAATTAGATAAGTGCTGAAAATCTAACCCAACCATGGTTAGATGAGTAACCCTAGCCTTTAAAGTTGCTATAAAAGGAGGGTGTAGCTAGCACAAAAAGGGGGGGCCATAAGCAAGAGCACTATGCTATAGCTTGAGAAGCCAAGCTCAACCTCTCTAGGAGGAGCTCTTGAGTGGAAGCTCATTGTCTTATGCATATGCATGTGTTGTATTAGGGGTGATTAGCAAGGGAACTCTATGCCATTGTAAGAGAGAGTGATCATTCAATTGAGAGTAGGAAATCTATCATTTCTCCTACTAGTGTAAGCCCAACATTTGCTGAATCAAGGAGGGTGGATTTGGACTAAGGTTGGATACTTTGTCTCTCTTCCAACGTGAAGTAATGGTCAACAATGATGTGTAAGTGTCTTGGTGTTTTTTTAAGTTCTTGATATCTTGGTTCTAGGTGTTGTCATCAATTCAGCCATAAATTCCACATACTGTAAGAGGGCAACAGGGTGGAGAGGACTCCCTTGGCCTTAAGACAGTGATTGGGGTGGCTTTTCTTGTGATGTGTTGTGGTGTAATTTACTCAAGCTATGTTGAACAAATACTAATCTCACTTTGATTGGTCGTGATAGATTTGTAAGAACGTATTAATGGAACAAGCATCCCCTCCCCCTTTCTGTCTCTTTCTTACACATATAATTGTGTTTGCTTGATCACTATCGATACATTTCAAAGCAGCCCGAGCATTATCTTTCTCTCTCTCTCTCTCTCTCTCTCTCTCTCTCTCTCTCTCTCTCTCTCTCTCTCTCTCTCTCTCTCTCTCTCTCTTTACGCGTCCTAGTTCGCATCCAAAACTAGGTGGTGCCCCAAATTTGTGTAGGGTTAGGTTGCGGGTTTGTGTGCGTGTTTGTTGTTTTTTCCAACCCCAACCCAATTGAGCAGCACGGGAGCCTAGAAGGGTGCTTAGAGGCCATTCTTCTTGTTGCCCGCCCCGGACCGCCTCAAATTGGTGCCCCCACGGAGGACGGCTTGTGTATCTTTTTGTGTAGGTTCAACTTTTATCATAGTCAAGTAGGTTGCATGAATCACAAGAATCTGTATGATCCTTTCATTCCCATTGCCAGGCAAAAGGTACACATAATTGTTAGTACTAAGTTGCAATTTCAACGTGTAATTCGTAGAATTTTAGGTCCCTTTAGGTTGGCAGAGATAAACGCATCAGTAAATCCCTTTATTTTGCCTCTCATTAGGTACGACCTTAGTCTGGACATCTATATTTTTTTTTGTTTTAAAAATTAGGGCATGCATAGACTATGGACAATGGCCCAGGAATCGAGGTTTTCCCCTTCAATTTCACTCCACACATTAGAGTAAACATCGCAATTAGAAGAAAAATCCATTTTCAACAACGTATGGTTTTCATGTTTGGTGTCCAAAGAGTAGGAGAAATTCTCGCGTCACCAAACCCTGTCATTCTACCTCTTATTGATTATCATAGGTCATTTGATGTGAATATTTTTATTTTGTTGTATAATAGATTGCAATTTAGAAAATATTATTGTGTAAAACTTTTAAAGAAAGAAAAAAACAAAAACGCGTCACTTTGAAATCAATTCAATGGAGAGTCAACGCCAAATGTCTGGATATCCTCTTTTCTTTGGAGAGCCTGGAGAGGATGCATAATTATTTTTAGCAAATTTCAAGATATCTTGCCGTATCAAGAGGATAGTAACTAATCAAGAGCGCGTAGAAATGTTTGAGGTGGTCCTTAGGAAAGATGCTAGCACTTGGTTTGACTCTTTGCCTGAGGAAGTTAAGGGGAATTACACAGAAGTTTTGAATCATTTCAAGAGATACTTCTTTGATCCCCAAAACACTCAAAAACTATGGCAAGACATTGTTTCTCATAAGCAAAAAGATTTAAATGACTACTACTTGTACAAGCAAGAGTTTCTACGTCTTTGGGCTCTATGGATAAGAAATGTTGCTAACCCTGGTGATGGTGCAGAATTTCTAAAGAAGAAGAGATTCATAACTGGACTCTTTCCTTATCTTAAGGTAAAGTGGAGGCGGATGCACCTGCCACCTATGATGCAGCTAAAATTAGACCTTCCAAGAAGTATAGGAAACTCAAGTGCCTAAGGGGAGAGGTTCCAATAGAAGGTCTTAGACCCAAAGGTAAGTCACAAGCATCGACATCTAGGGAGCATCCTGAGGTAACAACTGAAGTAATCGAGAAGTTGAATGAATCTTTAAGTAGCCTGTCAATTCACCTTGCACAAGCTATAGGTCCAAAGGGACAAGCAAAGAAGTCTGAAGAGCGAGATCCGCGACCTAGGAGAGTCTTGCAATGTTGGAATTGCGGAGAGTCTGGACATGGGATGTATAATTATCCTTGGCCCCGTGGGGAGCCAGGGAGACCTAACTTGAATTACCCAGTGATGAATGTAGGTGAAGGAACTCGTCAACAACCAAGGCTTCTACAAAGACCAAATGGACCAAGACCACCTCCACAAGGGGTAGAAGGAGTTCCACCTTTGCCAGATCCAAATGTGCATGTGGTAGAGGTGACAAACTCAAATGAGGTTGACATGGAAGCAAATGGCATTAAGCGTGGCCGAAGAAAAGGTAAAGAGAAAGAAGGTGTCACATCACAGAGTGACCATGGACGACGAGGCAAGAAGGCAAAGGAGACCAAGGAAGCTAAGAGGACTCGACGTCGTATCAATCTCCAAGGCTTCCCTCTTGGACATGGTATGGCTCCATACAACCTATTGGAAGACATGAGAGGTAAAGGTTCCTGATATCTCATGGCCTCAGTTTCTTGCATTATGCCCACAAGTTAGGAGGGATTTAACGAAGGAAGTTAGCACTAGGAGAAAGATAAAAGAGAGTGTTCCTGTTGTAAAAATTGCACATGCTGAAATGAATGAGGATATTACACCTGTGCTAGATTGTTACATCAAAGGAAGATTGGTTAGGAAAGGTCTTTCAAATTAGGTTGTTACATCAAAGGAGGATTGGTTAAGATCAAAGGCTTTCTCAAAATTATAAGGCTCCCCGAAAAGATAATGATGGATATTCAAAATTTTAGAGATCATAAAGAAGGTTCGACTAGGAGGGTGCTCGTCTGGTCCGACTGCCAACACTAGCTTTAAGAGATTCTTCACAAGTTCCTTGATTTAAGTGTGATTTTGACCTCAATTTGATCCCAAACTTTGGTTCCAGTTGGTAAAGGTCAACATCAATCACATGGTCTCAAATCTTGTTCAATCTGTCTCTAGGGGACATGGATCGTGATCCCTGTTCTTCCATAGAATCCGCTAAAACTTATCAAGTTGCTGTTGGCATGTTTTGTGAGGCCCTTGAGCGCCAATTTTTTGAGTTTTGATTAACTTTTAGGTCTCTACCATTAAATTTTCACAATTTCAAAGTTATGGTGTTTTGGCCTGAAATATGGTTCTCAGCCCTTCTTGTCCTGATCTTTTCAGTCCAATTTGATGGTGTTGGTTTTTACTTACCCTACTCCTATGTGCTAAAAAGAAACTTGAAACAAAAATGAACAAAACAATGCAAACTAAAGTTGTAATGGAAAACAAAATAGTATGCTCAAAGAATAAAGAAAACTTGATGAATGAAATGGGTTTGGTCTCTCACTCACAACTCTCTTTGTCTCTCAAGGATAGATTTAGCCGGTCCCTCAAGTCTAGACTCTATCAAACACTAAACCCATGTCTAGCTTCTTTATTACTAAAGTGTAGATGGAATGGATAACAAATCTTTGAAAAATAAGGTTGTGAATACATACTAGGTCACTCACCACCTAAGGATCATTCCCTAGCAACAATGCCAATGTTAACGGGTTGTCGGGATAAACGTCTATAAAATAGCTATCTGGCACTGACATAACAATGTCAATACTCATGGAAGTGACTTAGATGGGACACGAGGACTCTTTGAGGTTGTGATTCCTTAAGAAGTGAACCTAACAAGCAAATACATCAAATCAAAAAGCAAATCGCCACTCCCAGATTGGAAAATCTGCATACATCCTATCTCAACGATCTAGGTCACTCATCACACCATTTCAATGACTAAACAAAATTGGATCATCAAAAACTTTAAGGGAAGCTATATTAAGTCTAAGGAGACAAGTCTACCAAGTCTGGTGGCCATGTGATAGGGTACCAAAATCATGATCCATCATGTACCATGTCATAAAAACTACAACAAAATTGCATAAAAACTACAACAAAAGCATAAAAACTAACAAGGTACCAAAATCATGATCCATCATGTACCACATCATAAAAACTGCAACAAATTTGCATAAACAAGTCGCCTAAAGTCTAATAACACTCTCCTATGGTCAAAATGTCATAATAAAGTGATTTAAGTACTCAAAATTGAAGATAAGACTCATAGACACATAGTCATGAACCAGAAAAAAACCTTGAAATGCTTATGCTTAAATGAAAGAGCAAAAGAGAAGGAACACAATGCAATTCTTGAAATTGAATTTGGATTACCGAATCATGAGAAAAATGGAATACAAGTTTCGGTAGAGTAGCAACTTGTTGACAATCGTATAGCCAAAACTCTTTCTTTTTCCAAAAAATAATGATGTTGTATTGAAACTAAGGCTTTTCAGTATTATATCTAGGGCTTTCAAAACAGCCAATATTCGGCTAGATTTGAGAACATAATTAAATATTACAACTGAGAGTTTTACAGCGCTTGGATCAAAATTACAAATGCTCATTTACATGGCTTCCCAAAAATAAGATATATTACATCGTGACTTTGACGAGGTGTGGCCAACTAGGAGGGTGCCTATCAACTACATCAGCCAAACATTAAGCATCTCAAGTTCTATTGTGGTTTGTGACTTCACATCTGTGAACCTTATCTTTAGCTTGAGTGCTTAAATCATTTTTATTAGACATTTTGGCCAAAGGAGAGTGTTATTAGACCTTAGGGGGACCTATTTATGTAGTTTTGTTATAGTTTTTATGATGTGATAAATGATGAATCGTGATTTTGGTACCTTGTCAGATGGCTGTTAAACTTTGTATACTTGTCTTCTTGGACCGAATATAGCTTTCCTTAAAGTTTCATGGCTATTTGAGTCCGTTAAGTCATTGAAATGGCGTTATGAACGAGAGCAATGAGATAGAACATAGAGAGATTTCCCAATCTAGGAGTTGGTGATTAGCTGGTCTAGTTGATGCGTTTGCTTGTTAAATTCAGTTCTTGAGGATTGACCCACTCAAAGAGTCTTTGTGCCCCATTTGAGTCACTTCCATGAGTATTGACATGAGTATGTTAGTGCTAGATAGCTATGCTATCGACAATCATTGCACCAACCCACTAATTGTATTTAGTGCCTTGAAATTTAAACATTATTTGTTGAAAAATCTATTTCATTTTTATGTTGATCATCAAGATTTAAGTTATCTGTTTAATAAAGAAGTCATCCAAGAAATGTTAATCAGATAGATGATTTTTCTTTTAGAATTTTATTTCAAGATTTCCATAAGCCTGGCAAGACACTGCAGTGCAAATTTCCTATCCAAAAGTACTAAAGGTATATCATTGACATCCTTGAGGGATAAACCAGTAGATGCCAAATTATTTCACACAATGAAAATTGAGGAACCAAATCCAAAGTGCTAGGACATATGATTTCTTGCAGTATGGTGGATTTCTAAGAGAGTGGTCTCACTCTAGTAGAAAGGCTCTAATCATCAAAATTAAAAGGTATTCCTAATGGCTTCAAAAAAATTAAAATATATTTTTAATTCAAAGATTCTCTCAACGTAAAAAAAATGATGCGCTAGTCTATAGCACGCGACAACAGGCAATGATGAAGCACGTAGATTTGCAACAATATTATCTAGATGTGAGAAGGATGGATTTAACATTGCGAGAGAGAGAGAGAGAGAGAGAGAGAGAGAGAGAGAGAGAGAGAGAGAGAGAGAGAGAGAGAGAGAGAGAGAGAGAGAGAGAGAGAGAGAGAGTCTAAGGACACTTTAAAAAGAAGAAAACACTAAAGCAAAAATAAAGGAGAAGAGAAACACAAATATACAAATGTGAAGTCCACCACCTCTATATGGACACAAAATGTCTTTTGACTTTCCACCTTCATCTGTCTTTTCATTTCCTAATCTCACTCTTCACTTACCTCTTAATATGTTTTGAAAGACTTTTTATTTTTTGGAGACCTAATAGCTAGATCTCTATACAAACTACACATTGATGGAGTGTTTAGAATATGCATATCTATGCAAGCAAAGATGCAATTAATCACTGACTGAGGCACACACTGATAGTTCAAGAGGACATATTTCTATTTACATCACTTATAAAAAGATTTTGCAAGCAAGGTTACAGTGGTAGAGTATGATGCCAGATGTTTGAGATTTTTGCAAAACATATGATATTTTCTAAAGAATGGATAGACCCAATGCAATAGATATGACACCTTTGACCATAATTCAACCCTTCGGAATGTTCATGAAGTGAGGTTTGGATTTCATAGGACCCTTCAAGGAAGTCACCCCTAGGAAGAACAACTATATAGTCATGGCTACATGTTATGTCAGAAAAAATGGGTAGAGACCAAGGCTAAGTCCACAGCCTAGTTATTTTATGAACATATCATATGTCAATATGGCTACCTGATGGAGATAGTTATAGATCAAGGGACTCATGCCATTAATGAGACAATTCAGATCCTAACTAAAATCTTTTCCATCAAGCATCAAAAGTTGACAGCTTATTATTATTCTAGATGCAATGGAAAAGCTGAGATTAGTAGCAAGACTATTAAGTCTATTCCAACTAAGATAGTTTAGAAGGAACCTCAAACCTGGGATGAGAAGCTTTAGAAAACGCTCTAGGCATAGAGAATAGTGCATAAGATTATAACTAGAATGAAACCATTTAAAAATGTAGGCATTTGTAAAAATGTTTTTGTAGAGGCCTTTGGCATTAAGAAGGCAGTGGATTTTTATGTTATGTCTACGAAAGGAAATGGTTATCCATTTATCCTAGGGAGACCATGGCTAATGAAAATGCGAGCTTTGTAGGATTGGGAGAGTGGAAAGCTAATTTACAGGAATGACAATCATAAGAAGGTTGTCTTTGACATGAAGGAGCAACGCCAAGAGGAGCTCCATGAAGAATCATCTCAAAGTGAGACGGAGGAAGGCTGGACCGATAGCACTTCAGAAGGAGAAAATAACGGCAGCATTATTGAAGAGGAGTCTTCCATCGAAGTCATGGGAGTAAGGTTTAAGACAAACAACCAAGAGACCTCTTGCTCAGGTTTGGAAGAGGTAGGTTCCCAAGGAAACCAAAAAGTGGAAGATGAAAGAATGCTAGAAGGTATGTTATCTACAACACTTACAAGGGATGAAAGAGAGGAGCTCAAAGGTGTGTTAAGGAAATTTCCTAGGCTTTTTGCTAAAGACTACACCGATGTGCATGGAGTAGATGCTGTTCAACACAAAATTGACTTGAAGCCAGAGGCCACACCTAAGGTTCAGAATCTACGAAGGCTAGGAGTCATCAAGGAGCAGGCTTTACTCAAGGAGGTAAGAAAGCTTTTAGTAGCAGGTTTCATTTATCCAGTGGAGAATTCAGAGTGGGTCTCTCCCGTTGTTGTTACTCATAAGAAAAATGGCAAGTGGAGGGTGTGTGTGGATTACTGTCCACTCAATGAGGCAACAAAAAGAGATCACTTTCCCCTCCCATTTCAAGATGAGATACTAAATGAGGTAGCTGGTCATGAGAAGTACACTGTGTGTGATGGCTACTCGGGATACTTTCAAATAGGTATCGCATTGGAAGATCAGTTGAAAACAACCTTCATCACTCCTTGGGGTTGTTATGCTTTTAGAGTCATGCCATTTGGATTGACAAATGCTCCTGCAACTTTGCAACGCTTCATGAACATGGTGTTTCAAGCATTCTTTGGAAAGTCCATTAGGGTTTTTATTGATGATTTTTGCATTTATAGCTCAAAATAATTGTATCTACAAAGGGTAGAAGAAGGTTTAAAGAAGCTCTACGACATGGGAGGTCAACTCAACCCCGAGAAGTGTCACATAGGTGAGGATGAAGTGATCTTGCTTGGTCACAAGGTTTACTATAAAGGCATTGAGGTGGATCCTTCAAAGGCAAAGGCTCTTATTGAGCTCCCATCACCCAAGAATCTCAAAGAGGTCATCTCATTCATTCAAAAGGTGAAGTATATGTCACGCTTTATTCACTTAGCTTCGGAGTTGCTTCATCCTTTGCAAAAGTTGACACAACAAGTAGAATTTGCATGGTCTTATGAGCTTGAAGAGTAATTTTGTAACATTAAAGTCATTTTGTCATAGCTACCAATACTCATGCCTCCTTGTTGGGAGTACACATTCTTTGTTAGCTCTAGTGTTGGGAAGGAAACAATTGGTGCAGTTTTATTACAACAAGATCCCCACAGTACCAGGATGCGACCCATCTACTTTGCTAGTAGGGTCATGAATCCTTTGGATAGAGGCTACATGGAGGCAGAACTCATGATGCTGTCTCTCATGTTTGCCTTGAGAAAGTTTAGATCCTACTTGCTACCAAAACCTTTTGTAATTCTCACTGCAGAAAATTTATTTCCTTGGGTGTCATCTCAAATGAATCTTAGCACCATGATCTCAAAGTGGATTATGGAATTGCAAGAGTTCTAATACTCTTTCAAGATAGTGTGCGTGCAGAATTGGTAGGGATCCTTACTTATAGGGTACATGAGAAGGAGATTAAGGTGCTTGAAGTAAAGACCCTACCATTGCCACCACCTAAAAGTATTCCTAATGCTTTTACCTTGTTCTTTGATGAAGCTTTTCGACGAGTCACAGGAAAAGCAGGGGTAGGGCTAGTATTGCTCAACCCAAGTGGAGAGGTGGTCATGAAAGAGAAGGTCAATCTACCAGGTTTAACTAGCAACAATGAAGCAGAATACGACACACTACTTCATGGTTTAAAGATATGCATTGGCCAAGGTATACAACGTCTCATGGTAAAAGGGGATGCACTTCTCATTGTGTAGAAAATTTTAGGCATTTGGGCATGCAAGAATGAAAGCCTAAGGACAAAATTTCATGCCATTCGTAGATTGTTTAATCAATTTAAAGAAGTGCAACTATGTCATATTCCTAGGAAACAAAATGAAGATGCCGATTTACTTGCACAACAGGCAGTTACATGTGTTGAGAAAGAAGTGCAGGTCATCATGGTGGCAGCAACTGTCAAGCAACCGAGATACCAGGGATTGGAGTCATTGACTCCCATTATTAGCTACATTTTGGAGGGTGAGTTTCCACAAGACTTCATGAAGGCTCAGAAGAGGAGACTCATGAAAAAGGCAAGCACGTATCTCTTTCTAGAAGGATCCCTCTATCAAAGAGGGAAGGATCAAGTGTGCAGAAGAGTACCAACTATCAAGGAAATTCCATTCTAAAAGGTTTGCATGAAGAGGCATGTGGTGGTCATTTTGCCCAAGAGTTAACTGTGAATAAGATTTTGCTTGCGGGGTATGTTTGGCCAAGTTTGCATGTGTATGTCCAACATTGGTGTAAAAGTTGTCACAATTGTCAGGTAAATGGGAATAGAAGATTGGTTTATGGTCCAAGGCAAATTGTGCTTGCAAATGGACCCTTTGAAAAGTGGGGCATTGATGCTATGGGTCCTCTCCCTAGGACAAAAAATGGTAAACTCTACATTCTAGTGGCTGTAGACTATATGACTAGGTGGGTGGAAGCACAAAGTGTGGCAAAGGTAAATGAGAGGACAGTGAGCAAATTTGTCTACACTCACATTTGTTGTAGATTTGACACACCTTTGGAGATTGTTTCTGATAATGGTCCAGGGTTTAGAAAGGGCTTGCTCACAGAGGTCTGTGAAGAAATTCACATTCTACATCGTCATAGTACACCCTACTATCCCCAATCCAATGGTCTGGTAGAAAAAGCTAATGGTGTCATTGCAGGCATCATTAAAAAGATGGTGAGAAACAAGACAAAGTTGTGGGATGACTTCTTGGATGGTACCTTGTGGGCGTATCGAACCACATATAGGGAAGCCATGGAGTTTACACCATTTCACTTGGTCTATGGTCAAGAAGCTTTACAACCAATTGAGCTCAACATTCCAACAATGCGACTTCATGGCAAAGCAGCACAAGATGATCAAGAAGCATGGATGGATCGACTTCTTACCTTAGCTGAGCTTGATTGGAAAAGAGAAGCATCATACGAGTGCTACAAGAGGAAAGCTACACAGGCGAAGGAGAAGCTTGACAAGAAACTAAAGGAAAAAGGCATCAATGAAGGAGATCTTGTGCTAAGGTATGACAATCGATTCGATAATTGTTTTGATGCCAAATTTGAAACTAGATGGCAGGGGCCATACATAGTTAAGAAGGCTTTCAGTTCAAGTTACTATCAAATTATGGACTTGAATGGGAAAGAGCACTCTAGGAAGGTAAATGGTTATCGCTTGAAGCCCTATTTGAGTCGCCTTCTACCAAAGGATCTACCAAAGATCTGTCAAAGGGCAGCTGTCTCATGTAAGTATTGTTACATGAAGCATGAGTGTAACTCCAGCCAAAATTCTAAGGGGCCAAACAATGTAGATCTCGTCAAGGAATCTGAAGCACTCTCTTTGGAAAAGATGCTCTATGATGGTACATGAATATACGATCATCCTGGGGGAGGGCTAATGATAGCTGTTTTTCGGCTTTTCGTAATTGCCATAGTGAGTTAACCCACCATACCAAAATCATTAAAACACTGTGGCTATCCCTACCATTTCACTGTATATAGGTGTGTGTGAGTTAGGGGACTTTTCCCATATCTTCTTAAAAACCCTTAATTAGCTAGTCACTGGGCTAGTTGAGCCAAAAACCCTTAATTAGCTAGTCACTGGGCTAGTTGAGCCAAAAAAATAAAAAAAATAAAAAAAATAGGTATATTATGGCCCAGTTGTGTGTAAATATTTCATTGTATATAGGGCCTAAATAAAAGGATTTTTCATAATTATTTTGGTATTTATTTAAATATTTCTACCTATGGTGTGTTATTTATGCTATGTACATTGACTCAACATTACTATATTTTTTCTTACCATTTTGCATACTCTTTATTCCATATAAAAATAATTTCATGCAAGCTTCTCTTATTTTTGGTGTAACTCCATCACAACAAAAATCCAAAAAAACTAGTTTATTTATGTGTATATTTTTTCACCATTGTCATTTTTTCCTTCCTACATCTATTCTCTATTACTCTCATAAATTAGACCACCAAAAATATTCATCTTTTTATGGTAGACTTATAATGAGAGAGATTTATTTTGACCTCTTTATATTTTTTCCACATATATTATTTATATTTGACATGTACATATGTTTTTAGACCCCTCAATGGGGGGCTCACTCTTGGAGGTATTCAAAAGAATCATCCAAAGAAGGACCTCACAAGGACTTTGTGTAGTGGAAAAAACAGTCGGTTTTGCTGAATTTTTAAAGATCACATGCTCCCCAAATTTGAAAAGATGATACAAACAAAAGTTGTACCTCGTGAGCTGAACTTTTACCTTAAAGTTTTTCAAAAATTTTTGAGCTACAAGCTATGAGCTATGATTTTATTGGTGGACCCCAGTTTGCCCATGCTATGCAACCACACTCCCTCTTCCACTTTATCATTTTCCTCTTTCACACACACTTCTCCACTCATCATCCCCACCTCTCTCACCACTCCTCTCTGCACCCTACTCACCACCTTCTCAACCTTGAAGACTAAGAGAAACCATGGTGAATTCATGTCTCCTACACACACTTCCATTCCAAAATTGACCACCTAGTCTCATTTTTCCTCATCCATATTACCCATATCTATAAAAAAAACCACAAAATTCAGCCTCTTCTCTTGAAAGGCAGAATCATGGTGATTGATTACTCATGTTCACTTACCTTGGCTCTCAAGGAAGGTCAAGAGTGGAGAAAAGACGTACCGTCAAAGCTAGTGGACCTTCAACAAGCGTCAAAATTGACCGTACTCAAGACACTTGGAGCATCAACATTGTAAGAAATCCATGTTTTCTTACCTATTAAGATTTTTTTCTTCCTTATTTGTATCCTACATGGATACTTCCATTGTAAATATCCAATTCCATTTGTAAATCAATAAAAATACTAACTCTACTAATTTACCAACACTAACCTACTATGAAAAGTCCTATCACCTCCACTTCTCTCCTCTCTCTCTTCTTCATCTATCCACACCAACTTCTTGATAATTCCAAACAAAAGAAATTAGATAAGTGTTGAAAATCTAACCCAACCATGGTTAGAGGAGTAACCCTAGCCTTCAAAATTTCTATAAAAGGAGGGTGTAGCTAGCACAAAAGGGGGGGGCCATAAGCAAGAGCACTATGCTATAGCTTGAGAAGCCAAGCTCAACCTCTCTAGAAGGAGCTCTTGAGTGGAAGCTCATTGTCTTATGCATATGCATGTGTTGTATTAGGGGTGATTAGCAAGGGAACTCTATGCCATTGTAAGAGAGAGGGATCATTCAATTGAGAGTAGGAAATCTATCATTTCTCCTACTAGTGTAAGCCCAACATTTGCTGAATCAAGGAGGGTGGATTTGGACTAAGCTTGTATACTTTGTCTCTCTTCCAACGTGAAGTAATGAAAAACAATGATGTATATGTGTCTTGGTGTTTTTTTAAGTTCTTGATAGCTTGTTTCTGGGTGTTGTCATCAATTCAACCATAAATTCCACATACTGTAAGAGGGCAACAGGGTGGAGAGGACTCCCCTGGCCTTAAGACAGTGATTGGGGTGGCTTTTCTTGTGATGTGTTGTGGTGTAATTTACTCAAGATATGTTGAACAAATACTAATCTCACTTTGATTGGTCGTGACAGATTTTTAAGAAGGTATTAATGCAACAAGCATCCCCTCCTCCTTTCTCTCTCTTTCTTACACATATAATTGTGTTTGCTTGATCACTGTCGATACATTTCAAAGCAGCCCGAGCATTATCTTTCTCTCTCTCTCTCTCTCTCTCTCTCTCTCTCTCTCTACGCGTCCTAGTTCGCATCCAAAACTAGGTGGTGCCCCAAATTTGTGTAGGGTTAGGTTGCGGATTTGTGTGTGTGTTTGTTGTTTTTTCCAACCCCAACCCAATTGAGCAGCACGAGAGCCTAGAAGGGTGCTTAGAGGCCACTCTTCTTGTTGCCTGCCCTGGACCGCCTCACCGTCATCGGCTAGTTTCAATGTAGCTTAACTCTCCTTTTCTCTCATAGTTGCACATGTGCAAGCGTGCGCACACGCGCGTGCATGCACGCACGCGCACACACACACACACACACACACACACACACACACACACACACACACACACACACACACACACACACACACACACACACACACACACACACACACACACACACACACACACACACACACACACACACACACACACACACACACACACACAAGAGGCCATCAGGACATTATCCTCTGCAGTCTGACTCTTTCTCTTTCTCTCCACCATGAACGTTGGCATCTGAACTGCATCATTACCCTTTCAAGTTTTGTTATTAGCTTGAAACGACATCTTCGAAGAATTTCAGCCTTCCTGGAAGCACTTTCTCATACGCTTCCGCTCTGTGACGATTTGAAAGGCTTCTTGAAAACCAGATTGAGATTGTGTTTCCTTTTGAAGCGCACCTTGCTTAGAGCACGATCACACGAAGAGGAGCCCAACAGCCCCTCTGCATGGTACAGTGACAAAATGCCCACAATATATCAATAAGCCATCTGACAAAAAATGGGTGGAGAGAAATGGTGGGGCTGATGCAGCGCAGGCGTTGGGAGCAATCTCCCCTCTCGTGCAAGAGTGAGCATTTCCCTCTTGCACGTATTTTATTTATAGATTATTCAATGCTCAAAAATGAGTACACATTGTCCGGCCGGCATAAATGACCATAGCTCTTAATGAGCACTTGAGTAATGTGAAAGGAAGCCAATTGCTCAATTGCACGCCTTCATTGCCATCGAGGAAGAAAGTGGAGGCTATCCTGTGCGCATCTCTTCACCACTTCTACGCACTGCTATACTTCGTGGAGTGCCATTGTCCAAGAGGAGGTAAATTTGCCTCTTGCTTCTCGCCACTTGGATAGGCCATGGGTTGTCTTGCAGACTATCAAGTCCCTTGATGTTGCTACTATGTGCAAGCCTCAGTGTCTGCATGCGGATGGTAAACCTTTAGAATATGCACATCAGTTTCTATTCATGTGCCGTGTAAAGGCAATTTTGCCGCAAGCATACCCTTGGATAGAAGCTAGGCTCTTGCCAGAATCCAAGCATAAACAATTGTATTCTTTCACAATCATTGAATTCTCCACCTTCATCCTCGATCCCAAGCTCTTCTATTCATCAATCAGATCTTGGACTTAGTGGCAGGCTATGAGAGGTACAATGTGTGTGATGGTTTCTCAGGCTATTTTCAATTGAAGATTGCTCTTGAAGACCAAACAAAGACAACTTCCATTACACCATGGGGTTGTTATTGCTACACGGTATTTCCATTTGGGTTGTCAAATGGACCATCCTTCTATCAAGAGAGAGCAAATTGGGTATTGTCACCATTCATTAGTAGTTGTGTGAAAGATTTTTTGGACGACTTTTTGTGTCTACAATAGTAGGGCTGAACACCATGAGAAGCTACAAATGGTATTGGTTTGTTATGGGTTATTGGGCCATATGATGTCAAAAAATGGCTTTGAGACTGATCCAGACAAGGTTAAGTCTATTATTCTTCTTCCATCACCTAAGAGTACAAAGCAATTGGCAACCTTTATTACACAAAGTGAAGTACATGGAGCGATTTATTCCATTGTCTTCACAACTTGTTTATCCATTACAAAAAGTGGCAAAGCATGATCCATTGCAATGGGATGAAAAGTGTGAAGAAGTGTTTCAAGAGGTGAAAGAGGTGTTAAGGGGGCTGTCAGCCATGCAGGCTCTTGATTGGGGGCAAGTGTTTTATGTTAATCCATCAGTAGGGGATGATGCCATTGGATCCATGCTATTGCAAAAGGGGAAGGGTAGCCATTATATGAGGCCAGTATATTGTGCAAGCCGAGTGAAGTTGGTAGCAGAAAGAAAATTGTTGGAAGTAGAGCTAGTCACTGGCCAGTGTAATCTTTGCTTGTCAACAATTTCGTCATTACTTGCTACCACGAACTTTTGTTTTCTTAATAAGTTATGCCTTTTTGCCACAATTAATTAATGGCACTAACATGTCAAATGTGGTCAAGAAATGGGTAATTGGGTTGCAAGAGTTTGAGTTCTCTTTTTTAATGGAAGACAGTACAAGAGCTACCCTAGCTGATTTGTTGACTTACAAGGAGAATCCCCTTCTTGTTAAGGAAGAGGTGGTGAGAAGGGTAGTTGAAGAAGTGCCAAAGATAAGCAATGCACATGTGTTGTTCTTTGATGGCTCATATGGAAAGAGCCATGCTACAACTTCATGAGGTATAACACTTTATGATCTAGAGGGGAGGCTAGTATGCAAGAGAGGGTTCAAATTGGATGCTCATAATAACAATGAGGTTGAATATGCTACTTTGGAAGCCAGATTACACATTTTTTTGAAGCATGGGATTAGAAGGTTGAGAATAAAAGGTGATGCCTTGTTAGTTGTGAAGCATTGAGTGTTGGGTGTGTGGAAGAGCAAGAACACCTCATTGAAAGAAATGTGTTTCATAATTAAAGGCCTGTTCAAAAAGTTCAAAGCATGGAGCAGTAGATACATTGAACATACTCTAAATGGAGAGGCACATGAAGCAGCTCAAAGCATGATTGGGGAGCTATTTGTGTTAAGGACTAATTTACCTCTTTATCATGGCCGGGAAAGTATGTCTCAAGAAGAGGAGTTTTTGCTAACAGGAATCATTCCAAAAGACATTCAGAAGTCTAAGAAGTATGGTTTTGTGCGTAGAGCATCCAAGTACAAATTGACTGGTGATGTCTTGTACATGAAAGGGGCTGATCTCGTTTTGAGACATGTACCTTGGCGGGAGAAGCTTTATAGAGTGTTGGAAGGGAATCATGAAGGCGCATGTGGCGGACATTTTGGTCTAAAGATCACCTTGCAAAATATGTTGCAAGAGGGGTATGTATGGCCTAGTTTGCACAAGGATGTTGACCATTGGTGTAGGTCTTGCAATAGATGTCAAGCATTTGGGAAGAGAGTGTTGAAGACAGAGCTACAAAAAACCATTATGGAGTTTGATGTGTTTGAAAAGTGGGGGATTGATACAATAGGCCCGTTACCTATCACAAGCAGGGAAAAAAGCTATATTTTGAATGCAGTGGCCTATCTCTCTAGATGGGTAGAGGCTACAACAGTAAAACAAATCACTTCAAAGGATGTTGCAACTTTGGGGTGCCACTGAAGCTACTTTTGGATAAGGGGTTACGATTTAGAGCTAAACTATTAGACTTTTTATGCGCGAATATGAAGATTAGGCACTAGTATGCCACTCCTTATTATCCACAATGTAATGGATTAAATGAAAGATTCAATGGTGAGTTGGTACAAATTCTTTAAAAAGTGACAGAGCACCAAGGAAAGAATTGGGATTTGGAATTGTGTAGTGCATTATGGGCTTACCGTACTTCGGTGAAGACATATACATGGTTTAATACATTTCATTTGGTATATAGAAAGGAAGCACTATTGCCTGTGGAAATAGAGTTACCTGCGATCAAGATGTTAGAAAAGTTGCTTGGGCAGTCCAATGATGCATTCAAAGAGAGGCTCTTACAATTACAAGAGGTTTAGTTGGATAGTATGAGCGCATTGGAACATTATGGACAAATGCAAAATAAGTCTTTAGCAAAGATAAATGAAAAGGTCAAAGTAAGGGTATAAAGAAACATGACTTGGTTTTGCACTACAACAGTAAGCTAGACAAGACATTCCAAAAGAAGATTCAAGTTAAGTGGGAAGGCCCTTTCAAGGTAGTTGAGTGTTTTCGAATGGTACATATCAGTTGGCTAACTTGGATGGGATTCTACATAAGTCAAAGGTAAATAGATTGCATCTTATATTATATCATGCTATATTAATGATGGTGGATCAAGATGAGCTATCTGCAGAACAAGAAATGTCTATAAGGGATGAAGAGACCTATGACGCGGCGAGTCTCATATCTCTTTTTGCTACTGATGATCATGAATGATCTAGAAGTCTAGGGGATCGGCAAAATATATTTGGATTTTTTGGAACAAGTGATTGCACATATGTACATACACATGCATGGTGCATCAAATAAAGGATTGCCATTTTCAAGAGTCAGGTGGTTACGTGGGACCCACATGTGTACAGGTAGGACAGTGTGTACATAGACATCGATTTTCATTGTCACCAGTATCAGTGTGTTTTTCTATAATAATGAGCAGTTGGTGGAGCATAAAACCTCTCGATGAAGCTATCAATGGGATCACGCCATGACATAAGCAGGTGTGTCAGATGACATCCAGTGGCGTCAGGAGGTCGAATGGGATCAAGACTTGCACGTGGATAAGTGAGGACAAAACGAGAGTGTTTTCTTGTGATGAATTATGCAGAAAGTTTATCATGAGAACTATGTTTGGGGGCCACTGCATGTGATTGCAGGATGCATTATTGGGAAAAGTTGAGTGCCAGGTGTGCGGATGGATGTAGAAAGGTAACAAAAACGCACTGTAGGTCATTTTTTGGCCTGTTCGGGGTCCGTTTGAGGTCAATCAAAAGGCCAAAGGTGCCCAAGGGATAAATTGAAGCGTGGGACACTAAAAAACTTAAGAAAAAAATCAGAAAAACGTGGAGAGAAGAGGATGAAGAGCCGCTACTCAATTTTTGATGTTTTTTGAGCCTGTTTTGGCCATAAACTGCTCATCGGAGCTCGGATTTGAGCACTTTGATATTATAGACTGGGACTTTGGCCGCTCTGGACGCAATAGTGCTGCCCATTTTGCCAAATTACTCACTATTTTTGTGCTTTTTTGACTGTGTAAGTTTCTCCTGGGAGCGAAGCCTTTGCTCAAATTTGTGATTGTATTTAGTGTTGAAATTAGGGTGGCAGAAAAACACACACAGCTTGGAGAAGACAAAGGAAGCTCAAGGCACACAATAGAGAGTGTATTAATTAGTGTGAAATGGAAAGATATATAGTCTTAGAGTGATGGGCGTATATACAATGCACGGGAAAAAAAACCTAAAGACGAAAAAATGCCCCAGCGGTCCTAGTGTGTTCACACACATCACTACCACATGTATATGGTAACAAATCCCCCCTAGAGTGATGCGGTGAACAAGAGCTGGCACATGAGTAAAGGGAAGTGCCATGCCCTGAGGAAATGATCAGTCCACAAAGGGAAGTAAGCCCAAAGCTTTGCGAAAAGCTTCAAGCTTCTCATGAGACAATGCCTTTGTGAAAAGATCTGCAAGGTTGTCCTGTGTTGGCACATAAGTCAAGCTGATATCTCAAGTGACCAAGTACCTCCCTGTAATCTACTTTATGATTTGGCTCGAGTGTGGGTAGTGTAGGCTATTTAATTATGGCAGATAATTCTTAGTTGCGTTCATAATTTAAACATTAGGATTTACGTTAACGTGCTAATTTAAAATTGACATAATGGCAAGCAAATTACAAATAAGACAAAATAGGTAGATTGATAATATGCATTTTGTACAATGAATTGTGTGCTTATATAGCACTTATGAGAGAGTAGCATCAAGTGACATGTTGAGCCACATGTCCTAATACATGGCATCGGAGGTGGCACTCTTAGGTGAGAGGTAGTGGCATGTAGGTGGCATATAGATAGTCATGCAAAGTATAGGGTTGTTTCCTACTAGAGTGTGTGAGAGTAGAACCATAAGGGGTTGTTCACATAGGCATAGAATGGAAGTAGGTTTAAACCCTAACAATCGCCCCATTAAACCTGATTTCATCCTAGGATTGTCTAGATACATCAGGGCTAGTTCTCAATGGATACATTAGCTCATGGTTTACTATGGAATCTTTAGGAATAGGCATGCGATCACATTTGGATTCATCAAGACTAGGTTCTAATTAGATGCATCATGCTTGGGTTC
This sequence comes from Adiantum capillus-veneris, assembly GCF_014529385.1. Taxonomy (NCBI): domain Eukaryota; kingdom Viridiplantae; phylum Streptophyta; class Polypodiopsida; order Polypodiales; family Pteridaceae; genus Adiantum; species Adiantum capillus-veneris. The sequence continues at coordinate 87,990,841 of NC_140956.1, read as the reverse complement.
ACACTTGGATACATCCATGCAAGGATTTTAGGGTAAGTTTAGTGTGTATGGATTAATGGTTCATCCTTAGTGTATCTCGATCCTCATTCATCATGTTGTAGTCGTCATTTGTTATTGTCGATGTGGTCTTTTTCATCTTCATCTTATTGGCTTTGTTCGTTGTCCTTATGTTGATCTTCATTGGTCCATTGTTGAGAGGATGCATCCATCTTGGCTAATGTTGTAATGCAAAAATGCATGTCAAGTGTAGTGCTCATCATGTGTGTGTCAATGTGTGTGCCCTTGTGTGAGTGCACTTTCAATTGCCGCTTGAGTAAGGTCTTACCATGCATCATGTTAGTGTCTAGTCCTCTTGCATATGTTGGCATATTCATAAAATTATCCTCAAATTTACACGTGTAAACATACATTTCAATGTTGGTGATGCCTTGGGAAATCATCTTTGAACTATTGAAGCTCAACTTGACCTTTTCATTCTTCTTGCTTAGTAATGTGCTTTGTAGCACCACTGTCAAAATACTACACATGTGAATCTGCAACAACAACTGACATGCATGCATCATGGAAAACATGATTGTAAGTGCACTCTGTACTAAAAGCCCATTTTGCATCAACATCAGCATCATAGTCTCCTTGCACAGAAGACTCAACAATGGATGCATTTGTAGTGGAACCAGCATTTGCAGTGGAACCACCGTCTTTCTTCTTAGCCTCTTTGGCCTTCAACTTAGGACACTGCTTGATCAAGTGATCATTAGCTTTACAATAATGACAACATATCTTCTTTTTGCCCTTATCATTAGAATTTCTAGATGAATTGCTACCAGCAGAAGCATTAGGAACATAAGTTTTGCCACTCGCAGCAGAACCATAAGAAGTGGCTGCATTGCTATTACCACCCTTTCTTTGAGAAGCAATAAAAGCTTGTTCAACTGCACGCTACCTAGTCCTGTTTTTTTTGGAAGTGACTCTTGCAATAGGAATGTGCATAATGCATCAAACTTGACAACTTTAGGATTTCCTTGTGTCATAAGTCTCCAAGTACTAGCAAAAGTCTGGTAAGAATCTGGTAAGGCATCAAGAACGGTCTGTACAAGGGAAATGTCTGAAATGACTTCACCTGCAAAAATAAGTTGCTCATTGATATCCTTGACACCAGCAAGGAAAGTGTCCATATCATCTTCCTCATACATAATCTTCGATTACAGTTCAAGTTTACGCAGCAAAGCAATTTTAGCCTCATTGCGGCTTGCATAAAGATCTGCTAGAATATCCCAAGCTTGTTTTGCAGATTTTACTGAACGAATGTGAAGAGTAATGGTGCTTCATAGAAAACACAATAAACACATGAGCCTATGCATCCTTTACATCCCAATGAGCTTGTTCTGCCATAGGCAAAACAACTCTAATAGTAGCAGCAATCCTTGCAGTAATACTTGCAACATCCTCAACATTGCCTACATCCTCAGAACCAGGATGTACATCAATGGCCTGCACAATATTCCACATGCCCTTTGACACAAGAACATGTTGAATCATATAAGCCCACATAGGGTAATTGTATCCATCCAACCTGTCCTCACCAGCAAACATCTTGAACGCATCTGTGTTGTTGTCAGCCGTGGGAAATGGTGCACTTGATGTGAAAACTACCCAAAAAGAGGATAAACAAAGTGGGAACAATAGCACAAACCGTAGAAGACTGTAAGGCTCCTATTATGCAAAAAACGGCACTAATAGAAATTCTGCACAAAATGACAAAATTCCTTGTGCAGACCTGCTTGTAGTGGAAATGGAGGCCGAAATGAGCCCGAATAAAAAACTGAGAAAACTAAGCTCTATGAGCTAACCCAAAATATTTGTTGACCTATGAACGCTCGCCAAACCTCTTTGAAATCGAAGAGTGAGCAGGCGTGTGCTGGAGCAACTACTAAGCCCGGGAGAACGCAACCTACTCTGATACCAATTTTTGGAATTAGGGTTGCAAAGAAATGTACACAGCTTGGGGAAGACGAAGGAAGCTCAAGGCACACAACAGAGAGTGTATTACTTAGTGTGAAATGGAAAGATAGATAGCCCTAGAGTGATGGGCGTATATACAATGCACGAAGGAAAAAACCTCCTAAAGAGGGAAAAAATGCCCTGACGGTCCTAGTGTGTTCACACACATCACTACCACATGTATATGGTAACATGGTTTGGCGCAAATTTAGGGATCCATTTCAGGATGGTTTTGAGAGATTGCGACAACGACTGGCCATATGATGGTTTTGGCCTCCATTTCCATGTTGTTTCTCTTGTTACCTTTGGCTTGTTCAAGTTAGCTTTTGGAATCCATTTGTAGTTTGGTAAGCCTATTGAAGCATGAAGTTATTGTTTGAAGTTTTTTGTTGGCATGGTTTAGGATTTGATGTTCTATCAAACGGGAAGCTGGACTTTGTCAAGGGAAAAGATTGATTAGAAAGCAATGTTTTGGGTATCCATATCTTCTATATCAATTGCGATAAATGGTCTACCCTTTGATGTGTAGTCCCTTTCTTGACCACTATAATGAAATCAAATTCTAGCAATATTATGAACCATCGAACTATGCGACCGTATTGCATGGTTTGTTCACTAAGTACAATAGCGCTTGATGATCCACAAAGAATACGAACTTGTTTGGGAGAAGGTAATGTCTAATTTTTTTCACTGAATAAATCATTTGCAAGCCCTCTCTTTTTGTGGTTGTGTAATTTCACTCGGCACTGTTGAGCTGTCTATCGGAGTAACAGATTGGAAAATCCATTTTGTTTTCTCCATGTTGAGTTAGGATACATCCAATAGCGTAAGCTGATGAATCTACATGAACGTGTAAAATCTTGTTCTAGTTAGAAGCGTTCAAAATTGAAGCAGAAATAAGTCTCTATTTTGATTGTTGAAACACTTTCTCACATTCCTCATTCCATCTTTGAGGAAAACCTTGCCTCCTTCTTCGAAAGTAGCAAGACGACGATGCTCATCTGCGTACTTCTTATATTGATCTTGAGCTTGCTTAACATTTTGTCGAGAAACTCGAAGCATGTCAAAATGGCCTTTGAGAAAATCCTTTTCTTGTTGTATCTTCTCCTTAGCCAATCCCAAAAAAACGGGTGATGTAGGTTGAAATCCATATAAAAGCATAAATGGACTAAACTATGTAATGAGGCGGTCCGGGGCAAGCAACAAGAAGAGTGGCCTCTAAGCACTCTTCTAGGCTCCCGTGCTGCTCAATTGGGTTGGGGTTGGAGAAAAACAACAACACACACAAATCCGCAACCTAACCCTAACAAATTTGGGGCACCACCTAGTTTTGGATGCGAACTAGGACGTGCAGAGAGAGAGAGAGAGAGAGAGAGAGAGAGAGAGAGAGAGAGAGAGAGAGAGAGAGAGAGAGAGAGAGAGAGAGAGAGAGAGAGCTCGGGCTACTTTGAAATGTATCGGTAGTGATCAAGCAAACACAATTATATATGTAAGAGACAGAGAGAAGGGGGAGGGGGTGCTTGTTGCATTAATACCTTATTACAAATCTGTCATGACCAATCAAAGTGAGATTAGTATTTGTTCAATATAGCTTGAGTAAATTACACCACAACACATCACAAGAAAAGCCACCCCAATCACTGTCTTAAGGCCAAGGGAGTCCTCCCCACCCTGTCGCCCTCTTACAATATGTGGGATTTATGGCTAAATTGATGACAACACCCAGAGACAAGCTATCAAGAACTAAAAAAAAAACACCAAGACACTTACACATCTTTGTTGTCCATTACTTCACGTTGGAAGAGAGAGAAAGTATCCAAGCTTAGTCCAAATCCACCCTCCTTGATTCAGCAAATGTTGGGCTTACACTAGTAGGAGAAATGATAGATTTGCTACTCTCAATTGAATGATCACTCTCTCTTACAATGGCATAGAGTTTCCTTGCTAATCACCCCTAATAAAAAACATGCATATGTCTAAGACAATGAGCTTCCACTCAAGAGCTCCTTCTAGAGAGGTTGAGCTTGGCTTCTCAAGCTATAGCATAGTGCTCTTGCTTATGGCTCCCACCATTTGTGCTAGCTACACCCTCCTTTTATAGCAATTTTGAGGGCTAGGGTTACTCCTCTAACCATGGTTGGGTTAGATTTTCAACACTTATCTAATTTATTTTGCTTGGAATTATCAAGAATTTGGTGGGGATAGATGAAGAAAAGAGAGAGGAGAGAAGTGGAGGTGATAGGAGTTTTCATACTAGGTTAGTGTTAGTAAATTAGTAGAGTTAGTATTTTTATTGATTTACAAATGAAATTGGATATTTACAATGGGAGTATCCATGTAGGATACAAATAAAAAAGAAAAAACTCTTAATAGGTAAGAAAATATGGATTTCTTACAATGTAGGGTCAATTTTGACGCTTGTTGACGGTCCACTTGCTTTGACGATACTTTTTTTCTCCACTCTTGACCTTCCTTGGGAGCCAAGGTAATTGAATATGAGTAATCAATCAACATGGTGCTGTCTTTCAAGAGAAGAGGCTGAATTTTGTGGTTTTTTGATACATATGGGTCTTATGGAAGAGGAAAAATGAGACTAGGTGGTTAATTTTGGAATGGAAGTGTGTGTAGTAGACATGAGTTCACCATGGTTTCTCTTGTTCTTCAAGGTTGAGAAGAAGGTGAGTAGGGGGTGAGAGAGGTGGGGATGATGAGTGGAGAAGTGTGTGTGTGTGAAAGAGGAAAATGATAAAGTGGAAGAGGGAGAGTGGCTGCATAGCATAGGCAAACTGGGGTCCACCAATAAAATCATAGCTCACAGCTCATAGCTCAAAAAAATATGAAAAAATTTGAGGCAAAAGTTCAGCCCACGAGAGAAAACTTTTTTTTGTATCACCTTTTCAAATTCGGAGAGCAAGTGACCTTTAAAGATTCAGCAAGACCGTCTATCTTTTTCCACTGCACAAAGTCCTTGTGGGGTCCTTCTTTGGATGATTCTTTTGAATGCCTCCAAGAGTGAGCCCTCCATAGTGCATGCACGCATGCCACATACCCTTGACCTTATTTGGTAGGTCTATAATTGAAGATATTGTTGAGATCATGATATAAATGAATAGTACAACTAAGGAAATCAAATATTGAGGGGTCTAAAAAATATGTACATGTCAAATATAAATAATATAGGTGGAAAAAATATAAAGGGGTCAAAATAAATCTCTCTCATTATAAGTCTACCATAAAAAGATGAATATTTTTGGTGTTCTAATTTATGAGAGTAATAGAGAATAGATGTAGGAAGGAAAAAAAATCACAATAGTGAAAAATTATACACATAAATAAAACTAGTTTTTTTGGATTTTTGTTGGGATGGAGTTACACTAAAAATAAGAGAAGCTCGCATGAAATTATTTCTTTATGGAATCAGAGTATGGTAAGAAAAATTGTGGTAATGGTGAGTCAATGTACATAACATAAATAACACACACCTAAGTATAAATATTTAAATAAATACCAAAATAATTATGAAAAATCCTTATATTTAGGCCCTATATACAATGAAATATTTACACACAAAGAGGCCATAATATACCTTTTTAAAATTTTTTAAAGTTTTTTGGCTCAACTAGGCCAGTGACTAGCTAATTGAGGTTTTTAAAGAAAATATGGAAAAGTCCCCTAACACACGCCTATGTACAGTGAAATGGTAGGGATAACCAAAATGTTTGAGTGATTTGATAGGGTGAGGTAGCTTACTATGGCAATTATGGAAAGCCGAAAAACGGCTATCAATAGTCACATGCTTTGAATTGTTATAAGCAAATTCTAATATAGGTAAGTAGTGTTCCCAATTGGTTTTCTTCTTGCTAACGTACGCTTGTAGCATATCCTCTAGCACTTGATTAACTCTTTTGGTTTGACCATCTATTCTGGATGATCAACCGTAAATAGATTAAGTTTAGTTTTCAACTTTTGAAACACATCTCTCCAAAAGTGATTATCAAACTTTTGATCTTTGTCACTAATGATACTAACTGGAAGACCGTAGAGTTTGTATATATGCTCTACAAATAGCCGTGCTAATTTTGGTGTCTTAACCGTAGTCTTAGTGGGAATGAATTGACCCATCTTGGTGAGACGGTCTACAATTACCCATATGGCATCATGGCCATGATTTGTAGTAGGTAGTCCTACTGCAAAATCCATAGAGATACTCTCCCACTTACCTTTTGTGAAATATCTAAAGGATGTAAAAGGCCACCTACCTTGAGGTGCTCTGCCTTATTAACTTGGCACGGTTGGCAATTTGGTACGTACTCTTGAACATCATGATGTAATCTCGGCCAATAAAATTTCCATCAAACTCAGGCATACGTCTTACGAGTACCTGGAGGACCAACACTTGGGCTATCATGACACTCAAATAAGATTTGGTGCTTAGTGTCCGAGTCCTTTGGCACACATACTCTACCTTTGTGGAGTAAGTAGCCATTATCAATGGAAAAATTATTTCATAGCTTAAGCTCTTCCTGAGTTCTGTGTGTTGGAGTTTTTATCTGTGCGTGCAGAGACATGTTGATCTGGTTGTACAGAGACATGTGAGTGTGAGGGATCCCTTTTTAAAACTGCACTCCACACTTTAGCATATGATTGATCTTGTCACACTTTCCATGTAATGACTCCAAAAATCCACTCTTTATTTTGTGAAAGCAAGTGAATTAATATGAGGCATCCAACTTAGTGCATCCACTACTACATGATATCGCAAGGCCTACAATCATAATCTTGAAGGATTTTGGCCCATCTATCTTTACGGCCCTTCAAGTCCGTTTGAGTAGTAAACCATTTGATACTCTCATGGTCAAAAACTAGTTCAAACTTGGCACCATATAAATAGTGTCACCTTTTTCGTAAAGCATAAATTATGGCAGAGAGCTCTCTCTCATAGACAAAATAATTTTGTTGAGCTCTATCTAACTTTTTACTTTCAAAGGCTATAGGTCTTCCCTCCTGGAGAAGTACCTAACCAATTGCTTTATCACTAGCATCAATCTCTACCACAAACTGCTTAAGTGGGCCAACGATTGCTAGGATGGGAGCAGTGGCTATAGCTACTTTAAGCAATTCAAAACTGCATTTTTGGGCTTCTTCCCAAGAGAAGGTCTTACCTTTTGCTTTAAGTTGATTTGTCATAGGAACAACAATTTTGGCATAATCACGGAATCTCCTCAAAAAATATTCGAAGCTCCTCAACCGTGTTGAGATGTGGCCATCGAAGAATGGCAGTGACCTTGTTAGGGTCCATTTTGATGCCAAAATAAGAGATCACATGATCGAGGTAATGTATCTCTATTTTAAAGAAATCGTACTTGCTTTGCTTAGCATACAGCACGTGACCTCGTAGCTATTCAAACACTAATCGTAAGTGTTCTATGTGTTCATTTTCAGTGTTACTGTAAATGAGAATGTCATCAAGAAAAACCACAACAAATTTTCGAAGATAGGGATGTAAGAAACTATCCATGAGTGTCATAAATGTAGCTAGAGCATTGATTAGACCAAAGGAATAACCAAAAATTCAAAATGCTCGAACCGTGTTTTAAAGGCAGTTTAGGAGATATCTTGCAAAAGGATATGGACCTGGTGGTATCTTGAACGAAGATCTATCTTTGTATAGTATCTTGCCCCATGGAGTTGATCAAACAACTCATTTACTCGAGGTAGAGGATACTTGTTCTTGATGGTTATCGCATTTAATTCACGATAATCTATGCACATGCGCATAGTACCATCTTTCTTTTTTACCAATAGAATTGGTGATGCCCAAGGCAAAGTGCTAGGTCTAATGAAACCACGAGCGAGGTAGTCAGCCAACCGACTCTCAACCTCCTTGGCTTCTTTAGAACTCATACAATAAGGTGGTTTACTCATCGGTTTAGTGCCTGGCAAGACATCTATGCCATGCTGCACATCACGTGTAAGGGGTGGTGGTAAATCACTTGAGAACACATCACTATACTCCGTGAGTAAGTGAGTCAGCTTTTTCCGTGCAAAAGGAGAAAGTAAACTAGAGTTATGCTGGGATGGAGAATCTTGTAATTCGTGTAATGTTTGCTTTACAACAGTTGCACGTTGCTCTATAGAATTTAAATTGAGAGCACTTTGCTCGTTAGATATGTAAACACTTTGCTTATTATTAGAAATCATTGCACTTTGCATACCATTACTAGAATTCACCGCACTTTTCTCTTGAGAATTCACAAGACTTGGAGACAAGCAGTAACACAAAAAGACTTCATCTATTAAATATGCTTTCTACAAAATAGGAAGCTCGGTTGTACATATAAGAGGTACAAATGGTATATTTTTCTTGGACGTCAAGGGTCATCATATGATCTTGAAGAATAAGCTCAACCCCTTGAAATACCGTGTCCCATACTTTTTTATCATTCCCAGACATGTGCTCCACCACATACTTGTGAGAGCAGGGAGTCTGTGTAAGCTTCAATTTCTTGACTAGCTTATAGTTCAATAAGTTATGATTTGCACCATCATCCACTAAAATACGAACACGTTGTCCGTTAATAGTTCCATGCATGCGAATCAAATCATGGGTGCCAAAGGTGGTCAGCCACATTGAAGCAGGCACACAACACTTGTGCTTTTCTTCCATGAAGAACCTCTACATCACAATATTTAGGAGATGAATCTAATGTGAGGTGTTGCACCGTGTGCATGGCCTTTTCTTTGCCTTGTAAAAGAGGACAATCTTTCTTGTTATGTTGGTCCGAAAGACATCTAAAACACAAATTGTGTTTCTTTGCACGCTCAAAATCAGCAATGCTAAGAGACCCACGTGGAGTATCTCGTGAGTGGTTGGGCTTCTTACACTCTTGTGGACGTGGAGAGGTAGATTGTCTCTTATTCCTCTTGGAACGTGTGGGAGATCTACCTCGCCATTGGCTCTTAGTCGCATTGCTCTTAGCAAAATTATTCTTAGAGTAGGGAACCTTTCCTTTCCTCTCTTGAACATTTCCCTTTTCCTCTAGCTTTCTTTCAATACAAGTAACTATCTTTCCTTGTTATATACAACAAGGGTCAATAGCTTGATGGTAAAGTGTTGGCCTCTTACCCTCATGGGGTGGGTTCATCCCTCCTTCATGCAGGGTTAATGGGCCTTTCTACGCGTGCAACCAACGACGCCAATAGAAGCCTTCGGATCCTTGGTGCCATAGAGTTGCCGATCGATTTTGCCTTGGCCGGCCGCCGTAGCCGCCCACTATGGAGAGAGTAGGTGTTGTGGCCATGATCAGCTATCATTGTCTGTCCACGCACTGCACACAGGAAGCTGTGCCTACCTTCTTTTTGCTGCACAGCGGATACATTACTATTCGTGGAACGTGGAAGAGAAGCATCACATCCCATGCACATGCTGACGGATGAAAAGCGGACCCCGGACCCCGACGGCCTCTAAAACGCCGGGGGCCGAATGGCTCGGCTCGAGCCTGCCACGGTAAAGCGAACAGGGGGCACCACCTAGCTTTGAGCGGCTAGGACGCAAAGCCCATGATGATATGAATACCGTAAGCCTACACACACACACACACACACACACACACACACACACACACACACACACACACACACACACACACAGAGAGAGAGAGAGAGAGAGAGAGAGAGAGAGAGAGAACACTCGCAATTGATGAAAACAACCTCGGGGGTGTGAGGGTGAATTATTTCTGCAATATTTACAAGGTGGCATGCCGTGGTGGTAGAGAGGTAGGGGTAAGAGATGGTGCAACCTACTTGGTGCGTTCTCTAGGGAGATTCAATGACTGCAAATGTTCATTGCCAAGAGCGTGCATACGTGTGTGCATCGACCATTGGAGTCGAGAGATGGGTGTGAGTCCCTTCGCATGGTGCAATTTTCAAGGCAAACCCAACACACAAGACCCTAAACCCTCTCCGCGTGATGGTGATGGTGTCAATCCCTCCTACTACACTCTACCCAATGCTTGGTTCCACATACGTTGCCCCCCCCCCCGATAGTGACCTCTCAGTGCCAATTTATAGGTGTTGGCTACTTGGATTATGGTAATCCCAGTGTGGTTAGGGTAATCTTAATCGGGGAGACAAAGCAAGTGGTGGTCCCGGTGTGGTTGACCCTTGCTTTGTTTTTGGGGGAGGTTATTAAAAGATGGGAATCTCTAGGTGGGCCTTTGTTACCCTCACCTAGAGAGAGGATATTTACAAAAGGAAAATTTACAATGGCTTGGGTGAAAAATGAAGATAATGGTAAAATAACCTAAAATTACTGAGATGGCATTGAGGTTGCGTGTTGCCGGCGAATGGCGAGCTGCCGGTGCGTTGGTGTCGAGCGTACTTCTTTCCGGAGTCGGCCGGGGCATGCCTTCGGCGCATTTTCTGTTTTTGTCGTTGGTGGTGCGTGCTTTGGATCCTTCTTCTTTCGTTTGTCGATGTCGTAAGCGTTTATGCATGTGCGTATGTATGTATGTGAGTGTGGGAGCATGTGTGTGTGTTTTTTTTGTGGATGAGTGCGTATATGTATATGTATGTGCGCATGCGTGCGTGGGAACACGGGAAAGGGGGGGGAGTTATATAATGTATATATATATATATAATTTATATATATATTTTTCTTTTTTTTCCTGTGGCGGATGGCGGACTGTTGCGCATGGCGGAAGGAGAGGGGGGGGGAGGTGTGTGGTGGGGTGTGTGTGTGTGTGTGTGTGTGTGTGTGTTTCAACTGCTGCCGCAAGGCAAGAGAGAGAGAGATTTGCGTGATGGCGGCATCCGGATGAGAAAGAGAGAGAGAGTTTGGCGTGCTGCCGTGCCGTGAGAGGGAGAGGGGGAGGGTGAGGGGATAAGGGTAGAGGGAGTGTGTGAGGGAGAGTGAGGGAGAGAGGGGGTATGGCGGGGCATGGGTTTGTGTGGGTGAGAGGGAGAGGGGGAGGGTGGTGTCTCTTTCATGGGCTTAAGGATGAATGACAACTAAGTCAATGGGGGGGGGAATATATCCGCGGGCCGGGGGGGGGGGAAAATGAGGCCGAAGGGGGGGGGGAATGAGCCGAAGGAGGGTGAGGCGAGCGGGTGGGGAAGAGAGAGGAGGGGTCGGGGGAGGGAATATTGGCGGGCCGAAGAGGGGGGGGGGGGGGGGGGGGGGGGGGTAGGATAGGGTAGAGGGTAAATGGTAATGGGAGAGGGGTGAGTGTAAGAGTGAAGGGGGGGGGGGGGGGGGGGGTCCCACGCGGCTTACACCGAGGGAGCACGAGAGAGGGGTTGGGGGGTTTCTTCTTAATTTCTGCCTGGCCGGGGAGGGTAAATCGGGGGGGGGGGGGGGTGAAGGAGGGGGAAGAGGGTATGTAAAGAAAATGGGGGGGAGAGAGTGCGAGAGTTTTATCAGATGCCCGTGGGGCGGGAAGGGAACGATGAGTTACGGTGGGGGGGTACTGAAAGTGGGAGGGGGGGGGGGGGGGGGGGGGGGTGAAATGAGTTTTTTTTTTCTTTTTTTTCTTTGATTTTCCGAAAGCCGGCTATCAATGAAACCCGCTTTTTCCCTCCTCCCAAAAATAGCTCTAATACTAGTGAAAGGGCGGTGGTAATGCGCATGAAACTATGCCTGCCTTCTTTTTGCTGCAAAGTGGATACATCACTGTTTGTGGAACGTGGGAGAGAAGCAGCACGTCGCATGCACATGCAACCCGCTTTTCTCCTCCTCCCAAAAATAGCTCTGATACCAGTGAAAGGGTGGTGCTAATGCGTGTGCTAGTCTCCACCCAACCGTGATATCTTATAACCTCTCCCTAGCATACACATTGTCTGGCCGTGTTGGTGGCCTTGCCTGTAGGACCCATGTGCTTACAAAAGCTTGTAAAATTCAAGGGTTTATATATGGAAGAGGGCACATTGCCCGGGCCATGCCCGTCTACTCCTACCCTTGGCATGACATTACTCCCCCCTTTGGAGAAGCGTTTTCGTCCTCGAAAACACAAGTGGTGGTATCTTCATAAGAACACTAATTTTTTCCACCGTGGCATCCCTCATGGATCCAACGGTTAGTTGAATCGGAACCCGGTTCATTGGGAGGTTCAATGAAATCAAGAGTAACATCTTGATTTTCTACATTGTTGTCCCTGTGCAACCGTCTTGGTTAACCGACTCATAATCAAAAGAGCGTGAAGGCTCCATTTAGAACTCACTTGAGAATGCTAAATGAGTTATCACAACGTCGAGGTGTTTAAATGTATACCCAGGTTTCAGACTTTTTGAAGGTACTGGAATGTGCAATATAACCTCGGCTCATCTTTCCATGAAAGTACTATGCTGACATACTCATCAAGAGCAACCAAGTCCTTGACTTGCGGTGGTTTCTTGTCAATAGTCAACCTCATCCAAACTCATGATTAAGGTTGATAACTTGAGAATAACAGGCAGAGACTAGAACTAGCCGTAACATGCCTTTCATCATATGAAGCAACTCCAAACCAGAAAGGTGACCGATCTAGTGGTTTCACTTCTTGCTAACGTATGCACTTAGCATATCCTTTAGCGTGCTTTACTAACGTATGCACTTTGCATATCCTTTAGTACTAAATAGAATGCTTGTAAGATGCCCATCCTACGCGGGATGAATAGCAACAGTAAGAGTGAGGTGATTTCCCCCAACCACTTACAGACATTCGCCCACGACTGACGACAAACTATGACTCAATCATTGATTATCCAGCCATGTACACGATATGGAATGGAGACAACCAACTAGGTTGAAAGCAGATTGGAGTTTCAGTGCAAAAATTTGCAGAAACAATAATGTCCATGAATTTGCATGCCGCTCCGAATAAATTTGTGTTAAACACTAGGGCCCATAACACCTAGTGTGCATGCATTTAACACAAACATATCCGAACCGCAATTCTATGACGAGACTTTCCACGGTACGTACGTAAAAGTCTTGCAACAAAATTTGGACCATAATAGAATGTGACAACCCGATCACACCTAGGTACCAACCATGAGACATTCTCATGAATATAGCATATTTTGCAACAAAAGTTGGACAATAACAAAATGTGACAACTCAGTCACACCTAGGTATCAACCATGAGACATTCTCATGTATATAGCATACTTAGCTATATGTAGAAACGACCCTCTGTTAAGGTGGTTTCACAACAATTTTAATTGTAACAAGTTTGTACTTAGTACCCGCCAATTTCTGGCCAACTGAAATTGCTCCTAATACTGTGTGCTTAAAATGGTCGAACCAATGGATGCGACCAGCACCTAGGGACTTTGTCGCGACACATTGGTAAAAGTTGACGCTAGTGTCAGTCCAAGAGACTCATATTCTCCACATGTGGAATATGTCTCAAACAAGGATATCAAGAAAAGCGACATCCATCAATTACGAGCTGGTACTTGTGTGTGGAGGTAACTGCAAACACTCCACGACAAGAGTGAGAGGGACCCTCATTATCATGCTCCACACTGGCTAAACTGAACTCCTTGAGTTCCTAGACCATGTTGTATCCCATGTGACAACATGTGCCAAATCGAACCCTACAACTAGGTTCGTAACAGCATAAGGTATAGTAGACGCTACGGTCCGAAATACTCTGTTCCAACATGCCCTTGGCATGGATTTGAAAAATTCAAGCGTATTTATACAACTTGCACTGGAAACCGTGGGTGTTGCTTGCGCAATCCAAGCCCTTTGGTTAACATCTACGTAGTCAAACCCCTTGGTAAGACCGTCTGTAGAAACTGCTCAACTAGCAGGCTACGGTAACCAACATAGTTAACCGTGTACATAATGATTGGAATCAACTCGAAAAGTTGAATTCGTCTGCTACCATGTGGTAGATTGTGGAATTCTTTCCTTGAAAGTATAAATGGGAGAGATCAATTGTGATCCTCAATGCAGATCAAACTGTGATCCTTAATACTGTTGGGTGATGTAGCAATCACCTGTCGGGTCTTACCCCAAAACAGTATGTCCATAGAAACTCCATAGTGCTATAGAGAGAGAAAGAAATCCACACAAGTGAACTGCCTAGCTCTTGTGGACATCCATGCTATCTCAACTGATTGCTGCATCTATACTCCCTTGTAGAGATCAGCTACTGTGTAGTGCAAAAATGACACTGTAAACATCCTGAATGACAAGACCCTTGCTCGTCCATTAACGTCGATGTATACTTCCTTGGGTAGATCTGTTCACTCTTGAAAACAATCACCCAAAGAATGCCAATAGTTAGGTCTTACCCTTGGCATGACAATGGCTCGTATCATGTGTGGCTCATAGCCCTTGTGCAAATGAGTGTTCAATGGACGAACTGATGAAGACTAATTTGAGTAGCATCTTAACCATGCTGGGTTGTGGAACTTTCCTTGAACGACTATGACATGTATAGTTGATTGCCATGCTCGTGTGCATCTTATTCCCAACGTGCAGCGTATCCTATAAGCATGCAACAAGTTTCTGCTATGACTCTCTCTTTGAGAGAGGTAATAGAAAAACACAACCACATCTTGATCTACCTGCCTTATAGGGTCATGATTGTATGAAAATGACTTAGCATGGCACTTTGCCTGTGAAATAAGTCCTAGATTTAGGTTCCTTTTAGTGTTGTTGGGTGTTGATAGCAACCAACCATCAGGTTCAACAATCCATCACTTAGTATGTCCTTTACAGAGTTGCGAGTGTGATAGCGGAAGCATAATGCATAAAGTGGTGGAATCCATGCCACCTGCTTAGCATGACTTGCATGCAAAAACGTAAGCCCTTGGCTACTATAACGGTCTCAAGCGTGAGAACTAAAACCATAAGTGCCTTGCACAATCTAAACTGGTAGGAATTCTGTGAGGTGATATTTCCTATTTTGCCAGTTTTTGCAAACTTGTGTGCCACGGCCCTTGATGACAAGTCATTGGGCAGTTCCTTGGCACAAGGGAGAAGCCGTGCTTCATGTAAAATTGCCAAAGCACTTTTCTTTGCACAATGACAGTAATTTTCAAGTAAAGTGTAAACATGGAAAAATAATAAGAACACAAAATTGGCTAACCTAGTTGTTGCGGTCACCAGTTGACTCAAAAGTCCGTGGAACAAAACTCTCTTAAAATGGCTCGTAGCCATATCTGCTGCACGGATGGGAGCTGTTGGATGTAAATATACATCCCTTGTATCATATACGCTCGTCTGTCACATAATGAAATAAGCTGGAAGCATTTTGCCAAATCTTTTCCAAGTTTGTATGCTCATACCATAAGCCGAACGTGGGAATTTTCCATGCAATATACCTGGCTTGAAGCCTTGCTTCGCATAAAGAATGTTGTGATACTAGACGACGAAGTCGGCTGTTGAGACACAAATATCATGACAAAAAGCATCAACCTTGTCGAGTGATTTCAACTGAAAGTAACCAGTCTTGTGTGGCAAACATCCTCTTTCCGCTTCGAGAAACAGTTACACGAAGTCGGCCATGCCGAGCAACATGCCCCCCCGCATCAAGTCGAGCAGTAGGATGTGCCAATCTCCTTGAGATTCCAAAGCATCGCGAATTTGCTATGCTTTTGCATCAAAGTCAACCGCTGAGAAGCCGTGCTTCGGAGACAAGTGGTTGGGATTCAAGCCGTGCTTGATTCGAGTTTCCTAAGCAATACACAGCCTTGCTATTAGAAACATCAAAACCATGTCATACTCAAGCCATGCTTGATTCAAGCTGGCCAGGGAAGCATGGGAAAGGGATATGCAAATTCGGATTGACTAAAAACATCTGACCTAGACATAGCACGATAATTTTTAAAGACATGCCGTGCATGCCTGATCGTACTGATGATGGAGAAAAATCGTGCTTCGGACAAGCCTTGCTTGTGGATGTATATACACATCTAGTACATGCGCAGTTACACGGCATCACTCATAGCCCTTGCATATTATACTATTCAACAGGTACTTGAATATTTTGATAAATACAAGTAAAAGTGAATGCTTACCTCATAATTTACCTGTATAAACTTGTCGTGTTGATCACATGGCCGGGATGCTCGAGCTTTCATGAACCTAGAATCGAGCATCAACATTGTCTTTGATGAGTAGCCTTGCTGAATAACTTGCCCAATGTCAGCAATCACAGGTTCCAATGCAGACAAGCCCTCTTCAAGCGATGGAACCATGTTGTCGTATTCTGGATGGTCTTGTTAGCAACATCTGACGCGGTGTAGTGTCACCGCAAATAGAGCACGCCGTGCCTGTACATGATCGCAAAGTTGTAGAAAATACGGCGGAGCTTTACCTTGATGGTCTGTAAAATTGCCTTGGAATTTTCCATGCGAAAACCCGACTGCAGACCCGAGAGCGATGAGAGTACCGTTCATCTTACGAAGAGCTCGGTGCAGGCCATTGCATGTCTTTGCATGTTAATGCATGCTAGTGCATGTGGGAAAGCTCCCCTGCAAGGTAAAAAGCTAACAAATTTTTTTGTTTTGAAAAAAAATTAAAAAATTTACACAACTGCATAGCGATGGCAAAACGGCGAGCAGCAGAGAGCCAGCACTTTCCTCGCGCTACGTAGCGATGGCGGTGACGGCGTTTGCTCTTGAAATGCGATGTGATCCTTGTGCCGAGCGCTCTGATTCAACCCCACCCCCGCTAGTTTTGGTGCAGATCGCCCTGCGATGCAAGCCCCTGCAAGAGTCGCTTCCCACGGCCATACACTGTCGATTTTCCTCCTTGACCTTCATGTGTCTACAAGGGATCATGCCCACGACACAGCTTTTTGCTGTCATGTCAATCTCGACCTCCCCTTTTGCAATCGAGCATGCATGGCATGCAAGCAAGCTATGCAAGCACGCTCTTCCTCCTCCTTCCAGGCATGAGAAAAAGAGAAAGCCTCCATAGCCTTGCATAGGCAGAGAGAGAGAGAGAGAGAGAGAGAGAGAGAGAGAGAGAGAGAGAGAGAGAGAGAGAGAGAGAGAGAGAGAGAGAGAGAGAGAGAGAGAGAGAGAGAGAGAGAGAGAGAGAAGAAAACCATGCTTCCTCCCTGTCATGGATCCACCCTACCTCCTCCTCTCCACCTTGCTTTGATACCAATGTTTTAGATACAAGTGTGTGTGTGTAAGCATATCAAATACACGTGTTAAGTGCTCTTTATGGTCTTGGTCCGATTTATCTAAAACAAGAATATCGTCAAAGAATACAATCACAAAATCTTGATGGTCAATGAAAATTCTATTTATCATGCATGTGAATGTGACTGATGCATTTGTTAGACCAAATGGCATGACAAAAAATTCATAATGTCATGTTTGTGTTTTGAAAGCAGTTTTGTAGACATCTTGGTCAAACATTTTGACTTGATGATACCCCGATGTGAGGTCAATTTTGCTGAAAATGTTTGCCCCTTTCAGTTTGTCTAACAGATCATCCACTCTAAAAACATGGAACTTATTCTTGATGGTGATCTTGTTTAAAGCTCTGTAGTCGATCACATACGAAAGGTTCCATTTTTATTCTTAACAAGAAGTACTGGAGCTTTGTATGGTGAACTACTAGGTCTTATAAGTCCTCGATCAAGCAAGTCAGTGAGTGGAATTTGTATCGCCATGTTTGCAGTCGGATTTACACGGTAAGGTGCTCTACAAGGAGGTTCACTACCAGATATGATATCTATTTTGTGGTCTTCTGGAACGTGTGGCAGGTCATGATGAAACAACCCTTAAATTGTGAGAGAAAATCATCATGGGAGGAGTTATGTGAAGTTTCAGTTTTAGTGGAGACTTGATTTACCAACACCAGATATGTTTTTCCTTGTTTTGGGATTGCTCTTTTGGCTTGAGTGTGAGAAAGAAGTGGAAATTTTTGATGTGCTAGTGTTGCTTGGATGGAGAAATTTTGATTATTATGAGTGAGGAATATGGTATGTGTCTGATTAAATTCATGATGGAATGACATTCTTAAAATCATGTCAAGACCATGCAATGGTGCTACCAAAAATGTATGTGCTTGTGTAAATGCACCAATGCAAACTTCAGCAGTGACTTGGGTCTTTCAATTATCAAAAACAATTTTGACCACGTGAAGAAATTTGAGAGAGAGAGAGAGAGAGAGAGAGAGAGAGAGAGAGAGAGTTGTTGTGCCAATCGTGTAGAAATAAAATCATGGATACTGCCATCGTCTAAAAGAATGGTGACACTTTCACCCTTGACTATGTCTTGTGCTTTAAACAAAGTGTGAGGAGATATAGGAGCACCTAAAGATGGGTTGTCATCGTGATCATACTCATGATCATATCCCTCGCCGTAATTAGCTTCCACTTCATTGTTGTTGGGATTAGCATCTTTGATGAGGTTAATTGTAGCACCGTTGGGGCGGTCGTTCTTGAAAGGTCTTTGGTTTGGATTTCTCACGACTCCATTGGATTGGTCATTGCTCTTAGTAGGACCATTTGGGCACTTATATGCAATGTGACCATACTAGAAATATTTAAAACACTTCACCTTTTGTTACCATTATAGTTTTGAGCAAGACATTGGTTGGAAATTTTTTGGTTTCTCTTTTCTTTAATAATGTCTAGTACAAACCCTTCTAAATCTCATTCAAATCTCTTTGATGGATTGACCGCTTGTTTAGTTTTTCTTCAAGATCCTCAAAAGCTCTTCTTTCTTTAATTCTCGCCTGGTTGCCTTCACAATCCACCCATTTAGCCCTTGAATTTCAATTAAAAGCTTGACAGACCAAATTTTGTCGACCTGAAAGCGCGATTGAATGGTTGATTTGCCGGATAATTACCAATTAAAACTTGTTTTTCCAATTCAAATTTGAATTTTCAAAAATCGATCCTTCAAATTTGATATCAATTGTTGAATTTCTCAAACCCGACGCTCTGATACCACTGTTTCTGTTGGGGAGATCGATTGCTTGGATGATTCAACGATTCCTCATAGACATGACCATCAACTTGTCACCTTCTCCTCCAAATCCAAGTACACACACACCTAGACTAGACTACACACACACACACACACACACACACACACACACACACACACACACACACACACACACACACACACACACACACACACACACAAAATATATTTGATAAAGAGAGAGTGTAAGATATTGTAAGAGATGTCATAAAATCTCATATCTAACCAACTTAAATGTTTTTCTCATATTAAACTGATCATTTAATGTGGGATAATAAACAGGAACAAGGGTTAGAATATAGACATATGCTTATGGATCTGTCTCAACAGGAGGCCAAGGTTAAAGGGGTCCAAATGAGAGATGGTCAGTTAAAAAGAAATGCTACCTAATGGAGCTTAAAGACCTTAGGGTTAGCTTCATTAAAGACCTCCGAAAGTTCGTGTTAAAAAGTCCTTTACCTTAGGCAAGTAGGGCTGACCTTGAGGTGGGAATCCTACACAAGCATGAGGTGCTTGTGGTACTTGCTAACTAAAGTGCTTAAGGTGTTTGTGGGAACCTTGCTCAAGCTTGAGGTGCTTCTCATGCTTAAATGACTAAGGTTATTGAAGTGTTCAATTCAAACATAATCTCTCAAGAGGCATAAACAATTTGCATGCTTGAATGACTAAGGTGCTTGAAGTGTTCAATTCAAACATGATATCTTAAGAAGCATAAAAGACACATGTCAAGATCCTTCCCATTTGCCCTCATGATGTGCTTGAATCAATGAGAATTTAGATGCATAAAAATAAATAATTAAGTTCCTTCTCTCAAAGAGGAAAAAAGAGGACACATGTCCAAATGATATAATTCAACAAGAGAGAGAGAGAGAGAGAGAGAGAGAGAGAGAGAGAGAGAGAGAGAGAGAGAGAGAGAGAGAGAGAGAGAGAGAGAGGTGGACTAAGCATGAGAGGTGGTATACTCTCCCACACCCACACACACACTCTCTCATGGTGTGAAGTGCAAAGCATAAGAGCTCCATCTCCTTCTCCAAGATTGTTGAGAAGTTGAAAGCCTACACCAACACTCTTGGCTATGGAAAGCAAATCCAACCAAGAGTCATGCTTTAATTCTTAAGCTTGCCATCTTCTTCATTTTCATTACCATGCTATTATGATATGCTAAGCAAGAAGAATGATGATAAGTGAGGAACTATTTCTTTCTTCTATGGAATGCTTCTTCTTCCTCTTCCCTACCCTCATTCCCCGCTAGCTCTATCCACCTTCGAAGGTGTTTGAGGCCTTGGGACTGAGGCCGGGGGATGGTTAATGCTTTTACAAATTTTATGTTATGCTCGTGATGCATGAAGCTTTCCATCATTATAGCATCACCAAGGTCACAAGGAACACAAAAATTGTATTGTACCAAGTCTTTATAAAGGGGAGAATCTATAATACAAAAGCCTTATGGAGGAGGACCGGCTCCATGTAAATCTGGTCTTCAGCTTTTGTCATGTTCTCTAATACTCTCTCTTGAAAAAGTATTCTTCATGCCAAGTTAATTAAGTACTATGTTTATGTCGATACCATCAATTAAGTTCACCCTCTATGTTCTCAAAGTAATCTCACAAAAATGCTCACTCTAATTCTCTTAATTCCGCTATTCTCAAAGTTCATAGACCATTTCCATTACAGGAGATATAGACATAATTAGAGGGTACACAACATGATTTAACATAATCTAAGAGAGAAGAGCAAAGAATCTTGCAAGTGAATGGCCTAAAATCATAGCCCCAAACTCCATGACACCCCTTCTTGTGGAGTTTAGTATTTAATTCATTATTTGAGTTTTTGGATGCCAAAATTAGAGGCCCCTTTTACATCTAGTCCACTTTAGTACTTGAGTGGAGCACATCACTTATTGCATTTCCCGTAAGGGTGAGTTTTCACCAGAGTTATTTACAAGCAGCCATAGTCTAAAATACTGTGCAAAGATAAAATGACTGAGAGGGTTATTATTTGCCAGCGTCTCCTCTTTAACTCCCATAATTTCAATCTACAAATCATCATCAACTCATTATTAGTAAAATCAATTAGATTTCACATAATTAACCATTACGCCAGTTATTCCAATTGCAGTTAACCACATACAATAGGAGGGTGCCCAGTCTTGTAACAACCTGTTTGAAATATATTATCTCTAATTTCTCAGTTATTTTTGTTATATCTTCTAAGTTCAGGATAGCGGTTACCATTTGAAAGGGCATTATGTCATAACCATCCTTGTCGCAAAACATCGTAGTAGTTACATCGTTTACACAAACATCATAGTAGTTATATTGTTTACGCAAACAACTAGTGTTGTCAATTCTTTCTACCATCCAAGGGGTTCAAAAAACTCCTCTAGAAATGGTTCCTTCACGTAATAGTTATCTTCTACTGAGTGCTCCAGGATGCAATCCTCCCTTCTTAGGCTCTCACATTTTGATGCTTTGCACATCCAAATATACGCATTCTTCGCTAGCCAAGCATGCAACTGTGTTCCAATATCCGTAGTGACAACAAAGTCTTTTATTAGGGTTTGGTTTACATCCTTGTAACTATGGTCCTTTGTATTAACCGTGGTTGGGATTCCCTTTTGTCTAAGTAGAGATGGTCATAGCTCCAATCTTGAACCATCTTGAGTTGATGTGAATAAAGGGTCACCCCAAAATAACTTCAAAATTGTTGCCTTTTTTGAGATCTACTATAGTAAAGATATGTTCATATTCTATCCAGCATGAGGATACAATTACTAGTTCCAACATTCTTAAGGGTTTCTCCACATACTCGCCTATTAGTTTCAATTTCACGCACGTTTTCTTGAGAGCTGGTCTTTCCCATTTCTCCGAGATTTCTTTTGTAGTGATGGCTACTCTGGCCCCCTTGTGAAGTATTGCTATTGTCTTTACTCCTTTGTATTATAGAGGTAAGGTGGCATTCCCTTCTTTTCCCTTGTAATAATTGCCCACCTTATTCACTGGGATAGGTTTCTGCTTTAGGTTTCCTAAGATGATTTGTTTTGTTAATTTCATCTACAAGGTTATCTTTTGGATGGATCTTCAATCCTATCTTTTCCAGATTCTTGCTCATTTGTCCCCACAAATATGCTTTGATTTTTAGAAGTTTTGCAAGAGTAATTGTGCATCTTATAAGAGAAGACATTAGATCATGTAAGCCCTTTGTACCCGCCACCTGTGGAATAGAATTCCATTGTGATGGCACAATTCTCACTTCAAATTTTGTATTATATTCTCCTATAAAGGACGATAAAGTTTTTATTGTCGCCAATTTAATCTCTACGGATACCTCCGTACCTGCATCACCATACAACAACTAAATATCTCTCGGATAGATCTCAAGGTCCATGTTGATTTCATGGATTGGTGCTGATAGCATCATGGCTCTTTCGTCTTTTCTTTTTGTGAATATCATCCACAACGATTATAGCCACGGCTCGTCTACTTCAAGAATTTATGGCATCTCCAGGGATTTAGCCTCATCCGTTGTGTTCGCAATAACCCTGGTAGCCAATGGCTATTCCTTGTCTATTTTCATAGGTTTGATTTTGTTGTCTAGATTCTTAGGAGAATCTATGAGAAGATGATCCCTTCCACAACCGTCATAGAATCCTTGGATTTTAAGTTGTTTACATGTTTTAGTTTCCTCAAGCACTCTGTTGTTTTCCTTTTTTAGTGTATGCATTACTAGCTCAGGAGCTTTCAAGCTTTTTAACTGTATCCGAGCTTTAGCAGTTTCTGTGAGCTTTCTGCACATCTCCATTTGTTTGGTTTCAAATTCAAGATGCGGTGTCGTGCTATGACACGTACATAGTGGGAACGCATGCTACAAGAGTTATCTTGTAACTTTGTAGATACATAGTTATATTTATTATAATGTACATATACATATTTAAGTATAATAATATGCTTTCTATCTCATCCTATTATTTATGTCAAGGGTAACATATTCTTACTTTACCATTAAAAAGTACTATGGGAAAAACGTCAATAGCTCTGCCTCTTTAACTTGGGACAAAAAGCATTGATTATTTATTTCTACCATCTCATTATTATCTCACACCCTATCTAGATCCTATATCTAGGGTAATTTCCAATCTATATATATTCTATGTATTTTTCATATTTTTGTTATATTTCTTTTTAATAGCTACTAGGATGGAATCAAATCCTAGTGGGACACTAGGTGACATGATTTCAAAGATACACTTATTTTAATGCATTATTGTAAGCATGATTACAAAACTTTGTCAAGGAGAAATGTCATGCTTTAATATGGCATGAGGTTTCTATTGGAATCAAATAAAAGTCTAGGCTAAGGGGACCACAAGAAGACTTTTGCTGCCAAAACTGTACCCTATTTGATGATTTTTTTACACAAGGTTCCAATCCGAATTGGAAAATGCATATAAAAAGGAAGTCGTAGGCAATGAGATGACGTTTTTGCCCATATTTTTACTTTTTTATTTGGAGCCAACGGTTGAGGAGATATGATCAACATACTAGACCCCAGTCTGCCCACATCATGTAGGGAAAACTCATTTCCAACTTTTCCAGTTTCTGTTTGCACTAGCTCTTCTCTTCTTGTGTAAACCCTTGGGGGTTCCCTTCACCTATAAAAAGGGACCTCTTCTTCCTTGAAAACTACTCAAGCATTCAAGCCATTGATGAGAGGAATTCATGAGGGAGTGAGTAGTAATGTCAAATTGTACTTAGCCATCAACATAAGCCTAAACCTACACTTTCTCCTAGAGGAAGACTAGCCATTCTTGCACACTATCCTTGGAAGATCAACTCTAATCAAAGAAGGTCTTGGACTTGGCATATCAATCAATGTTGAATTCTCCCCTCTTCTTCTCTCTCCATCAATAATGGTGCCGAAGGGTTTGTCAAGTAAGATGTGTTCGACATTGATGTTTTCTTGATTTCTTGTTGTTTTCTTTTTTATCTCTAATCCAACATATATATATATATATATATATATATATATCTAATCTCATATCCTTAAACATACCTATCTCTCTCACTCTTAGTAATTCATCCTCTCTACAAATTTTAGGTTCTCGTTGCTACAGGTACATCTCTCTCCACAGTATCCTTATTGCCTACAGGCAAGAATAGGGCTTCGGAGGGAAACTCTCTTCTCTTCTATTCCCTTTTCTTCTTTCATATCAACATTTTTCACATACTAGAGTTATCCTAGATGAATAATCCACATGATGATAATTTCTATCGCTTTCACTCTGTACGATCTATTAAAATTAACATATGGATTAGCCGTAAAATACACTTTCAACAACGTATAGTGTTTCTCTTTGGCCCATAAAGGCTTAATGCAATACTTCTATCATCGGATCCCATCATACTACCTCTCATAGACTATATCTTTTCCTTTGATATAAGCGTAGTTATCTTGCTATGAACCAAGAGGATTTGTACACACAATTAATCCCAATCACTAGACAAAATATATATATTATGGTAAGCACAAAATGACAATTCCAAAGAACAATTCATAGCCTATTTTCGGTCAGCCAAGATTGAATGCCATTAACTCATCTATTAACCCTTTCATATACCCATGATACGATATGACCGTAGCCTTGATGTTTTCATCTTTGTGTTGTTTTGATATTCTCTTTTTTGTTCTTTCTTTGTGTGTGTGAGTGCAAGAGAGAAAAAGTGGGACTTCTTTGATTGCACTTCCTTACAAACCCTAGTCTTCATGGCATCTATGGTTTAACTCCTTCATATAGTTTTTTGGAGTTCTCTCACAAACTCTGACATCCATAAGCCCGGTGCTTTCCTGGCCAGACCGTAAATTTCTCGATATATTTTTGGTGAACCCGACGGTAATCTGCCAGGGTGAGAGTTTGTGGGTAACCATGGGTGATCATGTTGAGCAACAAGGTATGAATTTTGACCCAGCAACAATGCAAATGTTTCAAGAATTTTTAATGTTCATGCAACAACAACATGCCACCAAAATAAGGGAGATTTCAGCAATGAAGTCCATACAAGCAGTCTTCAATAGAATGGATCAATTCAATGGCAAAGATGTAGCCAAGTACTTACGCGAGTATGTGAAGGAGATGGAGCTGCATCGCGTGTCAGAAGGTGAGATGATTCAAAGCTTTGAGCTAGTTGTTGCTCCAGAAATTAGAGAACATGTTAGGGGAATTAAAGATGGACATGGGAGAAATTGGGAAGAACTCAAAGTAGCTTTAAAGGAGGAATATTTCATGGAGGACTCTGAGAGAGTGACCAAAAGGACATTCTTAGAATGGGTAGTCAAGCCAAAGCAAGGACTATCAATAACATAGCTACTTAGGGAATTTGAGCGGCGCTATGCACAACTCACTAGGACAGGAAGGGCCACAATAGATGCAGAGAAGACATATCTTTTCTTACAGGCTGTAGATAAAGAGTTTCAAGAAAATTTGGAGCTTCTTCTTGAAGATAAAGATGCTAAGCAAGGACTAAAGACCGACTGGAATGAGGTTGAAGGTGCTGTCTCACTGCTTGCCAAACGACAAAGAAGAAGGGACAAATGGTAGTAAACACTACAAGTCCTTCCACCTCAACTCTTGACAAAATGTTAAAGCCTACTTTTATCGCTCCGAAGATCGATGAGTCCATGCTAGATGAGCTTGTGAAGGGAATGCCTGACTTGAAGGTGAAGCTTGCAAAGCTTGAAGAAAAAGGGCAACCGTCAGGGCCACTTTCTAGGCAAAGACAACAGCCCAAAGAAGGGTTTGTTAATAGATGTATTTGGTGTGATAGTACAGACCATGTATGAAGGGATTGTGATGATTTTAGTGATGCTTTGTCAAAAGATGTTGTCTTTTTTAAGGATGGTAAAATCCACTTAAGAGAGACAGGTCTACCCTTGAGAAGTAACTTTGGGAAGGGGGGAATGCAAACCTTAGTTGAAGATATGGCAACTAAGCACGCTACCTCTTCAGTTGAGGCAGCTACTTATGGAGTAAAAATTGAGCATCTTAGTGATGAACAGGTGAGTGACCATCATGGTCAAATTTGGCCAAATGTCATGCAATTAGTCAAAAAGGGAAAGCTTATAAAAGAGATTCTACATGAAGCAGGTGATTGCATACATCTAGAAACAGGGTGGAATGATCCAGTGGACTCATTTTCAGTGCATGCCTATATTACAAAATGCCAACAAAATGAGGCAATTGTAGAAGAGAAGCGTAGACGTGAGAATGCTGATGAAGGACCATCAAAAAGAGCTTCTAGAAGTGGGGGAAGAAGCGACTCAATGCCTTCTCAAACACCCTCAACACAAGGAGCATCTCCACTTGAAGTACTTATGGAGGAGTCTACAACAGGAAAGAAGAAAGAGCCAACAAAAGGTAAGACAAAAGGCCCAACTTATAAACTACAATCGGATATTGAGGTTGCTACAGATTTAAATAAAGTCTAGGAGGAAAGAATCTTGAATAGCAAGATTGAGTTTACTTTGGGAGAAGTTCTTGGCATTGCAAAGCGTGAATTCCACGAGGAGATCATTGACATCATCAAGAGAAAGAGGCAAACTCTTGGTGAGGTTGCTCGTCCACAGGTTGACGGAGAAACCTTGAAGACACAAGGGATGCAGTTGCAAAATAAGGAGGATGTCGGAGCTGTGGTAGGATGCTACCAATCTAGTGAGAGAGTGAAGCAAGTGCATTTCTCAAATGATGATGAAGAAGTTGAAGATATTCCTAGGAGCTACTATTCATGAAGTCACTGGGCAAGGCCCTACTACAGAAATTTTGGTCAAGGTAGGTGATCTTGAAGAGCCATTTGTTGCCTTGATTGACCATGGTTAAGAAATAAACATAATGTCAAAGAGTCTCTACAACAAGTGCAAATGGCCGATGGACACAGATCATGACTGGATGGTAAAAGTGGCAAAAAATTCATCCGATGAATTGTATGCAGCATGTCCAGGTGTGAAGGTGACAATAGGTGATGTAAAGATTGACCAAAACTTATTTGTACAGGATACATCTTCATATCATCTCATCCTTGGACAACCCTACATTGTGGGAGTTTGAATGGAAACAAAGGTAATGGACGATGGTTCAGCATATGCTAGGATACGTAGCAAAGATGGTAAACGAGTGGTCCAATTTCTCATAGTTTGTGTAAACCATGAAAGAAATCGTGACAACCTCAGAGAACATCCTCTACCAAAGGTGAGAAAAGAGTTTCATGATCATAGAGAAATGATGGGTTTTGGCCAATTACCATTGTAAAGGGGGATTACAGTGGTACAGAAAGAAAAAGGGTCTCGCCTGATCCAAAAATAGGTGAAACTTTCTCAACGAGTTCCTTGGTAACAAGGAATGGATCAGTATGTTTTAAAAAACTTGAAGATTTGAAGAGATGTGAGAGGCAATATGTACATAATGTACAAATAGGCATGAAAAAGAGTGGGTTGCTAGAGCCTACTGAAAATGTTTTGGGTTTGTGTGAACAAGTTTCTTTTGTAGATACTATGGGTGAGCTTGATGCTATAATGGGTTCTAGTTTGCATCTTGAAAATGAGGTTGTGGAAGTTTGCTCTATGGAAATGCATCAAGTAATAGAAGCCTTTAAAGAAAGCCAAATAGTTGGCCCAGAAGTCCATACAAGAGTGTAGCAAAGAAGGTGAAACCAATAGCTTCACCCTTACCACCCAACAACAGGGAAAAGATTGAGCAAGCCTCTTTGCAACCAAGTTTAAGGAATCCTAAAAAGATCGGGCATACCTTCACAAAGGAGTCTTTTCAAGAGTTGCAGATTGGTTGTGAGGAGTTTCTAACACAAGAAGAGACAAAGTGCTTCAAAGAAATGCTTTCAAAGCATGGTAAGGATTTTGCATTTGAGCCACATGAGATAGGATGTGTTGATACTTCTATTGTAGCTCCTATGGTAATTTTCACAATACCTCATGTGCCTTGGAATCTCCGGCCTATTCCGGTTCCAAAGGCTCATTTGCCAAAGTTAGTAGAGCTACTGAATGAGAAGATAAAAATGGGAATTTTGGGGCCTTCTTGTGCTCCATACTCAAACAGGTGGTTCATAGTTCCAAAGAATAATTGTTCTCTACGCTTCATCCAAGATATGCAACCAGTGACAATTAGAAATGTAGGTACAGGTGACAATTGTGGATGAGTTTGCAGAGGCGTTTGCAGGGAGGGAAATCTACTCAATGGGGGATCTCTACTCAGGGTATGATCAATTTCATCTTGCAATCGAAAGCAGAGACTTGACAACCATGAGGACACCTTTGGGTTTGGTAAGGATGTGTACCTTGCCATAGGGAGCAACCAACTCGGTTGCACATATGATGAATGGGATGAATAAGGTCTTACGTGACTTTATTCCTCAAATCACAATGCCTTTCATTGATGATTTGCCTATCAAAGGATGTGAATAAAGTGACAAAGATGAAGCTTTGGATCTCAAGGGATGTCGCAGGTTTGTGGTAGATCACATAAATGATTGTGATAAAATTTTTTCTAGGTTGGAAGAAGTCAATCTTACATTGTCAGGAAAAAATTCTATGTTTGGTGTCATTGAAGTGCTCATTGTGGGGCACATGTGCGGGCCATATGGTAGGAAACCTTGTCCAACAAAGGTAGATGCCATCCAAAGAATGAAAGAAAGAATCACTGAGGTTAGAAGGTTTCTGGGAGCATGTGTCTTCTATGTTATTTGGATTCCACATTATGCACATGTAGCTGATTCTCTTTATCAGTTGCTTAGAAAGAATCAAAAGTTTAAATGGACACAAGCACATGTAAAATCCATGAAAAAGCTAAAGGAGTTGCTCGAGTCAGTACCAACTTTAAGGAAGGTAGACTATGAGTGTCAAAGGCCAGTAATTGTGACAGTAGACACCAGTCCTACAGGGATTGGATGGGAAATAGGGCAAGATGACGAAGAAGGATGCAAGTATGTGGTAAGATTTGGAGCAAAGGTACTAAGTGCTCACCAAAGAAACTATCCACAGATAAAGAGAGAGCTATGGGGTATGGTTATAGCCTTGAAAAGTGGAAAAGAGTACCTAATTCGCGCATGTGTGGTTGTAGAAACATATTGTCTACCACTTCTTGGGATGATTACAAGCTGCTCAACTCCAGACATTGCTATGTTGCGATGGATTGCCTACATTAAGTCCTTAAATCCCGAGTTTAAGCACATTGCAGGTAAAGACAATACAATGGCAGATATGCTATCAAGGGCAAGGTATGAAGATGAGTCACAAATGATTGACGAGGGAGATGATGTAGACACAAAGTTCTATTCTATCTCTCATGTCAAAGGTAACAATGTTTGCATGACTAATCTACTTGAATCATTCTTGAAAGAGCTTTATGAAGGTGATTGGCTTCTTATTGGAAGCTATTTGAGTACTCTAGCAAAACAGGATGATTGGTCTGAACAAGAATTCAGGAGGATACGTAGGAAAGCATATGGGTATTTTTTGAGGGATGGTTACTTGTGGAAGCATCCTAAACAAAAGGGTGCTACACCACAACGGGTTATATGTAAAAAAGAGACTCAAGTAAAGCTCATGCAAGAGTTTCATGAGAGTCTATGGGCTAGACATAGGGGTGTGTGGGCAACCTTCTCCAAGTTGAAAGAAAAATACTGGTGGAAGGGTATGTATAAAGATGTATCTCAATTTGTAGAGTCATGTGTAACTTGTCAAATGTATTCAAATGTCCGACATCGTGATGGATTGCACCCTACATATCCACTAGCCATGCACTATAAATGGGTTGTGGATCTAGTCACAATGCCTCTAGGACTCTGGCAGATGAGATACTTGGTTCTTGCACGAGAGGACCTAACTAACCAGGTTGAAGGAAGATCATTACGAGTTAAAATCATAGAAGCTGTGTGCAAATTCCTTCTTGATGAGGTGATTTTCCATTATGGATGTGTGGGAAAGATCACTGCAGACAGAGGTGAACTGGATGCTGAGGAAGCATGGGACTTCTTTTCCAGATTGGGAATCAAGCTTTCTCTTACTACAACTTACAACCCTGAAGGCAATGGA
Organism: Adiantum capillus-veneris; assembly: GCF_014529385.1. NCBI lineage: Eukaryota > Viridiplantae > Streptophyta > Polypodiopsida > Polypodiales > Pteridaceae > Adiantum > Adiantum capillus-veneris. The sequence continues at coordinate 87,960,799 of NC_140956.1, read as the reverse complement.
AAGAGTGAAAGAGGGCATCCTACTATCATCAAAGCTTTGGCCAAGGCTTGTGAAGGAAGAGTTGGTGAGTGGCCAAAACTGTTACCATATGCTTTATGGGCTGATCGTACAACACATAGGTCAGTAACTGGCTACATGCCTATAGAGCTAATGTATGGTCAAAAGCCAGTGATGCCGATTGAAGATACAATTCCCACATGGAATGTACTACCTTGGCAAGAAGGGCTTAGCAAGGAAGATCTCCTTGCATTGCGCATAAGGCAACTAGAGAGAAGACCTGGAGACATTGAGGCTGCAAAAGAACGACTCAAAAATGCAAGATTGAAAAACAAGGACTACTTTGATAAGAGACATCCGCTCAGGAGCAAAGCAATTGACAAAGGTGACTGGGTTTTAGTGTATGATAGTAGCCTTGATAACCAGCACACAGTCATGCGTAAGTTCTCAAAAAGATGGTTTGGACCGTATGTTGTAAAGCATGTGCATGAAAATGCTACTTACAGCTTGTCTGAACTAGATGGTACAGAAGTAAAGATTCCCATTGCAGGAAAAAGGATCGAAATGTTTAAGAGAAGAGATGACAAAGATCCCGAAAATGTTGACGAGAAGGAAGAGCAAAACACATGTGAAGATGAATCTTTGGAATCATCCAATGAAGAAGAAAGCAAGGAAGATGTACAAGAGGGCTAATCTTACAAAGAGACAATGTGGCACATACCTGAGGATGTGCAGGTTTAGAGGGGGTGGATGTCGTGCTGTGACACGTACATAGTGGGAACGCATGCTACAAGAGTTATCTTGTAACTTTTTAGATACATAGTTATATTTTCTATAATGTACATATACATATTTAAGTATAATAATATGCTTTCTATCTCATCCTATTATTTATCTCAAGGGTAACGTATTCTTACTTTACCATTAAAAAGTACTATGGGAAAAATGTCAATAGCTCTGCCTCTTTAACTTGGGGCAAAAAGCATTGATTATTTATTTCTACCATCTCATTATTATCTCACACCCTATCTGGATCCTATATCTAGGGTAATTTCCAATCTATATATATTCTATGTATTTTTCATATTTTTCTTATATTTCTTTTTAATAGCTACTAGGATGGAATCAAATCCTAGTGGGACACTAGGTGGCATGATTTCAAAGATACACTTATTTTAATGCATTATTGTAAGCATGATTACAAAACTTTATCAAGGAGCAATGTCATGCTTTCACATGGCATGAGGTGTCCATTGGAATCAAATAAAAGTCTAGGCTAAGGGGACCACAAGAAGACTTTTGCTGCCAAAATTGTACACTATTTGATGATTTTTTTACACAAGGTTCCAATCCGAATTTGAAAATGCATATAAAAAGGAAGTTGTAGGCAATGAGCTGAAGTTTCTGCCCATATTTTTACTTTTTTATTTGGATCCACGGTTGAGGAGATATGATCAAAATACTGGACCCCAAGCTGCCCACATCATGCAGGGACAACTCATTTCCAACTTTTTCAGTTTCTGTTCACATTGGCTCTTCTCTTCGTGTGTAAACCCTTGGGGGTTCCCTTCACCTATAAAAGGGGACCTCTTATTCCTTGAAAACTACTCAAGCATTCAAGCCATTGATGAGAGGAATTCATGAGGGAGTGAGTAGTAATGTCAAATTGTACTTAGCCATTAACATAAGCATAAACCTACACTTTCTCCTAGAGGAAGACTAGCCATTCTTGCACACTATCCTTGGAAGATCAACTCTAATCAAAGAAGGTCTTGGACTTGGCGTATCAATCAATGTTGAATTCTCACCTCTTCTTCTCTCTCCATCAATAATGGTGCCAAAGGGTTTGTCAAGTAAGATGTGTTCGACATTGATGTTTTCTTGATTTCTTGTTGTTTTCTTTTTCATCTCTAATCCAACATATACATATATATATATATATATATATATATATATATATATATATATATATATATATATATATAATCTCATCTCCTTAAACAAACCTATCTCTCTCACTCTTAGTAATTCATCCTCTCTACAAATTTTAGGTTCTCCTTGCTATAGGTACATCTCTCCCCGCAGTATCCTTATTGCCTTCGGGCAAGAATAGGGCTTGGGAGGGAAACTCTCTTCTCTTCTCTCATATCAACATTTTTCACATACTAGAGTTGTCCTAGATGAATAATCCACATGATGATAATTTCTATCGCTTTCACTCTGTACGATCTATTAGAATTAACGTATGGATTAGCCGTAAAATACACTTTCAACAACGTATAGTGTTTCTCTTTGGCCCAGAAAGGCTCAATGAAATACTTCTATCACCGGAGCCCATCATACTACCTCTCATAGACTATAACTTTTCTTTTGATGTAAGCGTAGTTATCTTGTTATGAACCAAGACGATTTGTATACACAATTAGTCCCAATCATTAGACAAAATATATATATTATGGTAAGCACAAAACTACAATTCCAAAGAACAATTCGTAGCCTATTCAGTCAGCCAAGATTGAATGCCATTAACTCATCTATTAACCCTTTCATATTACCCACGATACGATATGACCATAGCCTTGATGTTTTCATATTTGTGTTGTTTTGATATTCTTTTTTGTGTTCTTTCTTTGTGTGTGTGAGTGCAAGAGAGAAAAAGTGGGACTTCTTTGATTGCACTTCCTTCCAAACCCTAGTCTTCATGGCATCTATGGTTTAACTCCTTCATATATTTTTTTGGAGTTCTCTCACAAACTCTCACAACCATAAGCCCGGTGCTTTCCTAGCAAGACCGCAAATTTCTCGATAGCGGATAGGCCAGACGTATCTGTTCCAAAGTTTGGTTGTTCTTCAATCTCGCCTCGTAGGCTTGCAACATAGAATGTAAATGCTCATTTACATTTTCCACTAAGACTGATATGCTAGAAACAGTCTTCGATTCTTCCAACCCTCTTGCGTTTGCCTTGCTCTCTTGATCATGTCTTAGCTATTCCTTCATTTGGTATAATTGCTTTTGCAAAGCTATCTTTTCCTTTAGCGTCTTCACTTTCATTTTGTCTCGTTTGGCTTTTCATGATTTTCTTTGAGTCATAACTGATCCATTTTGAAATTTGGTTTATTCGGGAAGTTTCAATTCATCCACTATAGGTTGATTTTTTGCTGCTTCTTCAACTTGAGCTCTACTCACCACTTTGATTGGAACTACTGGCTTAGACTTGGATCCACTTGAGCACGGAAAAATTCCAATGACATTGACAGTTGCCTTCCCCAGGTTGTCACGATTCTTCTCACAATGTTGAAGCAAGTGATCTCTCCCACAACCGTCACATAATGCAAAAAACTTCTTTTGCTGACCCTTATGTGGACACCCTCCCTCATGTCCAATGGTCACCTCCACATTCAAAGCACGGTACTTCTAGATGGGCAGCTGATGGTGCCCCCATTGGTTGGGTTACCCTAGGCGGATATCCTTTAGGCTCATAATTCTGGTTTGCTATGAACATGAGAGTGTTTTCATCCATTGTGAAATTATTTCTGTTAGTTTGAGCCACATATGAAGGTTCAATGTCTTCATCAACGCTAGCCCAAAATAGGCTTTCCTCATTGGTCTAAGCTACACCCTTAGTTTTGCTCACATGGTGTCTACAAGTTCCTCATACAGTAAACAGTCGATGGAATCATCAATTGGGTCATGAGGGACTTTGTTGGATTTGTGTAGCATACCATGACCCTATTTTCATGAGGCAAAGGTGGCTATTGTCCCAACACAGGTTGAGGTTTGTCTTCTCCTTCTACTACGTTGTTGGGTCCGATCTGATACCTCGAAGGTGGTGGCAATTGCTGTACCACTAGAGGTCCATATGGCCTTTCCCTCACGTAATTCTGTTTATATAAGCACTCATCAGTATCATAATTTGTGTATTTCAGCTCAATTGTGCACCATTTCAACACTCTTGGAGCATTGATGGCTTGTGGTTGTTGCGGCCTCATATTAGGGTTTTGTCTATATGTTTGATTGATTTTGTAGACCATTTTTTTGAGTAGTTGATCCGCATTCTGTGTGATTGAAGCAGGAGCACTACATTTTGCAGTTGACTCACTAGTGGTAGAAGAGGCACTGTTGGTGTTTGTCTCTATGTCCTCCGTTATCTCCCCGTATGTTTTGCAATTGTCAACCAGGTACAATCCTTCCCTAGTGACTTTCTCGAATGTTGTGCAAGCCTTCAACTGTAAGTCCTTTTTAAGAGTTTGTTTCTCAGGCCCTCCATAACGAGAACTGATAAGAAATTGTCCTGTGGTAACTCTCACACTGGACATCTTTTGATGTATTGCTTGAAGTGAAGTGATGCTTCTTTTACCTTTTCATTCTCCTTTTGCTTGAAAGCATAGATTTGGGAAACCTTGTTGTGCTTGATTCCCCTCTTAGAGAATTCCTCGCCAAATTCTCACAAGAGTTGATCAATGTTCAAGAAATCTCTGTTGTTTAGTGGCTGGAACAAAGTCAATGTCATCCCTTCCAATGTCAAACCAAATCCCTCATATTGCATGTGGAAATTCGTTACTTGTTTTGCTCTTAAGACTTGCTTAAAAATGGAAACATGCACGTATGGGTCTCTCAATCCACTATATTTATTTGCCACACATTTAGCCACTTGAGAAGGTCGCATTATTTGATTTTCTTCTACCATTCTCATCATTGTAGGTTCTCCTACCATCACATCCCTCGTCTCATACCCACTGATAGGTGCTCTCGAGGGAGTTCGGTTAGTTACCCTCTCCTTTGGTCGTGCTTCTCTACCCCGGTTCTAATATTACTCACTCGTGTGCTGAAAATCGTGTCTGGCATATCACTACCTCAATGTGTGGACATATAGGAACCCTTGAAATTAAGGATCCCATCAGTCGTGGCTCAAAAAGATGTGGTCGGCTGAAAGAATCTTCCACTCATGATCTCGAAGGACTCACTCTCGTTGTTTTTAGTCGTGTTGTTTCTAAGACAATAAGTCTGTGCATGCTACGAGCAACATAGTACTGATGGAGTGGTCCCCCAAAGTATGTATATTCCTCAAGCTCGTTATGGCTCACCGTTGAATGATATCTCTAATCATACTTGTCTAACATGACTATCTGCATATCTCTCTCTACTTCATATGTAAATACATATAAGCATTTTTGCTCCGTTAATTCTCTCACATTGGGCTCGTCAGACATGTAATGGAGCATTTTCTCTCTGTTATCATACTTATATAATCCCACATGCGTATTGTTGGTGTTGACGTGAGTAGCCACATTTACTCGTCTAAACTTGGTATTATGAATGTCTAGCTTTGGTAGCCTCTCCTCTTGCTCTACGTCAATCTTTTTTTTTGTGCATGTTAATACCTATTTATCCTTAATAAAGGGATTGAGCACAACTACATACATGTTTCCCTCCTCATCAAGATATTTATCACCGCTATAATCTACAAAAACTATGAGCTTGAGCTCACTAGGTCTCTCTTCTATTTTGACGCAATAATAATCCATACCATCTCTGTAGATTTTGGCACCTTGTTCATTTTCAAACTCATAATGTAAGTGCACAAGTTTTGTGGTTGGTGCTGAATGTGACGGTCCCACTCCCATTTTGATTTCCTCCTTGAAACTCACACTTTTAAATCCCTCAACCATATGGGTATAAGATCTCTCTAAAGAAGTATTCCAAAATTGGTTCTAAGGTAGGTATGGTCCCTTGATTGACACTTCCCTCTGTTGAAATATGGCTTGATTGGTTTCTAGCAGGAGGGTTTCTATTTTGATAAAACTTTCCTGATCGCAAATACATGAAGAAAATGAAGCTTGCAAAACCCTAACCTATTACCTTTTATGGTTCATTTAGCCCTCCAATTGAAAGAAAATAGTGTTGCAAACTCTGATTCTTACAACCTGTCCAAAAACCACTTGGTGGCTATAGCTTTACAATAGCTGGGTTAGTCAAAATTTGCTGAAATCAGAATTTTATCGCACTTTTGACACAAAATCCTATTTTGCTTGCAACAAGCAGAATTTTGAAAAGTCCACTAAGCTCCTAAGGACTAATGCTAGTATTGGTACTACTCTGTGTCCATTCTGTGATAGGGAGTCATGGATCGCAATCCATGTACGCTAGTGTCCAATGCTCCTGAAACTTGGCACACAAGTCTCTCACAGTCTCGTGATCCCTATTATATGATTTTTAGGTGATTTGATCCCCCTTAGGTCTCCCAAAAGTCACTTCCTAGGTCTGTTTCATAGTTTTTGGTCTTGAATGACTATGGCCTTGTTTAGCCCCCTTATTGAAGCTTTTTGGTACCCTTGTTTTGAATAAGTTATTTGTGTTGGTTTCTGTTATAAGACTGTAATGTCCCAATCCAAAAATTTAGCAGGGGGACATAGATCGCGATCCATGTTCCATCAGATCTGAACCCCAAACTTGGTCTGTTGAGTTTCTACAGTCTATGGAATCTACCTACCCACTTTTTTTGTATTTGGGAACCTTCCTTCTTTGACAAAACTAAAATTTTTGTGCCGGTTTTTGACTTGCAACTAGTATTTTGGTGATCTGGTCAACTTTTTGTTGTTTCTTGCTATGATGACCTTTACACAAGGTGTCCCAAATGATGTAAGCTACTCATTGTCTCAATCTCAGCTTTAGATGCCTCAAGGGATGCCTGTCCCTTGTGGATGCTAGATTTTCACTTATTCTTGAGTTTGGACACCAAAGAGTCAGAAAGCCCCAATTTTTGGTATGTTTCCTAGGTTTGTGTCCTTTTTACACAACTTCTTGTTTTGGATGAGTTTGATGTGTTAATTTTCTACCAAAAGTGTATATCTAGTGATCTAGAATCTCACGGTACTCTTTGGTATCAGTTTTGGCCCAAGTTGTCTCAGGGGTCATGGATCGCGATCATGTTCCTGCACATTTTGGCCTAAAACTTTTTAGATAAGCTCTCTTTGGTTTGGTTCACCCCTTTTTTGACTTATTTTTGGGTTTGTATTTGCTTTTAGCTCAAATCATCAAATTTCTAAGATTTCATAGTTTATGGTCTCGACAACCAAAATATGGTTTTGACAGTTTTTTTCGTGACCCTCTTGCTCAATTTGATGGTTATAGATGTTACCTAACCTACTCCTAAATACAACATTGATTCTTATGACTAAAAACCAACAATTGGTGCAAAATTAGAAGAAAAATAGAATATGAAACAATACTTTCAAAGAACTAGAAGATATGCACAATGAAATGCTTTCATATCTCATTCACAACTCCTAATACCTCTCAAGAGTAGACCTAGCAAGTCCCGGCCTTATAGCCTCTACAAAGCACTAAAATCCATGTCTAGTTTTCTGACTTCTAAAGTGTAAAATTGGAAATCAAAATCAAAGTTTTATAAGTAAAAAGCTACGACTAGGTCACTCACCACATAAGAATCATCCTCCTCGACAACGGCGCCAATGTTAGCGTGTCGGCACGATCAAACAACTAAGCAAGCTCTTTGCACTAACATAATATGTCAATACTTAGGGAAAGGACTTGAATGGGACACAGAGACTCTTTGAGGGTGTCAACCTCAAGAAGGAACCTATGGAGCAACAATATCTCTAGCACTAGAAAATCTGTCACTCTTGGATCTGGCAACCTATCTATGTCCTATGTCACCGAAATAAGTCATCGCACCGATTCGGCACTTGAACGAAGTCCAAATGTTATGAAAATTTGGGAGGAGGTCTAAGACCCTTAGGGACACTAACCTACCAAGTTTGGTGGCAGTCCAATGAGGTACCAAAATCATGATCCATCATGATTAATGTCTTGAAAAATGCAACAGAACAAACTAGAAAGGTTGCCCTATGGCCTAGGAACACTCTCCTATGGTCATAATGTCAAAAAACAATCATTCACGCACTCAAACATTAGATTTATCTTACTAACATGTAGTTGTAATCTACAACAGAATCAACAATGATTGTACTTAAATGAAAGAGCAATAGACAAGGAACACATTGAAAGATTTGGAATCAAAATGTGTTTACCAAAGCTGAAGATATGTTGATTACAAAGCACATGAGAGTAGTCGTTCTCAACCATACACTCCAAAACTCAAAACTTGTGATAATGATAAGTTCCTTTCCCACTTACAAAAATAAACTTGATACCTAAGGCTTCTTTGCCGATGGTCGTCTTTACAAGGGTCATACCAAATGATAGACTTTACAAATTAGATTTGCATATACAAAATCATCAAATATCTGATTGAGATCAAAGGCTTTCTCAAAATTATAAGGCTCCCTGAAAAGATAATGATGGATATTCAAAATTTTAGAGATCATAAAGAAGGTTCGACTAGGAGGGTGCTTGTCTGGTCCGACTGCCAACACTAGCTTTAAGAGATTCTTCACAAGTTCCTTGATTTAAGTGTGATTTTGACCTCAATTTGATCCCAAACTTTGGTTCCAGTTGGTAAAGGTCAACATCAATCACATGGTCTCAAATCTTGTTCAATCTGTCTCTAGGGGACATGGATCGTGATCCCTGTTCTTCCATAGAATCTGCTAAAACTTATCAAGTTGCTGTTGGCATGTTTTGTGAGGCCCTTGAGCACCAATTTTTTGAGTTTTGATTAACTTTTAGGTCTCTACCATTAAATTTTCACAATTTCAAAGTTATGGTGTTTTGGCATGAAATATGGTTCTCAGCCCTTCTTGTCCTGATCTTTTCAGTCCAATTTGATGGTGTTGGTTTTTACTTACCCTACTCCTATGTGCTAAAAAGAAACTTGAAACAAAAATGAACAAAACAATGCAAACTAAAGTTGTAATGGAAAACAAAATAGTATGCTCAAAGAATAAAGAAAACTTGATGAATGAAATGGGTTTGGTCTCTCACTCACAACTCTCTTTGTCTCTCAAGGATAGATTTAGCCGGTCCCTCAACTCTAGACTCTATCAAGCACTAAACCCATGTCTAGCTTCTTTATTACTAAAGTGTAGATGGAATGGATAACAAATCTTTGAAAAATAAGGTTGTGAATACATACTAGGTCACTCACCACCTAAGGATCATTCCCTAGCAACAATGCCAATGTTAACGGGTTGTCGGGATAAACGTCTATAAAATAGCTATCTGGCACTGACATAACAATGTCAATACTCATGGAAGTGACTTAGATGGGACACGAGGACTCTTTGAGGTTGTGATTCCTTAAGAAGTGAACCTAACAAGCAAACACATCAACTCAAAAAGCAAATCGCCACTCCCAGATTGGAAAATCTGCATACATCCTATCTCAACGCTCTAGGTCAGTCATCACACCATTTCAATGACTAAAAAAAATTGGATCATCAAAAACTTTAAGGGAAGCTATATTAAGTCTAAGGAGACAAGTCTACCAAGTCTGGTGGCCATGTGACAGGGTACCAAAATCATGATCCATCATGTACCATGTCATAAAAACTACAGCAGAATTGCATAAAAACTACAACAAAAGTATAAAAACTAACAAGGTACCAAAATCATGATCCATCATGTACCACATCATAAAAACTGCAACAAATTTGCATAAACAAGTCGCCTAAAGTCTAATAACACTCTCCTATGGTCAAAATGTCATAATAAAGTGATTTAAGTACTCAAAATTGAAGATAAGACTCATAGACACATAGTCATGAACCAGAAAAAAACCTTGAAATGCTTATGCTTAAATGAAAGAGCAAAAGAGAAGGAACACAATGCAATTCTTGAAATTGAATTTGGATTACCGAATCATGAGAAAAATGGAATACAAGTTTCGGTAGAGTAGCAACTTGTTGACAATCGTATAGCCAAAACTCTTTCTTTTTCCAAAAAATAATGATGTTGTATTGAAACTAAGGCTTTTCAGTATTATATCTAGGGATTTCAAAATAGCCAATATTCGGCTAGATTTGAGAACATAATTAAATATTACAACTGAGAGTTTTACAGCGCTTGGATCAAAATTACAAATGCTCATTTACATGGCTTCCCAAAAATAAGATATATTACATCGTGACTTTGACGAGGTGTGGCCAACTAGGAGGGTGCCTATCAACTACATCAGCCAAACATTAAGCATCTCAAGTTCTATTGTGGTTTGTGACTTCACATCTGTGAACCTTATCTTTAGCTTGAGTGCTTAAATCATTTTTATTAGACATTTTGGCCAAAGGAGAGTGTTATTAGACCTTAGGGGGACCTATTTATGTAGTTTTGTTATAGTTTTTATGATGTGATAAATGATGAATCGTGATTTTGGTACCTTGTCAGATGGCTGTTAAACTTTGTATACTTGTCTTCTTGGACCGAATATAGCTTTCCTTAAAGTTTCATGGCTATTTGAGTCCGTTAAGTCATTGAAATGGCGTTATGAACGAGAGCAATGAGATAGAACATAGAGAGATTTCCCAATCTAGGAGTTGGTGATTAGCTGGTCTAGTTGATGCGTTTGCTTGTTAAATTCAGTTCTTGAGGATTGACCCACTCAAAGAGTCTTTGTGCCCCATTTGAGTCACTTCCATGAGTATTGACATGAGTATGATAGTGCTAGATAGCTATGCTATCGACAATCATTGCACCAACCCACTAATTGTATTTAGTGCCTTGAAATTTAAACATTATTTGTTGAAAAATCTATTTCATTTTTATGTTGATCATCAAGATTTAAGTTATCTGTTTAATAAAGAAGTCATCCAAGAAATGTTAATCAGATAGATGATTTTTCTTTTAGAATTTTATTTCAAGATTTCCATAAGCCTGGCAAGACACTGCAGTGCAAATTTCCTATCCAAAAGTACTAAAGGTATATCATTGACATCCTTGAGGGATAAACCAGTAGATGCCAAATTATTTCACACAATGAAAATTGAGGAACCAAATCCAAAGTGCTAGGACATATGATTTCTTGCAGTATGGTGGATTGCTAAGAGAGTGGTCTCACTCTAGTAGAAAGGCTCTAATCATCAAAATTAAAAGGTATTCCTAATGGCTTCAAAAAAATTAAAATATATTTTTAATTCAAAGATTCTCTCAACGTAAAAAAAATGATGCGCTAGTCTATAGCACGCGACAACAGGCAATGATGAAGCACGTAGATTTGCAACAATATTATCTAAATGTGAGAAGGATGGATTTAACATTGCGAGAGAGAGAGAGAGAGAGAGAGAGAGAGAGAGAGAGAGAGAGAGAGAGAGAGAGAGAGAGAGAGTCTAAGGACACTTTAAAAAGAAGAAAACACTAAAGCAAAAATAAAGGAGAAGAGAAACACAAATATACAAATGTGAAGTCCACCACCTCTATATGGACACAAAATGTCTTTTGACTTTCCACCTTCATCTGTCTTTTCATTTCCTAATCTCACTCTTCACTTACCTCTTAATATGTTTTGAAAGACTTTTTATTTTTTGGAGACCTAATAGCTAGATCTCTATACAAACTACACATTGATGGAGTGTTTAGAATATGCATATCTATGCAAGCAAAGATGCAATTAATCACTGACTGAGGCACACACTGATAGTTCAAGAGGACATATTTCTATTTACATCACTTATAAAAAGATTTTGCAAGCAAGGTTACAGCGGTAGAGTATGATGCCAGATGTTTGAGATTTTTGCACAACATATGATATTTTCTAAAGAATGGATAGACCCAATGCAATAGATATGACACCTTTGACCATAATTCAACCCTTCGGAATGTTCATGAAGTGAGGTTTGGATTTCATAGGACCCTTCAAGGAAGTCACCCCTAGGAAGAACAACTATATAGTCATGGCTACATGTTATGTCAGAAAAAATGGGTAGAGACCAAGGCTAAGTCCACAGCCTAGTTATTTTATGAACATATCATATGTCAATATGGCTACCTGATGGAGATAGTTATAGATCAAGGGACTCATGCCATTAATGAGACAATTCAGATCCTAACTAAAATCTTTTCCATCAAGCATCAAAAGTTGACAGCTTATTATTATTCTAGATGTAATGGAAAAGCTGAGATTAGTAGCAAGACTATTAAGTCTATTCCAACTAAGATAGTTTAGAAGGAACCTCAAACCTGGGATGAGAAGCTTTAGAAAACGCTCTAGGCATAGAGAATAGTGCATAAGATTATAACTAGAATGAAACCATTTAAAAATGTAGGCATTTGTAAAAATGTTTTTGTAGAGGCCTTTGGCATTAAGAAGGCAGTGGATTTTTATGTTATGTCTACGAAAGGAAATGGTTATCCATTTATCCTAGGGAGAACATGGCTAATGAAAATGCGAGCTTTGTAGGATTGGGAGAGTGGAAAGCTAATTTGCAGGAATGACAGTCATAAGAAGGTTGTCTTTGACATGAAGGAGCAACGCCAAGAGGAGCTCCATGAAGAATCATCTCAAAGTGAGACGGAGGAAGGCTGGACCGATAGCACTTCAGAAGGAGAAAATAGCGGCAGCATTACTGAAGAGGAGTCTTCCATCGAAGTCATGGGGGTAAGGTTTAAGACAAACAACCAAGAGACCTCTTGCTCAGGTTTGGAAGAGGTAGGTTCCCAAGGAAACCAAAAAGTGGAAGATGAAAGAATGCTAGAAGGTATGTTATCTACAACACTTACAAAGGATGAAAGAGAGGAGCTCAAAGGTGTGTTAAGGAAATTTCCTAGGCTTTTTGCTAAAGACTACACCGATGTGCATGGAGTAGATGCTGTTCAACACAAAATTGACTTGAAGCCAGAGGCCACACCTAAGGTTCAGAAGCTACAAAGGCTAGGAGTCATCAAGGAGCAGGCTTTACTCAAGGAGGTAAGAAAGCTTTTAGCAACAGGTTTCATTTATCCAGTGGAGAATTCAGAGTGGGTCTCTCCCGTTGTTGTTACTCATAAGAAAAATGGCAAGTGGAGGGTGTGTGTGGATTACCGTACACTCAATGAGGCAACAAAAAGAGATCACTTTCCCCTCCCATTTCAAGATGAGATACTAAATGAGGTAGCTGGTCATGAGAAGTACACTGTGTGTGATGGCTACTCGGGTTACTTTCAAATAGGTATCGCATTGGAAGATCAGTTGAAAACAACCTTCATCACTCCTTGGGGTTGTTATGCTTTTAGAGTCATGCCATTTGGATTGACAAATGCTCCTGCAACTTTGCAACGCTTCATGAACATGGTGTTTCAAGCATTCTTTGGAAAGTCCATTAGGGTTTTTATTGATGATTTTTGCATTTATAGCTCAAAATAATTGTATCTACAAAGGGTAGAAGAAGGTTTAAAGAAGCTCTACGACATGGGAGGTCAACTCAACCCCGAGAAGTGTCACATAGGTGAGGATGAAGTGATCTTGCTTGGTCACAAGGTTTACTATAAAGGCATTGAGGTGGATCCTTCAAAGGCAAAGGCTCTTATTGAGCTCCCATCACCCAAGAATCTCAAAGAGGTCATCTCATTCATTCAAAAGGTGAAGTATATGTCACGCTTTATTCACTTAGCTTCGGAGTTGCTTCATCCTTTGCAAAAGTTGACACAACAAGTAGAATTTGCATGGTCTTATGAGCTTGAAGAGTAATTTTGTAACATTAAAGTCATTTTGTCATAGCTACCAATACTCATGCCTCCTTGTTGGGAGTACACATTCTTTGTTAGCTCTAGTGTTGGGAAGGAAACAATTGGTGCAGTTTTATTACAACAAGATCCCCACAGTACCAGGATGCGACCCATCTACTTTGCTAGTAGGGTCATGAATGCTTTGGATAGAGGCTACACGGAGGCAGAACTCATGATGCTATCTCTCATGTTTGCCTTGAGAAAGTTTAGATCCTACTTGCTACCAAAACCTTTTGTAATTCTCACTGCAGAAAATTTATTTCCTTGGGTGTCATCTCAAATGAATCTTAGCACCATGATCTCAAAGTGGATTATGGAATTGCAAGAGTTCTAATACTCTTTCAAGATAGTGTGCGTGCAGAATTGGTAGGGATCCTTACTTATAGGGTACAGGAGAAGAAGATCAAGGTGCCTGAAGTAAAGACCCTACCATTGCCACCACCTAAAAGTATTCCTAATGCTTTTATCTTGTTCTTTGATGAAGCTTTTCGACGAGTCACAGGAAAAGCAGGGGTAGGGCTAGTATTGCTCAACCCAAGTGGAGAGGTGGTCATGAAAGAGAAGGTCAATCTACCAGGTTTAACTAGCAACAATGAAGCAGAATACGACACACTACTTCATGGTTTAAAGATATGCATTGGCCAAGGTATACAACGTCTCATGGTAAAAGGGGATACACTTCTCATTGTGTAGAAAATTTTAGGCATTTGGGCATGCAAGAATGAAAGCCTAAGGACAAAAGTTGATGCCATTCGTAGATTGTTTAATCAATTTGAAGAAGTGCAACTATATCATATTCCTAGGAAACAAAATGAAGATGCCGATTTACTTGCACAACAGGCAGTTACATGTGTTGAGAAAGAAGTGCAGGTCATCATGGTGGCAGCAACTGTCAAGCAACCGAGATACCAGGGATTGGAGTCATTGACTCCCATTATTAGCTACATTTTGGAGGGTGAGTTTCCACAAGACTTCATGAAGGCTCAGAAGAGGAGACTCATGAAAAAGGCAAGCACGTATCTCTTTCTAGAAGGATCCCTCTATCAAAGAGGGAAGGATCAAGTGTGCAGAAGAGTACCAACTATCAAGGAAATTCCATTCTAAAAGGTTTGCATGAAGAGGCATGTGGTGGTCATTTTACCCAAGAGTTAACTGTGAATAAGATTTTGCTTGCGGGGTATGTTTGGCCAAGTCTGCATGTGTATGTCCAACATTGGTGTAAAAGTTGTCACAATTGTCAGGTAAATGGGAATAGAAGATTGGTTTATGGTCCACGGCAAATTGTGCTTGCAAATGGACCCTTTGAAAAGTGGGGCATTGATGCTATGGGTCCTCTCCCTAGGACAAAAAATGGTAAACTCTACATTCTAGTGGCTGTAGACTATATGACTAGGTGGGTGGAAGCACAAAGTGTGGCAAAGGTAAATGAGAGGACAGTGAGCAAATTTGTCTACACTCACATTTGTTGTAGATTTGGCACACCTTTGGAGATTGTTTCTGATAATGGTCCAGGGTTTAGAAAGGGCTTGCTCACAGAGGTCTGTGAAGAAATTCACATTCTACATCGTCATAGTACACCCTACTATCCCCAATCCAATGGTCTGGTAGAAAAAGCTAATGGTGTCATTGCAGGCATCATTAAAAAGATGGTGAGAAACAAGACAAAGTTGTGGGATGACTTCTTGGATGGTACCTTGTGGGCGTATCGAACCACATATAGGGAAGCCATGGAGTTTACACCATTTCACTTGGTCTATGGTCAAGAGGCTTTACAACCAATTGAGCTCAACATTCCAACAATGCGACTTCATGGCAAAGCATCACAAGATGATCAAGAAGCATGGATGGATCGACTTCTTACCTTAGCCGAGCTTGAGTGGAAAAGAGAAGCAGCATACGAGTGCTACAAGAGGAAAGCTACAAAGGCGAAGGAGAAGCTTGACAAGAAACTAAAGGACAAAGGCATCAATGAAGGAGATCTTGTGCTAAGGTATGACAATCGATTCGATAATTGTTTTGATGCCAAATTTAAAACTAGATGGCAGGGGCCATACATAGTTAAGAAGGCTTTCAGTTCAAGTTACTATCAAATTATGGACTTGAATGGGAAAGAGCACTCTAGGAAGGTAAATGGTTATCGCTTGAAGCCCTATTTGAGTCGCCTTCTACCAAAGGATCTACCAAAGATCTGTCAAAGGGCAGCTGTCTCATGTAAGTATTGTTACATGAAGCATGAGTGTAACTCCAGCCAAAATTCTAAGGGGCCAAACAATGTAGATCTCGTCAAGGAATCTGAAGCACTCTCTTTGGAAAAGATGCTCTATGATGGTACATGAATATACGATCATCCTGGGGGAGGGCTAATGATAGCTGTTTTTCGGCTCTCCGTAATTGCCATAGTGAGTTAACCCACCATACCAAAATCATCAAAACACTGTGGCTATCCCTACCATTTCACTGTATATAGGTGTGTGTGAGTTAGGGGACTTTTCCCATATCTTCTTAAAAACCCTTAATTAGCTAGTCACTGGGCTAGTTGAGCCAAAAACCCTTAATTAGCTAGTCACTGGGCTAGTTGAGCCAAAAAAATAAAAAATATAGGTATATTATGGCCCAGTTGTGTGTAAATATTTCATTGTATATAGGGCCTAAATAAAAGGATTTTTCATAATTATTTTGGTATTTATTTAAATATTTCTACCTATGGTGTGTTATTTATGCTATGTACATTGACTCAACATTACTATATTTTTTCTTACCATTTTGCATACTCTTTATTCCATATAAAAATAATTTCATGCAAGCTTCTCTTATTTTTGGTGTAACTCCATCACAACAAAAATCCAAAAAAACTAGTTTATTTATGTGTATATTTTTTCACTATTGTCATTTTTTCCTTCCTACATCTATTCTCTATTACTCTCATAAATTAGACCACCAAAAATATTCATCTTTTTATGGTAGACTTATAATGAGAGAGATTTATTTTGACCTCTTTATATTTTTTCCACGTATATTATTTATATTTGACATGTACATATTTTTTTAGACCCCTCAATATTTGATTTTCTTAGTTGTACTATTCACTTATATCATGATCTCAACAATATCTTCAATTATAGACCTACCAAATAAGGTCAAGGGTATGTGGCATGCATGCATGCACTATGGGGGGCTCACTCTTGGAGGTATTCAAAAGAATCATCCAAAGAAGGACCTCACAAGGACTTTGTGCAGTGGAAAAAACAGTCGGTTTTGCTGAATTTTTAAAGATCACATGCTCCCCAAATTTGAAAAGATGATACAAACAAAAGTTGTACCTCGTGAGCTGAACTTTTACCTTAAAGTTTTTCAAATTTTTTTGAGCTACAAGCTATGAGCTATGATTTTATTGGTGGACCCCAGTTTGCCCATGCTATGCAACCACACTCCCTCTTCCACTTTATCATTTTCCTCTTTCACACACACTTCTCCACTCATCATCCCCACCTCTCTCACCACTCCTCTCTGCACCCTACTCACCACCTTCTCAACCTTGAAGACTAAGAGAAACCATGGTGAACTCATGTCTCCTACACACACTTCCATTCCAAAATTGACCACCTAGTCTCATTTTTCCTCATCCATATTACCCATATCTATAAAAAAAACCACAAAATTCAGCCTCTTCTCTTGAAAGGCAGAATCATGGTGATTGATTACTCATGTTCACTTACCTTGGCTCTCAAGGAAGGTCAAGAGTGGAGAAAAGACGTACCGTCAAAGCTAGTGGACCTTCAACAAGCGTCAAAATTGACCGTACTCAAGACACTTGGAGCATCAACATTGTAAGAAATCCATGTTTTCTTACCTATTAAGATTTTTTTCTTCCTTATTTGTATCCTACATGGATACTTCCATTGTAAATATCCAATTCCATTTGTAAATCAATAAAAATACTAACTCTACTAATTTACCAACACTAACCTACTATGAAAAGTCCTATCACCTCCACTTCTCTCCTCTCTCTCTTCTTCATCTATCCACACCAACTTCTTGATAATTCCAAACAAAAGAAATTAGATAAGTGTTGAAAATCTAACCCAACCATGGTTAGAGGAGTAACCCTAGCCTTCAAAATTGCTATAAAAGGAGGGTGTAGCTAGCACAAAAAGGGGGGGCCATAAGCAAGAGCACTATGCTATAGCTTGAGAAGCCAAGCTCAACCTCTCTAGAAGGAGCTCTTGAGTGGAAGCTCATTGTCTTATGCATATGCATGTGTTGTATTAGGGGTGATTAGCAAGGGAACTCTATGCCATTGTAAGAGAGAGGGATCATTCAATTGAGAGTAGGAAATCTATCATTTCTCCTACTAGTGTAAGCCCAACATTTGCTGAATCAAGGAGGGTGGATTTGGACTAAGCTTGGATACTTTGTCTCTCTTCCAATGTGAAGTAATGAAAAACAATGATGTATAAGTGTCTTGGTGTTTTTTTAAGTTCTTGATAGCTTGTTTCTGGGTGTTGTCATCAATTCAACCATAAATTCCACATACTGTAAGAGGGCAACAGGGTGGAGAGGACTCCCCAGACCTTAAGACAGTGATTGGGGTGGCTTTTCTTGTGATGTGTTGTGGTGTAATTTACTCAAGATATGTTGAACAAATACTAATCTCACTTTGATTGGTCGTGACAGATTTGTAAGAAGGTATTAATGCAACAAGCATCCCCTCCTCCTTTCTCTCTCTTTCTTACACATATAATTGTGTTTGCTTGATCACTGTCGATACATTTCAAAGCAGCCCGAGCATTATCTCTCTCTCTCTCTCTCTACGCGTCCTAGTTCGCATCCAAAACTAGGTGGTGCCCCAAATTTGTGTAGGGTTAGGTTGCGGATTTGTGTGTGTGTTTGTTGTTTTTTTCAACCCCAACCCAATTGAGCAGCACGAGAGCCTAGAAGGGTGCTTAGAGGCCACTCTTCTTGTTGCCTGCCCTGGACCGCCTCACCGTCATCGGCTAGTTTCAATGTAGCTTGACTCTCCTTTTCTCTCATAGTTGCACATGTGCAAGCGTGCGCACACACGCGTGCATGCACGCACACACACACACACACACACACACACACACACACACACACACACACACACACACACACACACACACACACACACAAGAGGCCATCAGGACATCATCCTCTGCAGTCCGACTCTTTCTCTTTCTCTCCACCATGAACTTTGGCATCTGAACTGCATCATTACCCTTTCAAGTTTTGTTATTAGCTTGAAACGACATCTTCGAAGAGTTTCAGCCTTCCTGGAAGCACTTTCTCATACGCTTCCGCTCTGTGACGATTTGAAAGGCTTCTTGAAAACTAGATTGAGATTGTGTTTCCTTTTGAAGCGCACCTTGCTTAGAGCACGATCACACGAAGAGGAGCCCAACAGCCCCTCTGCATGGTACAATGACAAAATGCCCACAATATATCGATAAGCCATCTGACAAAAAATGGGTGGAGAGAAATGGTGGGGCTGATGCAGAGCAGGCGTTGGGAGCAATCTCCCCTCCCGTGCAAGAGTGAGCATTTCCCTCTTGCACGTATTTTATTTATAGATTATTCAATGCTCAGAAATGAGTACACATTGTCCGGCCGGCATAAATGACCATAGCTCTTAATGAGCACTTGAGTAATGTGAAAGGAAGCCAATCCCTCAATTGCACGCCTTCATTGCCATCGAGGAAGAAAGTGGAGACTATCCTGTGCGCATCTCTTCACCACTTCTACGCACTGCTATACTTCGTGGAGTGCCATTGTCCAAGAGGAGGTAAATTTGCCTCTTGCTTCTCGCCACTTGGATAGGCCATGGGTTGTCCTGCAGACTATCAAGTCCCTTGATGTTGCTACTATGTGCAAGCCTCAGTGTCTGCATGCGGATGGTAAACCTTTAGAATATGCACATCAGTTTCTATTCATGTGCCGTGTAAAGGCAATTTTGCCGCAAGCATACCCTTGGATAGAAGCTAGGCTCTTGCCAGAATCCAAGCATAAACAATTGTATTCTTTCACAATCATTGAATTCTCCACCTTCATCCTCGATCCCAAGCTCTTCTATTCATCAATCAGATCTTGGACTTAGTGGCAGGCTATGAGAGGTACAATGTGTGTGATGGTTTCTCAGGCTATTTTCAATTGAAGATTGCTCTTGAAGACCGAACAAAGACAACTTCCATTACACCATGGGGTTGTTATTGCTACACGGTATTTCCATTTGGGTTGTCAAATGGACCATCCTTCTATCAAGAGAGATCAAATTGGGTATTGTCACCATTCATTAGTAGTTGTGTGAAAGATTTTTTGGACGACTTTTGGTGTCTACAATAGTAGGGCTGAACACCATGAGAAGCTGCAAATGGTATTGGTTTGTTATGGGTTATTGGGCCATATGATGTCAAAAAATGGCTTTGAGACTGATCCAGACAAGGTTAAGTCTATTATTCTTCTTCCATCACCTAAGAGTACAAAGCAATTGGCAACCTTTATTACACAAAGTGAAGTACATGGAGCGATTTATTCCATTGTCTTCACAACTTGTTTATCCATTACAAAAAGTGGCAAAGCATGATCCATTGCAATGGGATGAAAAGTGTGAAGAAGTGTTTCAAGAGGTGAAAGAGGTGTTAAGGGGGCTGTCAGCCATGCAGGCTCTTGATTGGGGGCAAGTGTTTTATGTTAATCCATCAGTAGGGGATGATGCCATTGGATCCATGCTATTGCAAAAGGGGAAGGGTAGCCATTATATGAGGCCAGTGTATTGTGCAAGCCGAGTGAAGTTGGTAGCAGAAAGAAAATTGTTGGAAGTAGAGCTAGTCACTGGCCAGTGTAATCTTTGCTTGTCAACAATTTCGTCATTACTTGCTGCCACGAACTTTTGTTTTCTTAATAAGTTATGCCTTTTTGCCACAATTAATTAATGGCACTAACATGTCAAATGTGGTCAAGAAATGGGTAATTGGGTTGCAAGAGTTTGAGTTCTCTTTTTTAATGGAAGACAATACAAGAGCTACCCTAGCTGATTTGTTGACTTACAAGGAGAATCCCCTTCTTGTTAAGGAAGAGGTGGTGAGAAGGGTAGTTGAAGAAGTTCCAAAGATCAGCAATGCACATGTGTTGTTCTTTGATGGCTCATATGGAAAGAGCCATGATACAGCTTCATGAGGTATAACACTTTATGATCTGGAGGGGAAGCTAGTATGCAAGAGAGGGTTCAAATTGGATGCTCATAATAACAATGAGGTTGAATATGCTACTTTGGAAGCCAGATTACACATTTTTTTGAAGCATGGGATTAGAAGGTTGAGCATAAAAGGTGATGCCTTGTTAGTTGTGAAGCATTGAGTGTTGGGTGTGTGGAAGAGCAAGAACACCTCATTGAAAGAAATGTGTTTCATAATTAAAGGCCTGTTCAAAAAGTTCAAAGCATGGAGCAGTAGATACATTGAACATACTCTAAATGGAGAGGCACATGAAGCAGCTCAAAGCATGATTGGGGAGCTATTTGTGTTAAGGACTAATTTACCTCTTTATCATGGCCGGGAAAGTTTGGCTCAAGAAGAGGAGTTTTTGCTAACAGGAATCATTCCAAAAGACATTCAGAAGTCTAAGAAGTATGGTTTTGTGCGTAGAGCATCCAAGTACAAATTGACTGGTGATGTCTTGTACATGAAAGGGGCTGATCTCGTTTTGAGACATGTACCTTGGCGGGAGAAGCTTTATAGAGTGTTGGAAGGGAATCATGAAGGCGCATGTGGCGGACATTTTGGTCTAAAGATCACCTTGCAAAATATGTTGCAAGAGGGGTATGTATGGCCTAGTTTGCACAAGGATGTTCACCATTGGTGTAGGTCTTGCAATAGATGTCAAGCATTTGGGAAGAGAGTGTTGAAGACAGAGCTACAAAAAACCATTATGGAGTTTGATGTGTTTGAAAAGTGGGGGATTGATACAATAGGCCCGTTACCTATCACAAGCAGGGAAAAAAGCTATATTTTGAATGCAGTGGCCTATCTCTCTAGATGGGTAGAGGCTACAACAGTAAAGAAAATCACTTCAAAGGATGTTGCAACTTTGGGGTGCCACTGAAGCTACTTTTGGATAAGGGGTTACGATTTAGAGCTAAACTATTAGACTTAATATGCGCGAATATGAAGATTAGGCACTAGTATGCCACTCCTTATTATCCACAATGTAATGGATTAAATGAAAGATTCAATGGTGACTTGGTACAAATTCTTTAAAAAGTGACAGAGCACCAAGGAAAGAATTGGGATTTGGAATTGTGTAGTGCATTATGGGCTTACCGTACTTCGGTGAAGACATATACATGGCTTAATACATTTCATTTGGTATATAGAAAGGAAGCACTATTGCCTGTGGAAATAGAGTTACCTGCGATCAAGATGTTAGAAAAGTTGCTTGGGCAGTCCAATGATGCATTCAAAGAGAGGCTCTTACAATTACAAGAGGTTTAGTTGGATAGGATGAGCGCATTGGAACATTATGGACAAATGAAAAATAAGTCTTTAGCAAAGATAAATGAAAAGGTCAAAGTAAGGGTATAAAGAAACATGACTTGGTTTTGCACTACAACAGTAAGCTAGACAAGACATTCCAAAAGAAGATTCAAGTTAAGTGGGAAGGCCCTTTCAAGGTAGTTGAGTGTTTTCGAATGGTACATATCAGTTGGCTAACTTGGATGGGATTCTACATAAGTCAAAGGTAAATAGATTGCATCTTATATTATATCATGCTATATTAATGATGGTGGATCAAGATGAGCTATCTGCAGAACAAGAAATGTCTATAAGGGATGAAGAGACCTATGACGCGGCGAGTCTCATATCTCTTTTTGCTACTGATGATCATGAATGATCTAGAAGTCTAGGGGATCGGCAAAATATATTTGGATTTTTTGGAACAAGTGATTGCACATATGTACATACACATGCATGGTGCATCAAATAAAGGATTGCCCATTTTCCAGAGTCAGGTGGTTACGTGGGACCCACATGTGTACAGGTAGGACAGTGTGTACATAGTACATCGATTTTCATTGTCACCAGTATCAGTGTGTTTTTCTATAATAATGAGCAGTTGGTGGAGCATAAAACTTCTCGATGAAGCTATCAATGGGATCACACCATGACATAAGCAGGTGTGTCAGATGACATCCAGTGGCGTCAGGAGGTCGAATGGGATCAAGACTTGCACGTGGATAAGTGAGGACAAAACGAGAGTGTTTTCTTGTGATGAATTATGCAGAAAGGTTATCATGAGAACTATGTTTGGGGGCCACTTCATGTGATTGCGGGATGCATTATTGGGAAAAGTTGAGTGCCAGGTGTGCGGATGGATGTAGAAAGGTAACAAAAACGCACTGTAGGTCATTTTTTGGCCTGTTCGGGGTCCGTTTGAGGTCAATCAAAAGGCCAAAGGTGCCCAAGGGATAAATTGAAGCGTGGGACACTAAAAAACTTAAGAAAAAAACCAGAAAAACGTGGAGAGAAGAGGATGAAGAGCCGCTACTCAATTTTTGATGTTTTTTGAGCCTGTTTTGGCCATAAACTGCTCATCGGAGCTCGGATTTGAGCACTTTGATATTATAGACTGGGACTTTGGCCGCTATGGACGCAATAGTGCTGTCCATTTTGCCAAATTACTCACTATTTTTGTGCTTTTTTGACTGTGTAAGTTTCTCCTGGGAGCGAAGCCTTTGCTCAAATTTGTGATTGTATTTAGTGTTGAAATTAGGGTGGCAGAAAAACACACACAGCTTGGAGAAGACAAAGGAAGCTCAAGGCACACAATAGAGAGTGTATTAATTAGTGTGAAATGGAAAGATATATAGTCTTAGAGTGATGGGCGTATATACAATGGACGGGAAAAAAAACCTAAAGACGAAAAAATGCCCCGGCGGTCCTAGTGTGTTCACACACATCACTACCACATGTATATGGTAACAAATCCCCCCTAGAGTGATGCGGTGAACAAGAGCTGGCACATGAGTAAAGGGAAGTGCCATGCCCTGAGGAAATGATCAGTCCACAAAGGGAAGTAAGCCCAAAGCTTTGCGAAAAGCTTCAAGCTTCTCATGAGACAATGCCTTTGTGAAAAGATCTGCAAGGTTGTCCTGTGTTGGCACATAAGTCAAGCTGATATCTCAAGTGACCAGGTACCTCCCTGTAATCTACTTTATGATTTGGCTCGAGTGTGGGTAGTGTAGGCTATTTAATTATGGCAGATAATTCTTAGTTGCGTTCATAATTTAAACATTAGGATTTATGTTAACGTGCTAATTTAAAATTGACATAATGGCAAGCAAATTACAAATAAGACAAAATAGGTAGATTGATAATATGCATTTTGTACAATGAATTGTGTGCTTATATAGCACTTATGAGAGAGTAGCATCAAGTGACATGTTGAGCCACATGTCCTAATACATGGCATCGGAGGTGGAACTCTTAGGTGAGAGGTAGTGGCATGTAGGTGGCATATAGATAGTCATGCAAAGTATAGGGTTGTTTCCTACTAGAGTGTGTGAGAGTAGAACCATAAGGGGTTGTTCACATAGGCATAGAATGGAAGTAGGTTTAAACCCTAACAATCGCCCCATTAAACCTGATTTCATCCTAGGATTGTCTAGATACATCAGGGCTAGTTCTCAATGGATACATTAGCTCATGGTTTACTATGGAATCTTTAGGAATAGGCATGCGATCACATTTGGATTCATCAAGACTAGGTTCTAATTAGATGCATCATGCCTGGGTTCACACTTGGATACATCCATGCAAGGATTTTAGGGTAAGTTTAGTGTGTATGGATTAATGGTTCATCCTTAGTGTATCTCGATCCTCATTCATCATGTTGTAGTCGTCATTTGTTATTGTCGATGTGGTCTTTTTCATCTTCATCTTATTGGCTTTGTTCGTTGTCCTTATGTTGATCTTCATTGGTCCATTGTTGAGAGGATGCATCCATCTTGGCTAATGTTGTAATGCAAAAATGCATGTCAAGTGTAGTGCTCATCATGTGTGTGTCAATGTGTGTGCCCTTGTGTGAGTGCACTTTCAATTGCCGCTTGAGTAAGGTCTTACCATGCATCATGTTAGTGTCTAGTCCTCTTGCATATGTTGGCATATTCATAAAATTATCCTCAAATTTACACGTGTAAACATACATTTCAATGTTGGTGATGCCTTGGGAAATCATCTTTGAACTATTGAAGCTCAACTTGACCTTTTCATTCTTCTTGCTTAGTAATGTGCTTTGTAGCACCACTGTCAAAATACTACACATGTGAATCTGCAACAACAACTGACATGCATGCATCATGGAAAACATGATTGTAACTGCACTCTGTACTAAAAGCCCATTTTGCATCAACATCAGCATCATAGTCTCCTTGCACAGAAGACTCAACAATGGATGCATTTGTAGTGGAACCAGCATTTGCAGTGGAACCACCGTCTTTCTTCTTAGCCTCTTTGGCCTTCAACTTAGGACACTGCTTGATGAAGTGATCATTAGCTTTACAATAATGACAACATATCTTCTTTTTGCCCTTATCACTAGAATTTCTAGATGAATTGCTACCAGCAGAAGCATTAGGAACATAAGTTTTGCCACTCGCAGCAGAACCATAAGAAGTGGCTGCATTGCTATTACCACCCTTTCTTTGAGAAGCAATAAAAGCTTGTTCAACTGCACGCTACCTAGTCCTGTTTTTTTTGGAAGTGACTCTTGCAATAGGAATGTGCATAATGCATCAAACTTGACAACTTTAGGATTTCCTTGTGTCATAAGTCTCCAAGTACTAGCAAAAGTCTGGTAAGAATCTGGTAAGGCATCAAGAACGGTCTGTACAAGGGAAATGTCTGAAATGACTTCACCTGCAAAAATAAGTTGCTCATTGATATCCTTGACACTAGCAAGGAAAGTGTCCATATCATCTTCCTCATACATAATCTTTGATTACAGTTCAAGTTTACGCAGCAAAGCAATTCTAGCCTCATTGCGGCTTGCATAAAGATCTGCTAGAATATCCCAAGCTTGTTTTGCAGATTTTACTGAACGAATGTGAAGAGTAATGGTGCTTCATAGAAAACACAATAAACACATGAGCCTATGCATCCTTTACATCCCAATGAGCTTGTTCTGCCGTAGGCAAAACAACTCTAATAGTAGCAGCAATCCTTGTAGTAATACTTGCAACATCCTCAACATTGCCTACATCCTCAGAACCAGGATGTACATCAATGGCCTGCACAATATTCCACATGCCCTTTGACACAAGAACATGTTGAATCATATAAGCCCACATAGGGTAATTGTATCCATCCAACCTGTCCTCACCAGCAAACATCTTGAACGCATCTGTGTTGTTGTCAGCCGTGGGAAATGGTGCACTTGATGTGAAAACTACCCAAAAAGAGGATAAACAAAGTGGGAACAATAGCACAAACCGTAGAAGACTGTAAGGCTCCTATTATGCAAAAAACGGCACTAATAGAAATTCTGCACAAAATGACAAAATTCCTTGTGCAGACCTGCTTGTAGTGGAAATGGAGGCCGAAATGAGCCCGAATAAAAAATTGAGAAAACTAAGCTCTATGAGCTAACCCAAAATATTTGTTGACCTATGAACGCTCGCCAAACCTCTTTGAAATCGAAGAGTGAGCAGGCGTGTGCTGGAGCAACTACTAAGCCCGGGAGAACGCAACCTACTCTGATACCAATTGTTGGAATTAGGGTTGCAAAGAAATGTACACAGCTTGGGGAAGACGAAGGAAGCTCAAGGCACACAACAGAGAGTGTATTACTTAGTGTGAAATGGAAAGATAGATAGCCCTAGAGTGATGGGTGTATATACAATGCACGGAGGAAAAAACCTCCTAAAGAGGGAAAAAATGCCCTGACGGTCCTAGTGTGTTCACACACATCACTACCACATGTATATGGTAACATGGTTTGGCGCAAATTTAGGGATCCATTTCAGGATGGTTTTGAGAGATTGCGACAATGACTGGCCATATGATGGTTTTGGCCTCCATTTCCATGTTGTTGCTCTTGTTACCTTTGGCTTGTTCAAGTTAGCTTTTGGACTCCATTTGTAGTTTGGTAAGCCTATTGAAGCATGAAGTTATTGTTTGAAGTTTTTTGTTGGCATGGTTTAGGATTTGATGTTCTATCAAACGGGAAGCTGGACTTTGTCAAGGGAAAAGATTGATTAGAAAGCAATGTTTTGGGTATCCATATCTTCTATATCAATTGCGATAAATGGTCTACCCTTTGATGTGTAGTCCCTTTCTTGACCACTATAATGAAATCAAATTCTAGCAATATTATGAACCATCGAACTATGCGACCGTATTGCATGGTTTGTTCACTAAGTACAATAGCGCCTGATGATCCACAAAGAATACGAACTTGTTTGGGAGAAGGTAATGTCTAATTTTTTTCACTGAATAAATCATTTGCAAGCCCTCTCTTTTTGTGGTTGTGTAATTTCACTCGGCACTGTTGAGCTGTCTATCGGAGTAACAGATTGGAAAATCCATTTTGTTTTCTCCATGTTGAGTTAGGATACATCCAATAGCGTAAGCTGATGCATCTACATGAACGTGTAAAATCTTGTTCTAGTTAGAAGCGTTCAAAATTGAAGCAGAAATAAGTCTCTATTTTGATTGTTGAAACACTTTCTCACATTCCTCATTCCATCTTTGAGGAAAACCTTGCCTCCTTCTTCGAAAGTAGCAAGACGACGATGCTCATCTGCGTACTTCTTATATTGATCTTGAGCTTGCTTAACATTTTGTCGAGAAACTAAAAGCATGTCAAAATGGCCTTTGAGAAAATCCTTTTCTTGTTGTATCTTCTCCTTAGCCAATCCCAAAAAAACGGGTGATGTAGGTTGAAATCCATATAAAAGCATAAATGGACTAAACTATGTAATGAGGCGGTCCGGGGCAAGCAACAAGAAGAGTGGCCTCTAAGCACTCTTCTAGGCTCCCGTGCTGCTCAATTGGGTTGGGGTTGGAGAAAAACAACAACACACACAAATCCGCAACCTAACCCTAACAAATTTGGGGCACCACCTAGTTTTGGATGCGAACTAGGACGCGCAGAGAGAGAGAGAGAGAGAGAGAGAGAGAGAGAGAGAGAGAGAGAGAGAGAGAGAGAGAGAGAGAGAGAGAGAGAGAGAGAGAGAGAGAGCTCGGGCTGCTTTGAAATGTATCGGTAGTGATCAAGCGAACACAATTATATATGTAAGAGACAGAGAGAAGGGGGAGGGGGTGCTTGTTGCATTAATACCTTCTTACAAATCTGTCATGACCAATCAAAGTGAGATTAGTATTTGTTCAACATAGCTTGAGTAAATTACACCACAACACATCACAAGAAAAGCCACCCCAATCACTGTCTTAAGGCCAGGGGAGTCCTCCCCACCCTGTCGCCCTCTTACAATATGTGGGATTTATGGCTAAATTGATGACAACACCCAGAGACAAGCTATCAAGAACTAAAAAAAAAACACCAAGACACTTACACATCTTTGTTGTCCATTACTTCACGTTGGAAGAGAGAGAAAGTATCCAAGCTTAGTCCAAATCCACCCTCCTTGATTCAGCAAATGTTGGGCTTACACTAGTAGGAGAAATGATAGATTTGCTACTCTCAATTGAATGATCACTCTCTCTTACAATGGCATAGAGTTTCCTTGCTAATCACCCCTAATAAAGAACATGCATATGTCTAAGACAATGAGCTTCCACTGAAGAGCTCCTTCTAGAGAGGTTGAGCTTGGCTTCTCAAGCTATAGCATAGTGCTCTTGCTTATGGCTCCCACCATTTGTGCTAGCTACACCCTCCTTTTATAGCAATTTTGAGGGCTAGGGTTACTCCTCTAACCATGGTTGGGTTAGATTTTCAACACTTATCTAATTTCTTTTGCTTGGAATTATCAAGAATTTGGTGGGGATAGATGAAGAAAAGAGAGAGGAGAGAAGTGGAGGTGATAGGAGTTTTCATACTAGGTTAGTGTTAGTAAATTAGTAGAGTTAGTATTTTTATTGATTTACAAATGAAATTGGATATTTACAATGGGAGTATCCATGTAGGATACAAATAAAGAAGAAAAAACTCTTAATAGGTAAGAAAATATGGATTTCTTACAATGTAGGGTCAATTTTGACGCTTGTTGACGGTCCACTTGCTTTGACGATACTTTTTTTCTCCACTCTTGACCTTCCTTGGGAGCCAAGGTAATTGAATATGAGTAATCAATCAACATGGTGCTGTCTTTCAAGAGAAGAGGCTGAATTTTGTGGTTTTTTGATAGATATGGGTCTTATGGAAGAGGAAAAATGAGACTAGGTGGTCAATTTTGGAATGGAAGTGTGTGTAGTAGACATGAGTTCACCATGGTTTCTCTTGTTCTTCAAGGTTGAGAAGAAGGTGAGTAGGGGGTGAGAGAGGTGGGGATGATGAGTGGAGAAGTGTGTGTGTGTGAAAGAGGAAAATGATAAAGTGGAAGAGGGAGAGTGGCTGCATAGCATAGGCAAACTGGGGTCCACCAATAAAATCATAGCTCACAGCTCGTAGCTCAAAAAAATATGAAAAAATTTGAGGCAAAAGTTTAGCCCACGAGAGAAAACTTTTGTTTGTATCACCTTTTCAAATTCGGAGAGCAAGTGACCTTTAAAGATTCAGCAAGACCGTCTATCTTTTTCCACTGCACAAAGTCCTTGTGGGGTCCTTCTTTGGATGATTCTTTTGAATGCCTCCAAGAGTGAGCCCTCCATTGTGCATGCACGCATGCCACATACCCTTGACCTTATTTGGTAGGTCTATAATTGAAGATATTGTTGAGATCATGATATAAATGAATAGTACAACTAAGGAAATCAAATATTGAGGGGTCTAAAAAATATGTACATGTCAAATATAAATAATATAGGTGGAAAAAATATAAAGGGGTCAAAATAAATCTCTCTCATTATAAGTCTACCATAAAAAGATGAATATTTTTGGTGTTCTAATTTATGAGAGTAATAGAGAATAGATGTAGGAAGGAAAAAAAATCACAATAGTGAAAAATTATACACATAAATAAAACTAGTTTTTTTGGATTTTTGTTGGGATGGAGTTACACTAAAAATAAGAGAAGCTCGCATGAAATTATTTCTTTATGGAATAAGAGTATGGTAAGAAAAATTGTGGTAATGGTGAGTCAATGTACATAACATAAATAACACACACCTAAGTATAAATATTTAAATAAATACCAAAATAATTATGAAAAATCCTTATATTTAGGCCCTATATACAATGAAATATTTACACACAAAGAGGCCATAATATACCTTTTAAAATTTTTTTAAAGTTTTTTGGCTCAACTAGGCCAGTGACTAGCTAATTGAGGTTTTTAAAGAAAATATGGGAAAGTCCCCTAACACACGCCTATGTACAGTGAAATGGTAGGGATAACCAAAATGTTTGAGTGATTTGATAGGGTGAGGTAGCTTACTATGGAAATTATGGAAAGCCGAAAAACGGCTATCAATAGTCACATGCTTTGAATTGTTATAAGCAAATTCTAATATAGGTAAGTAGTGTTCCCAATTGGTTTTCTTCTTGCTAACGTACGCTTGTAGCATATCCTCTAGCACTTGATTAACTCTTTTGGTTTGACCATCTATTCTGGATGATCAACCGTAAATAGATTAAGTTTAGTTTTCAACTTTTGAAACACATCTCTCCAAAAGTGATTATCAAACTTTTGATCTTTGTCACTAATGATACTAACTGGAAGACCGTAGAGTTTGTATATATGCTCTACAAATAGCCGTGCTAATTTTGGTGTCTTAACCGTAGTCTTAGTGGGAATGAATTGACCCATCTTGGTGAGACGGTCTACAATTACCCATATGGCATCATGGCCATGATTTGTAGTAGGTAGTCCTACTACAAAATCCATAGAGATACTCTCCCACTTACCTTTTGTGAAATATCTAAAGGATGTAAAAGGCCACCTACCTTGAGGTGCTCTGCCTTATTAACTTGGCACGGTTGGCAATTTGGTACGTACTCTTGAACATCATGATGTAATCTCCGCCAATAAAATTTCCATCAAACTCAGGCATACGTCTTACGAGTACCTGGAGGACCAACACTTGGGCTATCATGACACTCAAATAAGATTTGGTGCTTAGTGTCCGAGTCCTTTGGCACACATACTCTACCTTTGTGGAGTAAGTAGCCATTATCAATGGAAAAATTATTTCATCGCTTAAGTTCTTCCTGAGTTCTGTGTGTTGGAGTTTTTATCTGTGCGTGCAGAGACATGTTGATCTGGTTGTACAGAGACATGTGAGTGTGAGGGATCCCTTTTTAAAACTGCACTCCACACTTTAGCATATGATTGATCTTGTCACACTTTCCATGTAATGACTCCAAAAATCCACTCTTTATTTTGTGAAAGCAAGTGAATTAATATGAGGCATCCAACTTAGTGCATCCACTACTACATGATATCGCAAGGCCTACAATCATAATCTTGAAGGATTTTGGCCCATCTAGCTTTACGTCCCTTCAAGTCCGTTTGAGTAGTAAACCATTTGATACTCTCATGGTCAAAAACTAGTTCAAACTTGGCACCATATAAATAGTGTCACCACTTTCGTAAAGCATAAATTATGGCAGAGAGCTCTCTCTCATAGACAAAATAATTTTGTTGAGCTCTATCTAACTTTTTACTTTCAAAGGCTATAGGTCTTCCCTCCTGGAGAAGTACCTCACCAATTGCTTTATCACTAGCATCAATCTCTACCACAAACGGCTTAAGTGGGCCAACGATTGCTAGGATGGGAGCAGTGGCTATAGCTACTTTAAGCAATTCAAAACTGCATTTTTGGGCTTCTTCCCAAGAGAAGGTCTTACCTTTTTCTTTAAGTTGATTTGTCATAGGAACAACAATTTTGGCATAATCACGGAATCTCCTCAAAAAATATTCGAAGCTCCTCAACCGTGTTGAGATGTGGCCATCGAAGAATGGCAGTGACCTTGTTAGGGTCCATTTTGATGCCAAAATAAGAGATTACATGATCGAGGTAATGTATCTCTATTTTAAAGAAATCGTACTTGCTTTGCTTAGCATACAGCACGTGACCTCGTAGCTATTCAAACACTAATCGTAAGTGTTCTATGTGTTCATTTTCAGTGTTACTGTAAATGAGAATGTCATCAAGAAAAACCACAACAAATTTTCGAAGATAGGGATGTAAGAAACTATCCATGAGTGTCATAAATGTAGCTAGAGCATTGATTAGACCAAAGGAATAACCAAAAATTCAAAATGCTCGAACCGTGTTTTAAAGGCAGTTTAGGAGATATCTTGCAAAAGGATATGGACCTGGTGGTATCTTGAACGAAGATCTATCTTTGTATAGTATCTTGCCCCATGGAGTTGATCAAACAACTCATTTACTCGAGGTAGAGGATACTTGTTCTTGATGGTTATCGCATTTAATTCACGATAATCTATGCACATGCGCATAGTACCATCTTTCTTTTTTACCAATAGAATTGGTGATGCCCAAGGCAAAGTGCTAGGTCTAATGAAACCACGAGCGAGGTAGTCAGCCAACCGACTCTCAACCTCCTTGGCTTCTTTAGAACTCATACGATAAGGTGGTTTACTCATCGGTTTAGTGCCTGGCAAGACATCTATGCCATGCTGCACATCACGTGTAAGGGGTGGTGGTAAATCACTTGAGAACACATCACTATACTCCGTGAGTAAGTGAGTCAGCTTTTTCCGTGCAAAAGGAGAAAGTAAACTAGAGTTATGCTGGGATGGAGAATCTTGTAATTTGTGTAATGTTTGCTTTACAACAGTTGCACGTTGCTCTATAGAATTTAAATTGAGAGCACTTTGCTCGTTAGATATGTAAACACTTTGCTTATTATTAGAAATCATTGCACTTTGCATACCATTACTAGAATTCACCGCACTTTTCTCTTGAGAATTCACAAGACTTGGAGACAAGCAGTAACACAAAAAGACTTCATCTATTAAATATGCTTTCTACAAAATAGGAAGCTCGGTTGTACATATAAGAGGTACAAATGGTATATTTTTCTTGGACGTCAAGGGTCATCATATGATCTTGAAGAATAAGATCAACCCCTTGAAATACCGTGTCCCATACTTTTTTATCATTCCCAGACATGTGCTCCACCACATACTTGTGAGAGCAGGGAGTCTGTGTAAGCTTCAATTTCTTGACAAGCTTATAGTTCAATAAGTTATGATTTGCACCATCATCCACTAAAATACGAACACGTTGTCCGTTAATAGTTCCATGCATGCGAATCAAATCATGGGTGCCAAAGGTGGTCAGCCACATTGAAGCAGGCACACAACACTTGTGCTTTTCTTCCATGAAGAACCTCTACATCACAATATTTAGGAGATGAATCTAATGTGAGGTGTTGCACCGTGTGCATGGCCTTTTCTTTGCCTTGTAAAAGAGGACAATCTTTCTTGTTATGTTGGTCCGAAAGACATCTAAAACACAAATTGTGTTTCTTTGCACGCTCAAAATCAGCAGTGCTAAGAGACCCACGTGGAGTATCTCGTGAGTGGTTGGGCTTCTTACACTCTTGTGGACGTGGAGAGGTAGATTGTCTCTTATTCCTCTTGGAACGTGTGGGAGATCTACCTCGCCATTGGCTCTTAGTCGCATTGCTCTTAGCAAAATTATTCTTAGAGTAGGGAACATTTCCTTTCCTCTCTTGGTCATCATCATATCTTTGGGCATGACTGATGGCTTCTTCCAAAGTTTTTGATGCTGGGTCTTGACATGAAGACGATAGTCTTTGTCAAGACCGCTATTAAAACCCCGTATCTTTTGGAATTCATCTAGACCTTCTAGTTTTAATATGATTTCTTGATACTTCAAAAGGTACTATGTGAGAGAGAGGCCAGACATGCGGCATGAATCCCATGCTAACCAATTCTTATCTTTTTCATTGGAGTCCAAAAACTCTTTGGAGAAAGAAGCTTGAAACGCAGCCCAAGATGTAGGACGAGCATCTATTAGAAATGTCATCCACCATATATAGGCCTTTCCTTTAAGAGATAGACTTGTTTCCACAGCCGTCTTTATATTTGAGGTGTGTCTCAATCTATGAATATCACTCCATTTGTGTAAGAATGTCTTGAACGCATCCTTGTTGTGATCACACTCTTCCCCATGAAACTCAGGAATGGTGATATTCTTAAGTAATGAATTTCTACCTTCTGCACCTTCTGAAGCACTTATCTCTTGGACTCCTTGAGTCGTGCGAGCTTGGTTCCCTTTAACCGTGCCACTTGTGGCTCCTTGAGCTGTCTGCGAATTCATAAATTTCACAAATAACTCCGTAAGATTGGTAAGATTTGCATTGAGTGAAGAGAGGTTGCGTTCAAGTACGCTTTGGTGATGTTCCAAAGTCTTGAAAGTAGCCATATCTACAAGCCCATGATCTCCTAGATCATCATGTTGTCATGCATATTAGTGTCAACAACAGCCGTCTGATTTTGATCTACATGCTCAAAATCAAAAGGGTGTGTAGGTGGGATATCCTCACTGGCCATGATAAACACACACTAATGTAAAGAGAGAAAAAACGTCAACTTGTACCTTGTGAAATTTAAGTCTTTGCGTTTTGTATGCTCCACAATTTGTGTTGCATGCGAACCTCGCCTTGCAAGAATTGTATCGCTTCACGTGTCGTTCGTCATAAGAAAACCTTAATTGATTCTTCACAAAAACTCGTCGTTTTTGTGAAGGCTTTTTTCACTTTGAAGCTACCTCCTTGAGGAAAAAATAATTTTTGGAGGAAAACTTGCCTTCCTCCAAGAAGTGAAAAGTAAGGTTGAAACTACTTCTTTTAAGTTTGAAGCTTTCCCTTTTCCTCTAGCTTTCTTTCAATACAAGTACCTATCTTTCCTTGTTATATACAACAAGGGTCAATAGCTTGATGGTAAAGTGTTGGCCTCTTACCCTCATGGGGTGGGTTCATCCCTCCTTCATGCAGGGTTAATGGGCCTTCCTACGCGTGCAACCAACGACGCCAATAGAAGCCTTCGGATCCTTGGTGCCATAGAGTTTCCGATCGATTTTGCCTTGGTCGGCCGCCGTAGCCGCCCACTATGGAGAGAGTAGGTGTCGTGGCCATGATTAGCTATCATTGTCTGTCCACGCACTGCGCACAGGAAGCTGTGCCTACCTTCTTTTTGCTGCACAGCGGATACATTACTATTCGTGGAACGTGGGAGAGAAGCATCACATCCCATGCACATGCTGACGGATGAAAAGCGGACCCCGGACCCCGACGGCCTCTAAAACGCCGGGGGCCGAATGGCTCGGCTCGAGCCTGCCACGGTAAAGCGAACAGGGGGCACCACCTAGCTTTGAGCGGCTAGGACGCAAAGCCCATGATGATATGAATACCGTAAGCCTACACATACACACACACACACACACACACACACACACACACACACACACACACACACACACACACACACACACAGAGAGAGAGAGAGAGAGAGAGAGAGAGAGAGAGAGAGAGAGAGAGAGAGAGAGAGAGAGAACACTCGCAATTGATGAAAACAACCTCGCGGGTGTGAGGGTGAATTATTTCTGCAATATTTACAAGGTGGCATGCCGTGGTGGTAGAGAGGTAGGGGAAAGAGATGGTGCAACCTACTTGGTGCGTTCTCTAGGGAGATTCAATGACTGCAAATGTTCATTGCCAAGAGCGTGGTTGACTCTTGCTTTGTTTTTGGGGGAGGTTATTAAAAGATGGGAATCTCTAGGTGGGCCTTTGTTACCCTCACCTAGAGAGAGGATATTTACAAAAGGAAAATTTACAATGGCTTGGGTGAAAAATGAAGATAATGGTAAAATAACCTAAAATTACTGAGATGGCATTGAGGTTGCGTGTTGCCGGCGAATGGCGAGCTGCCGGTGCGTTGGTGTCGAGCGTACTTCTTTCCGGAGTCGGCCGGGGCATGCCTTCGGCGCATTTTCTGTTTTTGTCGTTGGCGGCGCGTGCTTTGGATCCTTCTTCTTTCGTTTGTCGATGTCGTAAGCGTTTATGCATGTGCGTATGTATGTATGTGAGTGTGGGAGCATGTGTGTGTGTTTTTTTTGTGGGTGAGTGCGTATATGTATATGTATGTGCGCATGCGTGCGTGGGAACACGGGAAAGGGGGGGGGAGTTATATAATGTATATATATATATATAATTTATATATATATATTTCTTTTTTTTCCTGTGGCGGATGGCGGACTGTTGCGCATGGCGGAAGGAGAGGGGGGGGGGGGGGGGGGAGGTGTGTGGTGGGTGTGTGTGTGTGTGTGTGTGTTTCAACTGCTGCCGCAAGGCAAGAGAGAGAGAGATTTGCGCGATGGCGGCATCCGGATGAGAAAGAGAGAGAGAGTTTGGCGTGCTGCCGTGCCGTGAGAGGGAGAGGGGGAGGGTGAGGGGATAAGGGTAGAGGGAGTGTGTGAGGGAGAGAGGGGGTATGGCGGGGCATGGGTTTGTGTGGGTGAGAGGAAGAGGGGGAGGGCGGTGTGTCTTTCATGGGCTTAAGGATGAATGACAACTAAGTCAATGGGGGGGGGAATATATCCGCGGGCCAGGGGGGGGGGGAGAATGAGGCCGAAGGGGGGGGGGGGGGAATGAGCCGAAGGAGGGTGAGGCGAGCGGGTGGGGAAGAGGGAGGAGGGGTCGGCGGAGGGAATATTGGCGGGCCGAAGAGGGGGGGGGGGGGGGGTCCCACGCGGCTTACACCGAGGGAGCACGAGAGAGGGGTTGGGGGGTTTCTTCTTAATTTCTGCCTGGCCGGGGAGGGTAAATCGGGGGGGGGGGGGGGGGGGGAAGGAGGGGGAAGAGGGTATGTAAAGAAAATGGGGGGGAGAGAGTGCGAGAGTTTTATCAGATGCCCGTGGGGTGGGAAGGGAACGATGAGTTACGGTGGGGGGGTACTGAGAGTGGGAGGGGGGGGGGGGGGTGAAATGAGTTTTTTTTTTCTTTTTTTTTCTTTGATTTTCCGAAAGCCGGCTATCAATGAAACCCGCTTTTTCCCTCCTCCCAAAAATAGCTCTAATACTAGTGAAAGGGCGGTGGTAATGCGCATGAAACTATGCCTGCCTTCTTTTTGCTGCAAAGTGGATACATCACTGTTTGTGGAACGTGGGAGAGAAGCAGCACTTCGCATGCACATGCAACCCGCTTTTCTCCTCCTCCCAAAAATAGCTCTGATACCAGTGAAAGGGTGGTGCTAATGCGTGTGCTAGTCTCCACCCAACCGTGATATCTTATAACCTCTCCCTAGCATACACATTGTCTGGCCGTGTTGGTGGCCTTGCCTGTAGGACCCATGTGCTTACAAAAGCTTGTAAAATTCAAGGGTTTATATATGGAAGAGGGCACATTGCCCGGGCCATGCCCGTCTACTCCTACCCTTGGCATGACATTACTCCCCCCTTTGGAGAAGCGTTTTCGTCCTCGAAAACACAAGTGGTGGTATCTTCATAAGAACACTAATTTTTTCCACCGTGGCATCCCTCATGGATCCAACGGTTAGTTGAATCGGAACCCGGTTCATTGGGAGGTTCAATGAAATCAAGAGTAACATCTTGATTTTCTACATTGTTGTCCCTGTGCAACCGTCTTGGTTAACCGACTCATAATCAAAAGAGCGTGAAGGCTCCATTTAGAACTCACTTGAGAATGCTAAACGAGTTATCACAACGTCGAGGTGTTTAAATGTATACCCAGGTTTCAGACTTTCTGAAGGTACTGGAATGTGCAATATAACCTCGGCTCATCTTTCCATGAAAGTACTATGCTGACATACTCATCAACAGCAACCAAGTCCTTGACTTGCGGTGGTTTCTTGTCAATAGTCAACCTCATCCAAACTCATGATTAAGGTTGATAACTTGAGAATAACAGGCAGAGACTAGAACTAGCCGTAACATGCCTTTCATCATATGAAAGTCAACCTCATCCAAACTCATGATTAAGGTTGATAACTTGAGAATAACAGGCAGAGACTAGAACTGGCCGTAACATGCCTTTCATCATATGAAGCAACTCCAAACCAGAAAGGTAACCGATCTAGTGGTTTCACTTCTTGCTAACGTATGCACTTAGCATATCCTTTAGCGTGCTTTACTAACGTATGCACTTTGCATATCCTTTAGTACTAAATAGAATGCTTGTAAGCTGCCCATCCTACGCGGGATGAATAGCAACAGTAAGAGTGAGGTGCTTTCCCCCAACCACTTACAGACAGTCGCCCACGACTGACGACAAACTATGACTCAATCATTGATTATCCAGCCATATACACGATATGGAATGGAGACAACCAACTAGGTTGAAAGCAGATTGGAGTTTCAGTGCAAAAATTTGCAGAAACAATAATGTCCATGAATTTGCATGCCGCTCCGAATAAATTTGTGTTAAACACTAGGGCCCATAACACCTAGTGTGCATGCATTTAACACAAACATATCCGAACCGCAATTCTATGACGAGACTTTCCACGATACGTACGTAAAAGTCTTGCAACAAAATTTGGACCATAATAGAATGTGACAACCCGATCACACCTAGGTACCAACCATGAGACATTCTCATGAATATAGCATATTTTGCAACAAAAGTTGGACAATAACAAAATGTGACAACTCAGTCACACCTAGGTATCAACCATGAGACATTCTCATGTATATAGCATACTTAGCTATATGTAGAAACGACCCTCCGTTAAGGTGGTTTCACAACAATTGTAATTGTAACAAGTTTGTACTTAGTACCCGCCAATTTCTGGCCAACTGAAATTGCTCCTAATACTGTGTGCTTAAAATGGTCGAACCAATGGATGCGACCAGCACCTAGGGACTTTGTCGCGACACATTGGTAAAAGTTGGCGCTAGTGTCAGTCCAAGAGACTCATATTCTCCACATGTGGAATATGTCTCAAACAAGGATATCAAGAAAAGCGACATCCATCAATTACGAGCTGGTACTTGTGTGTGGAGGTAACTGCAAACACTCCGCGACAAGAGTGAGAGGGACCCTCATTATCATGCTCCACACTGGCTAAACTGAACTCCTTGAGTTCCTAGACCATGTTGTATCCCATGTGACAACATGTGCCAAATCGAACCCTACAACTAGGTTCGTAACAGCATAAGGTATAGTAGACGCTACGGTCCAAAATACTCTGTTCCAACATGCCCTTGGCATGGATTTGAAAAATTCAAGCGTATTTATACAACTTGCACTGGAAACCGTGGGTGTTGCTTGCGCAATCCAACCCCTTTGGTTAACATCTACGTAGTCAAACCCCTTGGTAAGACCGTCTGTAGAAACCGCTCAACTAGCAGGCTACGGTAACCAACATAGTTAACCGTGTACATAATGATTGGAATCAACTCGAAAAGTTGACTTCGTCTGCTACCATGTGGTAGATTGTGGAATTCTTTCCTTGAAAGTATAAATGGGAGAGATCAATTGTGATCCTCAATGCAGATCAAACTGTGATCCTTAATACTGCTGGGTGATGTAGCAATCACCTGTCGGGTCTTACCCCAAAACAGTATGTCCATAGAAACTCCATAGTGCTATAGAGAGAGCAAGAAATCCACACAAGTGAACTGCCTAGCTCTTGTGGACATCCATGCTATCTCAACTGATTGCTGCATCTATACTCCCTTGTAGAGATCAGCTACTGTGTAGTGCAAAAATGACACTGTAAACATCCTGAATGACAAGACCCTTGCTCATCCATTAACGTCGATGTATACTTCCTTGGGTAGATCTGTTCACTCTTGAAAACAATCACCCAAAGAATGCCAATAGTTAGGTCTTACCCTTGGCATGACAATGGCTCGTATCATGTGTGGCTCATAGCCCTTGTGCAAATGAGTGTTCAATGGACGAACTGATGAAGACTAATTTGAGTAGCATCTTAACCATGCTGGGTTGTGGAACTTTCCTTGAACGACTATGACGTGTATAGTTGATTGCCATGCTCGTGTGCATCTTATTCCCAACGTGCAGCGTATCCTATAAGCATGCAACAAGTTTCTGCTATGACTCTCTCTTTGAGAGAGGTAATAGAAAAACACAACCACATCTTGATCTACCTGCCTTATAGGGTCATGATTGTATGAAAATGACTTAGCATGGCACTTTGCCTGTGAAATAAGTCCTAGATTTAGGTTCCTTTTAGTGTTGTTGGGTGTTGATAGCAACCAACCATCAGGTTCAACAATCCATCACTTAGTATGTCCTTTACAGAGTTGCGAGTGTGATAGCGGAAGCATAATGCATAAAGTGGTGGAATCCATGCCACCTGCTTAGCATGACTTGCATGCAAAAACGTAAGCCCTTGGCTACTATAACAGTCTCAAGCGTGAGAACTAAAACCATAAGTGCCTTGCACAATCTAAACTGGTAGGAATTCTGTGAGGTGATATTTCCTATTTTGCCAGTTTTTGCAAACTTGTGTGCCACGGCCCTTGATGACAAGTCATTGGGCAGTTCCTTGGCACAAGGGAGAAGCCGTGCTTCATGTAAAATTGCCAAAGCACTTTTCTTTTCACAATGACAGTAATTTTCAAGTAAAGTGTAAACATGGAAAAATAATAAGAACATAAAATTGGCTAACCTAGTTGTTGCGGTCACCAGTTGACTCAAAAGTCCGTGGAGCAAAACTCTCTTAAAATGGCTCGTAGCCATATCTGCTGCACGGATGGGAGCTGTTGGATGTAAATATACATCCCTTGTATCATATACGCTCGTCTGTCACATAATGAAATAAGCTGGAATCATTTTGCCAAATCCTTCCCAAGTTTGAATGCTCATAGCATAAGCCGAACGTGGGAATTTTCCATGCAATATACCTGGCTTGAAGCCTTGCTTCGCATAAAGAATGTTGTGATACTAGACGACGAATTCGGCTGTTGAGACACAAATATCATGACAAAAAGCATCGACCTTGTCGAGTGATTTCAACTGAAAGTAACCGGTCTTGTGTGGCAAACATCCTCTTTCCGCTTCGAGAAACAATGACACGAAGTCGGCCATGCCGAGCAACATGCCCCCCCGCATCAAGTCGAGCAGTAGGATGTGCCAATCTCCTTGAGATTCTAAAGCATCGCGAATTTGCTATGCTTTTGCATCAAAGTCAACCGCTGAGAAGCCGTGCTTCGGAGACAAGTGGTTGGGATTCAAGCCGTGCTTGATTCGAGTTTCCTAAGCAATACACAGCCTTGCTATTAGAAACATCAAAACCATGTCATACTCAAGCCATGCTTGATTCAAGCTGGCCAGGGAAGCATGGGAAAGGGATATGCAAATTCGGATTGACTAAAAACATCTGACCTAGACATAGCACGATAATTTTTCAAGACATGCCGTGCATGCCTGATCGTACTGATGATGGAGAAAAATCGTGCTTCGGACAAGCCTTGCTTGTGGATGTATATACACGTCTAGTACATGCGCAGTTACACGGCATCACTCATAGCCCTTGCATATTATACTATTCAACAGGTACTTGAATATTTTGATAAATACAAGTAAAAGTGAATGCTTACCTCATAATTTACCTGTATAAACTTGTCGTGTTGATCACATGGCCGGGATGCTCGAGCTTTCATGAACCTAGAATCGAGCATCAACATTGTCTTTGATGAGTAGCCTTGCTGAATAACTTGCCCAATGTCAGCAATCACAGGTTCCAATGCAGACAAGCCCTCTTCAAGCGATGGAACCATGTTGTCGTATTCTGGATGGTCTTGTTAGCAACATCTGACGCGGTGTAGTGTCACCGCAAATAGAGCACGCCGTGCCTGTACATGATCGCAAAGTTGTAGAAAATACGGTGGAGCTTTACCTTGATGGTCTGTAAAATTGCCTTGGAATTTTCCATGCGAAAACCCGACTGCAGACCCGAGAGCGATGAGAGTACCGTTCATCTTACGAAGAGCTCGGTGCAGGCCATTGCATGTCTTTGCATGTTAATGCATGCTAGTGCATGTGGGAAAGCTCCCCTGCAAGGTAAAAAGCTAACAAATTTTTTTGTTTTGAAAAAAAA
The DNA here is from genome assembly GCF_014529385.1 of Adiantum capillus-veneris. NCBI lineage: Eukaryota > Viridiplantae > Streptophyta > Polypodiopsida > Polypodiales > Pteridaceae > Adiantum > Adiantum capillus-veneris. The sequence goes on along the minus strand of NC_140956.1, from coordinate 87,918,977 downwards.
TTTAGAAATTTACACAACTGCATAGCGATGGCAAAACGGCGAGCAGCAGAGAGCCAGCACTTTCCTCGCGCTACGTAGCGATGGCGGTGACGGCGTTTGCTCCTGAAATGCGATGTGATCCTTGTGCCGAGTGCTCTGATTCAACCCCACCCCCGCTAGTTTCGGTGCAGATCGCCCTGCGATGCAAGCCCCTGCAAGAGTCGCTTCCCACGGCCATACACTGTCGATTTTCCTCCTTGACCTTCATGTGTCTACAAGGGATCATGCCCACGACACAGCTTTTTGCTGTCATGTCAATCTCGACCTCCCCTTTTGCAATCGAGCATGCATGGCATGCAAGCAAGCTATGCAAGCACGCTCTTCCTCCTCCTTCCAGGCATGAGAAAAAGAGAAAGCCTCCATAGCCTTGCATAGGCAGAGAGAGAGAGAGAGAGAGAGAGAGAGAGAGAGAGAGAGAGAGAGAGAGAGAGAGAGAGAGAGAGAGAGAGAGAGAGAGAGAGAGAGAGAGAGAGAGAGAGAGAGAGAGAGAGAGAGAGAGAGAGAGAGAGAGAGAGAGAGAGAGAGAGAGAGAGAGAGAGAGAGAGAGAGAGAGAGAGAGAGAGAGAGAGAGAGAGAGAGAGAGAAGAAAACCATGCTTCCTCCCTGTCATGGATCCACCCTACCTCCTCCTCTCCACCTTGCTCTGATACCAATGTTGGACCAGCGGGTAGACAGACATGCAAATAACCTCCCAACCATCCTATATATAGGCCCCTGGCCCTCTTCCATATATAGACCCCTTTACTGCATGTGTGTCTGACACATTGCATGGGCCGTGCCCGTCTAGTCCTACCCTTGGCATGACAACATGCACATGCAACCCTCTTTTCCCCTCCTTCCAAAAATAGCTCTGATACCAGTGAAAGGGCGGTGGTAATGTGTGTGCTAGTCGCCACCCAACCATGCTATCTTATAGCCTTCCCCTAGCATACACACTGTCCGGCCGTGCTGGTGGCTTGTCTCGTAGGACCCATGTCCTTCCAGAAAGCTTGTCAACTTCAAGGATTTTCTAGTGATTTTGTCTCGAACACAATTATTTGCTCCCACAAGCATGAGATATTGCGTTTTGGTCATCAACTTGGGCATTGGTTTCTGAAATTGGTTTTGTTGTTTTTTGTTTCGTTTCATTTGATATCTCTTTTGTCTCCACATTTTTTAGTTATAAAACTCATAGAAGATGGGCTCATCTTGTTTTGTTGCATTTTTGTTTTTTGAGCCACTTGAAAGTTTGTCTTTCGCATCATTCGCCAATTGATTGCTTCTTGAATCATGGTATTTGTCCTCAACATTGTGTGGAAGATCTCGTACGAAAACTTTGTCCACTATCCATGTTATGAGACTGGGCACCCCCTTGTTGTATGTGGTTAAGTGCAATTGGGATAGCTGGCGTACTGGTTAATTATGTGCTTTCTATTTGATTTCCCTAATAGTGAGTTGATGATGATTAAATCAACACCCATTAAGTAATGTTTCCAAATTTTTAAAGCATGTATCATAGCAATCAATTCTTTATCATAGATACTAAACTTTTATTCAGAAGGTTTGAATTTACACGAGTGGATGGTCATCTTGCATAAGAACTGCACCAATACCTTATTCACTAGCATGAGAGACTACCACAAAGAATGGTCTATCAAAATCATGCAATTGCAGTACAAGTGCATTTATCATAGCATTCTTGAGTGCATTAAAGGAACTTTTTTTGCAAGTTAGACCATGCATAAAGAGAATTTTGCTTTAATAGGAGAGTGAGGCAATGAGATTTGTAAGCAAAATTATGTACAAACTTCCTATAATAACTGCATAGACCAATAAAAGAACGAAGTTCATGCAAATTTTTGGGTCTCGTCCATGACTTAATGCCTTCAATTTTCTTGGGGTCTACATGTATTCCCTTGCTCGATACAATGGCCCCAAATAATCAATCTCAGATTGGAAAAATAAACTCTTTTCAGGTTTTAGATACAAGTGTGTGTGTGTAAGCATATCAAATACACGTGTTAAGTGCTCTTTATGGTCTTGGTCCGATTTATTGAAAACAAGAATATCGTCAAAGAATACAATCACAAAATCTTGATGGTCAATGAAAATTCTATTTATCATGCATGTGAATGTGACTGATGCATTTGTTAGACCAAATGGCATGACAAAAAATTCATAATGTCATGTTTGTGTTTTGAAAGCAGTTTTGTAGACATCTTGGTCAAACATTTTGACTTGATGATACCCCGATGTGAGGTCAATTTTGCTGAAAATGTTTGCCCCTTTCAGTTTTTCTAACAGATCATCCACTCTAAAAACATGGAACTTATTCTTGATGGTGATCTTGTTTAAAGCTCTGTAGTCGATCACATACGAAAGGTTCCATTTTTATTCTTAACAAGAAGTACTGGAGCTCTGTATGGTGAACTACTAGGTCTTATAAGTCCTCGATCAAGCAAGTCAGTGAGTGGAATTTGTATCGCCATGTTTGCAGTCGGATTTACACGGTAAGGTGCTCTACAAGGAGGTTCACTACCAGATATGATATCTATTTTGTGGTCTTCTGGAACGTGTGGCAGGTCATGATGAAACAACCCTTAAATTGTGAGAGAAAATCATCATGGGAGGAGTTATGTGAAGTTTCAATTTCAGTGGAGACTTGATTTACCAACACCAGATATGTTTTTCCTTGTTTTGGGATTGCTCTTTTGGCTTGAGTGTGAGAAAGAAGTGGAAATTTTTGATGTGCTAGTGTTGCTTGGATGGAGAAATTTTGATTATTATGAGTGAGGAATATGGTATGTGTCTGATTAAATTCATGATGGAATGACATTCTTAAAATCATGTCAAGACCATGCAATGGTGCTACCAAAAATGTATGTGCTTGTGTAAATGCACCAATGCAAACTTCAGCAGTGACTTGGGTCTTTCAATTATCAAAAACAATTTTGACCACGTGAAGAAATTTGAGAGAGAGAGAGAGAGAGAGAGAGAGAGAGAGTTGTTGTGCCAATCGTGTAGAAATAAAATCATGGATACTGCCATCGTCTAAAAGAATGGTGACACTTTCACCCTTGACTATGTCTTGTGCTTTAAACAAAGTGTGAGGAGATATAGGAGCACCTAAAGATGGGTTGTCATCGTGATCATACTCATGATCATATCCCTCGCCGTAATTAGCTTCCACTTCATTGTTGTTGGGATTAGCATCTTTGATGAGGTTAATTGTAGCACCGTTGGGGCGGTCGTTCTTGAAAGGTCTTTGGTTTGGATTTCTCACGACTCCATTGGATTGGTCATTGCTCTTAGTAGGACCATTTGGGCACTTATATGCAATGTGACCATACTAGAAATATTTAAAACACTTCACCTTTTGTTACCATTATAGTTTTGAGCAAGACATTGGTTGGAAATTTTTTGGTTTCTCTTTTCTTTAATAATGTCTAGTACAAACCCTTCTAAATCTCATTCAAATCTCTTTGATGGATTGACCGCTTGTTTAGTTTTTCTTCAAGATCCTCAAAAGCTCTTCTTTCTTTAATTCTCGCCTGGTTGCCTTCACAATCCACCCATTTAGCCCTTGAATTTCAATTAAAAGCTTGACAGACCAAATTTTGTCGACCTGAAAGCGCGATTGAATGGTTGATTTGCCGGATAATTACCAATTAAAACTTGTTTTGCCAATTCAAATTTGAATTTTCAAAAATCGATCCTTCAAATTTGATATCAATTGTTGAATTTCTCAAACCCGATGCTCTGATACCACTGTTTCTGTTGGGGAGATCGATTGCTTGGATGATTCAACGATTCCTCATAGACATGACCATCAACTTGTCACCTTCTCCTCCAAATCCAAGTACACACACACCTAGACTAGACTACACACACACACACACACACACACACACACACACACACACACACACACACACACACACACACACACACACACACACACACACACACACACACACACACACACACACACACACACAAAATATATTTGATAAAGAGAGAGTGTAAGATATTGTAAGAGATGTCATAAAATCTCATATCTAACCAACTTAAATGTTTTTCTCATATTAAACTGATCATTTAATGTGGGATAATAAACAGGAACAAGGGTTAGAATATAGACATATTGCTTATGGATCTGTCTCAACAGGAGGCCAAGGTTAAAGGGGTCCAAATGAGAGATGGTCAGTTAAAAAGAAATGCTACCTAATGGAGCTTAAAGACCTTAGGGTTAGCTTCATTAAAGACCTCCGAAAGTTCGTGTTAAAAAGTCCTTTACCTTAGGCAAGTAGGGCTGACCTTGAGGTGGGAATCCTACACAAGCATGAGGTGCTTGTGGTACTTGCTAACTAAAGTGCTTAAGGTGTTTGTGGGAACCTTGCTCAAGCTTGAGGTGCTTCTCATGCTTAAATGACTAAGGTTATTGAAGTGTTCAATTCAAACATAATCTCTCAAGAGGCATAAACAATTTGCATGCTTGAATGACTAAGGTGCTTGAAGTGTTCAATTCAAACATGATATCTTAAGAAGCATAAAAGACACATGTCAAGATCCTTCCCATTTGCCCTCATGATGTGCTTGAATCAATGAGAATTTAGATGCATAAAAATAAATAATTAAGTTCCTTCTCTCAAAGAGGAAAAAAGAGGACACATGTCCAAATGATATAATTCAACAATACGAGAGAGAGAGAGAGAGAGAGAGAGAGAGAGAGAGAGAGAGAGAGGTGGACTAAGCATGAGAGGTGGTATACTCTCCCACACCCACACACACACTCTCTCATGGTGTGAAGTGCAAAGCATAAGAGCTCCATCTCCTTCTCCAAGATTGTTGAGAAGTTGAAAGCCTACACCAACACTCTTGGCTATGGAAAGCAAATCCAACCAAGAGTCATGCTTTAATTCTTAAGCTTGCCATCTTCTTCATTTTCATTACCATGCTATTATGATATGCTAAGCAAGAAGAATGATGATAAGTGAGGAACTATTTCTTTCTTCTATGGAATGCTTCTTCTTCCTCTTCCCTACCCTCATTCCCCGCTAGCTCTATCCACCTTCGAAGGTGTTTGAGGCCTTGGGACTGAGGCCGGGGGATGGTTAATGCTTTTACAAATTTTATGTTATGCTCGTGATGCATGAAGCTTTCCATCATTATAGCATCACCAAGGTCACAAGGAACACAAAAATTGTATTGTACCAAGTCTTTATAAAGGGGAGAATCTATAATACAAAAGCCTTATGGAGGGGGACCGGCTCCATGTAAATCTGGTCTTCAGCTTTTGTCATGTTCTCTAATACTCTCTCTTGAAAAAGTATTCTTCATGCCAAGTTAATTAAGTACTATGTTTATGTCGATACCATCAATTAAGTTCACCCTCTATGTTCTCAAAGTAATCTCACAAAAATGCTCACTCTAATTCTCTTAATTCCGCTATTCTCAAAGTTCATAGACCATTTCCATTACAGGAGATATAGACATAATTAGAGGGTACACAACATGATTTAACATAATCTAAGAGAGAAGAGCAAAGAATCTTGCAAGTGAATGGCCTAAAATCATAGCCCCAAACTCCATGACACCCCTTCTTGTGGAGTTTAGTATTTAATTCATTATTTGAGTTTTTGGATGCCAAAATTAGAGGCCCCTTTTACATCTAGTCCACTTTAGTACTTGAGTGGAGCACATCACTTATTGCATTTCCCGTAAGGGTGAGTTTTCACCAGAGTTATTTACAAGCAGCCATAGTCTAAAATACTATGCAAAGATAAAATGATTGAGAGGGTTATTATTTGCCAACGTCTCCTCTTTAACTCCCATAATTTCAATCTACAAATCATCATCAACTCATTATTAGTAAAATCAATTAGATTGCACATAATTAACCATTACGCCAGTTATTCCAATTGCAGTTAACCACATACAATAGGAGGGTGCCCAGTCTTGTAACAACCTGTTTGAAATATATTATCTCTAATTTCTCAGTCATTTTTGTTATATCTTCTAAGTTCAGGATAGCGGTTACCATCTGAAAGGGCATTATGTCATAACCATCCTTGTCGCAAAACACCGTAGTAGTTACATCGTTTACACAAACATCATAGTAGTTACATTGTTTACGCAAACAACTAGTGTTGTCAATTCTTTCTACCATCCAAGGGGTTCAAAAAACTCCTCTAGAAATGGTTCCTTCACGTAATAGTTATCTTCTACTGAGTGCTCCAGGATGCAATCCTACCTTCTTAGGCTCTCACATTTTGATGCTTTGCACATCCAAATATACGCATTCTTCGCTAGCCAAGCATGCAACTGTGTTCCAACATCCGTAGTGACAACAAAGTCTTTTATCAGGGTTTGGTTTACATCCTTGTAACTATGGTCCTTTGTATTAACCATGGTTGGGATTCCCTTTTGTCTAAGTAGAGATGGTCATAGCTCCAATCTTGAACCATCTTGAGTTGATGTGAATAAAGGGTCGCCCCAAAATAACTTCAAAATTGTTGCCTTTTTTGAGATCTACTATAGTAAAGATATGTTCATATTCTATCCAGCATGAGGATACAATTACTAGTTCCAACATTCTTAAGGGTTTCTCCACATACTCGCCTATTAGTTTCAATTTCACGCACGTTTTCTTGAGAGCTGGTCTTTCCCATTTCTCCGAGATTTCTTTTGTAGTGATGGCTACTCTGGCCCCCTTGTGAAGTATTGCTATTGTCTTTACTCCTTTGTATTATAGAGGTAAGGTGGCATTCCCTTCTTTTCCTTTGTAATAATTGCCCACCTTATTCACTGGGATAGGTTTCTGCTTTAGGTTTCCTAAGATGATTTGTTTTGTTAATTTCATCTACAAGGTTATCTTTTGGATGGATCTTCAATCCTATCTTTTCCAGATTCTTGCTCATTTGTCCCCACAAATATGCTTTGATTTTTAGAAGTTTTGCAAGAGTAATTGTGCATCTTATAAGAGAAGACATTAGATCATGTAAGCCCTTTGTACCCGCCACCTGTGGAATAGAATTCCATTGTGATGGCACAATTCTCACTTCAAATTTTGTATTATATTCTCCTATAAAGGACGATAAAGTTTTTATTGTCGCCAATTTAATCTCTACGGATACCTCCGTACCTGCATCACCATACAACAACAAAATATCTCTCGGATAGATCTCAAGGTCCATGATGATTTCATGGATTGGTGCTGATAGCATCATGGCTCTTTCGTCTTTTCTTTTTGTGAATATCATCCACAACGATTATAGCCACGGCTCGTCTACTTCAAGAATTTGTGGCATCTCCAGGGATTTAGCCTCATCCGTTGTGTTCGCAATAACCCTGGTAGCCAATGGCTATTCCTTGTCTATTTTCATAGGTTTGATTTTGTTGTCTAGATTCTTAGGAGAATCTATGAGAAGATGATCCCTTCCACAACCGTCATAGAATCCTTGGATTTTAAGTTGTTTACATGTTTTAGTTTCCTCAAGCACTCTGTTGTTTTCCTTTTTTAGTGTATGCATTACTAGCTCAGGAGCTTTCAAGCTTTTTAACTGTATCCGAGCTTTAGCAGTTTCTGTGAGCTTTTTGCACATCTCCATTTGTTTGGTTTCAAATTCAAGATGCGGTGTCGTGCTATGACACGTACATAGTGGGAACGCATGCTACAAGAGTTATCTTGTAACTTTGTAGATACATAGTTATATTTATTATAATGTACATATACATATTTAAGTATAATAATATGCTTTCTATCTCATCCTATTATTTATCTCAAGGGTAACATATTCTTACTTTACCATTAAAAAGTACTATGGGAAAAACGTCAATAGCTCTGCCTCTTTAACTTGGGGCAAAAAGCATTGATTATTTCTTCCTACCATCTCATTATTATCTCACACCCTATCTAGATCCTATATCTAGGGTAATTTCCAATCTATATATATTCTATGTATTTTTCATATTTTTGTTATATTTCTTTTTAATAGCTACTAGGATGGAATCAAATCCTAGTGGGACACTAGGTGACATGATTTTAAAGATACACTTATTTTAATGCATTATTGTAAGCATGATTACAAAACTTTGTCAAGGAGAAATGTCATGCTTTAATATGGCATGAGGTTTCTATTGGAATCAAATAAAAGTCTAAGCTAAGGGGACCACAAGAAGACTTTTGCTACCAAAACTGTACCCTATTTGATGATTTTTTTACACAAGGTTCCAATCCGAATTGGAAAATGCATATAAAAAGGAAAACGTAGGCAATGAGATGAAGTTTTTGCCCATATTTTTACTTTTTTATTTGGAGCCAACGGTTGAGGAGATATGATCAACATACTAGACCCCAGTCTGCCCACATCATGTAGGGAAAACTCATTTCCAACTTTTCCAGTTTCTGTTTACACTGGCTCTTCTCTTCTTGTGTAAACCCTTGGGGGTTCCCTTCACCTATAAAAGGGGACCTCTTCTTCCTTGAAAACTACTCAAGCATTCAAGCCATTGATGAGAGGAATTCATGAGGGAGTGAGTAGTAATGTCAAATTGTACTTAGCCATCAACATAAGCCTAAACCTACACTTTCTCCTAGAGGAAGACTAGCCATTCTTGCACACTATCCTTGGAAGATCAACTCTAATCAAAGAAGGTCTTGGACTTGGCATATCAATCAATGTTGAATTCTCCCCTCTTCTTCTCTCTCCATCAATAATGGTGCCGAAGGGTTTGTCAAGTAAGATGTGTTCGACATTGATGTTTTCTTGATTTCTTGTTGTTTTCTTTTTTATCTCTAATCCAACTATATATATATATATATATATATATATATATATATATATATATATATATATATATATATATATATATATATATATATATATATCTAATCTCATATCCTTAAACAAACCTATCTCTCTCACTCTTAGTAATTCATCCTCTCTACAAATTTTAGGTTCTCGTTGCTACAGGTACATCTCTCTCCACAGTATCTTTATTGCCTACAGGCAAGAATAGGGCTTGGGAGGGAAACTCTCTTCTCTTCTCTTCCCTTTTCTTCTTTCATATCAACATTTTTCACATACTAGAGTTATCCTAGATGAATAATCCACATTATGATAATTTCTATCGCTTTCACTCTGTACGATCTATTAGAATTAACATATGGATTAGCCGTAAAATACACTTTCAACAACGTATAGTGTTTCTCTTTGGCCCAGAAAGGCTCAATGAAATACTTCTATCATCGGATCCCATCATACTACCTCTCATAGACAATATCTTTTCTTTTGATATAAGCGTAGTTATCTTGCTATGAACCAAGAGGATTTGTACACACAATTAATCCCAATCACTAGACAAAATATATATATTATGGTAAGCACAAAACGACAATTCCAAAGAAAAATTCATAGCCTATTTTCGGTCAGCCAAGATTGAATGCCATTAACTCATCTATTAACCCTTTCATATACCCATGATACGATATGACCGTAGCCTTGATGTTTTCATCTTTGTGTTGTTTTGATATTCTCTTTTTTGTTCTTTCTTTGTGTGTGTGAGTGCAAGAGAGAAAAAGTGGGACTTCTTTGATTGCACTTCCTTACAAACCCTAGTCTTCATGGAATCTATGGTTTAACTCCTTCATATAGTTTTTTGGAGTTCTCTCACAAACTCTGACATCCATAAGCCCGTTGCTTTCCTGGCCAGACCGTAAATTTCTCGATATATTTTTGGTGACCCCGACGGTAATCTGCCAGGGTGAGAGTTTGTGGGTAACCATGGGTGATCATGTTGAGCAACAAGGTATGAATTTTGACCCAGCAACAATGCAAATATTTCAAGAATTTTCAATGTTCATGCAACAACAACATGCCACCAAAATAAGGGAGATTTTAGCAATGAAGTCCATACAAGCAGTCTTCAATAGAATGGATCAATTCAATGGCAAAGATGTAGCCAAGTACTTACGCGAGTATGTGAAGGAGATGGAGCTGCATCGCGTGTCAGAAGGTGAGATGATTCAAAGCTTTGAGCTAGTTGTTGCTCCAGAAATTAGAGAACATGTTAGGGGAATTAAAGATGGACATGGGAGAAATTGGGAAGAACTCAAAGTAGCTTTAAAGGAGGAATATTTCATGGAGGACTCTGAGAGAGTGACCAAAAGGACATTCTTAGAATGGGTAGTCAAGCCAAAGCAAGGACTATCAATAACAGAGCTACTTAGGGAATTTGAGCGGCGCTATGCACAACTCACCAGGACAGGAAGGGCCACAATAGATGCAGAGAAGACATATCTTTTCTTACAGGCTGTAGATAAAGAGTTTCAAGAAAATTTGGAGCTTCTTCTTGAAGATAAAGATGCTGAGCAAGGACTAAAGACCGACTGGAATGAGGTTGAAGGTGCTGTCTCACTGCTTGCCAAACGACAAAGAAGAAGGGACAAATGGTAGTAAACACTACAAGTCCTTCCACCTCAACTCTTGACAAAATGGTAAAGCCTACTTTTATCGCTCCGAAGATCGATGAGTCCATGCTAGATGAGCTTGTGAAGGGAATGCCTGACTTGAAGGTGAAGCTTGCAAAGCTTGAAGAAAAAGGGCAACCGTCAGGGCCACTTTCTAGGCAAAGACAACAGCCCAAAGAAGGGTTTGTTAATAGATGTATTTGGTGTGATAGTACAGACCATGTAAGAAGGGATTGTGATGATTTTAGTGATGCTTTGTCAAAAGATGTTGTCTTTTTTAAGGATGGTAAAATCCACTTAAGAGAGACAGGTCTACCCTTGAGAAGTAACTTTGGGAAGGGGGGAATGCAAACCTTAGTTGAAGATATGGCAACTAAGCACGCTACCTCTTCAGTTGAGGCAGCTACTTATGGAGTAAAAATTGAGCATCTTAGTGATGAACAGGTGAGTGACCATCATGGTCAAATTTGGCCAAATGTCATGCAATTAGTCAAAAAGGGAAAGCTTACAAAAGAGATTCTACATGAAGCAGGTGATTGCATACATCTAGAAACAGGATGGAATGATCCAGTGGACTCATTTTCAGTGCATGCCTATATTACAAAATGCCAACAAAATGAGGCAATTGTAGAAGAGAAGCGCAGACGTGAGAATGCTGATGAAGGACCATCAAAAAGAGCTTCTAGAAGTGGGGGAAGAAGCGACTCAATGCCTTCTCAAACACCCTCAACACAAGGAGCATCGCCACCTGAAGTACTTATGGAGGAGTCTACAACAGGAAAGAAGAAAGAGCCAACAAAAGGTAAGACAAAAGGCCCAACTTATAAACTACAATCGGATATTGAGGTTGATACAGATTTAAATAAAGTCTTAGAGGAAAGAATCTTGAATAGCAAGATTGAGTTTACTTTGGGAGAAGTTCTTGTCATTGCAAAGCGTGAATTCCACGAGGAGATCATTGACATCATCAAGAGAAAGAGGCAAACTCTTGGTGAGGTTGCTCGTCCACAGGTTGACGGAGAAACCTTGAAGACACAAGGGATGCAGTTGCAAAATAAGGAGGATGTCGGAGCTGTGGTAGGATGCTACCAATCTAGTGGGAGAGTGAAGCAAGTGCATTTCTCAAATGATGATGAAGAAGTTGAAGATATTCCTAGGAGCTACTATTCATGAAGTCACTAGGCAAGGCCCTACTACAGAAATTTTGGTCAAGGTAGGTGATCTTAAAGAGCCATTTGTTGCCTTGATTGACCATGGTTAAGAAATAAACATAATGTCAAAGAGTCTCTACAACAAGTGCAAATGGCCGATGGACACAGATCATGACTGGATGGTAAAAGTGGCAAAAAATTCATCCGGTGAATTGTATGCAGCATGTCCAGGTGTGAAGGTGACAATAGGTGATGTAAAGATTGACCAAAACTTATTTGTACAGGATACATCTTCATATCATCTCATCCTTGGACAACCCTACATTGTGGGAGTTTGAATGGAAACAAAGGTAATGGACGATGGTTCAGCATATGCTAGGATACGTAGTAAAGATGGTAAACGAGTGGTCCAATTTCTCATAGTTTGTGTAAACCATGAAAGAAATCGTGACAACCTCAGAGAACATCCTCTACCAAAGGTGAGAAAAGAGTTTCATGATCATAGAGAAATGATGGGTTTTGGCCAATTACCATTGTAAAGGGGGATTACAGTGGTACAGAAAGAAAAAGGGTCTCGCCTGATCCAAAAATAGGTGAAACTTTCTCAACGAGTTCTTTGGTAACAAGGAATGGATCAGTATGTTTTAAAAAACTTGAAGATTTGAAGAGATGTGAGAGGCAATATGTACATAATGTACAAATAGGCATGAAAAAGAGTGGGTTGCTAGAGCCTACTGAAAATGTTTTGGGTTTGTTTGAACAAGTTTCTTTTGTAGATACTATGGGTGAGCTTGATGCTATAATGGGTTCTAGTTTGCATCTTGAAAATGAGGTTGTGGAAGTTTGCTCTATGGAAATGCATCAAGTAATAGAAGCCTTTAAAGAAAGCCAAATAGTTGGCCCAGAAGTCCATGTTGAAACCAAATACAAGAGTGTAGCAAAGAAGGTGAAACCAATAGCTTCACCCTTACCACCCAACAACAGGGAAAAGATTGAGCAAGCCTCTTTGCAACCAAGTTTAAGGAATCCTAAAAAGATCGGGCATACCTTCACAAAGGAGTCTTTTCAAGAGTTGCAGATTGGTTGTGAGGAGTTTCTAACACAAGAAGAGACAAAGTGCTTCAAAGAAATGCTTTCAAAGCATGGTAAGGATTTTGCATTTGAGCCACATGAGATAGGATGTGTTGATACTTCTATTGTAGCTCCTATGGTAATTTTCACAATACCTCATGTGCCTTGGAATCTCCGGCCTATTCCGGTTCCAAAGGCTCATTTGCCAAAGTTAGTAGAGCTACTGAATGAGAAGATAAAAATGGGAATTTTGGGGCCTTCTTGTGCTCCATACTCAAACAGGTGGTTCACAGTTCCAAAGAATAATTGTTCTCTACGCTTCATCCAAGATATGCAACCAGTGACAATTAGAAATGTAGGTACAGGTGACAATTGTGGATGAGTTTGCAGAGGCATTTGCAGGGAGGGAAATCTACTCAATGGGGGATCTCTACTCAGGGTATGATCAATTTCATCTTGCAATCGAAAGCAGAGACTTGACAACCATGAGGACACCTTTGGGTTTGGTAAGGATGTGTACCTTGCCATAGGGAGCAACCAACTCGGTTGCACATATGATGAATGGGATGAATAAGGTCTTACGTGACTTTATTCCTCAAATCACAATGCCTTTCATTGATGATTTGCCTATCAAAGGATGTGAATAAAGTGACAAAGATGAAGCTTTGGATCTCAAGGGATGTCGCAGGTTTGTGGTAGATCACATAAATGATTGTGATAAAATTTTTTCTAGGTTGGAAGAAGTCAATCTTACATTGTCAGGAAAGAATTCTATGTTTGGTGTCAATGAAGTGCTCATTGTGGGGCACATGTGCGGGCCATATGGTAGGAAACCTTGTCCAACAAAGGTAGATGCCATCCAAAGAATGAAAGAAAGAATCATTGAGGTTAGAAGGTTTCTGGGAGCATGTGTCTTCTATGTTATTTGGATTCCACATTATGCACATGTAGCTGATTCTCTTTATCAGTTGCTTAGAAAGAATCAAAAGTTTAAATGGACACAAGCACATGTAAAATCCATGAAAAAGCTAAAGGAGTTGCTCGAGTCAGTACCAACTTTAAGGAAGGTAGACTATGAGTGTCAAAGGCCAGTAATTGTGACAGTAGACACCAGTCCTACAGGGATTGGATGGGAAATAGGGCAAGATGACGAAGAAGGATGCAAGTATGTGGTAAGATTTGGAGCAAAGGTACTAAGTGCTCACCAAAGAAACTATCCACAGATAAAGAGAGAGCTATGGGGTATGGTTATAGCCTTGAAAAGTGGAAAAGAGTACCTAATTCGCGCATGTGTGGTTGTAGAAACATATTGTCTACCACTTCTTGGGATGATTACAAGCTGCTCAACTCCAGACATTGCTATGTTGCGATGGATTGCCTACATTAAGTCCTTAAATCCCGAGTTTAAGCACATTGCAGGTAAAGACAATACAATGGCAGATATGCTATCAAGGGCAAGGTATGAAGATGAGTCACAAATGATTGACGAGGGAGATGATGTAGACACAAAGTTCTATTCTATCTCTCATGTCAAAGGTAACAATGTTTGCATGACTAATCTACTTGAATCATTCTTGAAAGAGCTTTATGAAGGTGATTGGCTTCTTATTGGAAGCTATTTGAGTACTCTAGCAAAACAGGATGATTGGTCTGAACAAGAATTCAGGAGGATACGTAGGAAAGCATATGGGTATTTTTTGAGGGATGGTTACTTGTGGAAGCATCCTAAACAAAAGGGTGCTACACCACAACGGGTTATATGTAAAAAAGAGACTCAAGTAAAGCTTATGCAAGAGTTTCATGAGAGTCTATGGGCTAGACATAGGGGTGTGTGGGCAACCTTCTCCAAGTTGAAAGAAAAATACTGGTGGAAGGGTATGTATAAAGATGTATCTCAATTTGTAGAGTCATGTGTAACTTGTCAAATGTATTCAAATGTCCGACATCGTGATGGATTGCACCCTACATATCCACTAGCCATGCACTATAATGGGTTGTGGATCTAGTCACAATGCCTCTAGGTCTCTGGCAGATGAGATACTTGGTTCTTGCACGAGAGGACCTAACTAACCAGGTTGAAGGAAGATCATTACGAGCTAAAATCATAGAAGCTGTGTGCAAATTCCTTCTTGATGAGGTGATTTTCCGTTATGGATGTGTGGGAAAGATCACTGCAGACAGAGGTGAACTGGATGCTGAGGAAGCATGGGACTTCTTTTCCAGATTGGGAATCAAGCTTTCTCTTACTACAACTTACAACCCTGAAGGCAATGGAAAGAGTGAAAGAGGGCATCCTACTATCATCAAAGCTTTGGCCAAGGCTTGTGAAGGAAGAGTTGGTGAGTGGCCAAAACTGTTACCATATGCTTTATGGGCTGATCGTACAACACATAGGTCAGTAACTGGCTACATGCCTATAGAGCTAATGTATGGTCAAAAGCCAGTGATGCCGATTGAAGATACAATTCCCACATGGAATGTACTACCTTGGCAAGAAGGGCTTAGCAAGGAAGATCTCCTTGCATTGCGCATAAGGCAACTAGAGAGAAGACCTGGAGACATTGAGGCTGCAAAAGAACGACTCAAAAATGCAAGATTGAAAAACAAGGACTACTTTGATAAGCGACATCCTCTCAGGAGCAAAGCAATTGACAAAGGTGACTGGGTTTTAGTGTATGATAGTAGCCTTGATAACCAGCACACAGTCATGCGTAAGTTCTCAAAAAGATGGTTTGGACCGTATGTTGTAAAGCATGTGCATGAAAATGCTACTTACAGCTTGTCTGAACTAGATGGTACAGAAGTAAAGATTCCCATTGCAAGAAAAAGGATCGAAATGTTTAAGAGAAGAGATGACAAAGATCCCGAAAATGTTGACGAGAAGGAAGAGCAAAACACATGTGAAGATGAATCTTTGGAATCATCCAATGAAGAAGAAAGCAAGGAAGATGTACAAGAGGGCTAATCTTACAAAGAGACAATGTGGCACATACCTGAGGATGTGCAGGTTTAGAGGGGGTGGATGTCGTGCTGTGACACATACATAGTGGGAACGCATGCTACAAGAGTTATCTTGTAACTTTTTAGATACATAGTTATATTTTCTATAATGTACATATACATATTAAAGTATAATAATATGCTTTCTATCTCATCCTATTACTTATCTCAAGGGTAATGTATTCTTACTTTACCATTAAAAAGTACTATGGGAAAAATGTCAATAGCTCTGCCTCTTTAACTTGGGGCAAAAAGCATTGATTATTTATTTCTACCATCTCATTATTATCTCACACCCTATTTGGATCCTATATCTAGGGTAATTTCCAATCTATATATATTCTATGTATTTTTCATATTTTTCTTATATTTTTTTTTAATAGCTACTAGGATGGAATCAAATCCTAGTGGGACACTAGGTGGCATGATTTCAAAGATACACTTATTTTAATGCATTATTGTAAGCATGATTACAAAAATTTATCAAGGAGCAATGTCATGCTTTCACATGGCATGAGGTGTCCATTGGAATCAAATAAAAGTCTAGGCTAAGGGGACCACAAGAAGACTTTTGTTGCCAAAACTGTACCCTATTTGATGATTTTTTTACACAAGGTTCCAATCCGAATTTGAAAATGCATATAAAAAGGAAGTCGTAGGCAATGAGCTGAAGTTTCTGCCCATATTTTTACTTTTTTATTTGGAGCCACGGTTGAGGAGATATGATCAAAATACTGGACCCCAAGCTGCCCACATCATGCAGGGACAACTCATTTCCAACTTTTTCAGTTTCTGTTCACATTTGCTCTTCTCTTCTTGTGTAAACCCTTGGGGGTTCCCTTCACCTATAAAAGGGGACCTCTTATTCCTTGAAAACTACTCAAGCATTCAAGCCATTGATGAGAGGAATTCATGAGGGAGTGAGTAGTAATGTCAAATTGTACTTAGCCATTAACATAAGCATAAACCTACACTTTCTCCTAGAGGAAGACTAGCCATTCTTGCACACTATCCTTGGAAGATCAACTCTAATCAAAGAAGGTCTTGGACTTGGCGTATCAATCAATGTTGAATTCTCACCTCTTCTTCTCTCTCCATCAATAATGGTGCCGAAGGGTTTGTCAAGTAAGATGTGTTCGACATTGATGTTTTCTTGATTTCTTGTTGTTTTCTTTTTCATCTCTAATCCAACATATATATATATATATATATCTAATCTCATCTCCTTAAACAAACCTATCTCTCTCACTCTTAGTAATTCATCCTCTCTACAAATTTTAGGTTCTCCTTGCTATAGGTACATCTCTCCCCGCAGTATCCTTATTGCCTTCGGGCAAGAATAGGGCTTGGAAGGGAAACTCTCTTCTCTTCTCTTCCCTTCTCTTCTCTCATATCAACATTTTTCACATACTAGAGTTGTCCTAGATGAATAATCCACATGATGATAATTTCTATCGCTTTCACTGTGTACGATCTATTAGAATTAACGTATGGATTAGCCGTAAAATACACTTTCAACAACGTATAGTGTTTCTCTTTGGCCCAGAAAGGCTCAATGAAATACTTCTATCACCGGAGCCCATCATACTACCTCTCATAGACTATAACTTTTCTTTTGATGTAAGCGTAGTTATCTTGTTATGAACCAAGAAGATTTGTATACACAATTAGTCCCAATCACTAGACAAAATATATATATTATGGTAAGCACAAAACTACAATTCCAAAGAACAATTCGTAGTCTATTCAGTCAGCCAAGATTGAATGCCATTAACTCATCTATTAACCCTTTCATATTACCCACGATACGATATGACCATAGCCTTGATGTTTTCATATTTGTGTTGTTTTGATATTCTCTTTTGTGTTCTTTCTTTGTGTGTGTGAGTGCAAGAGAGAAAAAGTGGGACTTCTTTGATTGCACTTCCTTCCAAACCCTAGTCTTCATGGCATCTATGGTTTAACTCCTTCATATATTTTTTTGGAGTTCTCTCACAAACTCTCACAGCCATAAGCCCGGTGCTTTCCTAGCAAGACCGCAAATTTCTCGATAGCGGATAGGCCAGACGTATCTGTTCCAAAGTTTGGTTGTTCTTCAATCTCGCCTCGTAGGCTTGCAACATAGAATCTAAATGCTCATTTACATTTTCCACTAAGACTGATATGCTAGAAACAGTCTTCGATTCTTCCAACCCTCTTGCGTTTGCCTTGCTCTCTTGATCATGTCTTAGCTATTCCTTCATTTGGTATAATTGCTTTTGCAAAGCTATCTTTTCCTTTAGCGTCTTCACTTTCATTTTTTCTCGTTTGGCTTTTCATGATTTTCTTTGAGTCATAACTGATCCATTTTGAAATTTGGTTTATTCGGGAAGTTTCAATTCATCCACTATAGGTTGATTTTTTGCTGCTTCTTCAACTTGAGCTCTACTCACCACTTTGATTGGAACTACTGGCTTAGACTTGGATCCACTTGAGCACGGAAAAATTCCAATGACATTGACAGTTGCCTTCCCCAGGTTGTCACGATTCTTCTCACAATGTTGAAGCAAGTGATCTCTCCCACAACCGTCACATAATGCAAAAAACTTCTTTTGTTGACCCTTATGTGGACACCCTCCCTCATGTCCAATGGTCACCTCCACATTCAAAGCACGGTACTTCTAGATGGGCAGCTGATGGTGCCCCCATTGGTTGGGTTACCCTAGGCGGATATCCTTTAGGCTCGTAATTCTGGTTTGCTATGAACATGAGAGTGTTTTCATCCATTGTGAGATTATTTTTGTTAGTTTGAGCCACATATGAAGGTTCAATGTCTTCATCAACGCTAGCCCAAAATAGGCTTTCCTCATTGGTCTAAGCTACACCCTTAGTTTTGCTCACATGGTGTCTACAAGTTCCTCATACAGTAAACAGTCGATGGCATCATCAATTGGGTCATGAGGGACTTTGTTGGCTTTGTGTAGCATACCATGACCCTATTTTCATGAGGCAAAGGTGGCTATTGTCCCAACACAGGTTGCGGTTTGTCTTCTCCTTCTACTACGTTGTTGGGTCCGATCTGATACCTCGAAGGTGGTGGCGATTGCTGTACCACTAGAGGTCCATATGGCCTTTCCCTCACGTAATTCTGTTTATAGAAGCACTCATCAGTATCATGATTTGTGTATTTCAGCTCAATTGTGCACCATTTCAACACTCTTGGAGCATTGATGGCTTGTGGTTGTTGCGGCCTCATATTAGGGTTTTGTCTATATGTTTGATTGATTTTGTAGACCATTTTTTTGAGTAGTTGATCCGCATTCTGTGTGATTGAAGCAGGAGCACTACATTTTGCAGTTGACTCACTGGTGGTAGAAGAGGCACTCTTGGTGTTTGTCTCTATGTCCTCCGTTATCTCCCCGTATGTTTTGCAATTGTCAACCAGGTACAATCCTTCCCTAGTGACTTTCTCGAATGTTGTGCAAGCCTTCAACTGTAAGTCCTTTTTAAGAGTTTGTTTCTCAGGCCCTCCATAACGAGAACTGATAAGAAATTGTCCTGTGGTAATTCTCACACTGGACATCTTTTGATGTATTGCTTGAAGTGAAGTGATGCTTCTTTTACCTTTTCATTCTCCTTTTGCTTGAAAGCATAGATTTGGGAAACCTTGTTGTGCTTGATTCCCCTCTTAGAGAATTCCTCGCCAAATTCTCACAAGAGTTGATCAATGTTCAAGAAATCTCTGTTGTTTAGTGGCTGGAACAAAGTCAATGTCATCCCTTCCAATGTCAAACCAAATCCCTCATATTGCATGTGGAAATTCGTTACTTGTTTTGCTCTTAAGACTTGCTTAAAAATGGAAACATGCACGTATGGGTCTCTCAATCCACTATATTTATTTGCCACACATTTAGCCACTTGAGAAGGTCGCATTATTTGATTTTCTTCTACCATTCTCATCATTGTAGGTTCTCCTACCATCACATCCCTTGTCTCATACCCACTGATAGGTGCTCTCGAGGGAGTTCGGTTAGTTACCCTCTCCTTTGGTCGTGCTTCTCTACCCCGGTTCTAATATTAGTCACTCGTGTGCTGAAAATCGTGTCTGGCATATCACTACCTCAATGCGTGGACATATAGGAACCCTTGAAATTAAGGATCCCATCAGTCGTGGCTCAAAAAGATGTGGTCGGCTGAAAGAATCTTCCACTCATGATCTCGAAGGACTCACTCTCGTTGTTTTTAGTCGTGTTGTTTCTAAGACAATAAGTCTGTGCATGCTACGAGCAACATAGTACTGATGGAGTGGTCCCCCAAAGTATGTATATTCCTCAAGCTCGTTATGGCTCACCGTTGAATGATATCTCTAATCATACTTGTCTAACATGACTATCTGCATATCTCTCTCTACTTCATATGTAAATACATATAAGCATTTTTGCTCCGTTAATTCTCTCACATTGGGCTCGTCACACATGTAATGGAGCATTTTCTCTCTGTTATCATACTTATATAATCCCACATGCGTATTGTTGGTGTTGACGTGAGTAGCCACATTTACTCGTCTAAACTTGGTATTATGAATGTCTAGCTTTGGTAGCCTCTCCTCTTGCTCTACATCAATCTTTTTTTTTGTGCATGTTAATACCTATTTATCCTTAATAAAGGGATTGAGCACAACTACATACATGTTTCCCTCCTCATCAAGATATTTATCACCGCTATAATCTACAAAAACTATGAGATTGAGCTCACTAGGTCTCTCTTCTATTTTGACGCAATAATAATCCATACCATCTCTGTAGATTTTGGCACCTTGTTCATTTTCAAACTCATAATGTAAGTGCACAAGTTTTGTGGTTGGTGCTGAATGTGACGGTCCCACTCCCATTTTGATTTCCTCCTTGAAACTCACACTTTTAAATCCCTCAACCATATGGGTATAAGATCTCTCTAAAGAAGTATTCCAAAATTGGTTCTAAGGTAGGTATGGTCCCTTGATTGACACTTCCCTCTGTTGAAATATGGCTTGATTGGTTTCTAGCAGGAGGGTTTCTATTTTGATAAAACTTGCCTGATCGCAAATACATGAAGAAAATGAAGCTTGCAAAACCCTAACCTATTACCTTTTATGGTTCATTTAGCCCTCCAATTGAAAGAAAATAGTGTTGCAAACTCTGATTCTTACAACCTGTCCAAAAACCACTTGGTGGCTATAGCTTTACAATAGCTGGGTTAGTCAAAATTTGCTGAAATCAGAATTTTATCGAACTTTTGACACAAAATCCTATTTTGCTTGCAACAAGCAGAATTTTGAAAAGTCCACTAAGCTCCTAAGGACTAATGCTAGTATTGGTACTACTCTGTGTCCATTCTGTGATAGGGAGTCATGGATCGCAATCCATGTACGCTAGTGTCCAATGCTCCTGAAACTTGGCACACAAGTCTCTCACAGTCTCGTGATCCCTATTATATGATTTTTAGGTGATTTGATCCCCCTTAGGTCTCCCAAAAGTCACTTCCTAGGTCTGTTTCATAGTTTTTGGTCTTGAATGACTATGGCCTTGTTTAGCCCCCTTATTGAAGCTTTTTGGTACCCTTGTTTTGAATAAGTTATTTGTGTTGGTTTCTGTTATAAGACTGTAATGTCCCAATCCAAAAATTTAGCAGGGGGACATAGATCGCGATCCATGTTCCATCAGATCTGAACCCCAAACTTGGTCTGTTGACTTTCTACAGTCTATGGAATCTACCTACCCACTTTGTTTGTATTTGGGAACCTTCCTTCTTTGACAAAACTAAAATTTTTGTGTCGGTTTTTGACTTGCAACTAGTATTTTGGTGATCTGGTCAACTTTTTGTTGTTTCTTGCTATGATGACCTTTACACAAGGTGTCCCAAATGATGTAAGCTACTCATTGTCTCAATCTCAGCTTTAGATGCCTCAAGGGATGCCTGTCCCTTGTGGATGCTAGATTTTCACTTATTCTTGAGTTTGGACACCAAAGAGTCAGAAAGCCCCAATTTTTGGTATGTTTCCTAGGTTTGTGTCCTTTTTACACAACTTCTTGTTTTGGATGAGTTTGATGTGTTAATTTTCTACCAAAAGTGTATATCTAGTGATCTAGAATCTCACGGTACTCTTTGGTATCATTTTTGGCCCAAGTTGTCTCAGGGGTCATGGATCGCGATCATGTTCCTGCACATTTTGGCCTAAAACTTTTTAGATAAGCTCTCTTTGGTTTGGTTCACCCCTTTTTTGACTTATTTTTGGGTTTGTATTTGCTTTTAGCTCAAATCATCAAATTTCTAAGATTTCATAGTTTATGGTCTCGACAACCAAAATATGGTTTTGACAGTTTTTTTCGTGATCCTCTTGCTCAATTTGATGGTTATAGATGTTACCTAACCTACTCCTAAATACAAAATTGATTCTTATGACTAAAAACCAACAATTGGTGCAAAATTAGAAGAAAAATAGAATATGAAACAATACTTTCAAAGAACTAGAAGATATGCACAATGAAATGCTTTCATATCTCATTCACAACTCCTAATACCTCTCAAGAGTAGACCTAGCAAGTCCCGGCCTTATAGCCTCTACAAAGCACTAAAATCCGTGTCTAGTTTTCTGACTTCTAAAGTGTAAAATTGGAAATCAAAATCAAAGTTTTATAAGTAAAAAGCTACGACTAGGCCACTCACCACATAAGAATCATCCTCCTCGACAACGGCGCCAATGTTAGAGTGTCGGCATGATCAAACAACTAAGCAAGCTCTTTGCACTAACATAATATGTCAATACTTAGGGAAAGGACTTGAATGGGACACAGAGACTCTTTGAGGGTGTCAACCTCAAGAAGGAACCTATGGAGCAACAACATCTCTAGCACTAGAAAATCTGTCACTCTTGGATCTGGCAACCTATCTATGTCCTATGTCACCGAAATAAGTCATCGCACCGATTCGGCACTTGAACGAAGTCCAAATGTTATGAAAATTTGGGAGGAGGTCTAAGACCCTTAGGGACACTAACCTACCAAGTTTGGTGGCAGTCCAATGAGGTACCAAAATCATGATCCATCATGATTAATGTCTTGAAAAATGCAACAGAACAAACTAGAAAGGTTGCCCTATGGCCTAGGAACACTCTCCTATGGTCATAATGTCAAAAAACAATCATTCACGCACTCAAACATTAGATTTATCTTACTAACATGTAGTTGTAATCTACAACAGAATCAACAATGATTATACTTAAATGAAAAAGCAATAGACAAGGAACACATTGAAAGATTTGGAATCAAAATGTGTTTACCAAAGCTGAAGATATGTTGATTACAAAGCACATGAGAGTAGTCGCTCTCAACCATACACTCCAAAACTCAAAACTTGTGATAATGATAAGTTCCTTTCCCACTTACAAAAATAAACTTGATACCTAAGGCTTCTTTGCCGATGGTCGTCTTTACAAGGGTCATACCAAATGATAGACTTTACAAATTAGATTTACATATACAAAATCATCAAATATCTGATTAAGATCAAAGGCTTTCTCAAAATTATAAGGCTCCCCGAAAAGATAATGATGGATATTCAAAATTTTAGAGATCATAAAGAAGGTTCGACTAGGAGGGTGCTCGTCTGGTCCGACTGCCAACACTAGCTTTAAGAGATTCTTCACAAGTTCCTTGATTTAAGTGTGATTTTGACCTCAATTTGATCCCAAACTTTGGTTCCAGTTGGTAAAGGTCAACATCAATCACATGGTCTCAAATCTTGTTCAATCTGTCTCTAAGGGACATGGATCGTGATCCCTGTTCTTCCATAGAATTTGCTAAAACTTATCAAGTTGCTGTTGGCATGTTTTGTGAGGCCCTTGAGCACCAATTTTGTGAGTTTTGATTAACTTTTAGGTCTCTACCATTAAATTTTCACAATTTCAAAGTTATGGTGTTTTGGCCTGAAATATGGTTCTCAGCCCTTCTTGTCCTGATCTTTTCAGTCCAATTTGATGGTGTTGGTTTTTACTTACCCTACTCCTATGTGCTAAAAAGAAACTTGAAACAAAAATGAACAAAACAATGCAAACTAAAGTTGTAATGGAAAACAAAATAGTATGCTCAAAGAATAAAGAAAACTTGATGAATGAAATGGGTTTGGTCTCTCACTCACAACTCTCTTTGTCTCTCAAGGATAGATTTAGCCGGTCCCTCAACTCTAGACTCTATCAAGCACTAAACCCATGTCTAGCTTCTTTATTACTAAAGTGTAGATGGAATGGATAACAAATCTTTGAAAAATAAGGTTGTGAATACATACTAGGTCACTCACCACCTAAGGATCATTCCCTAGCAACAATGCCAATGTTAACGGGTTGTCGGGATAAACGTCTATAAAATAGCTATCTGGCACTGACATAACAATGTCAATACTCATGGAAGTGACTTAGATGGGACACGAGGACTCTTTGAGGTTGTGATTCCTTAAGAAGTGAACCTAACAAGCAAACACATCAACTCAAAAAGCAAATCGCCACTCCCAGATTGGAAAATCTGCATACATCCTATCTCAACGCTCTAGGTCAGTCATCACACCATTTCAATGACTAAACAAAATTGGATCATCAAAAACTTTAAGGGAAGCTATATTAAGTCTAAGGAGACAAGTCTACCAAGTCTGGTGGCCATGTGACAGGGTACCAAAATCATGATCCATCATGTACCATGTCATAAAAACTACAGCAGAATTGCATAAAAACTACAACAAAAGCATAAAAACTAACAAGGTACCAAAATCATGATCCATCATGTACCACATCATAAAAACTGCAACAAATTTGCATAAACAAGTCGCCTAAAGTCTAATAACACTCTCCTATGGTCAAAATGTCATAATAAAGTGATTTAAGTACTCAAAATTGAAGATAAGACTCATAGACACATAGTCATGAACCAGAAAAAAACCTTGAAATGCTTATGCTTAAATGAAAGAGCAAAAGAGAAGGAACACAATGCAATTCTTGAAATTGAATTTGGATTACCGAATCATGAGAAAAATGGAATACAAGTTTCGGTAGAGTAGCAACTTGTTGACAATCGTATAGCCAAAACTCTTTCTTTTTTCAAAAAATAATGATGTTGTATTGAAACTAAGGCTTTTCAGTATTATATCTAGGGATTTCAAAACACCCAATATTCGGCTAGATTTGAGAACATAATTAAATATTACAACTGAGAGTTTTACAGCGCTTGGATCAAAATTACAAATGCTCATTTACATGGCTTCCCAAAAATAAGATATATTACATCGTGACTTTGACGAGGTGTGGCCAACTAGGAGGGTGCCTATCAACTACATCAGCCAAACATTAAGCATCTCAAGTTCTATTGTGGTTTGTGACTTCACATCTGTGAACCTTATCTTTAGCTTGAGTGCTTAAATCATTTTTATTAGACATTTTGGCCAAAGGAGAGTGTTATTAGACCTTAGGGGGACCTATTTATGTAGTTTTGTTATAGTTTTTATGATGTGATAAATGATGAATCGTGATTTTGGTACCTTGTCAGATGGCTGTTAAACTTTGTATACTTGTCTTCTTGGACCGAATATAGCTTTCCTTAAAGTTTCATGGCTATTTGA
This sequence comes from Adiantum capillus-veneris, assembly GCF_014529385.1. NCBI lineage: Eukaryota > Viridiplantae > Streptophyta > Polypodiopsida > Polypodiales > Pteridaceae > Adiantum > Adiantum capillus-veneris. The sequence continues at coordinate 87,893,645 of NC_140956.1, read as the reverse complement.
GTCCGTTAAGTCATTGAAATGGCGTTATGAACGAGAGCAATGAGATAGAACATAGAGAGATTTCCCAATCTAGGAGTTGGTGATTAGCTGGTCTAGTTGATGCGTTTGCTTGTTAAATTCAGTTCTTGAGGATTGACCCACTCAAAGAGTCTTTGTGCCCCATTTGAGTCACTTCGATGAGTATTGACATGAGTATGATAGTGCTAGATAGCTATGCTATCGACAATCATTGCACCAACCCACTAATTGTATTTAGTGCCTTGAAATTTAAACATTATTTGTTGAAAAATCTATTTCATTTTTATGTTGATCATCAAGATTTAAGTTATCTGTTTAATAAAGAAGTCATCCAAGAAATGTTAATCAGATAGATGATTTTTCTTTTAGAATTTTATTTCAAGATTTCCATAAGCCTGGCAAGACACTGCAGTGCAAATTTCCTATCCAAAAGTACTAAAGGTATATCATTGACATCCTCGAGGGATAAACCAGTAGATGCCAAATTATTTCACACAATGAAAATTGAGGAACCAAATCCAAAGTGCTAGGACATATGATTTCTTGCAGTATGGTGGATTTCTAAGAGAGTGGTCTCACTCTAGTAGAAAGGCTCTAATCATCAAAATTAAAAGGTATTCCTAATGGCTTCAAAAAAATTAAAATATATTTTTAATTCAAAGATTCTCTCAACGTAAAAAAAATGATGCGCTAGTCTATAGCACGCGACAACAGGCAATGATGAAGCACGTAGATTTGCAACAATATTATCTAGATGTGAGAAGGATGGATTTAACATTGCAAGAGAGAGAGAGAGAGAGAGAGAGAGAGAGAGAGAGAGAGAGAGAGAGAGAGAGAAGAGAGAGAGAGAGAGAGAGAGAGAGAGAGAGAGAGAGAGAGAGAGAGAGAGAGAGAGAGAGTCTAAGGACACTTTAAAAAGAAGAAAACACTAAAGCAAAAATAAAGGAGAAGAGAAACACAAATATACAAATGTGAAGTCCACCACCTCTATATGGACACAAAATGTCTTTTGACTTTCCACCTTCATCTGTCTTTTCATTTCCTAATCTCACTCTTCACTTACCTCTTAATATGTTTTGAAAGACTTTTTATTTTTTGGAGACCTAATAGCTAGATCTCTATACAAACTACACATTGATGGAGTGTTTAGAATATGCATATCTATGCAAGCAAAGATGCAATTAATCACTGACTGAGGCACACACTGATAGTTCAAGAGGACATATTTCTATTTACATCACTTATAAAAAGATTTTGCAAGCAAGGTTACAGCGGTAGAGTATGATGCCAGATGTTTGAGATTTTTGCACAACATATGATATTTTCTAAAGAATGGATAGACCCAATGCAATAGATATGACACCTTTGACCATAATTCAACCCTTCGGAATGTTTATGAAGTGAGGTTTGGATTTCATAGGACCCTTCAAGGAAGTCACCCCTAGGAAGAACAACTATATAGTCATGGCTACATGTTATGTCAGAAAAAATGGGTAGAGACCAAGGCTAAGTCCACAGCCTAGTTATTTTATGAACATATCATATGTCAATATGGCTACCTGATGGAGATAGTTATAGATCAAGGGACTCATGCCATTAATGAGACAATTCAGATCCTAACTAAAATCTTTTCCATCAAGCATCAAAAGTTGACAGCTTATTATTATTCTAGATGCAATGGAAAAGCTGAGATTAGTAGCAAGACTATTAAGTCTATTCCAACTAAGATAGTTTAGAAGGAACCTCAAACCTGGGATGAGAAGCTTTAGAAAACGCTCTAGGCATAGAGAATAGTGCATAAGATTATAACTAGAATGAAACCATTTAAAATGGTGAATGGAACGAAAGAGATTGTACTAATGGAGTTCATTGTTCACAGTCTCATCCTAACAAGGAAAAATGATATGGACTCAACTCCAAAAAAGAGATTGGATCAGCTCCTCAAGCTAGATGAAAAAAGCCAAAGAGCAATGCCAGAACAAAAAGTGGTGTAGCAATAACGAAAACAGTAGAATGACAATAAATTAAAAGTATGAGAATTCACAAAAGGATATTTGTTGTTGCTACACCAGTCAAAGTTAGGCCTAATAGCATTATCAGGACCCTATGAGGTGGACTCGGTTTTCTCTTATGCACAATGGAACTAAAGGAATTGTTTGGATTGATGCTACTTGGTATGTACAAACGGTCAAAACATAAGCTGTATTATTCCACTTCAATAGAGCCTCCAACACCAACATCTAAGGTAACGAGATCATATGACTATAAAAACCATCCATTAATTTATTATTAGTAAGATTTGAAGTGATTGGAGTTACCCAAGATTTTCAATCAAAGAATGGTATGAAGATGCTCAAAGTCCAGTCTCATACACTAAATGTTGAGATGAGTTTTAAAGATACTAACATTCATTGGTAGGGCAGTATTTCACGCATCATTTTAGGTATATTACTGCTAATCATTATATGAAAGAACCAATGGATGATTTCCACATCAATAATGAATTTTGTTTTCCCAAGGTGCACAAATAATGGAGCATGCATGGATCAAATTAGAATCAGTATGAGGCGAATGCACAACCTTAGTTGTGCAACCATCCCCTCACCTCTTGCATCTATAGAGCCTTCTATTGCAATGCCTTTGTCTACAATCACTGTGCACATAGACCTTGCAACCATTCTCTCACCTCTTGAATTCATAAACCCTTTTGTGCATGCTTGGTTTCCATCACGAAACTCATCCAAAAAGTTCTCCTTTTCCATGTAGCTAATTTTCTAGAGCTCAATTATGGGAAAGCACAAAGTTGTCTCCTCCAAAACATGCAAGCAGTGTTGGAAGAGCAGTAGAGGGCCATAGAAGAGATGACACAAGGGTTAATAGTACAATCACTTCTAGCCTATTCACTATATGAGCACCCACCTCTCCGGGCACCACATTTGTACCCTGTTATTTTCCCGAGCTAGTGTAACACAATATGTATAAATCCTTATTCCAGAGTAGCAAGTCATTTCCATGAGTTATAATTCTGTCATGACATCTGTGAAGGTTCATGTGAGATGGCCACTAGCCATTTAGCAAGCCATATGTATAGAATATAATAACCTTAATATGAAAGGGAGGCTTATCTTTTGGAGAAGAAAGAGCACTGCTGTACTACGTACGCTCAAGCGACTTCTCATCTTTAACTTGTAATAGACTTTTCTAATTATTGGGTAATCCAATTTTGATTTTGAAAATTGCATTGTGTTGCTCTTTCCATGCTCTTTCATTCAAGTGTAAGAATTGAAAATTTTGTTTTGGTTTGCGACCTGTTTGTGAGATTAATCTTCAAATTTGAGTGCTTAAATCACTATTTTTTGATGTTTTGACCATGGGAGAGTGTTAATAGACCTTAGGGTGACATGTTCGAACTGTTTTGTTGCAGCTTCTATGACTTGGGTCATGATGGATCGCGATCAAGGTACCTTGTCAGAATGTGATGAGACTTTGTAGACTTGTCCTTCCTTAAAGTTTTGTGATGGTCTGAGTCTGTTTAGTCGATGAAATGCCGTGATGACCTAGAATAGTGAGAAAGTACATATATACATTTTTTGATCATTGAGTGGGGTTTGCTTCTTGAGTTGGTGCATTTCCTTGCTAGAAGGTTTACTTCTCGAGGTTTGACAACCTCAAAAGTCTTCATGCACTGTCTGAATCACTTCCCTGTTTGTGCCATATAGCAAAGCTACATACGTCCATCGTGGCAAACCGTTAACATTGGCGCCATTGTTGGGGAACGATCCTTAGAGTGTGAGTGACCTAGTGCATATTTAGAGCGTTCTTTTCCAACCATTTGTCTTTCCATTCCATTTACATCTTAGCAGTAAAGTAGCTAGACATGGGGTTTAGTGCTTGATAGGGTCTAGAAGTCGGGGACTTGCTAGAACTATTCTCAAAAGGTAAAGAGAGTTGTCAGTGAGATAGCCAAAAGCATTTCATTCTTTCATTTTCTTGATACTTTCAGAGTGTTGTATCGTTTTCTATTTTGACTTTATTTCGTACCTTTTTGTTTGTTTTTGTTTATATATTCTTTCTAGCACATAGGACTAGGGTAAGTAGAAACCAAAAACATCAAATTGGGCTAAAAACATAAGGGGAAAAAGAGTTGAAAACCATATTTTGTTCAGAACAACCATAAACCTAAAATTTTGAAATTTTGATGGTAGAGACCTAAAAGATGATCATAAACCAAAATTTGTTGATCAAGGACCTTAGAATACTCAACAAAAGAAATCTAGAAAGTTTGAGCAGATTTTGTGGAGGAACATGGATGGCAATCCATGTTCCTGTAAAGTGTGATCTTTGTTCTAGTATCCTAGAGTATGAGTCAAGGAGGGAAAATGTGGAACTATCCCACGTGTAGTGGTGCAAGGCTATAGACCTACTTAAAGCTCATTTCATGAATGAATAAACACAAGTATATTTTTTATTACATCTCTATTGTTTATAGTGAGCTTGTGATGGATTAACAACAACTCAAGATCATGTTTATGAGTCCAAGTTAATTGATCTTGGAACCTAATTTGCTTGAGAGATAACCTAGCGAATACACACACTTACTTGTGTGCACGATGTTTCTCTTTCATCCACCATAACTAGCACGATCCCATTCCCATCAAGTGGTATCAGAGCATGGGTATGCTAGCTCTAATTCCCAATCACAACTTGAACACGAGCATGCTCCACTACCCTATGGTGATTAGGTGAAGGGGAAATCGCATTCATCATTGATTTTGTGAGCAATTTTTCAATTTATGTATATCCTCTTGTGTTCACATCCAACCCACTTTTCCTTAACATTACTTTCACCGTATTATTCAATTGCTTGTGCAATTTATGTGTGTGCAAAGTGCTCGTCAAAGCCGTTTCGTAGAGCTCTACATGCATCAATCACACCGTGATTGGCCATCTTATTTAGCCATCAAAATCCTCCATTCTTGGCCTTAAATGACTGCTTCATCACATAAGTTTTTGGAGGACATTAACCCCCTAATTATTGGCACTAGAGGAAGGTGTGTGTGGAGTATTGTGTGCATGCTCTCCACCTAAAGTAAGCATAAGACAATTTTCTTTTGGAGTGTACACAAGAAAAGCCATAACGTTTCTTCGCTAGCTTACCAAATCTAGAACCTTTGACCTTCCAAGGGTCGTGCGGCCAAGCACCCATGTGGGCTCGTGGGCGGACTTCAACTCGCAACACATTATAGCTCAAAAAAGGGTTGGATCGGCAAGGGGCTAAGCACGCGCTTATAAGAAAAATATTTTTTTTGCTTCCTACTGACCCCGCATGCCTGTTGTTTCCCACCTACCCATGCTTGCTTGGCACCTTTTCCCTCTTGCCCGACTTGACCACGCTGCACGAAAAGCTGACCTAGCTGCCGAAAGGCTACCCGACTGGCTGCCTTTGCATAACCGGCCTTTCGACGCTACCGCAGCCACCCACTGGGCCTTCTCGAGTTCTTAAGAGCCAAGCCTACTAAGGTTTCCTTCCCATGAGGATCTCCAAGAATATGCCAACACCTTTAAGAACCTATTCCCACCAAGAAATAAAAAGAAGAAGAGGCTTTGAAGCTACTCAAAAGGTTTCAACAAGGGACTTCAAAGGCGGCTATCCAACAAGCATTCGAAGAAAACTTTCACATCAAGCTTCTAATTGTGTAAAGGGGCTTCACCGCCAATAAAGAGGAGCTTCACAAAACGAGTCAAGCTTCACGAAAGAAATCCCCCCCCCCTCCCTCCTTCCCTCTCTCTCTCTCTCTCTCTCTCTCTCTCTCTCTCTCTCTCTCTCTCTCTCTCTCTCTCTCTCTCTCTCTCTCTCTCACTCACTCATTAAAACTTCAAAATCTTGCAACCAAGCACACAAACTTTCAATTAAATTCTCTATCATCTCCTTAAAGTATTCATGCTTGTGGAAAGAGGTAGACACTGGCTAGGAGAGTATTCTAAGCTAAGACCCCTCTATTAGCACAATGGAAGAGAAAGGGCTTGGGAAATTTAACGAAGAGGGATTTCATACTTGGAAAACCAAGTTGAAAGGCTACTTAATGAAAAAGCAGTTGTGGGGAGTAGTCAAGCCAACACTCATTGTTTGATCCAACATCTACTGTTGGTGCACAAGTACTGACACGAGCTATGAGTGCATAAAATCAAGCCAAGGACGTGCAGGCATTAGGAATCATAATCACTGCACTACATGAAAATTATGTACACCTTATTGATGATTGTGATACATTATTAGCTGCATGGGAAGCACTAGCTAGAAAAAAACTTTGGAGCTAGGAAAAAGAAGATCAAAGTAAGATTAAAGAAAGATCTGTACAAATCACAAATGGAACATAACAAAGATATTTCAACCTTCGACAATTGCCTCAAAAGCAAGACCACACAATTCTAGCTTATGTAAACAGTGCAGTACCAGTGGAGGAAAAAATCGCAGTTCTTCTAGAAGCCTTATCACCTAGCTTTGACCAGATGATGACCATCATTGAAGAGAAGGATCCAACACCAAATTTCCAAGATGTAATCATATCTTTAATGTTCGAGGAAAATAAGCAAGGGAGGAATGATACTTCAAGGGCAGGAGCTTTTGCAATTGGATCTAGTAACAAAACTTGCTTCAAGTGTGGCAAAGAAGGGCACATAGCAAAGGGCTGCCTAGCATTGAAGACTTGTAGCATTTGCGGGAAAGACTATTTGGAAGAAGAAGACAAAGATGAGGATGAAGAAGAAGACGGCAATAGCCTTCTAGTCTACGATGACATTCTCTAGCTTTTTGTTTTGCCTTTCCCTTTTAGTTGTATTTGTTTGGAGATAGCTTGGACTAGCTTGGTCTCAGTGTCTCAGTTTTATACATTTGTTCAAGGGGAGGTATTTGAGTATCTTTTGGATTAGAGATAGTTCGTCTCCTGGATTGGGGATGGTCTCCTGGATTGGAGATGTTCTTTTTGCTCCTGGAGTGTGCTAGAGATGTTAGTTGATGTCAGCTTCTTCAGCTTCTTACTAGTCCAAACCTCAAGGGGAGGATTGTAAAGTGTAAGCTTTGTTCTAGTGTCCTAGAGTATGAGCCATGGAGGGAGAAGGTGGAATTATCCCACTTGTAGTGGTGCAAGGCTGTAAAGCAACTTAAAGCTCATTTCATGAATGAATAAACATAAGTTTGTTTTGCATTACATCTCTATTGTTTATAGTGAGCTTGTGATGGCTTAGCAACAACTCAAGATCGTGTTTATGAGTTCAAGTTAATTGATGTTGGAACCTAATTCGCTTGAGTGATAATCTACCCAACACACAATCACTTGTGTGCACGATGTTTCTCTTTCATCCACCATAGCTAGCAGGATCCCATTCTCATCAAGTTGTATTAGAGCACGCGTATGTTAGCTAGGATCATTAGTATGCATTTGTGTGATTAGTGTTCTTTAATTTCTACTTGAATTAGCGTAATACTTCCTAATCCCCAATCACCACTTGGACACGAGCATGCTCCACTGCCCTTTGGTGATTAGGTGAAGGGGAACTCGCATTCATCATTGATTTTGTGAGAAATTTTTAAATTTGTGTACATCCTCTTGTGTTCACTTACAACCCAATTTTCATTAACATTACTTCCACCGTATTATTCAATTGCTTGTGCAGTTTATGTGCATGCAAATTCCTCATCAAAGTCGTTCCGTAGAGCTCTCACATGTTTCAATCGTACCCTGTTTGGCCATCTTATTAAGCCATCAAAATCCTCCATTTTTTTTGTCCTTAATTGACTGCTTGATCACTTAAGTTTTGGAGGACATTAAGCCCCTGATAATTGGCACTAGAGGGAGATGTGTGTGGTGTAGTGTGTGCATGCTCTTTGCCAAAAGTAAGCATAAGACAATTTTCCTTTGGAGTGTACACAAGAAAAGCCATAAGGTTTCTTGGCTAGCTCATCAAATCTAGAACCTTTGAACTTCCAAGGGACGTGGGGTCAGGCACCCATGTGGGCTCGTGGGTGGATTTCAACTTGTAGCACATTATAGTTCAAAGTGTGGTTAGATTCGCAAGGGACTGATCAAGCGCTTATAAGTTTTTTTTTTTTTTTTGGTTCTCACTGCCCCTGCATGCCCGTTGGTGCCCCCCTGCTTGTGATTGCTCGGCACCTCTGCCCTCCTGCCCGACCTAACCCTGCTCCCTGAAAAGCTGACCTAAATGCCTAACGACCGCTCGACTGCCACCTCTGCATAGCCGGCCTTCCCATGTTATCGCAACCACCCGCTGGGCCTTCTTGAATTCTTAAGAACCAAGCCTACTAAGGTTGCCTTTCCTCGAGGATATCCAAGAACATCCCAACACCTCTAAGAGCCTATTCACACCACTGAAGCTGTAGCAAAACCAAGAAATGAAAAAAAGAAGAGAAAAGGTAGAGGCTTTGAGGCTACTCAAAAGGTTTCAACAAGGGACTTCAAAGGCGGCTATCCTACAAGCATTCGAAAAAAACTTTCACATCAAGTTCATGAAGAGGAGCCTCACAAAATGAGTCATGCTTCACAAAAGGAAATTTACCTCTCTCTCTCTAACTCTCTCTCATTAAAACTTCAAAATCTTGTAGCCAAGCACAAAACTTGCAATTAAATTTTCTATCATCTCCTAGGGGGTATTCGTGCATGTGTAAAGGCGTAGACACTAACTGGGAGAGTCTCCCTCTAGGGGGAGTGCAAATAATTAGGTTAGGGTTCTTTATGTTGTTTGATTGTTTCAGTAAAGGTTGGTGCCTCTCTTCCCACTGATGTGCCTCCTAGAGGTATTCCTTGTGTTTTCTAGTGTGTACAAGAACATGTTGCCGTTGTTGGGATTTGGAACTTCATAGAATTGTTCTCTCGTTCACTCTTCAAATAGAGCGTGATCATCAACACAAACAAGTGTTTTTTGACCCCCATTAGCATTGCCTCTTGTCTTTGTTTTTGCATCCATGTTTGTCTGCTTTATGTGTGATTGGTAGCACAATATTATGCACATTTGCTTAGATTAAACATTAGATTCTATATAATTTTCTGTCATAATCCCTTGTGTAGGTTTTAGAATCAAGCAATCTGACTAAGCTAGTCTGACCAAATTAGGAGTTAGAGATCTTATCTAATACCATGGGGAATGCCTTCCTAATAATCAATGGTTACTTTAGGTTCTTAATCCCATTTAGGCATCATTGTGTGCAATGTACTAGGGCTTTCTGGTGGGCTTAGTCCCTATTGACCTTTAGCTTAAGTATTATAAAGGGAGTTTACTAGTGTGATGAGCCTGGGGAGGGTAACAGTGTTATATGACCCCCCAAAGTTACAAAAATTAAAATGCTGAAAACGAACAAAAAAATCAAAAGTGCCACAATGTAAAATCTTAAGCTAGAAGAGAAATCCTAGCTTGATTTGGTACTTCACTCACATGTATTGCCTATGGTACTAGAGCCATAGAGGTTCCTAGTGTGGGCGTTTTTTCTTGAAAAGAAAAAAGCCTAAGGCATACATAATAAACACACATATCAAAATTGAATGAATGTGAAAACACTTTCACGGGTCAAAGAAAAGGGAATAAGTCAGGCAATGATTTCATGAGAAATTCCTTTTATTGTAGCTTAGCTACAAGGTCTTCTAGGTATAGTCTCTAGTCATCCCTCGGACATGAAATACTTGGCTCTTGCGATTAATAATAGTTGACCTCAAGTGTCTGTTGACCATTAAATTAGTGACCCCAGAGTTGTTTAGTTTTTTGACCTTACAACTGTTTATGCGTTTTCTTATATTATAGTTTAATGTTTACTGCTGACAAATTGTTTAATATTCAGTTTCCAATCAATTTGTGTGCCTACAATTACATATGCTTTTAAATTGTATATGAGAATGCCGTTATTGTGCCCATTTTGGATGATTTTTGTAGTGATTGAAGAAGGCTAGGGACATTCAATCTCGGATGCTCTTCTACCTTGACGAACGGGCTTCATCTCAATAGCTTCCTAGGATAGAATATACATAAGGAAGGGGGGCATGTTATCCCTCACGCAGACCCTGTCACCTTTGATGGACGCATATTTTTTATTTGATTGAGTCATGGATCGGGCTTGTCGTCCAATAGGTGTGTAGGTGATTTCCGATGAGAGGCCAACCACTTATCTTATTTTCACAGTAGTTTTGCAACGATTGGACACTAAGGGTGCCCATGTGTGAATGGGTCAAACTCTTATAAAATGTCCATTTGACCTAAAAATCCTCATTCTCTGAGGTGTAAGCAAAGAAGTGCTCTTGCTCCATCTCTATCTCCTTCTCCTTCATGTGCTCACAGGTGTGTGTGTGTGTGTGTGTGTGTGTGTGTGTGTGTCTGTATGCTTGAGAGAGAGAGAGAGAGAGAGAGAGAGAGAGAGAGAGAGAGAGAGAGAGAGAGAGAGAGAGACTGATCGAGCATTGCAACGGCGAGGCGATTGAGCCCGACATTGATGACAACTCCTTCTTCTTTGCAGCACAAGATCCTTCACGACGACTGAAGCATTGAGCGGTGAGTGACACACCTCTGCCTCTTTGAGCTTGCTAGGCTCCTCTAGTTTTGTGTTTGCAGCCTTTTGAGGCTCGCACACAATGCACATGCAAGTTCCCACCTTTGACACATACGGCAAAGCGTACAGTAAACAATGTAGTACCAGAGGAGGAAAAAATTGTAGTTCTTCTAGTAGCCTTACCGCCTAGCTTTGACTAGATAATGACCATCATTGAGGAGAAGGATCCAACACCAAATTGCAGTTCTTCTAGCAGCCTTACCGCCTAGCTTTGACCAAATAATGACCATCATTGAGGAGAAGGATCCAACACCAAATTTCCAAGATGTAATAACTCTTTAATGTTTGAGGAAAATAATCAAGGGAGGAATGCTACTTCAAGGGGAGGAGATTTTGCAATTGGCTCCAGTTACAAAACTCACTTCAAGTGTGGCAAAGAAGGGCAAATAGCAAAGGACTACCTAGCATCAAAGATGTGTAGCATTTGTGGGAAGAAGGGTCACCTTCCTTCCAAGTGTTTCAAAAAATATAGAGCCAATACGAACAGAAACCCAAGGCCAAAGTCTATTTGAAAGAAGAAGACAAAGATGAAGATGAAGAAGAAGGCGGCAATAAGCCTTCTAGTCTATGACGACATTCTCTAGCTTTTTGTTTTACCTTTCTCTTTCAGTTGTATTTGCTTGGAGATAGCTTGGACTAGCTTGGTCTCAGTTTTATACATCTATTCAAGGGGAGGTGTTTGAGTATCTCTTGGATTAGAGATAATTTGTCTCGTGGATTGGGGATGGTCTCTTGGATTGGAGATGTTCTTTTTGCTCCTGGATTGGAATGAGCTAGAGATGTCAATTGATGTCAATTTCTTCAGTTTCTTCCTAGTCCAAACCTCAAGGGGAGGATTGTAAAGTGTGAGCTTTGTCCTAGTGTCCTAGAGTATGATCCAAGGAGGGAAAAGGTGAAATTATCCCACATGTAGTGGTGCAAGGCTGTAGAGCTACTTAAAGCTCATTTTATGAATGAATGAACACAAGTCCATTTTGTATTTTATCTCTCTTGTTTATCGAGTGAGCTTGTGATGGCTTAGCAACAACTCAAGATCGTTTTTATGAGTCCAAGTTAATTGATCTTGGAACCTAATTCGCTTGAGTGATAATCTAGCCAACACACACGTGGGCACAATGTTTCTCTTTCATCCACCATAGATTGCATGATCCCATTCCCATCAAAAGGTATCAAAGTACTGGTATGCTAGCTAGGATCATTACTTTGCATTTGTGTGATTAGTGTTCTCTAATTTCTACTTGAATTAGATTAATACTTCCTAGTCCCCAATCACCACTTGGGCACGAGCATGCTCCACTGCCTTTGTCGATTAGGTGAAGGGGAACTCGCATTCATCATTGATTTTGTGAGCAATTTTTCAATTTGTGTACATCCTCTTGTATTCACTTCCAACCCACTTTTCATTAACATTACTTTCACCCTATTATTCAATTGCTTATGCAATTTATGTGTGTGAAAAGTGCTCATCAAAGTTGTTCCGTAGAGCTCTCACATGCGTTGTGAGCGGGATGGAAACACACAAAACGCCTCTATAACAACCCGGCACACACTCTTGGGAAGATACACACACACACACACACACACACACACACACACACACACACACACACACACACACACACACACACACACACACACACACACACACACACACACACACACACACACACACTATGGGGCACCACTCGGCTTACACAATCCACCTGGCCGAGATAGGGAACACACCCATGGAGTGAGAGGAGAGAGACTATCCACTTGCCCACTCCACACAGAGACACACACACACACACACACACCAAAAACTCAGCTCAAAAGAGAAGAACTTATGATATTTAGATACAAATGAGCTTGGGCCAACACTAAGGGGGCAAATAGCTCCACAGTATGGGTAAAATAAGCCAGATACAATCACAAACTAGAGCAGAAGCTTCGATCATAGGAGAAACAGTTGCGGCTGTTCCTGCTCAACTCTCCACGTTTTTTCTGGTCTTCTCTCTGTTTTTTCAGTTTCCAAACTTAGCTTTATCACTTGGGAACCCTTGGCCTTTTAGATGACCTCAAACAGACCCCGAACAGGCCAAAAACTGACCTCACAGTGCATAGTTGTCACCCTGTTGCATCCATCCGCACACCTGGCACTGAGAATGCAACCCGCCACCACGTGAAGTGGCCCCAAAATATGGTCCTCATGATGACCTTTCTACATAATTATCAGAAGAAAACATCCACGTTGTGTCCGTACTCATCCACATGCAAATATTGATCCCATTTGATGTCCTGACGCCACTAGATGCCATCTGACGCACCTGCTTACCTCCTGTCGTCAGCCTGTGGATAGCTTCCTAGAGAAGTTTGATGCGCTACCAACTCCTCATTATTATAGAAAAAACACATTGGTACTGATAATAGTGAAAATCGATGCACTATGTACATTCTATCCTGCCTGTACACATGTGGGCCCCACATAACCACCTGGCTCTAGAAAATGGGCAATCCCTTATTCGATGCACCATGCATGGGTATGTACATATGCGCAATCCCTTGTTCCAAAAACTCCTGACATAATTTGCCCATCCCCTAGCCTCCTAGAGCATTCATGCTCAGCAGCAGAAACACTAGTAGATGCTCATTCCACCTGGATCCCACACAAAAACACTTTGCATTCCCTGCATCAAAAGATTAATCAAGCTTCCACCTAGTTCCCAAGGAAAACCTGTAGAGATGCCATATATCAACTTTGCATCAAGAAAACCATCAATTACTTTGGCACAAAACTGCATATGCAAATTTATCTCCTTCTCCATAGCTGAGAGGTCTCCACTGATCATTTGTGTCATCAATTCCTACTTCTTTGACAATTCATCCTTGGTTTGCATCAGCCCTTCAATCACTTCATAAGGCCCTTCACTTTCATCTTCAACCTCATTTGCAAATGCAACTAAACCAGACTCCTGGATTTCTTTATCCATCAAAAGAAATGAAACATCAGCATCCTCATCACTACTACTGGTAGTACTATCACTGTCCTCATCAATCACTGCTGAATAGTCTTCATCACCAGACTCATCCTCATCTTCATAAAGCTCCTCCAACTGTTTCCTTGTGTCCATATTATAAAGCTTCTTGGCACCTGTCTTTCCATAGAGGCTGATCGTACCACGTCTCCAATCTTGAACAGCTCCCACTGCACGTAACCATGGTCTACCTAGTATAATAGGATATGCTCCCAACCCTGCTAGCATCACATGAAAATCAACCACTACCTTTGCATCGTACTCCTCCACTTCTAAGCTCTTTACAACACCCAAACATTTTACTTTTTGATGGTTGGCCAATCTGATTCGAAAGCCTGACACCCTAGACACTGTGAGACCCATCTTCTCAATGCATGAGTGTGTTATGACACATATTTGGGTTCCACCATCCACATAACCTTGTCCCAGATTTTTTCTTTTATGCCACACATCTATAATTGGACAAATGTGTGGTAGCTCATCCATCGCCAACACCTTCACTGAACCTCTCTCTGGCTCTTTCTCCATTGGGTTAACCATCCTCTTCCATTGTCTGTTTAGCTTAGGCACCATCTCTATAAGCTGCCCAAAGGTAACATCTGCTTTCCTGCTTATCAAATCCTCCTTCAATTCATATCTTAATTGCCCATCCCCTAGTGGAAAATCTGAAACATGAAACTTGCGACGAGCCCTCCTTTTCCTCTTGGCCTTGACATCCTCGCCTTCATGACTCTTTCCCTTCTTCTTACTAGGACCTGGGGCACTTCTTCCTTCCTTGTCCTCTGTGGTCCTCTTCCCAATAGGCATCACGAATGTATCCTCTAGCTTTGATGCCTTCTCCAAGGTAACCACACTTATCACTTTTGTCTTTCCCTTTTCCTCCTAGGTTAATCCATTGATTCCTTCTTCTCCCTTAATTTCGATGCCATAATCATTTGACCTAGTTAGCACCTGTCTTGGCAATGGATACATGTCTCCCCCCATCCTTGGTGGCTTATCACATTGCGGGCTGATGTGGCCCAACTCTCTGCAGTTATAACATGTGGGCGTTTGCCTCCAAAACCTACCATTGCTTTGTCCAACACCATTCTCGGGTCTTTCTTCACCTCCTGGGTGATTTGGAAACCTCCCTCGACCTCGATTATTTCCCACTTGACCTAGCATGTTTAGGGTGAGATTTTTCATTAAATCTACCACTTGCCTCATGTCTTTCCTTAGTCCATCATCTTGCACTACTGTAGTGACCACTGCTGGCATAACCTAAGGGGTAACAGGAACCACTGGTTTATGATGAACCCCTGGAATGCGACCTTGTAAAGAATCCATAGGCTGAAATTCAAACCTCATGGGCAAAGACTCCACCCCTAGCTGGCTCATTTTCCTCAACTTCCACTCTTTGTTCCTTGCCACCTCTAGTGCATCTTCATATGTCCTAGGTTTCTTTAGCTCCACTCTCCAATGTATATTCTCCCAAAGACCAGCCAAGAACCTGTCCTTCTTCATCATGTCAGGTGGGGGCACCTATGGTGCTAAGGCCTTGCACATTCGCTCCCATGCCAATGAGAACTTGCGTATGTACGCATCTACTGGCTCACCTTTCCTTTGCACCAAACTCTGTACTTCCTGCCACACTTTGTCAGGATCTTCTGTCTTCACAAACTCCACTTCCAATCCATGCCTTAGATTGTCCCAACTCAATCTTACAGGTGGATCAGCCACACGCAACTCCTCTTCAAATGCTTTGGACCAAACTCGTGCATCACTCTTCAAACAGATTTAGAGAAGACGTAACATCTGTGCTGGGTCATGAATCTGGTTGCTAATGCATGCAACCTCCATCTTTTCCAAAAAGTCTTCCACATATTCATCACTTCTTCCATGAAACTCCGGATAAGAGAAAGCCATGGCTACCCAAGTTACGATGCTTTGAGAACCCCTTCGAACACACGTGCAAGAACCCAAAACTTTTCACTACCCAATCCCTAGAAACTTCAATGGAGCTCAACTTTAGATAAGGACAAACACATGCACATCAAATGAGTTTTCATAGTTAATCATTGGAATTACAACAGACAAAGGACATTCCAGGATCTCTCGTAATCTTCTTCGCCCGAACATAAAGACTATGCGCTGCTGGAAGAAAATATTCCTGGACACATGAACATTTATCTGTATTCTCTGAGTTTAATGAAAGAGTGAATTGAGGGCCATTTTGATCATCCATTAAAGTCAACCATGCAGCTCCCAAGAAAGCACATCTGTCTTATCCTCTGATTTTGCCAAAATTTCAGTAGCATAACAACATAAATGGCTCAAAAGACCAAAAACCAACCATCACAACTTGGAAAAATTTTGGCAGAGTTTCCCTAGAGTAGAGGAGTAAGAACCCAAAATATAGACTGTATATTGATGCATAAACTGCCAACAATAGAACCCGAGCATCAATTAGGAATCACTAGTACATAGCCTATGGCGAGGTCACGAAAAGGGTGCTCCAGATACCTGTATCACCGAAAGGATCTCCACATTTGAGAATCCACCAGCTCAATAAAACCTCACGCTATCGACCCTCACACGAAGGCTAATGCGAATCGCGTATAGTCAAGTCTCAGAAATGACTATCTTCTAGACCAAGTCTCATAAATGGCTGGGACTGCCAAATAAAACCAAGTATGGCTGCACAAAAGCTTACAATGGCAGTTTCCACAAGTAACGTACAATACCAGTAGACAATGCGCTCAAGCAGGCGCCAAATGATGCATACCCCCAACAACTGCAAATGACACCACTGCTAGTATATCAATGTACTCCAGCTACTTGTACCTGTGTGAATCACCTGTATCTGTACCTATCCATGTAACCTGTAATCAACAACTTGTAATCCCGAATCTCGAAGCTTTAAGCTCGAAGCAGAAGGTACTCGAAGAAGATCCTACGTGGGGATGCCAAAAGAATGTGAGCGGGATGGAAACACACAGAATGCCTCTATACCAACCCGACACACACTCTTGGGAAGATACACACACACTATGGGGCACCACTTGGCTTACACAATCCACCTGGCCGAGACAGGGAACACACCGATGGAGTGAGAGGAGAGAGACTATCCACTTGCCCACTCCACACACACACACACACACACACACACACACACACACACACACACACACAAATCAGCTCAAAAGAGGAGAACTTTTGATATTTCGATACAAATGAGCTTGGGCCAACACCAAGGGGGCAAATAGCTCCACAGTATGGGTAAAATAAGCCAGATACAATCACAAACTGGAGCAGAAGCTTCGCTCATAGGAGAAACTTACATAGTCAAAACATCAAAAAAATAATGAGGAATTTGGAAAAATGGACAGGTCCATTGCGTCCGGAACGGCCCAAAACCCCAGTCTACAATGTCAAAGTGCTCAAATCCGACCTCGGATGAGCAGTTTACGGCCAAAACAGGCTCCAAAATGAGCGAAAACACAATTGCGGCTGTTCCTCCTCTTCTGTCCATGTTTTTTCTGTTCTTCTCTCTGTTTTTTCAGTTTTCACACTTAGATTTATCACTTGGGCACCATTGGCCTTTTAGATGACCTCAAACGGACCCCGAACATGCCAAAAATTGACCTCGCAGTGCATAGTTGTCACCCTGCTGCATCCATCCGCACACCTGGCACTCAACTTTATCACTTGGGAACCCTTGGCCTTTTAGATGACCTCAAATGGACCCCCAACAGGCCAAAAACTGACCTCGCAGTGCATAGTTGTCACCCTGCTGCATCCATCCGCACACCTAGCACTCATCTTTTCCAATAATGCAACCCGCCACCACGTGAAGTGGCCCCAAAATATGGTCCTCATGATGACCTTTCTACATAATTATCAGAAGAAAACATCCACGTTGTGTCCGTACTCATCCACATGCAAATATTGATCCCATTCGACGTCCTGACGCCACTAGATGCCATCTGACGCACCTGCTTACCTCCTGTCGTCAGCCTGCGGATAGCTTCCTAGAGAAGTTTTATGCGCTACCAACTCCTCATTATTATAGAAAAAACACACTGGTACTGATAATAGTGAAAATCGATGCACTATGTACATTCTGTCCTGCCTGTACACATGTGGGCCCCACGTAACCACCTGGCTCTAGAAAATGGGCAATCCCTTATTCGATGCACCATGCATGGGTATGTACATATGCGCAATCCCTTGATCCAAAAAACTCATGACAGTGTCAATTGCACCACGTTTTGGCCATCTTATTAGGCCATCAAAATCCTCCTTTTTTGGCCTTAATTGACTGCTTGATCACTTTATTTTTTGGAGGACATTAACCCCCTAATCATTTGCACTAGAGGGAGGTGTGTGTGGAGTAGTGTGTGAATGCTCTCTGTTGAAAGTAAGCATAAGAAAATTTTCCTTTGGAGTTTACACAATAAAATCCATTATGTTTCTTGGAGAGCTCACCTAATGTAGAACCTTTGACCTTCCAAGGGTCATGGGGTCAAGCACCCATGAAGGATCGTGGGAGGACTTCAACTCGTAGCACATTATAGTTCAAATTGTGGTCCTATCCGCAGGGGCTGAGCACGCGCTCATAAGAAAAATCTTATTTTTTGTTTGCATTGTCCCCGCATGCCGTTGATGCTGGCCTGCCCGTGCTTGCTTGGCACCTCTACCCTCCTGCCCGACTTGAACCTGCTGCCCGAAAAGCTGAACTAACTGCCCAAAGGCTGCCCGACTACTCGCCTTTGCATAGCTGGCCTTCCCACACAACTGCAACCACCCGTTGGGCCTTCTCGAATTCTTAAGAACCAAGCCTAGTAAGGTTGCCTTCCGACTAGGATCTCGAGGAACATCCCAACACCTTTAAGAACCTATTCACAGCACTGGAGCTGTAGCAAAACCAAGAAATAAAAGAAAAAGAAAAATCCTAAGGCTTTGAGGCTACTCAAAAGGTTTCAACAAGGGACTTCAAAGGCAGCTATCCAACAAGCATTCAAAGAAAACATCTCTACTGTTGGTGCACAAGTACTGACACGAGCTATGAGTGCACAAAATCATTAAGCCAAGGACGAGCAGGCATTAGGAATCATAATCATTGCACTACATGACAATTATGTACACTTTATTGATGATTGTGATACATCATCAGCTACATGGGAAGCACTAAAAAAAAACTTTGGAGCTAGGAAAAAGAAGAGCAAGTGAGCTTAAAGAAAAATCTATACAAATTACAAATGGAACATAACGAAGATATTGAAAACTTGGTCAATTGCCTCAAAAGCAAGACCACACAGTTCTAGCTTATGTAAACAATGTAGTACCAGAGGAGAAAAAAATCACAGTTCTTCTAGCAGCCTTACCGCCTAGCTTTGACCAGATAATGACCATCATTGAGGAGAAGGATCCAACACCAAATTTCCAAGATGTAATCAACTCTTTAATGTCCGAGGAAAATAAGAAAGGGAGGAATTCTACGTGAGGGGGAGGAGCTTTTGCAGTTGGCTCTAGTAACAAAGCTAGCTTCAAGTGTAGCAAATAAGGGCACATAGCAAAGGATTGCCTAGCATCGAAGACTTGCAGCATTTGTGGGCAGAAGGGTCACCTTCCTTCCAAGTGTTTCAAGAAAGATAGAGGCAATACCAACATAAATCCAAGGCCCAAAGTCTATTTGGAAGAAGAAGAGAAAGATGAAGATGAATAAGAAGGCGTCAACTACGATGACATTATCTAGCTTTTTGTTTTACGTCTCTCTTTCAATTGTATTTGTTTGGAGATAGCTTGGACTATCTTGGACTTAGTTTTATACATCTGTTTGAGGGGACGTGTTTGAGTATCTCTTGGATTAGAGATAGTTTGTCTCTTGGATTGGGGATGGTCTCGTGGATTGGAGATGTTCTTTTTAATCCTAGATTGGAGTGTGCTGAGATGTCAGTTGATGTTAGCTTCTTCAGCTTCTTCCTAGTCCAAACCTCAAGGGGAGGATTGTAAAGTGTGAGCTTTGTCGTAGTGTCGTAGAGTATGAGCCTAATGAGGGAAAAGGTGGACTTGTCCCACATGTAGTGGTGCAAGGCTGTAGAGCTACTTAAAGCTCATTTCATGAATGAATAAACACAAGACCATTTTGCATTACATCTTTATTGTTTATAGTGAGCGTGTGATGGCTCAGCAAGAACTCAAGATTGTGTTCATGAGTCCAAGTTAATTGATTTTGGAACCTGATTCGCTTGAGTGATAATCTAGCCAACACACACTCACTTGTGTGCACGATGTTTCTCTTTCATCCACCATAGCTAGCATGATCCCATTCCCATTAGTGCCTTAGAGACCATTTTTGAATAAAAGTGATCAGTGACACTGTGCATCACTAGTACATTACTATGATAAAGTTTGTTTTGCAAGAGAACTTCAAAAATCACATCAAAACTGGCTAATAGGGCAAAAATCCCAAAAAGAGGGGTTTTAGACACAAAATTGGGCATATCTTGAGATTTTACTACAAAGCAGTCCCAAAATTTCACCTTTGATTGACAAAAAGTGATCTAAATCCAATTCTTTTGGGAGAATGGCTTCAACATAGAAAGGACTACAAGTTGACCAAGTTTCATGTCAAAAGGTGGTGAAACACGGATCGCCATCCATGTATCTCATCATGATTTTTGGCTGAGATTTGAGCGGTAGGTAGCTGAGACATAGACAAACACTTTTCCCAAAAAAATCATTTGCAAAAAAGTTTTAAAAAGTGGTCAAAAGAGCCAAAGCCAAAGATAGAAGATTGTCAAAACTGCCACAGAAGACTCAAGAATTTACTTTTGGTTAGCAAAAACTGATCCAAATTCAAAAAGATTTTGAAAGCAGGCTACAAACATCATAGTCTATCATCTCACCAAATCCTAACTTCATCAAACAAGAATAAGGTAAAAGATTAATTGTCTCCTATAATAATCAAATTTAGCATAAGTGGAGAAACATGACTTAAAATCACATGTTCAATTGTGATCGATATATATGCGACAAGAAATATAATGTCTTATGGCGCTTGGATAATGATGGAAAAGCCACCAATCAAAGAGTTAGAAGAGACAATGTACACAAGTTGTGGGACGGGTGTCTAACCTCACTCCTATCTTATTGCAGATGTAGCGAGAACCACGAATAAATTGTCAATCCATGGAATGAAGCTGGCTTGACTAGTGCATAGAGGCTACATGAGGTTGTATATCTCTTGGAAAACAACAAACAAATTGCATCTAACTCAAGCTACACTCAAGTGACCAAAATCACCAAAAGCCAATCGCTCATTGGAAAACAAATCACATCCGTTATAGCATCAAATGACATCCAAATGTGATGAAACTTCTAGGACGTGTTTATAAGACCTAAGCACACATGCTTATGGTCTAAAATATCACTTTAGGTCAAGTGAAAAAATCACGATTATTAACAGAAGTGGATTTTTGACTTAGTTGTTTTCGACCCAGAATGCATCTAAATGCTTAACAATGATGCCCCAATACCCCGCCTATGCTTAGTTTTGGATTTTGAAGTGTAATTTCGTACTTATGATGAAATTAGGCCATGGGTCGACGATGCCAAAATCTACAAAATACCGTGAAATGCTGACATCGATGCGTAGAGCTCTTACACGCGGTTGCAACACAATAGACGCGATTGCAATGTGACAACCAGGAAGGGAGTAGGAAGCGCGATAAGGAGACAAGTGAGCGCCGTTAGCTCATGCTGTGTATTTCATTATCGAAAACTTAATAATAACTTACAAAAATTGACTTTTATACCTTAGCCAAGGTTTTTGGTGGTCAAAACTAATAATCTGGGAGCTCTAACTAAAGACAGGTTGATACAATCTTGAAGATTGTAGCCCCGGTTCATCAATTACAAAGTTTATCCAAAAAATAGGAGTTACACTATTCTCGATTCATCAAAATAATAAATGTTTTTACATTGACAGCTCCGAAAAATGGTATTCGAGTTAGCTTGTTGCTAACATTCCCCCCTTCTCGCATGTGTCGTCCTTGACACAAATTTATGGGCTTAATTAGTCTTTGGGTTGACGGCTGACGAGGTGATCTTTAAGTGCATGGAGTGCCTTCTCATAGCTGATCTTTCTTTCTTTGTCTGAAACCTGCAAGAATTGCATGGTGACCCTGTTTTTTAGCTCAATGAATGAATAGCCTACGAATCTGGAGGTTAGGTTGCTGATCATTGGCCCAAAAATTTTCATTTGCCAAGTAGAAAACCTTGTGTAGAATTCTTCCTCAAACGCCAATATATTATGAGATGGCAAGAACATGCAGTGGGCATAGAAGCCATAAAGGACTTCTTCGGAAGGTTGGCCGCTTAGGTCGTAGCATAGACCCTTATTTCCCTCAAGGAAGGACATCCACGATGCTCTTGCTTGCTCTGGCTCGTGAAAGGATTCAATGCATGTGAGTAGCATTCGGCAAATTTTGTAGAGCATAGCACATGAGAGATCGGGGAGACTTTTGAAGAGTGCGATGGTGCCCACTAGGGTTTTCACCATGTATTCCTCTATCAGCGTTCCCTTTTCTGGAGCTGGCAATCTTGGATAATTCAACCATGTAGGCCGCTTCTTTGTCATTGCTTCATGTGCTTGCCACATCCTTACTCTTGGTACATGACAAAAAGTTGGGTCTTTCTGAAGTGCTGCAGGTGCTCTTGTGAACAGAATTAAGTATCTAGGATTCTTGTTCAACCACCTCTTTCTCCACTTGGGATGGACTTCATCTGCACCTTCTGCTTGCATATCTTTATATAATTGTTTCTTAACCTGTTGTAGCTCTAACTTGATCAAGGGATATGGTGGTGATTGTTGATGCCATTGTGCATTGATTTGGTCGGGAGTGAGTTGAGTAACATTCACAGAATGAAGAACTCTCAACTCCCAATCCATCGCTGCTTTCCATTGCTCATCCATCTCTTGAGCAACTTGCTCCTTAAGTGCGTCTTCTTCAGCTTTTGACAGCTGGGACCATTCGCACTTGATCGGCATCTGCTATTTGTACCTGAAAGTTTTCTTCTCCACCAAGCCCTTTTGCCGGCTGTGTTTCTATCTCTACAAAAGAGACTGAGGGAATTTCAATATGGGGTTGTTCTGAAGTACCTGCTTCTTGCGTCTCTATTGGATTCTCTATGGCCAACATCCCATCATAGCAAGTAAAGATTTCCTGTGCAACAAGAGCACAAAGTATGATTTCAGGCAAGAGTTCTACAAGTTTAGAACTGCAAGGATGGTGGTAGATGCTCCCAAAGAGGTTGCTAATCGAATATCCAAAATGGAGAACATGGAGAGAATAACAACATTGAAGCAACAACCTTATGTGGAGGCTTAAAGCATGGTCATAGTCAGTGGATTTCCTACTCTAAACCAACAAAACCCAAGACAGGAGTTCCTATCTATCATGTGATGCGAGCACCTTGGGATGTAAGTTTCACTTCTCTATGCTCATTTTCTTTACAGATATGTCTTGAAATCTCAGCCAAAGTGAAGAAAAGCTACCTCTTTTTATGGATTTCAAATGGGCAGCAATGTATATGGAAATGGTTGAGAAAAAGTTATGGATGCAATGTTTCATAATGATGCACTATTCTAGGCTCTCGTGGTGCTCAATTGGGTTGGGGTTGGAAAAAAAACAACAAACACACACACAAACCCGCAACCTAACCCTACACAAATTTGGGGCACCACCTAGTTTTGGGTGCGAACTAGGACGCGTAGAGAGAGAGAGAGAGAGAGAGAGAGAGAGAGAGAGAGAGAGAGAGAGAGAGAGAGTACTCGGGCTGCTTTGAAATGTATCGGCAATGATCAAGCAAACAAAATTATATATGTAAGAAAGAGAGAGAGAGGGGAGGGGATGCTTGTTGCATTAATACCTTCTTACAAATCTGTCATGACCAATCAAAGTGAGATTAGTATTTGTTCAACATAGCTTGAGTAAATTACACCACAACACATCACAAGAAAAGCCACCCCAATCATTGTCTTAAGGCCAGGGAGTCCTCTCCACCCTGTCGTCCTCTTACAGTATGGGGGTTTATGGATAGATTGATGACAACACCCAGAGACAAGCTATCAAGAACTTAAAAAAAAACACCAAGACACTTACACATCATTGTTGTCCATTACTTCACGTTGGAAGAGAGACAAAGTATCCAAGCTTAGTCCAAATCCACCCTCCTTGATTCAACAAATGTTGGGCTTACACTAGTAGGAGAAATGATAGATTTCCTACTCTCAATTGAATGATCACTCTCTCTCTTACAATGTCATAGAGTTCCCTTGCTAATCACCCGTATTACAACACATGCACATGAGTGAGACAATGAGCTTCCACTCAAGAGATCCTTCTAGAGAGGTTGAGCTTGGCTTCTTAAGCTATAGCATAGTGCTTTTGCTTATGGCTCCCCCTTTTGTGCTAGCTACACCCTCCTTTTATAGAAATTTTGAGGGCTAGGGTACTCCTCTAACCATGGTTGGGTTAGATTTTCAGCACTTATCTAATTTCTTTTGCTTGGAATTATCCAGAAGTTGGTGGGGATAGATGAAGAAGAGAGAGAGGAGAGAAGTGGAGATGATAGGAATTTTCATAGTAGGTTAGTGTTAGTAAATTAGTAGAGTTAGTATTTTTATCCATTTACAAATGGAATTGGATATTTACAATGGGAGTATCCATGTAGGATAAAAATAAGGAAGAAAAAACTCTTAATAGGTAAGAAAACATGGATTTCTTACAATGTTGATGCTCCAAGTGTCTTAAGTAGGGTCAATTTTGACGCTCGTTGACAGTCTACTAGCTTTGACGGTACATTTTTTCTCCACTCTTGACCTTCCTTGGGAGCCAAGGTAATTGAATATGAGTAATCAATCAGCATGGTGCTGTATTTCAAGAGAAGAGACTGAATTTTGAGTTTTTTTTTATAGATATGGGTAATATGGAAGAGGAAAAATGAGACTAGGTGGTCAATTTTGGAATGGAAGTGTGTGTAGGAGACATGAGTTCACCATGGTTTCTCTTATTCTTCAAGGTTGAGAAGAAGGTGAGTAGGGTGCAGAGAGGAGTGGTGAGAGAGGTGGGGATGATGAGTGGAGAAGTGTGTGTGAAAGAGGAAAATGATTAAGTGGAAGAGGGAGTGTGGCTGCATGGCATGGGCAAACTGGGGTCCACCAATAGAATCATAGCTCACAGCTCGTAGCTCAAAAAAATATGAAAACATTTGAGGAAAAAGTTCAGTCCACAAGCTACAACTTTTGTTTGTATCACCGTTTCAAATTCACAGAGCAAGTGACCTTTAAAAATTCAGCAAAACTGATTGTCTTTTCCCACTGCACAAAGTCCTTGTGGGGTCCTTCTTTGGATGATTCTTTTGAATGCCTCCAAGAGTGAGCCCTCCATAGTGCATGCATGCATGCCACATACGCTTGACCTTATTTGGTAGGTCTATAATTGAAGATATTGTTGAGATCAGATATAAATAAATAGTACAACTAAGGAAATCAAATATTGAGGGGTCTAAAAAATTATGTACATGTGAAATATAAATAATATAGGTGGAAAAAATATAAAGGGGTCAAAATAAATCTCTCTCATTATAAGTCTACCATAAAACGATGAATATTTTTGGTGTTCTAATTTATGAGAGTAATAGAGAATAGATGTAGAAAGGAAAAAAATCACAATAGTGAAAAAATATACACATAAATAAAACTAGTTTTTTGGATTTTTGTTGAGATGGAGTGACACCAAAAATAAGAGAAGCTTGCATGAAATTATTTTTATATGGAATAAAAAGTATGCAAAATGGTAAGAAAAATATGGTAATGGTGAGTCAATGTACATAGCATAAATAACACACCATAGGTAGAAATATTTAAATAAATACCAAAATAATTATGAAAAATCCTTTTATTTAAGCCCTATATACAATGAAATATTTACACATAAATGGGCCATAAGATACTTATATTTTTTTATTTATTTTTGGCTCAACTAGTCTAGTGACTAGCTAATTGCTTGAGGGTTTTTAAGAAGATATGGGAAAAGTCCCCTAACTCACACACACCTATATACAGTGAAAGGGTGAGGGTAACCACAGTGTTTGAGTGATTTGATAGGGTGAGGTAACTCACTATGAAAATTACAGAGAGCGGAAAAACAGCTATCATTAGCCCTCCCCGAGGATGATGGTATATTCACGTACCATCATAAAGCATCTTTTCCAAAGAGAGTGCTTCAGAGTCGTTGACAAGCTCTTCATTGTTTGGCCCCTTGGAATTTTGGTTTTAGTTACACTCATGCTTCACGGAACAATACTTACATATGATAGCTGCCTTTTGACAGATCTTTGGTAGAAGGCGATTCAAATAAGGCTTCAAGCGATACCCGTTTACCTTCCTGGAGTGCTCTTTCCCATTCAAGTCCATAAGTTGATAGTAACTTGAATTGAAAGCCTTCTTGACTATGTATGGCCCCTGCCATCTAGTTTCAAACTTGTCATCAAAACGATTATCGAGTTGATTGTCATACCTTAGCACAAGATCTCCTTCATTGATGCCTTTGTCCTTCAGTTTCTTGTCAAGCTTTTCCTTCATCTGTGTGGCTTTCCTCTTGTAGCACTCATATGCTGCTTCTCTTTTCCACTCAAGCTCAACTAAGGTAAGAAGTCGATCCATCCATGCTTCTTGATCATCTTGTGCTACTTTGCCATGAAGTCGCATTGTTGGAATGTTGAGCTCAATTGGTTGTAAAGCCTTTTGACCATAGACCAGGTGAAATGGTGTAAACTCTGTGGCTTCCCTATATGTGGTTCGATACGCCCACAAGGAACCATCCAAGAAGTCATCCCACAACTTTGTCTTGTTTCTCACCATCTTTCTAATGATGCCTGCAATGACACCATTAGCTTTTTCTACTAGACCATTTGACTAGGGATAGTAGGGTGTACTGTGAAGATGTAGAATGTGAAGTTATTCACAAACTTCTGTGAGCAAGCCCTTCCTAAACTCTGGACCATTATCAGAAACAATCTCCAAAGGTGTGCCAAATTTGCAACAAATGTGAGTGTACACAAACTTGCTAACTGCCTTCTCATTTACTCTTGCCACACTTTGAGCTTCTACCCATCTAGTCATGTAGTCAATGGCCACCAAGATATACAATTTTCCATTTTTAGTCCTAGGCAATGGACCCATAGCATCAATGCCCCATTTTTCAAACGGACCATTTGCAAGGACTAACTGACGTGGACCATGTAACAGACGCTTGTTTCCATTAATCTGACAATTGTGGCAGCTTTTACACCAATGTTGAACATCAATGTGCAAGCTTGGCGAAACATATTCGGCAAGCAAAATCTTTTTTGCTGTGAGTTCCTGTGCAAAATGACCACCACACGCTTCCTCATGAAAACCTTCAAGAATGGCTGGAATCTCCTTGGTTGTCAGTATTCTCCTACAAACTTGATCTTTTCCCCTTTGATAGAGGGCACCTTCCAAAAACAAATACGAACTCGCCTTCTTAATGAGCCTCTAAAATGTAGCTCACAATGGGAGCCAATGACTCCATCCCCTGGTACCTTGGTTGCTTTATCACCGTTGTTGCCATGATGACCTGCACTTCACTCTCAACACATGCAACTGCTTTTTGTGCAAGTAAATCTGCATCTTCATTTTGTTTCCCAGGGATATGATATAGTTGCACTTCTTCAAATTGATTAATCAACCTACAAATGGCATGAACTTTTGTCCTTAGGTTTTCATTCTTGCATGCCCAAATGCCTAGAATGTGCTTCACAATGAGAAGTGCATCTCCCTTTACCATGAGACATTGTATACCTGCCAATTGTGCACGCACACTATCTTCTACCTTGAAAGAGTATTGGAACTCTTGCAACTCCATAATCCACTTTGAGATCCTAGTACTAAGATTCATTTGAGATGACACCATCTTCTACCTTGAAAGAGTATTGGAACTCTTGCAACTCCATAATCCACTTTGAGATCCTAGTACTAAGATTCATTTGAGATGACACCCAAGGGAACAAATTTTCTGCAGTGAGAATTACAAAAGGTTTTGGTAGCAGGTAGGATCTAAACTTTCTCACCGCAAACATGAGAGAAAGCATCATGAGTTCCGCTTTTGTGTAGCCTCTCTCCAAAGCATTCATGACCCTACTAGCAAAGTAGATGGGTCGCATCCTGGTACTGTGGGGATCTTGTTGTAGCAACACAACACCAATTGTTTCCCTTCCAACACTAGAGCTAACAAAGAATGTGTACTCCCAACAAGGAGGCATGAGTGTTGGTAGCTCTGACAAAATGACTTTAATGTTACAAAAGTACTCTTCAAGCTCATCAGACCATGCAAATTCTACTTGTTGTGTCAACTTTTGCAAAGGATGAAGCAACTCTGAAGCTAAGTAAATAAAGCGTGACATATACTTCACCTTTTAAATGAATGAGATGACCTCTTTGAGATTCTTGGGTGATGGGAGCTCAATAAGAGCCTTTGCCTTTGAAGGATCCACCTCAATGCCTTTATAGGAAACCTTGTGACCAAGCAAGATCACTTCATCCTAACTAATGTGACACTTGTCGGGGTTGAGTTGACCTCCCATGTCGTAGAGCTTCTTTAAACCTTCTTCTACCCTTTGTAGATGCAATGATTTTGAGCTATAAAGAAAAAATCATCAATAAAAACCCTAATGGACTTTCCAAAGAATGCTTGAAACACCATGTTCATGAAGTGTTGGAAAGTTGCAGGAGCATTTGTCAGGCCAAATGGCATGACTCTAAAAGCATAACAACCCCAAGGAGTGATGAAGATTGTTTTCAACTGATCTTCCAATGCGATACCTATTTAAAATTAACCCGAGTAGCCATCACACACAATGTACTTCTCATGGCCAACTACCTCATTTAGTATCTCATCCTGAAATGGGAGGGGAAAGTGATCTCTTTTTGTTGCCTCATTGAGTGGACGGTAATCCACACACACCCTCCACTTGCCGTTTTTCTTAGGAGTGACAACAACGGGAGAGACCCACTCTGAATTCTCCACTGGATAAATGAAGCTTTCTTACCTCCTTGAGTAAAGCCTGCTCCTTGATGACTCCTAGCCTTCATAGCTTCTGAGCCTTAGGTGTGGCCTCTAGCTTCAACTCAATTTTGTGTTGAACAACATCTACTCCACGTACATCAGTGTAGTCTTTAGCAAAAAGCCTAGGAAATTTCCTTAGAACACATTTAACCTCCTCTCTTTCATCCTTTGTAAGTGTTGTAGACAACATACCTTCTAACATTCCTTCATCTTGTGATGGGGGCTTTTCACAAGCCAAGCTTCCATACCCCTCTTCTCTCGTCCCCACCCCATGAAAACCCCCTCTTAGGGAGGGAGTGATAAAAGGCATTGAAAAAAGTAAGAAAAAAATAAAGTATGATTATGTAAATATATAAGAAAGGTAAAATAGGCCACCTCATGCCTGCGGGGTAGCCCATCCCCACCTTGTCTCCTTTTTCTTCACTGTTGCCCTGCCGTGTGTCCCTTTTCCTCTCCTCCACTCAAAAGGTCAACCCCCTCTCTCTTCCCCTTGTCCTTTCTCCTTTCTCTCTCCCCTCAAGCTACCCCACCTCTCACCAATAATGCATTATAACTCACCAATAATGCACCCTAACTCACATGCAACTTATCCTATCTTCCAAAATAGTATACCCCACCCCCTCTTTCTCTCTCCTATCATATCCCATGACTCAAATACCCCCCTCTCTCTCTAAAGGGCACCATAGATCTTGTCTTGTAGCTAAATAACCTCCCCCACACTCACACACACTCAGTTTCATTGAAAAAGGTGCCCACAGACCCATCCCCACCCGGTGGTTACCTGATTTTTCTTGTGTTCACACACATCTGCACACAGATTCACCTCTGAGCACACTCCCCTCTCTCCTTTGTTGTAATTACTTTATTCTCCATGTCACCTCTCACTTTTTTTTCATCAACCCATCTCTCTCTCTTAGTCTCTCTCTCATGAGACTGCTGTTCTGGCACATATACACACAGCCAGACAAGTGGGGCCCACAATCACATGGCCTATGTAGATAATGATTTCTTCATTTCTAAATTCTAGAATTCCTCCCCCTCCTCCCCTATATAAAGAGGGGTCACCATCACACTAAAAACACACACACCATCACCAAAGAGTACACTATGCAGTGTGTGTGCCTAGTGCACACACACACACCCACACCATCACCATCATCGCAATCACCATGCTCGTCTTAAGCATGACCTCTACACCCTTGGGCTATGGAAGATGAAGAAAAACTAAATGAAGGATGATGGCCGTAACCCTCGTGCGAGTCTTCGCCATCAACTCCCACTTATCCGCCATGTGCACTACCACGCTCTCCCTTCTCATTCCCCTACCCTATGCTCCCCATTTCATCGCCTTATTCTCTAAATAAAGCTTGAGGTTTTGTGAGTATGTTTTCTTGCAATGTTTTGCCCATGTGAGGTGTGCGGAATCGCCACCTAGTCTTGTGTTTGGAGTGAGCTTGTGTATGTGTGAAGGGTGTGCGGATTTGCCATCCTTTTGTGGTGCCTAAGTACTAAGCCGCTATACCCCCTCCCTCACTCTCTCTCTCTCTCTCTCTCTCTCTCTCTCTCTCTCTCACTTGATCTCATTCCCTTTACTCTTCATCATTGCTCCCAAGCATCCATCTCTCTTGGATGAAAACTTTGTTATGGTGGTGTGTTGTTTGCATCCTAGCCACTGAAGCTAGGTGGTGCCCCCTGTTTGCTTTACCATGACAGGCTCGAGGCGCGCCATTTGGTCCCCGGTGTTTTAGATGCCGTTGGGGTTCTCTTTGCTCTCGTCATTTGGTGCCCCCACTGAGGATCATTTCATGATACCCTTCAGTTTACAACACTGAAACCCCTAAACTATTGTGAATGGATGAATGGCTAGCAGGATTTGCTAATTGGACAACAGAAGAAGAAGAGCTCCAAGCACAACTAGACGAACTCCACATCTCCATCGAAGCTCGAGTGCCAGGCATAACGGTAATCGATTTGCAGTGGGAGAGTCAACCAACATGCCAAACCCAGTGGATATACATAGGCGAAGTGCCTAGAAGAAGAAGGAGAAGGTCGAAACCATGTCCGCAACCTACAACCAACCCACAATAAAAAAATGAAAGGAGCTCTACACAATAGAGAATCAACACTATTCTACTTTGAGAATCGGGTAACTCAAGTCACCGAGGTAATTATCACAGTCAGTTTTCAAGTTGCACCTGATGCTGTAGCACAGATAACGGAATCATTGGCTCACACTCTCACTAGAGAAACTAGGGATCTACTGAGTTTGTTTCAGGAAAGAACACCACCCTCTCCCACAAGCTTGGACAGTGACTAAGCACCTCTAAGCTTCACATGAATCAGTACAACCTACCTCAAGACAGATCACACATCCAAAACGTGTACGCTCAATCAAGGTAATACTGGATTTGAAGGCTCACTACGAGCACATCATTGACACCATGCTGGGTGGGGAGCGATTTTTTGAGGTTTTGGCATTAGATCAACCATTTGTCTTACCTTTGGTAGAAGGCAATGTACCGTTTGAAGTTTTAATCTATGTCCTAGTATAAGAGGGTATACACGCCTCCTTGTAAAGAAGAAAAAAACTTTTGCAAGTTAAGCAGTGTGTCTTTCTAGCTCTCTCTCAGTAATCATGGCAAGTGTAGCATTTCCAACATTTAAAGGAAAGAAGGGGGAGGATTTGGTAACAGACTTCCTAGATGACTTTGAAGTAGCATGTGTAGTGAGAAACAAAGATACGAATGAATCCCGGGTTAGAATCTTTAAGCATCTCATGAAGCTAGAAGCTAGATCATGGTACAATGCACTTCCACAAGCAACCAAGGATGACTGGGAACCCTTAAAAACCGCTTTTAAGAGGCGCTTTGGGGGAGGTACCACTTCAGAAAGGTTGTGGGACAAGTTGAGAGACTTGAAGCAGGAGGGTCTTTTAGAATATGCCACCTATGAGTCCAAATTTGTGGATTTGTGGGAACGGTGGGTTGAGTCACTGGCAAGGGGGGAAGCTGCACCCGATTTCCTAAAAAAAGATCGGTTCACGCATGGCTTATGGCCGCTTCTCAAGGAGAAGGTGAAAGGTAGATTCTCGGCTACGTACGAGTTAGCCGTTGAGATTGCTCGCCTTAAGGACAAGAAGCTGCGAATGAAAGCCAAAGAAACCGAGTCAACAGAAACAGCAACATCACGTCGACCAGCAACTACGACAACCACCATTCCACCACCATCACCGGCTCTTGGGGTAAGAGATGACCAACAAGATATGTTGGCCCATATTACTGACCAACTGCAGAATTTGTCTGTCCACTTAACACAACAAGGGAGGAGTCAAGAAAGAGATCAAGACCCTGGAAGAGCACGACGACAAAATAGGGAGTATCATTGCTACAACTGCGGAGAAGACGGTCACGGTATGTACTACTGTCCCAAACCACGACAAAACTATAATAGAGGAGGTAGGAGGAACCAATTGTCACCCCCTAGAGAAAGAACACCCCCACCAAAAGCACCAACCCCACCAACAAAAATTCTACGTCCACCCCAGACACCACTACAAGAATCCATTCCACCTCTTCCGCCAGCCCCACCACCTGATCGCACTGTAAACATCATAAGGCTAGAAGAGAAAGGAAAAGCCGTAGTAGTGGATCCACCCAAAGCAAAGGAGAGGGACAAGGGTAAGGAGAAGGTAACCTTTTTAGAACCACTTGAGGCCATGACTGTGAAAAGAGCTAGGAGGGAGAAGGATACACAATCAGATGATGAGAGAAGCATGAGAGGAGAAACTAGCAAGAGGCAATCCAGGCCACGACGGAAATTGGGCATCACCGACTTCCAGCTAGGGGAAAGTTCTAAGCCCTATGATCTAACATTGGATGTGGCAGAGCAAGGACTAAAGATTACATGGACACAACTGCTACATCTTGCACCAAAAGTAAGGAGACAATGGTCTAAAATGGTAAGTACAAGACGCTCCAAAACAAAGGTAGCCGGAGCAATTTCGGGATGCAACATGGATGACATCCTTCCAATTGTCGACGTAAACATAAAAGGAAAGAGGGTTGGAAACACCTACATTGATGGAGGTGCACAAATCTGTGTAATGATCGAAGCTATGATGCTTCGATTAGGGCTCGAGGTTGACAGGCCTTCTCCATGCAAGGCAAAGATGGAAAACAACGCAAAAGTAAAGTGTGTGGGTGTGGTAAGTGCCGTGAAAATCAAAGATTTCAACACTGAGGTAGAGGTAGATGTTTTTGTAATGCCTACTAAGGGGGAGGGCTATCCACTAATTTTGGGAAGGCCATGGTTGATGGCCATGAAGGAAAAACAGGACTGGGGTACTGGCCTTCTACGCATGACCGGTAACAAAGGGGAGACAATCTACTACGACATGAGGATTAGCAAGCAGAAGCAAATGAATCTGGAAACATCGGCAGATGAAACCACTAGCGAATCTTCCAGTTCTGAGGAGGAGACCACATCCACCGACGAAAGTGACAGTTCCATTGATGTGATGGGTATCATTATGAAGGATCCACAAAGGGTAAGCACAACTGGTGATCCATCACCAAAAGGGCAACCCAATGAAGAGGAGAGCAAATGTTGATGGGATTTCCTAACCTGTTCATTGGCAACTATGATCCATCACCTGGCCTAGGAGGAAGTAGGTTGAAGGGTATGTTGTCTATGGAATTAACACTTGAGGAGAAAGATAGTTTTTTGCAAATGTTGATGGGATTTCCTAACCTGTTCATTGGCAACTATGAAAGAATCACAGGCATTACAGTGGTGGAACATCATATTAAACTGAAGGAAGGGGTAAAACCAGTTGTGCAAAAGCTACAACGACTGGGGGTCATACAAGAAAAGGCACTCTTGGCCGAGGTAAGGAAACTGCTGGAGGCGGGATTCATCTATCCTGTAGAAAACTCAGAATGGGTGTCACCCGTAGTGGTGACGCCTAAAAAGAATGGTAAGTGGAGGGTCTGTGTTGACTACAAACCACTAAATGCAGCTACAAAGAGAGACCACTTTCCTCTCCCTTTCTTGGATGAAATTCTGAATGAAGTAGCGGGTTTTGAATGCTATACCATCTGTGATGGTTATTCTGGATACTTTCAAATACGCATAGCCTTGGAAGATCAGCTAAAAACCACTTTTATCACGCCATGGGGTTGTTTTGTATACAGGGTTATGCCATTTGGTCTCACAAATGCACCTGCCACATTCCAAAGATATGTCACATATGTTTTTCAACCGTTCTTTGGAACATCCATAAGAGTGTTCATTGATGATTTTTGTATATATAGTTCCCGTATTTCACATTTAGAAAAGGTAACTGAAGGTTTGGCCAGGTTGCAGAGCCTAGGTGGGCAATTAAATGTGGATAAATGCCACATTGGGGAGAGTAAAGTCATTCTACTAGGCCATGAAATTTCAGCAAAAGGTATCAACGCCGACCCAAGTAAGGTGTCCTCACTCATACCCCTACCTTCACCAACGACCGCACGTCAACTGGTCTCTTTTCTACAGAAGGTGAGGTACTTAAGTAGATTCATACATCTACTATCACAACTTGTTCTACCACTGCAACAACTCACTCAAAGATCAACTTTCACTTGGGACGAGGAAAGCGAACATCACTACAACAAGGTAAAGGAGGTCTTAGCCACTCTGCCAACTATCTCACCACCTAAGTGGGACGAAAAATTCTATGTCACCTCAAGTGTTGGTGATGACTCATTGGGGGTTGTGCTGCTCCAAAAGGATACGACAACATCTTTCATGAGGCCAATCTACTTCTCTAGTCGAATGATGACAGCAGGAGAGAAAGGTTTCACCCATGTGGAACAGTTAGTCCTAGCTCTTAGATTTGCAACTACAAAGTTTAGGTCATATTTGCTACCTAAGCAATTTGTGATTCTAACCATGGATAAAATATTTCTTTGTGTTGTACAACCCATGGATGTGTCTGCTAGAATTACTAAATGGCTAGTTCGTCTGCAAGAGTTTGACTACACGGTACAGGTAGAAAGCACGACAAGGGCAAGTTTGGGGGGACTCATGACCGACCAAGTCTTTGAAAGGAAGGAGAAGCAATCTAAGGAAGGAGAAGTCCGATTACCTCCAATACCACCAATGGTAGAAGGAGCATACTCTCTCTACTTTGATGGAGCCTACAAGCGAGTGTCCGACAAAGCAGCTGCAGGCATAGTGGTCTTTGATGACAAAGGGACAAAGGTATTTTCGTTGGGCCAATTGTTAGATTCACATTCTAACAATGAAGCTGAGTATGCAACACTAACCAAGGGTCTACAATGGTGCGTCTCGCAAGGTGTACAACGCCTTAATGTATTTGGGGATGCTCTACTTCTAGTAAGGCAAGTAAATGGAGCATGGACATGCAAGAATCCTAGTTTAAGGACTCACTTAAGTGGTGTAAAAACCTTGTTGGGTAAGTTTGAAGAAGTTCAAATACACCATATCCCAAGGGCTCAAAACCAACAAGCAGATGCCCTAGCAAGTGAAAGACTACAGGAAGTGGTGGTTGGAGAAATAAAACTAAAGCTCCCTCTATTTCAAGGCAGTGATGCCTTGCCTGACATCATGCATTTTTTGGAAACAGGGGAATGCCCATCAGATTTAACAAAGGGACAGAAGCAATGGCTGATGCGGAAGGCCACAAGGTATCGACTCATCAATGATGGTTTGTACTGTAAGGGTAAGGACCAAATACTCAGGAAGGTCCCTCTCTCTCACGAAATCACGGGAGTAATTGCTAGCTGTCACGACGGGGTTTGTGGTGGTCACTTTGCCCTAGACATAACAAGTAGGAAAATCTTGCAGGCAGGCTTCATATGGCCTAGCCTCAACCGTGATGTACACCACTGGTGCAAAACGTGTAAGTTGTGTCAAAAGGCCGGTACTAGGTCACTTATGCCTGAACCACAGACACCTATTCTCTCATATGGCCCATTTGAAAAATGGGGTATCGATGCCATTGGGCCATTACCTAGGGCCAACTTAGGAAAATTCTACATTATCATGGGGGTCGACTACATGACTAGATGGGCAGAGGCTACAGCCACCACTAGAATTACAGCCGTAGAGGTAGCTAAATTTATCTATGAGCACATATGCTGTAGGTTTGGCACACCTTTAGAGATCATTTCTAATAGAGGGCCAGGTTTCAGAGCAGACTTGGTAGGAGAATTAATGCAGAAACTGGGCATTACAAGGAGGCACTCTTCACCATATTACCCTCAATGTAATGGCCTAGTTGAAAAGGTAAATGGAATGGTTTCTAAAATTATTACCAAGCAGGTAAACAATCATCCTGGAGACTGGGATAAGTATCTACTACCAGCTTTATGGGCCTACAGAACTTCATTTCGTACATCCTTGGGATTCACACCGTATCATCTAGTATTTGGTAAGGAATCAATCTTGCCCATTGAAGTGCAACTACAAAGTCTCAGAGTAATGGCAAGCCAGCTTCAATAGCCCAACATGCGTTTGAGAGATCACATCATCAACTTGGAAAGACTGCATCTGGACAGAGAAGAAGCAATAAATTATTATGCAGCACAAGCAGAGCATAGACGGCTTAGCTTTAACGAGCATCTCCGAAAAAAAGAATTGAAGAAAGGAATGTTGGTGCTCCGCTACGACAATCGCTTCGACACGCACAAGGATAAGAAACTCCTACTCCGATGGGAAGGTCCTTTCATCGTCAGGAAAAAGTATGCCAATGGAAGCTACCAGCTGATGGAGGCTGATGGAAAACTTCATCAAACTAGGGTAAATGGTTGGCGACTTAAACCGTATTTTCTTTGATTTGACCAGGCTCCACAAATTGACATTCCAGATGAGGACACACCATCAGCCGCCACCTCCGACGATAATGATCAAACAGATGAGCTAGAGACGTGAATGCCTCTAGCCAAAAGGGGAGGGCTAATGATGGGGGCTTTTCACAAGCCAAGCTTCCATACCCCTCTTCTCTCGTCCCCACCCCATGAAAACCCCCTCTTAGGGAGGGAGTGATAAAAGGCATTGAAAAAAGTAAGAAAAAAATAAAGTATGATTATGTAAATATATAAGAAAGGTAAAATAGGCCACCTCATGCCTGCGGGGTAGCCCATCCCCACCTTGTCTCCTTTTTCTTCACTGTTGCCCTGCCGTGTGTCCCTTTTCCTCTCCTCCACTCAAAAGGTCAACCCCCTCTCTCTTCCCCTTGTCCTTTCTCCTTTCTCTCTCCCCTCAAGCTACCCCACCTCTCACCAATAATGCATTATAACTCACCAATAATGCACCCTAACTCACATGCAACTTACCCTATCTTCCAAAATAGTATACCCCACCCCCTCTTTCTCTCTCCTATCATATCCCATGACCCAAATACCCCCCTCTCTCTCTAAAGGGCACCATAGCTCTTGTCTTGTAGCTAAATAACCTCCCCCACACTCACACACACTCAGTTTCATTGAAAAAGGTGCCCACAGACCCATCCCCACCCGGTGGTTACCTGATTTTTCTTGTGTTCACACACATCTGCACACAGATTCACCTCTGAGCACACTCCCCTCTCTCCTTTGTTGTAATTACTTTATTCTCCATGTCACCTCTCACTTTTTTTTCATCAACCCATCTCTCTCTCTTAGTCTCTCTCTCATGAGACTGCTGTTCTGGCACATATACACACAGCCAGACAAGTGGGGCCCACAGTCACATGGCCTATGTAGATAATGATTTCTTCATTTCTAAATTCTAGAATTCCTCCCCCTCCTCCCCTATATAAAGAGGGGTCACCATCACACTAAACACACACACACCATCACCAAAGAGTACACTATGCACTCTGTGTGCCTAGTGCACACACACACACCCACACCATCACCATCACCGCAATCACCATGCTCGTCTTAAGCATGACCTCTACACCCTTGGGCTATGGAAGATGAAGGGAAACTAAATGAAGGATGATGGCCGTAACCCTCGTGCGAGTCTTCGCCATCAACTCCCACTTATCCGCCATGTGCACTACCACGCTCTCCCTTCTCATTCCCCTACCCTATGCTCCCCATTTCATCGCCTTATTCTCTAAATAAAGCTTGAGGTTTTGTGAGTATGTTTTCTTGCAATGTTTTGCCCATGTGAGGTGTGCGGAATCGCCACCTAGTCTTGTGTTTGGAGTGAGCTTGTGTATGTGTGAAGGGTGTGCGGATTTGCCATCCTTTTGTGGTGCCTAAGTACTAAGCCGCTATACCCCCTCCCTCACTCTCTCTCTCTCTCTCTCACTTGATCTCATTCCCTTTACTCTTCATCATTGGTCCCAAGAATCCATCTCTCTTGGATGAAAACTTTGTTATGGTGGTGTGTTGTTTGCGTCCTAGCCGCTGAAGCTAGGTGGTGCCCCCTGTTTGCTTTACCATGACATGCTCGAGGCGCGCCATTCAGTCCCCGGTGTTTTAGAGGCCGTCGAGGTTCGGGGTTCGCTTTGCTCTCGTCACTTGCACATTTTGGTTCTCTTGGGAACCTACCTCTTCCAAACCTGGGCAAGAGGTCTCTTGGTTGTTTGGCTTAAACCTTACCCCCATGACTTCGATAAAATGATTTATTGATGCGTTTATCTCTGCCAACCTAAGAGGACCTAAAATTCTTTGAATTACACGTTGAAATTGCAACTTAGTACTAACAATTATGTGTACCTTTTGCCTTGCAATGGGAATGAAGGGATTATAAAAATTATTGTGATTCATGCAAACTTCTTGACTATGCTAAAAGGTTGATCCTACACAAAAATACACAAGCTGTCCTCAGTGGGGGCACCAATTTGAGGCGGTCCGGGGCGGGCAACAAGAAGAGTGGCCTCTAAGCACTCTTCTAGGCTCCCGTACTGATCAATTGGGTTGGGGTTGGAAAAAAAAAAACAAACACGCACAAAAACCCGCAACCTAACCCTACAAAAATTTGGGGCACCACCTAGTTTTGGGTGCGAACTAGGTCGCGTAGAGAGAGAGAGAGAGAGAGAGAGAGAGAGAGAGAGAGAGAGAGATCTAATTTCTTTTTCTTGGAATTATCAAGAAGTTGGTGGGGATAGATGAAGAAGAGAGAGAGGAGAGAAGTGGAGATGATAGGACTTTTCATAGTAGGTTAGTGTTAGTAAATTAGTAGAGTTAGTATTTTTATCCATTTACAAATGGAATTGGATATTTACAATGGGAGTATCCATGTAGGATAAAAATAAGGAAGAAAAAACTCTTAATAGGTAAGAAAACATAGATTTCTTACAATGTTGATGCTCCAAGTGTCTTAAGTAGGGTCAATTTTGACGCTCGTTGACAGTCTACTAGCTTTGACGGTACATTTTTTCTCCACTCTTGACCTTCCTTGGGAGCCAAGGTAATTGAATATGAGTAATCAATTAACATGGTGCTCTCTTTCAAGAGAAGAGGCTGAATTTTGTGGTTTCTTTGATAGATATGGGTAATATGGAAGAGGAAAAATGAGACTAGGTGGTCAATTTTGGAATGGAAGTGTGTGTAGGAGACATGAGTTCACCATGGTTTCTCTTATTCTTCAAGGTTGAGAAGAAGATGAGTAGGGTGCAGAGAGGAGTGGTGAGAGAGGTGGGGATGATGAGTGGAGAAGTGTGTGTGAAAGAGGAAAATGATAAAGTGGAAGAGGGAGTGTGGAT
This sequence comes from Adiantum capillus-veneris, assembly GCF_014529385.1. Classification (NCBI taxonomy): domain Eukaryota; kingdom Viridiplantae; phylum Streptophyta; class Polypodiopsida; order Polypodiales; family Pteridaceae; genus Adiantum; species Adiantum capillus-veneris. The sequence continues at coordinate 87,854,165 of NC_140956.1, read as the reverse complement.
GCATGGCATGGGAAAACTGGGGTCCACCAATAAAATCATAGCTCACAGCTCGTAGCTGAAAAAAATATGAAAACATTTGAGGCAAAAGTTCAGTCCACGGGCTACAACTTTTGTTTGTATCACCTTTTCAAATTCGGAGAGCAAGTGACCTTTAAAAATTTAGCAAAACTGATTGTCTTTTCCCACTGCGCAAAGTCCTTGTGGGGTCCTTCTTTGGACGATTCTTTTGAATGCCTCCAAGAGTGAGCCCTCCATAGTGCATGCATGCATGCCACATACTCTTGACTTTATTTGGTAGGTCTATAATTGAAGATATTGTTGAGATCATGATATAAATGAATAGTACAACTAAGGAAATCAAATATTGAGGGGTCTAAAAAATTAGGTACATGTCAAATATGAGTAATATAGGTGGGAAAAATATAAAGGGGTCAAAATAAATCTCTGTCATTATAAGTCTATCGTAAAAAGATGAATATTTTTGGTGTTCTAATTTATGAGAGTAATAGAGAATAGATGTAGAAAGGAAAAAAATCACAATAGTGAAAAAATATACACATAAATAAAACGAGTTTTTTGGATTTTTGTTGGGATGGAGTTACACCAAAAATAAGAGAAGCTTGCATGAAATTATTTTTACATGGAATAAAGAGTATGCAAAATGGTAAGAAAAAATATGATAATGGTGAGTCAATGTACATAGCATAAATAACACACCATAGGTAGAAATATTTAAATAAATACCAAAATAATTATGAAAAATTCTTTTATTTAGGCCCTATATACAATGAAATATTTACACATAAATAGGCCATAATATACTTATTTTTTTTATTTTTTAAATTTTTTTTGGCTCAACTAGCCCAGTGACTAGCTAATTGAGGGTTTTTAAGAAGATATAGGAAAAGTTCCCTAACTCACACACACCTATATACAGTGAAAGGGTGAGGGTAGCCACAGTGTTTGAGTGATTTGATAGGGTGAGGTAACTGACTATGGAAATTACAGAGAGCCGAAAAACGGCTATCAGCAGGTTGAGAGTTTTGGTAACTTGAGTGTTATGGATATGTACACGCATTTGAAGGAACTATAAGAGCAACCAAATACCAAAAATATTCCATTTTATGGTTCACTCCCACATATATTCCCTCTTTTTTTGGTATTGAGGATGTGTGCGGTGGGATCAAAAAGTTGACCACTCGCAAAGCGAAAGATCTTTAAGGTATCAAACTGAAATTGATTAAATGGATGGCAGATTTATTGTATGATTAGATATGTGATATTTTCAAACTTACACTTCAACATGGTATGCCTTGTGATTGGAGACTAATTGGGTCAAGCCTTTCCATAAAGGAGAGGATGTAAAGAATGTAAATAACTACCGTACTATAATGATTGATATCTTATGGAAAAGTTGTCTAGGTGCATAATGGAGATAAAATTGATTGGGCTGAAAAGAATGGCAAGCATGCAAAAGGACAAGTGCGTTTTCGTCAATGTCATAGAAGCATTGACAATCTTGTCACTCTTTCTGTACAAAAGCTGGTAGAAAGGCAAGCGATTATATTGTTGCTTTGTGGACTTCAAGAAAGCCTTTAATTGATTCCACATAACATTTTGTGGAGAAAGATGAAAGAACTTTAAGTGCCAAGTGAGTTTATGCATGCGATTTTCCGAATCAATGAGAAGGTGATATGTCAATTGCACATAGGAAGAGAAATTGTTTTTGGGATTACTTCAATGCTTTTTCTCTTGCTAGAATTAGCCATTTTAGTGAGAGAAAATAAAAATACTAGAAGGGTCCATTATGTACAATGGATAGAGGAATATACATATTCATGAAGTAGAGAGTTCTAGAATTTGAATGCAATTTTCAAAAGTGCCATTAGAATTCAATAAGGATTCAATTGGAATTCTATGGGACAAAAGCGGGATATTTGCGAGTCCAACGAATCTCAAAATCTCTAAAAGTGGCCACTATGGCTAACCAAAAGGTGGGAATGGGAGCCAAGGTATTATTAGCCATGCATGCCAGCCTAAATCTATGTGGAGATAAAGGATGTGGTCCACAAGCCTCCCATGCAAGAGAGAAGGTAAAAGGAGCAGTTCTAAAAATAGAAAACTACTCTAAAGAGCCTAGTGTGAGTATTTTAAAAATAATTAAAAAAAGAAGGTGATTCTTAAAATATGGGTCGTGAGTCTTATTGGAAACAGCAAGATGAACAACGTTCATGTTCAAAGTTTTTTTATTTCAGGATCACAAAAGGGAGATTTTATTGTTTTTTCTGTGGGACTGCACTAGAGAGAGAGTAGGGGTACTTCTATCTTCCTTCTCAAGGCTCATTGTCTTGTCTCTCTCTGCCACACAAGTCTTCATAGCTATGGATGCTCAAGCTTATGCATAATTGACTAAATATTTTACTACTTCTTGATGCTTACACGTCTTCTTCCCAACTTGATTCTTGATTGATCCCCATCAAAAGCTCTTTTGAAGAAGAAGAAATACATTAATACAAAGTCCTTTTGGACGGGGGTTGGCTCCAAAAAGTCACGCCCTCAAATGATGTTGAGTTCTCTCTCTCTCTCTCTCTCTCTCTCTCTCTCTCTCTCTCTCTCTCTCTCTCTCTCTCTCTCTCTCTCTCTCAATCTTAGCACATGTATGTGATGTGTGGATGTGTTACTTGAATCTAAGTTAATAATTTCTTTGCAATTATCATCCTTGAATATGTTCAGTGTTACACAATTGATTAATTATTCTAATTAATTTGTAATTTTTGCTGCACTTTAAATCCAATTCTTTGACATTGGTTTTAGAGGATATCTAGGTTAACTCTTTCTTTTTAAAGCAAGGCCAGTTCTAGGATTGAGCATGAAGTATTGAACCTTTTAATTAACCATTACAAGAAATTATTGAGATCAATTAACCCGTGTATTGTGAAACTTAATTTACAAGGGTTATCTTTGGTTTTACCACTATTGAGCACACAGAAAAGCTCGAAATACTTTTGTTAGCTTCAACACAGGTGATGTTATGACCCTAAACTCTACCTGGATTAATTATAAAAGTTTAGACCAAGGGTGTGTAAGATATGAAGAGCCTTCTCTTGATTCACAAAGGGGAATAACTGTGAATAGTCAAACGACATAATTATCTCTAACAAGGAAATTTTGATTCACAAAGCACCATCACTATGTCTAAACACAATCAAGAAAAGGAAAGTGATTGAATTCACCGATTTCGATTTTCACAATGATGATGGCATCGCTAATGAAATTCGGATAGTTGAATTTCTTGCTTGCAAGTTACAAGAAACTATAGAAAATCTTGCTTTGTAGGCTGTGTTCCAAACACAACTACAAAACAAGGAATCTTATTGTCCTTGCTCCCAAAGAGGATTCTCATGTGAAGTCTAATAAAGAGACTTCAAAAAGAGGAAATTCTATTGAGTAGAAGAAGCATCATCTACTACAATAAGAGGAATAATCCCTCAATGTGAGGCAAAGGAAAAGAAGAAATACAAAGATACAAGAAAAAAATCTTTATGAATGAAGAAAGCAATGTTGTGTTGTAACATTTAATGACCTAGTAACTTGTGTGTAGTGGAAATTATCATGAACATAGTGAGCATTTCATTAGAATAGATTCCTAATGAGAATAACAAGAGTGCTTGGGCGGAGAGAGCAACAAAAATTATATAATACCTAGTTAGATAGCTTGAAAAATACTTCAAAAGAGAGAGAAATTAAGCTATTGACAAGAGTTGAGGACCGGATTTACATGGAGCCAGTCCCCCTCCAAAAGGCTTTGTATTATGGTTTTTGAAAGGGCGGTGGTAATCCGTGTGCTAATCTCCACCTAGCCATGCTATCTTATAGCCTCCCCCTAGCGTACACAGTGTCCGGCCATGCCGGTGGCCTTGCCCATAGGACCCATGTCCTTACATTACCCTCCCCTTGGAGAATCGTTTTCATCCTCAAAAAGGAACGTAGGAAAATGTTTCTTAAGTGTGGAGACATTCTCCCATGTAGAACCTTCTTCAGGTCTATCTAGCCATTTTACCAACACCTGTCGTCTGACATGATGTTTGGTGCGAAGCTCATGAGAATCCAAAGTCTTTTGAGCTCATGAGGAATGCTTGGTGGTGTGATAAGGTCAACCAACACACCTATGTCAATGACATTATCATTTTGTCCTAGATAGCTGTTTTCGTAAACGACTAACATGAAAAACAGGATGAACTCATGAGTGCTTTGGAAGAGCTAACTTATAGGCCACTTGACCTATACATTTGAGAATGGTAAACGGTCCACAATAGCGTGGTGAAAGTTTAGCAACTTTTCCCGTCTTCAGACTTTCTGAATGGCTCTGGAACTTTGAGCAAAACCTTGTCTCCTTCTTCAAAAGTAGCAAGACATGATGCTCATTTGCGTACCTCTTATATCAATCTTGAGCTTGCTTAAAATTCTATCGATGAGCAACTTGAAGCATGTCAAAATGGTCTTGGAGAAAATCCTTCGCTTGTTGTATCTTCTCCTTAGCCAACCCCACTGTAACGGGTGATCTAGGTTGAAATCCATACAAAAGCAAATGGACTAAACCCTGTAGTCACGTGCTTTGAACTATTATAAGCAAATTCCAATATAGGTAAGTAGTTTTCCCACTTGGTTTGCTTCTTGCTAACGTACGCTTGTAGCATATCCTCTAGCACTTGATTAACTCTTTCTGTTTGATCATCCGCTTCTGGATGATTTATAAGCAAATTCCAATATACGTAAGTAGTCTTTCCACTTGGTTTGCTTCTTGCTAATGTACACTTGTAGCATATCCTCTAGAACTTGATTAACTCTTTCTGTTTGACCATCCGCTTCTGGATGATTAGCTGTACTTAGATTAAGTTTAGTTTCCAACTTTTGGAACACAACTCTCCAGAAGTGATTATCGAACTTTCGATCTCTGTCACTAATGATACTAGCTGAAAGACTATAGAGTCTATATATATGCTCTACAAATAGCCGTGCTAATTGCTGTGTCTTAATTGGTCTTACTGGGAATGAATCGACCCATCTTTGTGAGACGGTCTAAAATTACCCAAATGGCATCATGGCCACGAGTTGTAGTAGGTAGTCCTAGTACAAAATCCGTAGAGATACTCCCCCACTTACCTTGTGGAATCTCTAAAGGATGTAAAAGGCCACCTACCTTCAGGCAGTGTGCCTATTAACTTGGAACTGTTGGAAATTTAGTAAGTACTCTTGAACAACATGATGTAAGCCTAGCCAATAAAATTTCCATCGAACTAAGGCATATGTCTTACGGATACCTGGATGACCAACACTTGGACTATCATGACACTCAAATAAGATTTTGTGCCTAGTGTCTGAGTCCTTTGGAACACATACTCTACCTTTGCGGAGTAAGTAGCGATCATCAATGGAAAAATGCTTCCATCGCTTAATCTCTTCCTGAGTAGGGATGGAGCTCTATATGTTGGAGTTTCTATCTGCACGTGCAGAGACATGTTGATCTCGTTGTTCAGAGACATGTGAGTGTGAGGGATCCCTTTTTAAAAACTGCACTCCACACTTTAGCATATGATTGATCTTGTACACACATGCAAAGTGATCTCCAAAAATCCACTCTTTAGTTCCGTGAAAGCAAGTGAATTAATCTGAGGCATCCGACTTAGTGCATCTGCTACTACATTATATCGGCTCTTGTGATATCGTAGCTTATAATCATAATCTTGAAGGATTTTTGCCCATCTAGCTTTACGGCCCTTCAAATCTATTTAAGTAGTAAACCATTTGATACTCTCATGGTCAAAAACTACTTCAAACTCGTAACCATATAAATAGTGTCGCCACTTTCATAAAGCGTGAATTATGGCATAGATCTCTCTCTCACAGAAAAAATAATTCTGTTGAGATCTATCTAACTTTTTACTTTCAAAGGCTATAGGTCTTCCCTCCTGGAGAAGTACCACACCAATGGATTTATCACTAGCATTAGTCTCTACCACAAACGCCTTAAATGGGTCGACGATTGCTAGGATGGGAGCAGTGGCTATAGCTACCTTGAGTTATTTGAAACTGTGTTTTTGGGCTTCTTCCTAAGAAAAGGTCTTACCTTTTTCTTTAAGTTGATCTGTCATAGGAACAATGATTTTGGCATAGTCACGGATATACTGTCGATAAAATCCAGCCATGCCTAAAAGTATTTGAAGCTCCTCAACCGTGGATGTGGCCATCGAAGAATGGCAGCGACCTTGTCAGTGTCCATCTTGATGCCATAATAAGAGATCACATGACCGAGGTAATGTATCTTTATTTTAAAGAAATCACACTTGCTTTGCTCAACATACAACGCGTGAGCTCGTAGCTGTTCAAACACTAATCGTAAGTGTTCTATGTGTTCATCATCAGTCTTACTGTAAATGGGAATGTCATCAAGGAAAACCACAACAAATTTTCCAGGATAGGGATGCAAGACACTATCCATGAGTGTCATAAATGTAGTTGAAGCATTGGTTAGACCAAAATGCATAACCAAAATTTCAAAATGCCCGAGCTGTGTTCTAAGGCAGTTTTGGAGATATCTTGTAAAAGGATACGAATTTGGTGGTATCCTGAATGAAGATCTATCTTTGTATGCCCCATGGAGTTGATCAAACAACTCATCTACTCTTGGTAGAGGATACTTGTTCTTGATGGTTATGGCATTTAATCCACGATAATCTACGCACATGTGCATAGTACTATCTTTCTTTTTCACCAATAGAATTGGTGATGCCCAAGGCAAAGTAATAGGTCTAATGAAACCACGAGCCAGGTAGTTAGACAATTGGATCTCAACCTCCTTGGCTTCTTTAGCACTCATACAATAAGGTGGTTTACTCACCGGTTTAGTGTCTGGCAAGACATCTATGCCATGCTGCACATCACGTTTAGGGGGTAAGCCCGGTGGTAAATCACTTGAGAACACATCACTATACTCCGTGAGTAAGTGAGGAGCTTTTGCCGTGCAAAAGGAGAAAGTAAACTAGAGTTATGCTGGGATGGAGAATCTTGTAATTCCTATAATGTTTGTTTTACAATAGTTGCACGTTACTCTATAGAATTAAAATTGAGATCACTTCGCTTGTTAGATTATTAACACTTTGTTTATCAGTAGAATTCATTGCACTTTGCATACCATTAAAATTCGTTGCACTTTGTTACGGCATTAGCCGCACATGCGGTCCTGCGGTCCTACGGAGGTATGGACAATGCGGATCAGGAGTCATGCGGTATGCGGTGGCCGTGGCGGCAGTTCTTCACAGGATATCATAGGAGAGGAGTGTGTGCACCGTTCCCGATCTGAGCTGAAGTAGCGTTTGTATATGGAGGGGCATACCTGTCTTTTGATGTAACTCAACCAATTTCTATGATATTCATGGCATCTACTATTGTAACCTTGTGTCTGGATCACACATGAATGAAGCAAGCGGTGTTCTGTGCTTGTGTACTGTCTTCTATCGTCATTCTATGTGTTGATGTTCATATAACGCAGTCGCGGGTAATCATTCCCATAATGCCTATTTCTCCTGTGCGGGCAATAGCCATTACATATGGCGACCACGATGCGTGATGGACGACCTGCGATGAGTATGCATGCGCACTAGGTCGCAGAGTCTTCCTGTGTTGAGATTATATATGAATCTACTCCATATATGGCTTCTCTATATATGGCACCCAAGTCCCCTCTATATATACATCATCTCATGTGTGTATTCTACACACTTTGGGGTTCTATTTCTGTGCTCTCTCTTTCTCTCTCAACATGGTATCAGAGCAGTACTTTTTTTTGTTTTCGATTTTTCTCCTGATCAAAATTGATTTTGCAGAAACTACTCTGCGTAGGGGAAACGGAATCAATGTGGTCTACAACTTTGCAGAAGGAAGTTTTTTCAAATTCTGCACAAATTTTGAGTTATCGTTCGCGGACTGCGTACATACCTGAAAAGCAACTTTTGCTTTTTGTTTTTGATTTCTTTGCTAATTGAAAACGATTTTGCAGAAACTACCAACATGAGAGACCGGAATCGATGTGGTTTACAACTTTGCAGAAGAAAGTTTTTTCCAATTCTGCACCGATTTTGAGTAATTGTTCGCGGACTGCGTACATACCCGAAAAGCAGCTTTCTCTTTCTGGTTTTGAGTTTTCTCCTGATTGAAAACGATTTTGCAAAAACTACTTGCTCAATTGACCAGAATCCATGTGGTCTACAACTTTGCAAAAGAAAGTTTTTTCAAATTCTGCACCGATTTTGAGTTATCGTTCGCGGACTGCGTACATGTCCGAAAAGCAAGTTTCGTTTTATGTTTTTGATTTTTCTGCTACTTGAAAACGGTTTTGCAAAAACTACCCGTGCAAGGGACCGGAATCGATGTGGTCTACAACTTTGCAGAAGGATTTTTTTTTTCAAATTCTTCACCGATTTTGAGTTATCGTTCGAAGACTGCGTACATGCCTGAAAAGCAACTTCGCTTTTTGTTTTTGATTTTTCTCCTGATTGAAAACTATGTTGCAGAAACTAGCCGCTGCAGGCATCGGAATCGATGAGAAACTATTTGCTTAAGCCATCATAATCGATATGGTCTACAACTTTGCAGAAGAAAGTTTCTCTAAATTTTGCACCGATTTTGGGTTATCGTCTTGGACTGCGAATATGTTTGAAAAGCAAAATTTTACTTTTTGCTTTTGATTTTTCTCATAATGAAAAACTTCTCAATTATGTTTTTTCTTCATCAGTCATATATTTGTTACTGACGTAACTTTGCTGCAGAAGCCAGATACATATCGTTCCGATTCAATCGAGCCGTTGATGATCGTCCAAATTCTATCGATCTACTGTTGGTACATGATCTTTTGTTATATGATATACTCGTTCATTGATTCTCGTATAATTATTCTTTTAGAGATATAGTTTACGTCGATTTATTGATAATTTCTCGTGAATACCATAGTGATTTTGATGGTACCATGATGATGTTTTGCTAGTACTTTGGTCATGGTGATTTTTGTTGATACCATGATGATATTTCATTGATACCATGGTTATTCTCGGTGATGCCATGATGATGTTTCGTTGATACCATGGTTATTCTCGGTGATTCCATGATGATATTTCTTAATTCCATGGTGATTTTTGTTGATACCATGATGATGTTTCGTGGATACCATGGTTATTCTCGGTGATACCATGATGTTGTTTTGTTGATACCGTGGTTATTCTCGGTGATACCATGATGTTGTTTCATTGATACCATGGTTATTCTCAGTGATGCCATGATGTTGTTTTGTTGATACAATGATTATTCTCGGTGATATCATGATGCTTTTCGTTGATACCATGATGATTTATTCATTTTTATTGATACAATGACGATGTTTTCTTAATACTTTGATGATATTCATTGATCACTACGTTGATAAATGTTGTTTTATGTAGTATACACATATCATTTGCATCACGTAATCACGCATCTTGTACTTTTACGTTCATACTTTATGTACCATATGTTGTCGTGCGTATATATGTCGTCAAAAGAGTGGCATCGCGAACCATCTCTTATGACATTGTGAACGTAATTATTTCACTAACGATGCTAATAATTTTCATGACTATGTTTTTTTTATAAAAATAGAACCCCAAAGTGTGTAGAATACACACATGAGATGATGTATATATAGAGGGGACCTGGGTGCCATATATAGAGAAGCCATATATTGAGTAGCTTCACATATAAGCTCAACATTTTTATGTAGTATATACACAAATCATTTGCATCACGTAATCACGCATCTTGTACTTTTACGTTCATACTCTATGTACCATATGTTTTCGTGCATATATATGTCGTCAAAAGAGTGGCGTCGCGAACCATCTCTCATGACATTGTGAACGTAAATTATTTCACTAACGATGCTAATAATTTTCATGACTATGTTTTTTTTTTTTTTTTTGAGTCTATGATCTATGTAGGATTGATCAAAGAATTGATTTCGTGAAGAAAAACTTGGTGACAATAAAAGATTTATGAAGACATGTTTGGTGATGCCATATTGATGACAACATGAAGATATGTTTGGTGATGCGATAGTGATGACAAGCTACACAGCAAATTCTTGGAGACACTTCTGATTACGAGCTAATCGATAGCCTTTACAACTCTTCATTGAACCTTTGTATTCATTATTGTATTTGATAGGATAGGAATAATACTCCTTATAAAATATTCATTGTAAAAGGAGTGATGTAGCTCTTCATAAAATATTCATTGTAAAAGGAGTGATGTAGCTCCTCATGAATATTTGTATAATCAGTGATTTTAATAATATAACGGTGGGTGTATATAGAGCAGTGGGTTTTTCCCTTGATCCTCGAAGGATTTTTTCATCCATAGTTAGGGACCCTTATTTGAGCGGGGGCACCCAGGTCCCCTCTATATATACATCATCTCATGTGTGTATTCTACACACTTTGGGGTTCTATTTCTGTGCTCTCTCTTTCTCTCTCAACAGCCTGACCTTGTGGTTCTAGTTGTAGGAAGACGTCGAAGGAGGGGAGGTTAGGATGAATTTGTTTTTTGCTTCACCGCAGATTGAGGAATCTGTATCTCCATCACCAAGCCCGGTGCGTGGTAGGCGGTTGCGGCGAGCGAGGCATACTCCACGCAGTCAGTCATGTCCTCCTGTCGTACGTTCACCCTCGCCCACACAGGTTGCTCCACCACCGTCTTTGGTAAGCAGTCCGGGGGTGTCTCCGCCACTGTCTCCACCTCCTAGTGCTCGTCAGATTTTTTCAGGAGGAGGTACAGTTGGGCAAGGGGTGATGGCTCATCCTCAGATTATGTATAGTTGGTTTCGAGGTCTTTCGAGCGAAATCCCTAATGCACATTTGCGCCAATTCAATAAAGCTTATGGATTGAATCATCCTGGGGTGGTGATTCCCCTCCATCAACAGTCAGTATTTGAATCTACACTTTCGAGGAAAGCTGTGAAATGGTTGTCCGAATACCCTGATGATCATTTTTAGATGTATGTTGACAGATCCACAACGTTTCTACGAAGGTTTCGAACTGAAAAAATAGTCCCTCAACATTTGGAAAAGCTTCGAACGCTGCGGCAGAAGTCATTGCCAGTGGAGGATTACACTGCAAAATTTCGGATGCTTTTGCAGAGGGTACCTCAGGCACAATCGTCGGCAGCCGAAGTACTTAATGAATTTTTTTTGCGGGGGCTCAACAAGGATCTCCGAACGGCTATGGCAACAGTGGATAAGGTACTACTCCACTGGATAATGTAATTGCTAGGGCTGTCGTAGTAGGAGAAGCTTTAGAGGATACGGAATCTCCAAAGAAATCAAAGAAAAAAGATAGGAAGAAATCTCATTGGAAGTCGCAAGAGAGTGGCAGTGATAGTTCGGAGTCGGAATCCGTAGTATCAGATTCCTCAGACTTAGGCAACAACGATTCGGGGAAAGAATCTGAAGAGACACCTCGGAAAAAATCCTAGCGTCACGGAAAAAGTGTTTCATCCGGGTCATCGAAATTGGTTGTGGTGGCTAAGAGTCTGAAGGAGCTATGGTGTACCCAGTGTCGAAATCCGGACCATGCTGCTTAGGCGTGCGCAATGAATGAGAAGTGGTGTACGATTTGCACAACCAATACCCATAATACAGTGGAATGTTATTTCAATGGCAGGGGTCGTTGGAGTCGAGGGGACTCTTCTACCTGGAAACAACCGCAAATAGGGTAGGGACAAGAGCCTGCTGTGGTGATGGCTCATGCTCATACATCAGAGACACCTTTGCAAGGTCAAGCAGGAGGATGGGGTCAAGGGGGAGGACGAGGTCGCGGAAGAGGTGTCCGAGATCCTAATCGCCCCAAGACATGCCTTTTCTGTTTGGGAGATGGAAACTGGCGATCTGAGTGTACTGAAGCTATGGAATATGATCGGAAGAAGCAGGAACGCGCTGCAGGGAAACAGCCTAGTGTGGCTATGGTTCAAATTGAAGGATTGGAGGAGTCTGATCCAATAGTTTCACTAATCACACGATCGGGTAAAAATGTGGTTCTAACGCCCGATGTAAAGATTCCGGAGTGGATGGATTAGGAAGAAGTGTGGAAAAAGACTGTGTCCTGGTTGCCACAATCCGCACCACCAGTGAAGTTATCAGGACCATCGACTGTGAGCCTGGAAATAAAGGAAGGAAAAGATGGAAATAAGGATAAGGATGATATTAGAGAAGACGCGGATTGAAATTCAGTTTGGAAAGAGGTCCTCATGTCACCAATACAAGTACCTTTGGGTTCATTGCTGAAATTGGTCTCGAATTTTCATAATGCATTGCTGCGACAAGCGTCCATAGAGATGAGGGAAGTCGCCATCGGGAAAGTTGAAATCGAGGAGGATGATTCAGCCCCATTGCCGACAAATAGGATCACGGATACCCGCATTCCGGAGCTTTCAGTTAGATACCATGGAACATACATTGACAAGGTAGTACTGGATGGAGGAGCGGGAGTAAATATTATTACTCAAGCAACTTGTGAGCGTTTTGGCCTCAGTGATTGGGAGCCTACCCCCTTTGTAGTCTGCATGGCAGATCAAAGAAGAGTGCAACCCGTGGGTTTACTTCGGGGCATTGTCTTGGATGTGGCGGGCTTGTCCTTTGTTGTTTCCTTAGGAGTCTTGACTATTGAAGATCATAATCAGGATTATCACATTATCTTGGGGAGACCCTGGTTACAACAAGCGAGGGTAAAGCATAATTGGGAAGCAAATATGCTTGCAATAAAGAAGGGTAAAAGGAAAGTGCGGGTGATGTTGGGAACATACAGACAACCAGTTCACATAGCATGGTCGGTGATAGCACAAACAATAAATATGGTGGAAGGATTAGAAGAGGATGAAGAGGAGAAATTTCTGAGAGCCAATCCAGATTTGGTCTCTTTATATCTTGCGGACATTTCTCTGGTTCCGAAAGGGAACTCCTTGGGGGTTTCAAGAACTCTAGCAGGAATAGGGGAGCAACAAAAAGTGCTTCCAAGTCCTGAATCATTGGAGGACGTGATTTAGCAAGAACGTGCGTTTGAGGCACAGATGGAAAAAATTACAAGGGTTAAAGAAGATGAATTAGAGAAGGTCTTTCTTGGGGAGCAAGAGGAGTCGCAGCCCATATACATTGATAAGCATCTTGAGGAAAGTTTTAGAGATGATTTGATCAAGTTACTGATAGAATTTAAGGATGTTTTCCCATGGGAATATGCGGATATGCAGGGATTGGACCCTTAGTTTTATCAGCATACGATCAATCTGAAATCGGATGCGGTGCCAGTGAAGTAGCACTCATACAGGATGAATCCGAATGTGGCAAAGCAAGTTAAGATGGAAATTGATCGTCTTTTGGAAGTGGGTTTTATTACCCCTATTGATAATCCGGAGTGGATTCCTTCAATTGTGGTTGTACCAAAGAAAAACAAGCAAATCCGAATTTGTGTGGATTACCGGAAATTGAATGGGGCTACTGTTCCAGATCCTTTTCCTCTTCCATTCTTGGATTCCATTTTGGATGATGTAGCAAGACATGAGATGTATACTTTTCTGGATGGGTTTAGTGGATATAACCAAATCCGAATGGCATTGAGGGATCAACCAAAAACAACTTTTATTACAGCATGGGGTGTGTTTGCCTGCACAGTGATGTGGTTCGGATTGCGGAATGCGCCTTCAACTTTTCAAAGGGATATGTTCCAATTTTTTGGTCCTTATTTGATGGATTTTATGAGAATTTTTTTGGATGACCTTAGTATTTTTGGAGTGCAATTGGAGCATTTGAGGCAATTACGGTTATGCTTTCTGAAGTACAGAGAGGTAAAATTCAGTTTGAATCCTTTAAAGTGTCCAGTTGCTGTTCGTAGTGGCAGGCTATTGGGGCATATAATTTCTGAAGATGGTATTTCCGTGGATCCGGATAAAATTGCCGCAATTATGGAATCGCCTCCACCGCGGAACCAGAAGCAGTGTCAGATTTTCCTGGGTCAAGCACGTTGGCATGGGAGGCATTTGCGGTTTGTTGCGCATTTGGAAATCCCGATTTCCCAGGCAGCGCATGCTATAGATTTTGCATGGACACAGGAATGTGACTTGGCTTTTCGGAGATTAAAACTTCAACTATCCAAAGCTCCTATTATGCTTGCTCCGAATTGGGTTCAAGATTTTCATGTGTTTCTGGATGCTTCGGATCGAGTTATTAACAGTGTGCTGATGCAAGAACAGATTCAAGGATGGTTCCGACCTATCTATTATGCTAGTAGACGATTATTATCCACAGAAAGAAATTATTCAATAACCGAAAGGGAACGTTTAGATATTATTTATTCAATGAAGAAATTATGGCACTATCTGTTGGGCCGACGTTTTTTCTTCCATGTGGACCATTCGGCTCTTTTATACCTGGTAAGCCAATAGAATTTGTCACGTAGATTGGCTAGATGGGTGCTTTTACTACAGGAATTTGACTTTGAGGTCATACATCATCGGCTAGGGTCTCAGCATGCGGTGGCTGACTACCTATCCAGGTTAGATTCCGGTGAGCCACCGACGAGGGTAGCTGATGAATTTCTGGATGCGTCTCTGTTTCTAACAAGAGTAGTTGCAGAGGATATAGCAGTTCTACAACAACAGGCAAGGGTCATCCCTAGCATCCCATGGACATGGTATGAGGAGATGTTTCATTTTCTCGACAGCGACGAAATGCCTTCCTTCTTGTCCAACCATTAGAGGAAAAGTGCCCCTTTGTTGTAGTACAAGAGCCAAAAGCCGCCCTAATCATGATTGGGGATTCTTTTGCATGCAATCTTGGAAAGCGGGAAAGGAGCTATGATGGTTGCGACACCCTGGATCACCCTATTTTGGGAACTCATTGTGAGAGGGTTACTACATGCAGACGATTCTTATTGTGCCTCTCCTGTTTTGTGTATCGTGCGTCCTTAGTGCTCTATTCTCTGCTCCTTCTTCTCATCATCACCATGACGGCTTCTCTCCTGCAATGTATCCCCTTCACTCCCGTACAGTAGCTCGCTCTTCGATGAGTGGACGCCTGGCTGCAAGACTTGCGGCTACGCGTGTTCACCAACTTGGACTGGCAAGGGATACCTGTTCACCCGCAGGCAGCAGGTTTGATTGAGAAACTGGCTGCTGGAGATATTGTGGTGCTGAATAATCAACAGATTCAGTTGACAGTAGAAAGGATCTCTAGGTGTTGCTGTTTGCCCAACGATGGCGTGGTGCGCACGTCTCATGTGATCCCTGCTGCAAATGTCGAGCACGAGTTTGGCTTGAAAGTAAAAGGTGAATATAAACTTTTAGGGTTGTCAGATGTGGCAACCAGGGATGCATATCGATGGTTTCTTGAGGCAATTTGGCTACAAGCCAAAACCTACACCATCTCGACCAGAGCCAGAAATGTTTTGCATTCGGCCAACTTTGGGCCAGTGGCTTGGGAAGCTGTTATCAGAGAAAGACTTCTGGCGGAATGCCAAAGAGTGATGGCACAGTTGGGGCGAAATACCCCAACCAATACAAAAGTTGGCCAACTGCTCACACTGATTTTTCCCTTAAGGGAAGTTTTTCCTCTCGCCCTACGTCCTCTATGCCACTTTGAAGATGATAGATTGGTGGTCCAAGGGACTGTGGCTCCTCTATCGCAGACAAAAATTTTGGCAGCTCCTACTAGGGGGAAACCACAGCAGTAGAATGCTGGCACTGGGGATTTTCCGAGTCCTTCGACGGCAGTGGTATCCTCTGGAGTCCCAGAGATGGCCACTGCAGGTGCAGGATCAGCAAACCACAAGCGCAGCAGAGAGAAACAATAATTTTCTACCCCACCTCCGGCGAATTCATCTCTTCTACTGGAGGATTTTGCGGTGGCACGCTGGCGCCGCCGAATGCAGGAGAGAGTGGCAAGTGCTACTCCGCTGAGGATGGGCTCTCCGACTGCGGATGTTACTTCGCAAACAGAAACTTCTGGAACTACCAATGCAGCTGCCTTGATGGGAGAGAAGACTTGCAGAGTCTATTCGTGCGGCCTGGCCAGCCCCCGCGACAGAGGGAAGAGTAAATGAGCTGGAAGCACAGGTAGCGGCCTCGCGGACTTGCATTGCCGAGTTGTCCAATCTGAATGAAGAGCTGACTACAACAAGCCGTCAGCAGGATGCTGAAATTCAAAGGCTACGAGGGGATAATGCCGAATTTGTGGCTTCTGTTCAACAGGAACTACTTCAGTTGAGAACGCAGCAGATCCTTGCCTCCTACTTAGCCTCGCACCCTGGTGATGTAATGATCAATATGAATGATTTGGATGCATTGGCAGTGGAGATGCAAGAGGATCTCCATGTTTTTTTGGACAATCAACTACAAAGCTGGAGCACATGCTTATCAGCTGAGGTGAGAGCACAACCACCCACTCAGTAGGTTGTGGTGCAGCAACCTGAGTCATCCAACACTGACAGAGGTAAGAGTGTTGTTCTCGAGGGTTTTGATATTGTTGATTGGGCGTAAGCTACAGAGGATTGTGCTGAAGCCCATGCTCATGTATCTCGTTTGAAGAAAATGATTTGTCGATTTCGTAAGGAGCGGTGAAGGGTCTGTTTTTGGGTGGAGACCTTGGCTCATTCTTTCTCTCTCAGTCTCCCACCTTGCCCTCCATTTTGGTCTGCTGTTAATAGATACCTTTCTCGCTATTATCCTTTACATACACCTCTTGCTCCTTTGCCACAGGTGCCGCAATCCATCTCTTTGCCAACGCAATTTATTCCTCGGGCTCCTTGGCCGGAACATATTGAGATAGACCCACATCTATTGGATGATGTCTATCGGGCGCATACTGCAGATTTTAGAGGCTTTGGCTACATTGATATTTCCTCTTTGTCGGAATAGGCCAAGGAGAAACAACTAGAACCTTCCAAATGGAGGAGTGAGTTTGGGTTCGTGCAATCCACCGTGCCTGCCATGTGTTACAGCATTAGACGCACATGCGGTCCTGCGGATGTCTGGACACTGCGGATCAGGAGTCATGCGGTATGCGGTGGCCGTGGCGGCAGTTCTTCACAGGATATCATGGGACAGGAGTGTGTTCACCGTTCCCGATCTGCGTTGGAGCATCGGTTGTATATGGAGGGGCATACCTGTCTTTTGATGTAACTCAACCAATCTCTATGATATTCATGGCATCTATTGTTGTAACCTTGTTTCTGGATCACACATGAATGAAGCAAGCGGTGTTCTGTGCCTGTGTACTGTGTACTGTCTTCTATCGTCATTCTATGTGTTGATGTTCATATAATGTAGTCGCGGGTAATCATTCCCGTAATGCCTATTGCTCCTGTGCGGGTAATAGCCATTACACACTTTGCATACCATTACTAAAATTCATTGCACTTTGCATACCATTACTAGAATACACCACACTTTGCTATTGAGAATTCACAAGACTTGGAGACAAGCAGTAACACAAAAAGACTTCATCTATTAAATTTGCTTTCTGCAAAATAGAAAGCTCGGCTGTACATATAAGCTCATGTTTACCATTGGCCATAAAGAATAAGGAGTGGTATGCACCGTGTGCATGGTCTTTTCTTTGCCTTGCAAAAGAGGACAATATTTCTTGTTATGTTGGTACGAAAGACATTTAAAACACAAATTGTGTTTCTTTGCACGCTCAAAATTAGCAGTACTGAGAGACCCACGTGGAGTATCTCATGATTGCTTAGGCTTCTTAGCCTCTTTTGGCGTGGAGAGGTAGATTATCTCTTATTCCTCTTGGAACGTGTGGGAGATCTACCTTGACATTGGCTTTTAGCCACATTTCTCTTAGCAAAAGTATTCTTAGAGTAGGAAACATTTCCTTTCCTCTCTTGGTCACCATCATATCTTTGTGCATGACTGATGGCTTCTTCCAAAGTTTTTGGATGTTGGGTCTTGACATGAAGATGATAGTCAAGACCCTTATTAAAACCCCGTATCTTTTGGAATTCATCTAGACCTTGTAGTTTTAATTTGATTTCCTGATACTTCAAAGGTATTGTGTGAGAGAGAGGCCATACATGCGGCATGCATCCCATGCTAACCAATTCTTACCTTCTTCATTGGAGTCCAAAAACCCTTTGGAGAAAGAAGCTTCAAACGCAGCCCAAGACGGAGGACGAGCATCTATTGGAAACGTCATCCACCACTTATAGGCCTTGCCTTTAAGAGATAGACTTGTTTCCACAACCGTCTTTATATCGGGGTGTGTCTCAATCTATGAATATCACTTCATTTGTGTAAGAACGTATTGACCACATCCTTGTTGCTATCACGCTCTTCCCAGTGAAACTCAGGAATGGTGATATTCTTAAGTAATGCATTGCTACCTTCTGCATCTTCTGGAGCACTTGTCTCTTGGACTCCTTAAGTTGTGTGAGCTTGGTTCCCTTGAACCGTGCCACTTGTGGCTCCTTGAGTCGTATGTGAATTCATAAATTTCACAAGTAACTCCGTAAGATTGGTAACATTTACATTGATTGCAGAGAGGTTGCTTTCAAGTACGCTTTGGTGATGTTCCAAAGTCTTGAAAGAAGCCATATCTACAAGCCCATGATCTCCTAGATCATCATCATCATGCATATTAGTGTTAGCAGCACTCGTGGTGCCCTCATTTTGATCTATGTACTCAAAATCAAACGTGTGTGTAGATGGGATATCTTCACTGGCCATGGAAAACACACACTAATGCGAAGAGATAAGAAAAAACGACAACTTGTACCTTGAGAAATTGAAGTCTTTGTGTTTTGTATGCTCCGCGATTTGCGTTGCATGCGAACCTCGCCTGCAAGAATTTGAGAGCTTCACTTGGTGTTCGTTGTAAGAACACCTTTGATGATTCTTCACAAAAATGCGTCATTTTTGTGAAGGCTTTTCTTCACTTTTAAGCTACCTCCTTGAAGAAAAAAGAATTTTTGGAGGAACTTGCCTTCCTCCAATAAGTGAAAATAAGCTACTTTCTTGAAGTTTGAAGCTTTCACTTTCCTTCTAGTTTTCCTTTGAACACAAGTAGACTATCTTTCCTTGTTATACACAATAAGGGCCAATAGCTTGATGGTAAAGTGTTGGCCTCTTCCCCTCAATGGGTTGGGTTCAACCCTCGTTCATGCAAGTGTTAAGCGGGACTTCCTATGCCCACAGCCAATGGCGCCAAAAGAAGCCTTCAAAAGCCTCGGTGCCATCGAGTTGCCGGCCAAGTTTTCCATGGTCGCCTACCTTGGTCGTTCGTTGTGGAGGGCGTAGATGGGGCGGCCGCGGTCACTCCCTTCGTGAGAAAGTTCTGTATGAATCCCATGCTCGTCCCTATGCGGGTCATAGAGGCAATCAGCCTACTCTTCAAGGAGTAGAGACGTACTTTTATTGGCCTACCATGAAAGTGGACATACAAGAGTATGTTTCAAAATGTGTGGTATGCCAAAAGACCGAGTATGATAGAGGGAAGCAACCTGGATTACTCCAGCCATTTCCAATCCCTAATTCACCACGGGAGAGTATATTCATGGATTTTATCTTTGGATTACCCAAGTCTATCCATGGGAATACGGGAATATGGACAATAGTCAACAAGTTTAGCAAGCAAGCACACTTTATCACTATCAAGAAGACTATTAAGGCACACCAAATGGCAACTCTCTGCATATCCCATATTTTCAAACACCATGGATTGCCGACATCCTTTGTGTCAGATAGAGATCCTAGAATGACCATTAAGTTTTGGAAAGGTCTCTTCGAAAATCTATGTACAAGATTGAATTTCTCTTCGGCCTATCACCCACAAACAGATGGCCAAAGTGAGATAGCCAATCTTCCGATTCTTGATCTACTGAAGACCTATGTTACAGAAGTAGATCAACGCTCACAATGGGAAAAGTACTTACCTCTTGTAGAGTATGTGTATAATAATACTATCTGTACTTCTACGGGAAAAGCACCTTTTGAAATCATAGAGGGAAGACCTAAAAGTCCCTTGCTACTTAAAATACATAGGAGGATCTTCGCTGCGGATGAGTATAGTCGTGACCTGCAAGCATCTTTTCAAAAGATTAAGGAGGCTATATCCATCTCTCAAATAAGGTAAAAAGATGTTGCTGACAAGCATAGAAGGGCCTTAACGTTCAAAGAAAATGATTGTGTCTTACTTACATTTCCTAAAGCTCGATTGAGACAAACGACGGGCAAAAATCCTACGGGCCATCAAAAGTATTATGCTAAGCTAGCAAAAAGATACTATGGTCCTTTCTAAATCTTGAAGCCCGTCAATGAGACGGCCTACCAACTCAAGTTGCCCAACCATTGGCTCATACACAATGCTTTTCATGTGAGCCTACTTAAGCCCTACAAAGAAGAACCACCAAGTGAACCAATCATTGAAGATCCTCCCAAAGTTGAAGACCAAAAAGAGGTGCTACAACCCAAAGCTATCCTTCGGCATGAAGACAAGGTATTACGACATGGTAAGATTATCCGACGGTATCTTATTGAGTTCAAAAATTATCCTTTTGAAGATGCTAGATAGATGCAAGGAATACAAATTAAGGATAGTATGAACCTTGTCAATGCTTACAATGCTACATTAGAATAAACAAATATACAAATTTCTTTTAAATGACCCATGTTTTTGTCTTATAAGAGTAGTTCTCTTTTTCATTGTGCACAAATTGAAATAGTATGCTTGCTTGGAATCATGTTTGTGATGATGACGTCCAAGTAGAATTTGTCACTCTACTTTGGGAGAATGAAATGGACTTAAGAGCAGACATGCTTACAGCAACTATGTCTCCCAAGCACCATATGGATTAGTCATCCATCCTGGAAGGATGTCGTAGGGTAAAAAGGGAATATCCTCTACCTGCTAAGCAAGATTGACTAATGACTAAGGCTTTATCTCTTCTATCTGAAGGAGTACGAGCGGAAGTGCGACGCGAGAGAGAGTGCGAGAAGAAGAGCACGATGATATGGTGAACTCGCTCTACTGTAATGTGTAGAGCATAGTGAGTTCTTATTAGGTTTTTACAAAAGAATATGTGTACATACTTGGCGGCCCGCCCACTTACCTGGGCGACCACATTGGGCTTTATACCCCAACAACCTCCCACTTAAAGTCCAATGTGGTACTTTAAGTGTGAGAGAAGCTACTATACAAGCTAATATACAAGAGATGTAGAGAAGTGATGTACTACCCTACACCTAACTGCTTGCGAAAATGCGCAAAGCTCTCTGAGGGAAGTCCTTTTGTAAGTAGATCAAGAGGATTTTTTGTGGTGTGAACTTTGACAAGCTAAAGTTGCTTATCCTCGAGCATTTCCCTGATGAAATGATACTTCACATCCACATGCTTTGTCTTTGAGTGATAAACTGGATTGCGAGCCAATTGTATAGCACTTTGACTATCACAATATAACACAGGCATCTCTTCTTTGATTCCCAAATCTGTTACTAGTCGATTTACACAAATTGATTCTTTGCATGCCTCTGATGCTGCAACATATTCAGCCTCTGTAGTAGACTGAGTAACACAATCTTGTAATCTAGAACTCCATGATACTGCTCCACCAGCCAATGTAAAGACATACCCTGACGTAGACCTTCGGTTGTCTAAGTCACCTGCATAATCTGAGTCTGTAAAACCCTTTACACTTAGTTCCTGACTCCCATAGCATATACACATACTCTTTGTAGCTTTCAGGTATCTCAATATTCCCTTCACTGCCTCCCAATGTTTCTTGCCTGGGTTTGACATGTATCGACTTACTACTCCCACTGCAAATGCAATGTCTGGGCAAGTAGCAATCATTTCATACATCAAACTACCCACTGCAGACGCATATGGAATCTTATCCATTTCAGTCTCTTCTTCCTCAGACACAGGACAATCTTGTTTGCTAAGTTTCACATATGGTGGCAATGGAACACTCAGTGCCTTTCCCTTCTCCATATTGAAACGTTTCAAAACCTTGTCAATATACTCTGTTTTAGATAACCAAATCAACTTCTTTGATCTGTCTCTCTCAATGCGCACACCAAGTATATGACTTGCCTCACCCATGTCTTTCATGTCAAACAATTTTACCATCTTTGACTTCAAAGCTGAAATTTCTTCCAAGTGCTTGCTAGCAATCAACATGTCATCCACATACAAAATAAGGATCAGCCAACTACCATCCTTAGCCTTTTTTGTATATAGACAGTGATCGAACTCACTACGTTTGTAACCTTGAGAAAGCATAAACTTGTGGAATTTATGGTACCATGCCCTCGGTGATTGTTTTAAGCCATAAAGACTCTTTAACAACTGGCATACCCAATCTTCCTTGCCTTTGTCAACAAACCCTTCTCGCTGCTGCATGTAAATTTCCACATCTAAATCACCATGCAAGAACGCTGTCTTGACATCCATTTGGTGCAACACCAAATCTTATATGGCAACCAATGCAAGAAAGCATCTCAATGTAGTCATCTTGACCACCGGAGAGAAGACTTCATCAAATTCAATGCCTTGTTCTTGCTTAAAGCCCTTGGCAACAAGCCTTGCTTTGTACTTTGGCTGACTATCATGAGCGGTGATCTTATACCTGTAAACCCATTTACAAGGTAGAGCCTTTTTGCCCTGTGGTAATTTAACTAGCTTCCATGTCTTGTTTTTATGCAGAGCTGTCATCTCTGACTGCATGGCCAATTGCCAATTCTCGGAGTCCTTCATTTGCACTGCTTCCTTGTAACATGAAGGCTCATTGCAATCAGTCAACATGACATAGTTCATAGATGGAACAAACCTATCAGGAGGTCGCATGACACGTCCAGATCTACGCACAATAGGTGGCTCAGGCTCAGCCACAACCTGTGGTTCCACTCTATCCTGTCCTTGCTCCTCTTGAGCCCTGACATTTTGTCTTGCACGTGCAGGTCCATGTTCTTGGAAGACAACTCTTATAATCTCCTCAAACCTCTCTGGTTTAGAATGATATTTGAATTCATTAAAGTGAACATCATTGCTGCGGACAACCTTTCTGGATTCCGGATCCCAAAGTCTGTACCCCATCTCACCAGAATTACCATAGCCTAGAAAGATACACTTTCTACTCTTTGGCTCAAGTTTGTTCCTAAATTCCTTTGGAACGTGAGTATATGCCTCACAGCCAAAGACTCTGAGATGCTTGTATGAGGGCATTTTGCCTGACCATACCATCTCTGGCACTGAATACTTCTGCAAAACCTTGCTAGGAGATCTATTTACAAGATGAACAGCTGTTGATACAGCTTCAGCCCAAAACCCATTTGGCAGCTATGCATTAGACAACATACTTCTGACCTTCTCTTGTATGGTCCTATTCATCCTCTCAGCAACACCATTTTGAGGAGGATTGTAAGGAGCAGTAAGTTCACGTTTTATACCTTTTGACTCACAAAAATCCTGAAAGGCCTTTGAAACATACTCTCCACCATTGTCAGTGCGTAAGCATTTAGTGAACCCATACTTTCCTCGAGTAATCATCTATAAATGTCATAAAGTAAGAAGCTCCCCCTAGAGATAGGTTACGCATAGGTCCACACAAATCACTATGAACAAGTGCCAACTGTGTATCTCTTCTACTGCTTCTATGCTTATGTGGCTGCTGTGTTTGCTTACCATACAGACAATGTTCACAGAATTCAAAATCATTAAATGAAAAGCCAGGCAAATAACTACAACGAGACAAGATTTCCATTCCCTTCTTGGACATATGTCCTAACCGGCTATGCCACAAAGAAACGTTCGGCTGCTCGGTTACATTGATTACATTTTTAGAGACATTTGATACATAAATCATGTAAAGTCCTCCAGACTTTACTCCATGTGCTACTGTCATAGAACCCTTGGATATCTTCCACATGTTCTGTCCAAAAGTGGTGACGTAGCCAGCATAATCAAGTAAACCTGTGCTGATCAAGCTCTTTTTAATTGCGGGAACATGTCTCACATTCTTCAGCGTGAAAGAAGAGCCATTCTGAAACTTCAATTGAACATCTCCAACACCTAAGATCTCACATGTCTGCCCATTGCCTAGCCGAAAATGATCTTTAGTGGTCACATAAGAGGTAAACCACTCCTTGTTTGGAGACACATGAAGTGATGCCCCTGAGTCTATAATCCAGTCACTCAGTGCATTTCCATCAGATGCTGTAAGAAGAGCTGAGTCCATTGTATTCTTCAAGAAGTAGATGTCTCCTGACAGTAGACTGTCATCCTCTGCAACAGTGTTTGTCACATTTATTTCTTGAATCTTCACTGAGGACTTGTTCTTCTCACCATGGTCTTCAACTTTCTCTTTGCCTTTTTCTGCTTTCCATTCTCTGCAGTCTCTTTTCATGTGACCCTTCTTGCCACAATGGTAGCATTCTATGTCACTCTTGCCTTTAGCACTGCGGGAATTGCTACAAGACTGATTCCTCTTTCCACCTTTGTACTTTTCTTTGGTCATTCCCCTGACAACTAAGACTGTTCCTTTGCCTTTGTCCATTGTCTTTCTATTGGTTTCTTCAGTAAGCAGAATTCCGTCTACACCTGCTATGTTCAAACCATCTGGAGGTGCAGAATTACTCAAAGCTGTGCGAAAAGTGTCCCAACTTTCCGGCAATGTGATCATCAGGAACATAGCTCTAACAAGTTCATCAAACTTGACACCTTGAGATGACAACTGACTATAGATTGTGTTGAATTCATTCAGATGATTGGACATAGGTGTCCCTTCTTTCATCTTCAAGTCAACAAGCTTCTTAAGCTAGTATACCTGTGAAGCTGCACTCTGCTTCTCATAAAGATCACTCAGCTTTAACCATGCTTGATAAGCCGACATCTCGTCTGCTACATTGAAGTAAACGCTTTCTGCCAAAGTCAGCATAATGGTAGAAAGTGCCAATTCATCCATTTTGCTCCATTCATCTTCGTCTATATCTTCTCGTTTTATCCCCTTGAGCTTTATAGGTTTTATCTGCTTCTTTTGTACCAACAGGTGCCAAATCTGCTTCTTCCACAATGGGAAATTGGTTCCATCCAGCTTCTTGATATTGTAAAGAGCAGTGTCCTGTGATCCAGCCATAGCTACGCTTCACAGTAGTTTACTTTCCTGGGAAAAATTCGGCAGAGTTTCCCTTGTAAACTGACCTCTGAACCAATATCAACCTGTCAAATGAACCAAGAAAGCTTCAGATTCTGCATAAATTTTGGCAGAGTCTCCTTTGTAAAATGGCTCTGGTGTACTAAAAACAGACCAAAAACACCTCAAAAAACACTGTCTCTCTGACACTGTAAGCTGCGGGTAAACCTGTCCTACACCTGTACTATCTCTCACTGTCCTTTCAATGTCCTATAAGCATAGACTGCAACAATGCCTCAACGGCAGTAAAGCAAAGATGCAATCCCAACTGTCTAACTCATAGTCAATACATCCTAGCTGCCTATCTAAGGGTGCTCGAGGGATCGCTCCAAGACCTGTATCACCGAAAGGATCTCAACATTCGAGAATCCCCCAGCTCAATAAAACCTCACTCGACCCTCAACAAAGGCTGCAGTAAATCTGACAGTACATAGACTTCCCACAAAGTCATACATCCACAAATTGCCCACTGTATGTTGTAACCGCTGCGGCGGTTGTTTGCTGCGTGACTCACAGCCAACAAACCCTCAACAGACATACATCATCTCTGACAATACATCCCATGTAGAAGTACCAGTAATGTCAGGATGAAATCTGGAATATCAAGCAGCAAACACAAGCTACCTGATGAACTAGTGGATGTCGCCTACAGTCTGTGTGTAGATGCGCCCGTGTCGTATGTGACATGCCTCCAAGAACTGTGAGCCGTCCTTCGATGTGTAGACAGCCACAAATCAACACTCTAGGAGTGTCGATATCCTCATCACCTGCAGTCGTAGGCCGAAAAACCCCAAATTTGTAGAGTCGGTTCTGCACCCGTCGAGACCACATAGTCGAAAATGGCTTGCGCAGACCTTTGTCGAAGCCGAACAGTGGCCGAGATGACCTCAGAATGAAATTCTGACCTCAGATTTGGGGCCGTGTCTTCGACTGTCGAATTTCACTCTAATCTGAGCTAGTGACTCTAGCCTCCTACAGTGCTTCCCCGAGCCTCGATCTGAGCTCTGATACCAGTTGAAGGAGTACGAGCGGAAGTGCGACGCGAGAGAGAGTGCGAGAAGAAGAGCACGACGATATGGTGAACTCGCTCTACTCTAATGTGTAGAGCATAGTGAGTTCTTATTAGGTTTTTACAAAAGAATATGTGTACATACCTGGTGGCCTGCCCACTTACCTAGGCGACCACATTGGGCTTTATACCTCAACACTATCTCATAGTCGAGGATGACTATGATTTCAGGAGAGAGGTAATGTCATAAAATCTAATATCTAACCAATCCAAATGATTTTCTCATGTTAAGCTGATCATTTAATGTGGGATAATAAACAAGAATAAGGGTTAGAATATAAACATGTGCTTACAAATCTATCTCAACATGACGCCAATGGTAAAGGGGTCCAAATGAGAGATGGTCTGTCAAAGAGAAATGCTACCTAATGGAGCTTAAAAGACCTTAGGGTTAGCTTCATTAAAGACCTCCAAACGTTAGTGTGAAAAGGTCCTTTGACCTTACGCAAGCTAGGGCTAACCTCGAGATGGGAATCATACCCAAGCATGTGGTGCTAAGATGCTTAAAGTGGTTGTGGGAACCTTGCCCAAAGCTTGAGGTGATTTTTATGCTTAAATGACTAAGGTTTTTGAAATGGTAAATTCAAAGATAATTTCTCAAGAGGCATGAACATCCATGCTTGATTGACTAAGGCTTGAAGTATTCAATCCAAAACAAATGACTTAAGAAGCATAAAAGACACATGCTTGCTTGATTGAATAAGTCCTTGAAGTATTCCATTCAACCAAATGACTTAATAAGCATAAAAGACACATGTTTAAAAGATCCTCCGCAGGTGGCCCTCATTGGTTATAATCCCTTTGTAATCTACTTCTTGTTTTGAAGTACTAAAGCCATTGAGTGGTTGCTTTTCTTGTGGACGTAGCCCACATTGGGTGATATCGTGTGTACTCTCTCTCTCTCTCTCTCTCTCTCTCTCTCTCTCTCTCCTCTATAATCTCTTGTGTGTGAAAATTATCTCTCTTCATTAAGTAATCTACTCAATTATCTACTAAGCTAAGCCCTATTTCCTAACATTGATGTAATGCAAATGGCCTATGAACTTTGAGAATAGTGAAATTAAGAGAATTAGAGTGAGCATTTTTGTGAGATTACTTTGAGAACTTGGAGGGTGAACTTAATTGATGGTAGGAACATAAACATAACACTTAATAACTTGGCATGAACAATACTTTTGCAAAATAGAGAGAGAGAGAGAGAGAGAGAGAGAGAGAGAGAGTATTACAGAACATGACAATAGATGAGGAACGGATTTACTTGGAGCTGGTCCCCCCTCCAAAAGGCGTTTGTATTATAGATTCTCCCATCAAGAGAGACTTTGTTACAATACAATCTTTGTGTTCCTTGTGGCCTTGGTGATGCTATGAAGATGGAAAGCTTCATGCATCACAAGATTAACATAAACTTTGAAAAAAGCATTAACTATCCCAAGCCTCAGTCCCAAGGCCTCAAACACCTTCGAAGGTGAAGAGAGCTAGCGGGGAATGAGGGTAGGGAAGAGGAAGAGAAAACATTCCATAGGAGAAAGAAATAGTTCCTCACTTATCATCACTAGTTCCTCACTTATCATCACTCTTCTTGCTTAGCATAGCATAATAGCATAGTAATGAAGATGAAGAAGATGGAAAGCTTAAGCATTGAAGCATGGCTCTTGGTTGGATTTGCATTCCATAGCCAAGAGTGTTGGTGTAGGCTCTCTACTTCTCAACAAACTTGGAGAAGGAGATGGAGCTCTTGCATTTTGCCCTCCATACAATGAGAGAATGTGTGTTTGTGTGTGTGGGAGAGTATATCCCCCCTCTCATGCTTGGTCCACCTCTCTCTCTCTCTCTCTCTCTCTTGTATTATTTTATTATTTCCTTTGGACATGTGTCCTCTTTTTCTTGTTTGAGAGAAAGAACTTAATTATTTATTTTTATGTATCTAAATTCTCATTGGACCCCTTTAAAACTATACCCTTTTGGAGCTCCCGCATTGCTTCACTCTCACCACCTCGCACTTGGTCAACACCGATCTTTGAGCGAGGTTTCCTGAGTGATCCTAGTTTTCGAGTAGGTCTTGGCAGTGGATACTTGGCACGAACTAAAACTGGGAAATATCCTTAGACACCAATATGGTTTTTGACTCTTCTTGTCCATACATTCACGGTACTAGAATGAGATTCAATGACCAAAATGTCTATTATGGGGATAAAATCTATAGTGTGAAGGTTTACGAGGCTCCTATGAACGGGCACCTAGTCACGGTAGAAGCCCATATCTCACTCTTTGACGATACACTATTTGAAAAATATCAAGGAGATAGAAACATGAGACAAGGCAAACCTATTCATTTACTAATATCACTCACAACTACAAAAGTACCATTCCTTCTATGTGATCTACCAAGATCCATGAACATAATAGACAATGGGTTAAAAAACTATATACAATACATACATACGTATAGGCATACATACATATATACAAACTCCAATAAATACTATATATATATCTATCATAGTAATTCTACTTTATGAGCTGCTAGAACAATATTACAATAAATTTGTTTCCTTCACAGTGTCAAAACAAAAAGTAAAAACTTTATTGACAATATACTCCAAAATTCATAGCAAAATGTATGCTGTTTGATTTCATATTGCTATAATTTCGATCCATTAGATAGTAGCGAAAGAGGCATCTCCGTACAAGATGTACAATATATACCAAAAAGTTTCTAACTATTGCTTGGTCGTGATTTGCATCTCAAAAAGACCTAAGTGTAGTAAAAAAGACTCAGCTGACTTTAATGCTCACACACGTGATTGTCAAATTGTGACATTGCTGCGTTTGCCACTAAGAGCCTGAAATAGTTCGACTTTTGTGAGAGTTGCTTGGTGAATGAACTCATGAGATGATGAATCCAATCCCAATATTTTCAAATACACGTAGTACAAGTGTTTACATGGCATGTATGTCAAGCGTTTGCTTTCTCTTTTCAGAAATCCCTCACACGTGCAAGGAGGAAACTCGCTCAGAGTCACTGAGTAGTTGACACCTAATGCTTGCGAGCCTTCAGTACTTATGTAGAAAATATGAGACTCATTGAATAAAACAATGGCCTCACGAGCCAATTGCGTAGACAAGGTTCTTACTTTCTGAATTCTAACCTGGAACTCTTTGGTCAAATTTGCTCTCCACTTAACAGGCTTACCGTCTCTAAATTTTGGCCGAAAAGAAATAAGCGCTTGCAAAGAGGTCGATGTTGCATTTGCTGTAGTTTATCTGATTGAGCTTTTACCTGATTCAAGTGAAAATCCATTTTCCTCAAGGATTTGTACCTCTTGTGGTTGCAACAAAGTTCCCTCATCCACTTGCCACACTCCTGGAGCAGGGCCAATCAAGCATGGTCCTCATCAACCTCCCAAGAGTGTGTTGGGGATGAGTTACAAAACCAAATAAACCCACCCACAAGACCTCCAGGATACTTCCTTCGACCCCAAAAGCAAGGTGTAGGTACTCCATCTTTGCTATTATCAATCCCTGCATTACTATATGCTTCACACCTTCCACTTTGCCCTGGTAATCTTCCAAAACAAGTCATTTTCTTTCCTGGTTTGGTTCTTCTGATAGCCCACACTGTCTTTGGAATACTCCTCTTCACATATTCTCCTTTTCTCTCACCTTCTGGTTTATTTTTGTAACTATGACCCTCAGTAACAGTTACAAATTCTAGCCTATGACTATCTTCTTCAAGGATCTCTCTTGGATCAACCTGCAACGGTCACTTTGCACGCACACTCCGTTTACCCATTGCAGAATGTTGCATCTCTGGAGACTGAATCCCCATTTCAACTATAGATGAATGAGCAAGGTCTGCTAGTTTTCTATTCAATGTCCGGCTTGCATTTTGACTACTGAATCTCTCTGCCATATCTTGTATTCCAGGGCCTGTTCCAGCATGAATACCTTTCAAGTATGCATTACACTTCACACTTTGCAAAAATAGCCATCGACATGTCAAATCATGTGGCCTCACAAAGGGATATCTGGCTTTTAAAACCAACTCTAGCATGCATACTTGCATGTTTAGCCTCTGCTAGATTAGTAGTGGGCACAAAAACACCTGACTCATCTTGAATAACAAACCAAGATCCCCAGTGGAATGCTCTCACATCCCACCAAGCAAGCCAAGTTTCCAATGATGGTATCTCATCCTTGATTGCATGACCTACGTGCCAAAATTTTCTAATTTCATTCTTGTAGTTGTCTCTTGTAGTTGTCTGCAGCCACATCAAATGGTGCATTTTGCCATTTTCGACACAAGGATTTATGCTCCTTCTGAAATGAAGGACGGATACACTTACGTGTGTGGTGAACCATGCTCTGCTCCCAATGGAAAGTACAACTCCTCTCTTTTTCACGTACCTTTTTTTTGGCCCACCAAAGTAAACTGCACGCACTGCAAGCCAATTTGCATTTGCCTCGTCTGCCATGAATCCACGAAACTCTCGTTTCTCAAAACCATTTTCATGAACCATAGAATTCAACATTTTCCAAAACTCAGTTTGAGCAAAGCGATCCTGGACCTTGAACTCACATGTGGCAATAGTCAAAAGAGAACACACATAAGGGTCATATACATGTGCAGTCATTGTGGGCCAGCCAGAAAATCTATGTATGTGATCAAAATGAACCCATATTTCTTGCAAGTTTCCACCAAGTCTCATTCTATTAATCAAATCAAGTCCACTACTAGGTCCCCTAATTGACATTTTAAAAACATGTGGTTGATGTTTGTCACTTAACTGCCCTGGGAACAACACACTGTGTATGAAAGGGTAGCGGCAACGATTCTTCAAGTTTAACACAACTTCAAGTCCCGTTGCAGTGATATTCTTCTCTCTTTTGGCATACTCTAAACATCTTCCTATCCTCCTTTTATTTGAGAAAGGAGTGGCATACTCAAGAATGTCTGCAAGTTCATCCTCTCCAATCTTTGAGTTCCCCTCTTGATTGTCTTTCATTAGCATGTCCAAAATATATAAGATCTTGAGTAACGGCACCCTCCAGTTGTTTTGGAGTAGTGAAAGGATTTAGCTTTGCACGTGCTGCAACCTTCTCCTCTATTTGTTTTTCAATGGCTCTGCTCACACCCTCTTCATAAGGGTGCTTATGATTACCCAGATGAATCACACATCTTGTAGTGTTGAAATGATCACTAGGCACACAATAGTAAATTATTGCATGACACAAATACACACACTCAGGCATTTGTGAGCAGTGCTTGCAAACTATATTACCATGTTGAAGCCCTACAAGAACAACATGACAAATTTGTTTCATTCTTCCTTTCCAGTGTGTTTCATTTTGATAATGTAGTCTCAAGTAGTGAGGACAATCAATATTGATGCACCGAAGGTGTCCAAGACAACGACTCAAGCGCACAAGACCATCAAAACAATCTGAGCTGCATGTGACGTACTCCATCCAAGAGTGACCATCATACTTCGGCTCCATTCCATGCATTGTTGACTTCTCTTCACAAGGCGGGAGCTCAAATGCAATGTACCCATCGTAAACTTTGGGCAGTTCTTCAACTTTAACAATCTTTGTAGCACTTTGCATAGCGACATGCAAGCTACTATTTAAGGGAAGCTGTTTAATCATATCAATGACACTGTGAGTTTTTGGTGTTTCAGTAGGAATGAACTCAACAGAAGTAGGAGTCTCATGTAGAGCAATATCAATAAAAATCTTATAGAATCGATGTATTTCTGCATCAAGAATAAATCCTTCTTCACCAGTGGAGAGTAGAACAATCTCAAACTTTAAATGTTCATGGCTGAGTGACAAAGGCTTAAGTGAAAAAGGCACCCCTTCTAAGTCAAAATACTCCTCAACAAGATTAAGCTTGATTTCCACAAACCTGCTTTGAAAATCAACACTTAATTATGTCTTGGAGAAGGACCATAGATGGTGATGAATCTACTCATGGTTGATATGGGTAGAAACAAGATGATTGCAGAAACAAGAAAAAACCGGTAGGTGATAGGTGATTGCAGATACAGGCAGGTGATTGCAAAAATAGGTTCAAAAACAAGTGATTGTAGAAACAAGCTGGTGATATGTCGAAACGGGACGACAATAAAAACAGTGCGTTGAACCAACTGAAGGGGAATTCTAGTGAAACCGTCATGAATGCACCTCTATTTTATGAATGATCACATAATTTTAAAAATTTGATGCACTAAATCTTGCCATCATAAAAATAATGCTAAACAAAAGAAGGCTACAGACTAGATCTCTCTCTCTCTCTCTCTCTCTCTCTCTCTCTCTCTCTCTCTCTCTCTCTCTCTCTCTCTCTCTCTCTCTCTCTCTCTCTCTCTAGTTCTCCATCTCTCACTCTAGAAAAGGCCTGCCCATAAAGGTGGACTATTCCCAACAAAGGGAGGAGAGAGAAAAGAGAGTGGGAAATCTTCACATAATGAAATTACAGAGGGACTAATATTGATTTGAATACCTTATATAAATTAGAGACTTGAAAAACACTCAATAAATAACAATCTAAATGTGGTACGCCTGCTTAGAACATTCTCATTGCAAGGCCCTCTCTCAAGAATAGAGTGAAGATGAACAAATAAAAAAAAACGACAAAGCCTCAGAGGTACATATCTCTTCTCCACTGGCTGCGCCATGCTCAAAAAAACACCTCAAATATAGGCTGCACCGGCGTGCCCTTCTTTTGGGGTGTTTTTTGAAATTTTGTTTTCCTTTTGGGTTGCGCATCTGCAAGTATTTCTTAATGCAAAACTTGAGCGGTTTTAGTTTTCAGTGTTTGGGTCGATTCAAGCATTTGAGACAACGTTTGGTTCAGATTTTCAAATTTGTATTACAGAAATTTGGCTTGATGCTATACTGAGAGAGAGAGAGAGAGAGAGAGAGAGAGAGAGAGAGAGAGAGAGAGAGAGAGAGAGAGAGAGAGAGAGAGAGAGAGAGAGAGAGATGCATGGTTAGTAACCCCGGGCTGCCCTTATCTGACCAAGAAAGGAAGGTTCGACCCTGTGATCGTGCTACAGAACATGCTCCGTGTTGCAGCCATTTTTCCGTTTCCTCATAGAAATGGCTGTGTCAAAGAGGGCTCTACATTTATAACTAAGGTTAAATTTCCAATTCGCAAGTAGTGATTGGAAAATGCAACAATTGTCGATTTTGGGGAGCGTAGATAAGCAGTACATGCAAGGAAAGGGTCAAGCAGAAGCCGTGGCAGAGGACAGCTTCCATAGTGACAATGAGTTCCATGAATGAGAAGACCTTTTTGTTATAAAACTGCTTTCCTACTTATACAATACCTAAGCAAGGACTTGGTGTATGGGTGAGAAGATTTTGAAAATGTAAAATTAGGGCAGGTCATATCAAACTGGACAAAATATAATTGTTTTTTATTGTCGAGGACGTTTGTTGGACGATTTTTTTCTGGATTGAGAGGGTTTTTGGTGGGAAGTTGGTGTGATCAAGAATGGGGGGAAAATTTTAGATTTTGGATTGTGTGTTCAAACTCTCCACCTCCTGATCAATCAGATCCTGTTTTGAGTGATCATCGTTTGTCTCTCTATTGATAGAGATATATTGTAGGCATCTTAAGGGCGACCTGATGTTGGATGAAGGTAAACAATTGTTGAAAACCCAGATTAGGACGGGCAAGTAGCTTTGCGTTGTCCGTAACTAGAAAAAGTGTTGAGTAATTCCTGAGATTGTTGTTGTTTTTGCTTTTATTAGGCAAAGTGAGGATGTAGGTGTAATAGCAGTGTTGTACAAATCGGGTAAGAGGAAGGCCCTTGAAGACCTAGGCTATTTCATTGTGGGCAATGTGGGCAACCAATGGAGTGATCTTTCGGGATACTTGGTGGGGAGCAAATACGCAGTTATTTCCTTGTACTCTCTTTAGCACATACGCACAGATTGTTAATACAAACATTAGAATTTGTAAGGGTGGGTCTACTGTAGGATAGCCTAATTGAAATGGTAGCTCCATTCAAGTGTTGCCTCATGTGAGTGTTTTGGCTTGCATAATGTCTTGGCTCACGAGTGTATTAGCCTGCAAAATGCAAAAAAAAAACCTCAAAAGCAGGGTGCACCGGCGCGGCCTGTTTTTGGGGTGTTTTTTTGCATTTTGTTTTTTTATACAGGCTGTTTTTTCGATCGAGGTGAGAGGTTGTTCAGGTGTCCCATTATATACACTTGCATTTTCTTAGTGGAATTTCCTCCTCTAATACCCTTCAAAGAACCACTCAGATTGGCAGGCACTTGCTAGGAAAGATTGCTGCTCTCCATACTCTTTGAAGAATTGACTTGACCCACAATTGCATTCTGGACAATCGTCCTTGAATTCCTCCTCCCAAGGCCTTTCCATGAAGCATCATGTGTTGGGTTTGAATTTTGGAGGACTTGCTTTGTTGGACTGCCCCCAAAACTCCTAGCATTGGAGGGAACCTTTACAGAATCATCCTCCAATGTAAAGGTGGTTATTGACTCAGAATCGCTCCCCTGTTGGACCTCGTTTTGACTCTCCCTCTCTTCCATGATCTCCTCTATTTGACTTGCAATCTTCATTACAGTGTTCAAAATAGGGTATTGCTGCCAATAAATGCAAAGAAGATGCTTTTCGCTGCATAATTCCTTTCCACATAGCATTCATTCGTGAATGGATATTCTAGTTAGAGGTTTTCGTATCACATTTTAGCTGACTGGCCTCAAGATTTTAGCTGACTGCAAGATTTTAGTGGCTTCTCGTCCATGTTTTTATTGATGGCTTAGAGTAGGATATTCTATGTCAGATTTTAGTTGACTGGCCTCAAGATTTTAGCTGCCTTAAATGTAAGTTGGCTTCCGGTTGCTTGCTCATGATATCTTGAGTCATTTCAGATAGCAGAGTTACTTTCATCTACCTTTGCTTAATTATGCACGGGGCCTAATTGTGTAGAATCTAATGGACAATGAAATGCTTTCCAACTGCTGTTGGTGTATGGCATGTTGACTAGCATCCCGGGGCGGTCACTTTTTAGAATGTGTATGATATCAGATGAGCTAACCGGAGAGGATTATTAAAAGACCAAAATGTATAAAAATGTAAACTTTTATGTATACATTAGAGGGGGGTGGGGGTTTTTTAAATAGGCTCACAGTGTAAGTATAGTATGTATATTGGGGTAATATTAATTACCTCTTGAACGCACATGATATAGGGATCTTTTGATAAGTGACTGCCCCGAGACTAGCATCCTAAAGTTTTAGCATCTCAACGGCATTCAATTGAAAGCCAAGTGTTGCCTGCAACTGTTCATTTCTATAATAATAAAAGTATAATAAAAGCTATAATATATTAGATTATATTGGTGATCGTGTCATATAATTTCTCTCTGTTTGAAATGCAATAGCTTGTTAACAGATTAGTAGAAACTACATGTATAAATGCCAGTATAAATGGCCTGCAAATTGCAAAAAAACACCCCAAAAACATGGCGCGTTGGCACGGCCTACTTTTAGGGTGTTTTTTTCAATTTGAGATGCTTTTTTAACAAAGACTTTTTTACTTGTGTCTCTCTACAGTCCTTCGGCTGTTGCTGGGGGTTGTAAGCGATTGAGGAAAACCAGATGTTCATCTCAACTTAATGTAGACTCAATGCAAGAGGAGAGTCAAGATGACACTTCATTGCAAAATGATGTTGATGAAGATATTGAGAGCCAAAATTTGGATGCTTCAGGGGTTGTTCCACTTGATGAAAGGATTGCTCAACAAGAGGCAAGTATGATGATTGTCCCTTATGTTGTTAGTCCAGAGGTACAATCTGTAGAGCAATCCAATGAAGAGAACAATAATTACATGAACATGGGAGAGGACATTCGTCAGAAAACAAGGATGTTCAACTGTCACCATTGTCCACCCATTCCTCTTTGTAGACTCATTCCTTATGCAAGGGTTAGGGGTCTTCGTGATGATCTTTCGGTCTTGAAAATAGCATTTGATAGAGAAGGTTATGTGGTAGAGAAAGGAGCATTTATTGTGTCGATTTGGACAAGGAACAAAGAAGTTTCAATTGTGGATGAATCAATACATAGAGATTGGGATCCTATTTGGCATGAGGTTAACAAAGAGTTTGAAGATGACCTCATTCTTAAACCGGAACTTCAGGAACTAATGGGTCACATGTTTTATGTTTGGGAAGGCAACCACCGTACAGTGGCATGGACATCTGCTATTAAATAATGCTTCAAAGAAACAAAAGTGAAGCATTTTCGTGTGCTTTGTACTATTATTGACCCTACTAGGGTTGGTGAGATTGCCCTTCTTACAAGTTTATAGAGGATGAACTAGTGAGTCCCCTTCTTCCTCTGTTTAGTTATTATACTTCTCAAGTTTATTTATGTTTATGTGAATTTATCTTGCTTATGAACATGTAGTTTGAATACACATGCCTTGGTGACCACAACCTTGAGGGATGAACTAGTAAATTGTGAAAATATTTGTTCTGCTGATCATGGGGAGTACCTCAAAGACCTACCTGAGAGAGATAGAATGTTGATTTCACGTATCAGAAAGAAGAGTACCAAAGGTGTTGAGCCCTGGTATCCCCTCACACGTAGATATCTCGGAAAGCTAGTTTTTAATGTAAGTTTTATGTAGTATATATTTCTAGCATGAATTTAGTATTCCTTAATGTAAGGTTCTCACAATGGATTCGACTCCTTCCCTTAATGTAAGGTTCTCACAATGGATTCGACTCCTTCCCTTATTTTTCTAGGTGCAAATAAGTAAAGCATTAAACAAGAAGGTTGAAGATGCAAGACCGAAAATGTCAGATGAAGATTTTAAATTGCTTGAAGAGAAGGAGAATGACGAGTTGGCTTCAAGATATGGTGATAGGATTGGAAAGGCGAGCCGTTCTCAATGAACAACTGTGTGTGTATTTACTTTGTTTAGATAAATTATTGAATTCACTAAGTTAATTTTAGATCGTTAATATTGTCGATCCCAAGCATGGAGATACTTGGCGGTCAAAGGTATGGTCTCTCAAATGGGGGCCCAAAAGATTTTCAACGCTTGAGAAATTGAATTTTTGGCTTTATGTGATGTTCAAATGGAGTAAAAAATCTTTCGGCTGACTTTGTTGGAGGCAAACAAAGCCACAAGATCTATGACGTATGGTCTTGCACGAGGGGATCATCTTTATAGACAGTGAGTTCCTAACAATTTTTTATGATCGTATACATTGCATGGTTTATAGGCTAACAAAAATAATACATGAAATTATGTTTTTTTCTTAAAGTTGGCTTAGAAGAGAAGTTGTGCTTGAGAAGATATACCATAAAGCTAGGGAGGTGCTGGTCGATTTTATGGATGTGCCGGGAGGGGTGATTGTGCCTCTTGATCTCTCTCTATTTGACTACTATGAAGAGGTGAAGATAGAGATGAGGACACATTTGTTTCCTCTTGAGGTTTGAGGAGAGCCAAAGGAGAAAAAGAGCAATGATAGACCTGTCAAGAAAGAGGATATGATATTGAAAGCCTCTATGAGGCTACTTTTTAGGTGAAGATGTGTGAATGAATTTACTTGATAGTTACTTTAATTTCATAATGAAGATAAAATCATGTTTTTGATAATTGTTTCATTGTCCATGGCAGGTACTTTGTTTGCTTGCAAGAAAAAGGTCATGTGCCAAGTATTCCAGTTAGGGCAAAGCAATGGCTTTTGACCCTAAATGAAGAGACTTGTATGTACCCACGTGCTATGCATCAATGTACATGATGGGAGCTTGACAATTGTCCATGGTGGATAGATCTTGAAGGAGGTCATGTATTGAATAGAGAGAAGGAGCTCTATTCACAAATATCAACAATGGTTCCAAAAGAAGAAGTGGACCAAAGAAAGAGTTGTATAAGTGATGTTTTGAATCATGTATTATGTCTTGTAATTTGCCTTGTTTTTTAAAAATGTAAATATGATTTGTTTGTGTTCAATAATGTTTTGTTCTTTATTCTAATGTTGTGTAGATAAACAAAAAGAGAAGCATGTTGAGAAACAAAGGATTGATGTTGAAAGCCAAAAGTCCTTTGATATTTCTCATCATATGGAAGACTTGGAAACAGAGGATTGCACTCAAGGTTTGAATTCCAAGATCCACATCTATTTTGATTCTTTAGTAAATATTTTAATAGTGTTTATATACACATGCACTCACACACATATATACCTACTTACTTGTGTATGTATACATACATATATAAATGTCTCTGTATGCATGTAAGTACTTTTATATATATATATATATACACATATCATGTTTCTGCATACATTAGTCTATGTGTGTATGTCTCTCACGTATCCACGTGATGTCTGCATTCATGTGTGCGAGTGTGCACACATACACAGAGACTCTCTCTCTCTCTCTCTCTCTCTCTCTCTCTCTCTCTCTCTCTCTCTCTCTCTTTCTCTCTCTCTATTCTCTTATCCATATGTGTTTTGAGAGGAAAACCTTATTGATATCATGCTCTTGTGATCCTGAAGGGAATTCTCTTAACACTAGAATGGTAACCTAACACGACATAAAAGTATCCTTTCAGGGTTTTGGGAAAAAATTCGAAAACCATAGTAGATCCACTCATTTTGAAAAATCCTTTCATGAGCTTATAGTTCAATAAGTACTACATATGGAAAAAATGAGAAACTTGTAATTTTTCTCATCCCTTGGTCACTACAAGCCTCCAAAGTTGATGGACCAGTGCATTTTGCCCAAAACAACAATTTCTTACGGTTGATTGCATATAAATAAGAGTGGAGATTTTTGTAGGACATGAGATAGAATGCCCCGTTAACTTCAATGGGTTGGTGACCAAAACATATGGTTGCTTTTACCTCACTAATTGTTTTTTGGGCAAAAAAAATAGGTACAAAAAAGTTGCATTTTTTCCATTCTGCGGACCTATCATCAAAGTTTCTATAGTCACGCTCAATACAGATACTATATACATGTTTTCTTAGTTCCCTTTGGGCCTCTGGATTCAAAAGGAGCCATGGAGCATGTCAAAAGGATAATGGATCTCTTACAATTGGAACCTTGGGGGAAATGATAAAGTGCTAAATACAACAAACATGAAAAAACTGGGTTTAGCATTATGACCTCTAGAAACCCATAGAAACTAGTCAATATCTAGCCAAGTTTATAGTCTATGATTAGATATGGTCACTACCTACAAATTACACACAATTGGCCTAAGAAAGTAGCAATATTGAGAAAGTTATACTTGCTACTCTAAAATGTATCGTATTCTTCAACAATCAAAAAATTCAACCATCATCATATACTATGCTATATAGCATATTAGGTCCCCCAAAACTCAAGGAATATTAGCTTTATGTTATACATTACACTTACACAATCAAAATTGAATTTTGATATCAAGAAAGCCACCAAAAAAATCATAAAAGTGCTAATTTTGCCCAAAAAACAGGATTATGCAATTCTTGTAAATTGGTCATAACTTTCAATTTTAACACTTAGCTCTCCCTAGAAGCATCAAAACATGTTGAGAACTATGAAGGCCTAACCTCTAGCCATCTAAACCTCACAAACATGAATTTTAGAGTGGTATAGTTGCCACAAATTGGAAAAAAGCCAAAAACAAGACCCGTTTTTTCACACCGTTTAGGTTCAAAAATGTTGTGCAAGAGTAAGGTTAATGGTGAGATCGATACTCAAAAAAAAATGCTAAGTCTTTTTCAGCTCATAAGGCAACTTTGTGGATATATACAATCTAGAAACTCATTTTCATACTCTGCAAATAATTCAAGCAAAATGGTCACTTAACAGGACACAAAAGTGTCCAAGGACATAAAAGTGTCCTGTTACCATTCTAGTGTTAAAGGTCAAAAGAGGCTTTCCAAAAGGACTACACAATTTATTTATCTTGCAGCGCATTGTTTGGGGTACACGCCTCATGTTAAGAATCCCAAAAGCATTGTAGTGGTTGGTGATTACATCATCATTGGGAAGGATTTTGCGGGAGGAAGAAAAAATGATACCTTCTATAGTGTGCACGAGTTCATCAAGCAAAATAAGCCTTCAGGGGTTAATTATACAAAGAGTGGAAAAGCTATGGATTGGGCAGCTGACTTCATTTTCCTTGACTTGCCATTTGGAGGCACTCAAGGTGGTGACGATCCTTGTCCCACGTGGGATTTTGTTTTTGAGGACCATGTGCGCTATGGGATTGCTTTGGCAGCATCTACTTTGGAAGACTTGGGATGGTTATTGGTGATGGCCTCTATGGCACGTATTTGTTAAAGTTAATAGTTGTTCACATTTATGTTTATTTTGGCTTCTACTTATTGAAACTTTTCTAAGACGGTGAAATTATATTATTGGTGATTCCACAATTGGGTGGATTGAGCGCTATGTTCGCGTTTACGATTTGGAGATAGTGAGACGAGTGGTTGTCATTCACCATTCTATATATGGATACAAGGAGATTGGTAGTATTCGCACATATGTGAGTATAGTGATGATTATATTACGTTCAAATGCTCAAAACTACATGTGTTTCTTAAATTAAGGTTTAATTGAATATTATTATCTTTTGTTGCTAGTGTTCTACGTCAATGCTTTTTATGGTTCGACGTCGAGCTACAGATCCTCCTATTTTCATTGCAGAGAGTACACCCCTCTTTGAGTCCTTCGTCATGCATCCTTTAGATACCCTTGCCTATCATTATCTTTCGGATGATTTGCGTGCTTTGGACCCCGTCGGGCAGCAGTGGCATGGGGGACTAGAGAGGAGTCAAATGCTCAAAACTACATGTGTTTCTTAAATTAATGTTTAATTGAATATTATTATCTTTTGTTGCTAGTGTTCTACGTCAATGCTTTTTATGGTACGACGTTGAGCTACAGATCCTCCTATTTTCATTGTAGAGAGTACACCCCTCTTTGAGTCCTTCAGCATGCATCCTTTTGATACCCTCGCCTATCATTATCTTCGGGATGATTTGCCTTATTTGGACCCCCGTCGGGCGGTAGTGGCATGGGGGACTAGAGACGAGTCATACATTTTTAGAATGCTTGTATACCTGTACTGTCGTCCAGGTGGTGTGTGCATTGAGATGGGATGTGGTACTGCACCTATTCTTAAGACATGCATGAACACTGGTAGAGTATGTGCATCTATCGATGTGGATACATTCTTGATGACCACGTATGTAGAGACTCTCCTTTTGGCTTACATGCAACAAGGAAGCCATGATGATGTTAGTAGGCCGCAGGCAGATGATGAGGTGGATCCACTTGCAGGTTTCAATCCATATGACTAGTGAGGCCCTTGTCTCTTGAGACTATTACTATTATGGACTTCTTTAAAGTGTGGTTTGTTTTTATGTGATGTTTGGTTTGTATTGCCATGTTTAATTATGCTCTTGTTTTGTCGCAGAGTGACATTTATGTAAAACTCATTGGTTTTGGAACATAGTGGCTTCGGTTATGTTATGTTCTTGGATGTTATGTTGTTCATATGTTAATCTTCTCCATTTGTATGGATTTTCTGTTATAGAAATGTATTGCCAACTCTAGGTAAATAGTAGTATTTCAATATATGCTTATGTGATGTTTGGCTTCTATTGCCATATTTGGATATGCTTTTGTTTTATCATGGTTGGTGACAATATGTGAAATACTCACAATTTAGGGGAAATGTTATGTATTAGATGTTATATTTGAATATGTTAATTATTGTTTTGTATGGATTTCTTGATATGTATTAAGATCTCGTTTGTTCCTTCCATGCAAAGTCAATTTCCCGTGTATGC
This sequence comes from Adiantum capillus-veneris, assembly GCF_014529385.1. Taxonomy (NCBI): domain Eukaryota; kingdom Viridiplantae; phylum Streptophyta; class Polypodiopsida; order Polypodiales; family Pteridaceae; genus Adiantum; species Adiantum capillus-veneris. The sequence goes on along the minus strand of NC_140956.1, from coordinate 87,811,997 downwards.
CGAAGCAATGGCAAAGAGCATGTGTAGAGACAAACGATTCGACATGGAACGGGAAGAGCGCCGCTCCATTCGAAACCTTTACATCGATGATGAATGCGAATCATTGTAAATTACTGTGACATTTTGTTTCATTGATCGTACATGAAATCCTTATTTTCAACTATAATCTGTTATGTCTTTTTTATAACAAAACTTTAGTATCCAAGAGTCTTCCATTTAAATGTGTATTGTTATTGTTGCAATCTTGCATTCTCTCTCTCTCACACTCTCTCTCTCTAGATATGACATTAGGGTGTATATAAATAAACAATTTATTTAGGCATTCCATTCGTATTGATCAATGTAGTATGCATCCTCTTGTAGGTAAAGTTCTCTATGTCCTTTTCAAGTAACAAAATCGATTCTTGTTAATATGTATTCGAGAACGGAATAGGAGCATGTATTGAAGTGACTCAGACCACCTTGTCTAATAGAAGTACCCTTCCGCCAAGACCTACTCGGAAACTAGGATCGCTCGGAAAACCTCGCTCGGAGAACGGTAACACTCCTCGCACCCACCCTGTTGCATCTACTTCACACTGCACCACAATGCTTCACAATCCGTTATTGTGTATAGAAGATGCCTCCTTTTATAGGCCAAAAGGGCTACCATCACTCATGAGAGGCATCTGTGTGTAGCTTCCCTTGTGTTGATAAGTCCAAATTGGATCCTCCAATCCGTCCATGTGTGGCCGCCCTTGAGAAGACAAGTTCGTCTTTGAAATCAGACCCACCGGCCAAACAACCGGCTGTTTTCCAACCACTTTTCGATCGCCATTCGGCCATAATATTCCGAAAAAAGGAATATTCCGACAAAGCTAGCCATGAATATTTTGGTTTCCGACGAGTGATTTTCTTCACGCATTATGGCTTCTGTTCATAATGGGGGCTTTACAAATGTACATTTTTTAAAACAGAAAACTACAAGGAATAAATCAGGCTCCATACTTAACAATCAAGAGTGGAGAAACCTCTCTTGAACGTTGCCTGTCCTGCTACCCGTATGCCCTCTCTCTTTGCCCATCCAGTAAACTCATGCTCAAGAATTGATGCATATCGCCTAGCCAGAGTGTGGTGACCAACCATGATGGTTCGGTAATTCTCAAGAAGCATAGGATCTCCCGACTTGAAGATAGGCACAATAGTGGACAAACTCCAAGTGTCACAGAAACCCTCATACATGTCTCTATTAAACATCATAGCAAGAGGCTCTGCAAGCATATCTCTGGCATGGACAAAGTGCTCTGCTACCAGACCATCATGATCCTATCCTCTTGTTGTCTTCATCTTCTCAATGGCTTTCCTTACCCTCTCAGCAGTAAAGAAAGTACATGTTTTTGGGCATGCCTCTGGAGGGTCAGGCAAAGGTGGCTACCCCGATACTGTATAGAGAGAGGTAGCATATTCCCCCCATGTCTGTGGAAGTGATAGCTGACGGTGGAGAGTGCTCATTGAAAAGCCTCCATGCCTCACTAGAGTCCTGACTCACAAACAACTGATATAGATCACGCTCTGATTGAGATAGGTAAGCCCTCTTCTTTTGTCGCACTAGGTGGCGGAAGATAATCCGTGATTTTCTATGTGTAGTAGTACCCATGAGAACCTCTCTCTGTAATCTGATCCTCTTCTCTCTACACTCCTCATCATACCAACTGTTCTGGGGCATGCTCCCAAATCGTCTACGTGTAGGTTGGCTGTGGGGATATGCCTCTGATGCTGTATCATGTAGCATCTCTGTCAGAATTTGGGTGATCTCATCTAGTGGTCGTCTTGGCTCCGAAGTGCATACCTGCCTATATATCTCATCAGTGTACACGTGATCCGTCTCCCTCATGAAGGTATATCGAGTATGTGTGGAGGCCTCTCCAAATGGAGCTGTGTATAACTGGAACGATAGAGTGAAAGACAAGATAGCATGATCAACTGCTATCCCAACTGGCCTAGTTCCCACCATGAAATCTTGAAAGGAAGGAATGAGTCCTGGTGGAGCCATAACATAATCCACTGTACTAGCGCCATGACAATGTGGAAAGCATGTAAAACCACCAGCTCCAAGGAATCTCTATAGGCCATTCAAAATGGCCAATCCATTAGCAATCCCCATATCAATCAAGTATCTTCCATACTCAGTGTGCTCCTCATCCTGTGATAATCTAGACATGCCCATTTTTGTAATATCAAGTTCCAGCATCAACTCCTCTGAGGTATCATAGAATACTGTTTGGTGATGGGCAGTCCTAGAATTGAAATCCCCCAAGATAATAATGTCGCCATCTCTGGAAAACTCCCATATATCATCATCTAAAATAGAGAAGGGGAGCTCTTACAGCGTGGCCTAGAGCAGAGACAGCCGACGTGCACGGAGGAGCGCCTACGGCAGCCACTCATCTGGAGCCCCATGGTTAGCACTCAGAGAGGCCACTTGAATGGTAGTCGGCCTCATGTTTCCTGGGGTCCCATGGTAGCAAGTCCAGCGCGCTCTCTAGGTGACTGGCTAGAGTTCACAGGTTTGTTAGAGGAGGTGGAGGGTTTCCAGCTACTACAAGGCATGAGAGGGGTGCAAAGCATGTGTCAGGACATCTCAGAGTCAGTTCCAGCTGAGTGGCTCACGTCTCTCGAGACAGTAGCACCCCGGTGGATAGGAGCCTTCGCACGAGTGGAGGTTCTCATTTCAGTCAGGGCCTGCTCAGAGTCTGTCTCAGCCCTATTCTTCGAGCTTCAGAGTGGGGGACGACTACAACGAGTTGCAGTAGAGGCCCCGTAGGTAGCAAAGTGTTGTTTTCAGAGGATCCGAGTAGTGGGCATCAGTGGGTGGACCTGCGTCATAGACCCTGACCCAGCGATTCTTGAGACAGGACACTGGAGGCTATGGGCTTGGGAGTGTTGTCTGTTGGCACGAGTACAATGGGATCCTGGTGAGTGGCTATGGAGGGACCCCTTCTCTTATGCAAACCACCTAGGAGTCCCTCTCTTTCAGTACACTGTTCGACTGGGACGTCATATACTAGCAACACAGAGAGAGGCCCTCCCTGCTGCAACATGTCATTGGCAGGAGGAGGGTCTCATAGTCGAGTTCTTGGCAGACTTTTGGGAGAGGTTGTGGGACTCTAGATAGCCGAGGCGAGTCACCTTGTTTCATTGGCTGGTCACACACAGAGCCACAACAGTAGGGAGCTCACTAGTGCATAGTGGTCTCTCGGCCACATGTGCAGTTTGTGACCATTTGGTGGAGAGTCAGCATCACTGTCTTTGGGACTGTCCCTTGGCCTAGCAGGTGTGGCTATGAGTTCTTTGGATGATGCATGCTCTCTCCACGGCTCAACAGTACACTTGGGGGGTAGCAGCTTGGTCCACCCTCACGGGCCCAGCACTTCAGTTTGAGCTATCTTCCACCAGCAGGATGATAGCGATTCAGGGGCGGCGACCTACACTCCAGCCTGCTACAGAGCTTACTCCACAAGAGTGGTGCAGTGAGAGAGAGGAGTGTTGGGAGCTCATCCGTGGCCTGACACTTTGGTTCATCTGGCGGGCCCGCTGTTTCCGCATCTTTGAGGCTCGTCCTATTCCACCAGTAGAGATTGCTCGTGACTTTTGGCTAGAGCTGATCCATACTCTCAGAGGACAACTTGAGGGACTACAGGGCAGCTCCGACTGCATGCGGGAGGCCGCGAGGCTTTCCTTCGACTCTGGCGCCCTGGGCCTTTCTACACCATAGTCCAGGGGGTGCTCAGATGGCACTAGTGTCCACTTGTGTGGCTCTTCCCTCCTCCCATCTCTTGATTTAGCCTCATTGTATATATGCTGTTTTTTCATTGGGAGAGTCTCCCCATCATGCTTGTTGTAGCCCTCTCTTGCAGAGGTGGTTGTAGCCCTATGGGCAGTTTTCATTAACTAATAGAGGATCTCTTTCTCGGAAAAAAAAAATAGAGAAGGGGGATTTTCCTCTAGGTGATGCATATACTGACGTACTAGGAGGGAAATAGCAAATAGCGATATAGAGATATCTGCATGTCTCTACCTTCACTCTCACCTACATGTACCTAGCATGCCTCCAAGCTACATGTATCAGAGACTGTAGCTCCTCCCTAAATAAGACTGCCACTCCTCCTAAACCTCATCCTCTACGCTCTGATCAAGTCTCCTGTCTGCAAGTTGTCTCTCATATGTATCCGTCACATGGGGCATGTCTTGCCCCGGGGCTTGATGTGTCTCGAGTAGAAAATGATGTCTCTCCCTGTGAAACTATCCTCAAAGGCCCCTACATCAAGGCGCAAATATCCATTACAATTCCATGTAGCCACTCTCAGTGTGGTCCCACAGGTCTCGCACTGTCATGCGAGGCGCTTCTCTAGAATAACCACTCGTCAATCCCTGTAGAAGGCCACTTTTCCCTCTCTTGAGTTGTCATTATCTTGGGTATAAATTCTTTCATATGAGCAAGCTATGTGAGTGTGAGGTCATCTCCAAGGAATATGCCCTTTTTCTTTAGTGTAGGATGCTTCTTCAAGAAGTCCTTCTTTGAATCCATGGATGGGAAGTGCATGATTAGAGCTCTTTCTTTTCAAGTCTCCCCATTTCCTTGTGTCTTCTTCCCTACCCTCCATGCCTTTGTATGAGTAGCGTCCCTACTCATCATGCGGAGAAGTTCTTTGACTTCCCCTTCCACATCATCTTGGTCTTTTAGAACTGTTATTCGTATGTGCAAAGCTCCAGTCTTCCTTTGCTGCTCTTCTTCTAAAGTCATATTGATGATTGTAGAAGTGGGGATAGATGTGTTTTCTTTCCCTTTCCTTTTCTTAGAGACTTCTATCCATTTCTAGGCCTCATCCGCCTTCTTTTATGTCTTCGTGATTAATCCATTCATGAAGATGTCTTTGCCCCTCTGTTTCTCTTCCTCTTTGATCATCCATTCCTGTTCCTTTATGACCTTGATTTCCTCTATCACCGAGGGCTGGAATTCATCTTCCTCTAGTCCATTGCTTGCTCTATCAGCAAGCTCTCGCTTGAGGGCTAAGACCTCTTCTTTGAGTGCTTGTGAATCTCCCTTAAGTGCCTGTATCTCTATGTGCAGGTCCTCTTTCTCCTTCCATTGCGTGCCTTCGTTGAGGAACATTTGAAGAAGGTTCGCCTTCTCCTTCCAACATACTTCCATCTCTGCTTTCCATTCCTTCATCTCCCTTTCCACTTGTGTTATCCGCTTGTTTGTAAGCATGAAGGTCGCCTTCGTACAGGACTTGCAAACTGGTAAGGCGCTCATGACCTCCATCGTAATGGCCCCTGTTGCACAAGCCCTCAGTTATGCTCATGTTTAGTAACATTGCTGAGTACTGATGGGGTTCTACTGCTCCAACCCACACTGTCTAAACGCGATGGCGACCTGTTGTGCAAACTGTCCGAGGTCTGCTGCAAATAGACCCACCTTGTCGTGACCTGCTACGCAAACTATCCTAGGTCTACTGTGCAAGCACATTGAATGCGAATGGTCTAGAATGCTGACGGTGTTGTGGAATTGCGGGTACTGACAGTAAGGCTAAATACTGATAATGGCGGTGATGATGGGCTGAATTGCTGAAGTACTATATGCTGTGTGTTGAATGTGAGGTTCTGATGGAAGGCTGAATACTGAATGTAATGAGGGTTGAATGCTGAATGGCTGAAAATGATGAGGTGCTAGAGATGTACTACGATGAAGTCCTCCTGAAGGGCTAAATACATTGCTCAATACTGAACGACTGAATACTGATGTTGTGATGATAGCTTGCTACTAGCGAAGATCCACAGAAACCCCATGATGGAGTTCTGGCTGAAAATGCTGGCGGGTTGCTGCTCTTGGATTGATCATTGGAGTTCCCTAGTGCTCAGAAGAGGCCCCAAGGTTCAACGATGGGGGTCCAGTACTGAAGGCGAATCCAACGCTGGGCGAGTCCACAAAAAGGGTGCGCCTGCACGACCTGCTTCCCCTATGTTTTTGTAGCCGTGCGCGCTCAGCAGCCTGCCATGATCTCCCACGACCTTGCAAAACCTTCTCCCCTTGTGTTTCTACACCCCTGGCACTCAGCAGCCCGCCATGGTCTCCTACAGCCCTGCGCACTCAATCTGAGAGAGAGAGAGAGAGAGAGAGAGAGAGAGAGAAAGAGAGAGAGAGAGACTCCTAGGCCTCTGTCACAAAGTGATGACGTGTCTGCCCCAGAGCCGAAACCATAACTGTTGTTGAAAACCCTACATCTACATCCCTAACCCTAAAACTTGCAAACCCTAAAATTTGCCAAAAACCCTAACCCTAAAAACTATCATAAACTCTAACCCTAACCAGGGCAGCAGACTGATCCTGGATAAAGCGTTGACCATGCTGATGTGGCACCGTACGGCAGGCCCGGATTTTGCGGCACTGATTTTCAACTTTTGCGTTAGTTTTATCTACGCAAATTGAGCAGAAAGAGAGAGAATTCCACTGCTTTTATTTTATTAAAAGCCCTACAGAGAGAGAGCTTGTGAGAGAAAAGAGTTTTGGTTTATTTTTTTAAGCTTTTGGGGCTTTGCTTTTGGCATCCCCGCACCACTCTTTGGGCCAACATCTCTAGGCACGGAAATCCACCGGGCTAGTGCAAATATATTGTGATTTGTGAACTGTGTAGAAGTGGTTATTTGGTGCTGTCATGATTGATTATTGACTTCGAGTGTCCAATTTTGTTACAATGGTATCAGACCACGACCGATTTCTCTTCTACAAGAAATTTGATCCCATTTTTTTTTTCGCGGCACCTATGGTTTCAGACAAGGATCAGTCGACTCCTTCTGCATCCGGAGATGCAAGGAGAGATCACAACGAAGGCTCACGAGAAGAGTATGGCCCTCCTCGGCCTACTCATGCAGAGCATCGAGAGATGGAGCGCCGGCAGTTGATCAACGATGCAACAAAGATGATGCTCAATTTTGCCAAGGACCCGAAGATGGCAAAATATATGAGCAAGACCTCTTTGGAGGAGGTGCATACACAGTGGCAGAGAACCACAAAACACCCCCAAAACCCGCTCTCAAGAAACCTCTTGCTCCCAAGAAGTATACAGAGAAGGAATTAGAAGAGGTGGTTGATGCACGAATTGCTAAGCTTTTTGACGCGCAGAACAAAGCTAAAACGCACGGCAAAAATCAAAAGAAAGGCACTGACTTCCTGGGTTATTTGGGTCGTCAGTCGACATTTGAAAAGGCAAAGAAACAGAAGAAGCGTGTTCGATTTGAAGGAGTACCCAGTTCTTCTTCTTCTGACAATTCTTCTATCTCTGCAGATTTGAGCAAAGAAGACAGAAAAGGAAAAAAGCACTGTAACAAACTTGCACACTCCACATCAAGAATCAATCACGACAGCACCAAATAACCACTTCAAAACAATTCACAGGTCACAATAGATTTGCACTGGCTCGGCGGAGTTCCGTGCCTAGAGATGCATGTTGGCCCCAAAGATTGGCGCCCCTTTCAGTATTTCTTTTTGTAAACAATAAATAACTGGTGAGGTCTCACACTCTATAGAGCATCTGGACGCAGAGTCTGAGAGTGAAGCCTGAACCACTCTCTTGTACTTTGAACTGATTAATATGACAGGCATAAAGCACAGGGATTGTTACAGCCTTTACAGACCATCAGAGTTTGCGCTACTTCTTGTCACAAAAGCATCTTTCCGAAAAGTAGATGTGGTGGGTGAACATCTTGTCACAGTTTCACTTCCAGACTTTCCATGTTCAGGGACAGAAGAATGTGGTGACATATGCTTTGTCTCGGAAGCCGTTGGTTCTGGCTATTTTCACGATACATCATAGGAGCTTCGACGATATGGTCGACCACTAGGACACAAATACAGATTTTGCAGACGTTTTCACACAGATACTGGATGGGGAGACAGTAGCAGGATACTCCATTCGGGATGGCTACTTGATGAGAAAAACCATGTTGTGTGTTACACAGCTGTTGAGGGAAAAGTTTATATGACTGAATGCCACTGTCAACCTTTTACGGGTCACCACGGCATTGCTACCACCATGAAAGGGGTAGAGAGATACTTCTTTTGACCGAGACTCAAGAAGGATGTGGAAGAGTTTGTGCACAGTTGCTTGGTATGCCTTAAGGTCAAGTTTGAGAGGCATAAAGCACAAGGATTGTTACAGCCTTACCCATACCCACCCACCCCTGGGAAAGTATTGCAATGGATTTCATTTTTGATCTCCTGAGAACACAGAGTGGTCACCACGGTATCTGGACTGTTATTGACAGATTTAGCAAACAGGCTCATTTCATTCTAGTGAAGAAAACAATCAAGGCGGATCACTTAGTGAGAATGTTTGTGGCGCAAATTTTTAGATTACATGGCATGCTTGAGACGATTGTCTCTGATAGGGACCCCAGATTTACGAGTTTGTTTTGGAAGGCAATTTGGGAGAACATGGACACGCGGTTGCAGTTCTCGTCATCGTTCCACCCGCAGAATGATGGGTAATCTGAGATTACCAATTCAGTGATTCTAGATTTATTGAATTCTTATATCTCGGATCAAAAGACTCAATGGGAAAGTACTTACCTTTGGTTGAATTTGCCTACAATAACACAATACACTCTTCGACGGGTAAGGTGCCATTTCAGATTGTTGAAGGTGTTGTGAAGGTTCCACCCATCCTAAGCACGAAAGATAAGATTTTTGAAGCTGACGAGTCTACGTGCGACTTAGACATGGCTTTTGCCAAGGTCCGCGAGGCTTAGCAGAAATATCAAGAATGACAAAAGAAGGTAGCAGATCGCCATCGACACAATTTGAAATTGAAGGAGGATGATTGGGTGCTCTTGCGTTTTGAGAAGGCACGCCTGAGAAAGAAAAAGGGAAAGGAGAGGCTTTTTCCAAAGCTTAGTATGAGATACTACGGACCTTTCCAGATCTTTAAAAAGATAAATGATGTCTCCTTCCGCCGACTGAAACTACCTGATACTTGGAGGATTCACAATGCATTTCATGTGAGTCTCTTGAAACCTTTTAAAGGTGATGTGCCTGATGATGGGGAGCCTGATGAGAAACCCGAAGTGGACAAAAATGAGGAGATCCTTGTTCCTGAATAGATTTTGGCACATAAGGATACGAAGAATAAAGGTAAAGTCCGAAGGCGGTTCTTGGTTAAGTTCAAGAACTATCCTGCATTGGATGCAAAGTGGATGGAGGAGGAGGACCTAGCAGATACTCCTCATATTGTGAAACTTTACCTCGATGCTTTTGGTTTAGCATAGTCTACTCCAAATGGAACCCAGAATTCAGCTTGGCTCGAGATCTGGTGCAGTGGGATGCACAAGAGGGGAGTCACTCCACTCCTTTGTCAACATATACCTTGATTTAGATACTTGAGTCACTGATGTCTCTTTGACTTGAAATGGAATTCCTGATTATGATACTAATTTGTTCTTGACTTCTTTTAACTGCAAGAACTGATAGACAAAATGACTGCAGCATTTTGGTCTACTTGATCTCTAATAGACATGGTTGCAATAGGGGTTAGTCAGTCGGACATCCATGAGGTCCCGACTAGATCTCTGATGCGATTGCTAGGTACATTGCCAATAAATCATGGTCTAAAATCCGAATGAATGTTGAATGCCATGTGATGTCCTGTGATGTCTAGTGATGTGATTGTCGACTGGTACATGTGCTAGATGTGTGTTCCTAGTACGTAGGTACTAACAGTCAGTGTCTACTAAGACGGTTTATGGCCTCTGTCTGTTTTGCACGTGTAATCGAGGGCGATTACAATGCTTTCAAGAGGGGGGTATGTCACAAAGTGATGACGTGTCTGTCTGGGAGCCAAAACCATGAGTGCTGTTGAAAACCCTAAATCTGCAAACCCTAACCCTAAAATCTACCAAAAATCCTAACCCTAACACTAACCCTAACCCTAAAAACTGTCATAAACCGTAACCCTGACCAGGGCAGCACACTGATCCCGGATAAAGCGTTGACCATGCTGTCCTGGCACTATACGGCAGGCCCGGATTTTGCAGCATTGATTTTCAGCTTTTGTGTCAGTTTTATCTACGCAAATTCAGCACACAGAGAGAGAGTTCCACTGATTTTATTTTATTAAAAGCCCTTCAAAGAGAGAGCTTGTGAGAGAATAGAGTTCTGCTTTATTTTTTTAAGATTTTGGGCCTTTGCTTTTGGTATCCCTTGTAAACAATAAATAACTGGTGAGGGCTCACACTCTGCAGAGCATCTGGACGCAGAGTCTGAGAGTGAAGCCCAAACCACTCTCTTGTACTTTGAACTAATTAATACAAAAAGAAATACCGAAAGGGGCGCCAATCTTTGGGGCCAACATCTCTAGGCACGGAACTCCGCCGGGCCAGTACAAATCTATTGTGATCTCTGAACTGTTTTGAAGTGGTTATTTGGTGCTGTCGTGATTGATTCTTGACTTGGAGTATCGAAGTTTGTTAGAGCCTCCCACTGCCTGAGAGAGAGAGAGAGAGAGAGAGAGAGAGAGAGAGAGAGAGAGAGAGAGAGAGAGAGCATCAAGCACTGTTTGTCAAAAATGTATCTCACCTTAATATCGTGCCGGTTTCAATTTCAAAAATGTAGGCTAAGGGCAAGAGGAAAGGGAGAAATTCCGTCCAGAAATCAAGAAAAATAGTGTAAAAACATGAGAAGATAAACTAATTTTTAAACATTTCCTCTTCATAAAATCAAGAGGAAAGGAAGTTTGTATGTTTGGAAAAGTGAATTTTCTTGAAGACAGTTGGCACACTTCCTCTCTTGGGTCGCCGAGAGAGGAGAGAGAGACTACCCGTCTTGTCACAAATTGGTGACATGGCTGCCCAATACACACACACACACACACCCGCCCGGCCTAAAATGATGATGTGGCAGCCCGCGTACGAAAAAACACTGGTGTCGCACTAGCAGTATGAACCACAAATTTCGGCACGTTTTGTGGCGCGTTTTTCGACAGCTGGCGCAGCTTTTTCACTTGCATTTCTCCACGCAAATTGCAAGAGAGAGTAGAGATCTTTATTTTGAGAAAGCTTTTAATGGACAGCTTTTGGGGCTCTGCTTTTAGCATCCCTTGTAAACCTTTATAATAGTGGCTTGGGCTTTCACTTCTCAGAGCATCTGTACGCAGAGTCTGAGTGTGAGACCCAACCACTCAGTGTACTTTGTGCAACAGATTAATACAAAAAGAAATACCAAAAGGGGCGCGAGTCTTTGGAGCCAATATCTCTAGGCACGGAACTTCGCCGGGCCGTGTCGAATCAATTGTGAACTGTGAACTGTTTTAAAGTGAAATTCCTATCGTGTTGCAGTAGAATCTTGACTTGGAGTGTCCAAGTCTGTTATAGTGGTATCAGAGTGCGGTTGATTTCTCTTCTACCGGGAAATCCGATCCTTTTTCTAGCGACACTTATGGATTCAGAGAGAGATCAATGGACTTCCTCTACATCTAGAGATGCGGGAAGAGATCATGAGGAGTATGGCCCGCCTCGGCCTACTCAGGCGGAGCTTGAAGAGATGGAGCATCGATGATTGTTCGAGGATGCAACAAGGATGATGCTTAATTTTGCAAAGGACCCAAAATTTGCAAAATTTATGAGCCTAACCTCCTTCAACGAGGTGCATTTACAGTGGCGGCAAACCACATAAACACCCCTCAGACCGGCACTCAAGAAACCTCCTACTCCAAGGATGTTTACAAAGCAAGAATTAGAAGAGGTGGTTTATGCATGAATTTCTCACCTTTTTGATGCGCAGAACAAAGCAGAAAATCACGACAAAAAGAAGAAGAAATGCACTAACTTCCCGGGTTATTTGGGTCTTAGTCTACTTTTGCCTCGGCAAGAAAGCAGAAGAAGCATGTGCACGTAGAAGAAGCAGAAGAAGCATGTGCAATCTGAAGAAGTACCCATTTCTTCTTCTTCTGAAAATTCTTCTAGCTCCTCTGACTTGAGCAAAGAAGACAGAAAAGGGAAAAAGCGAAGCAAAAAGCAAAGCTTCGAAAAGGGCAAGAAAAACGCAAAGAACTCTAAATATCGCCCAGTTGTTGACAGTTCTACAGAGGACTCGTCTTCCAATAGTTCAAACTCTAACGACAAAAGCTTTTATGCAAAGAAGAAGAATTTTTATAAAGCCAACCAGTATGACTTTTTGGAGGATAAAAGCAAGAAAGTTTGAGAGTTTAAGGAAGGTGGACAATCAATTAAATTTGACACGTTTTTTGGATATCGAGATGCTTTGAAGGCTTTGGCCTTCATACAACAGTTTGACATAGCTATCTCTGGAGGGTGTTACTCAGAGCACTCCAAGATTCGGAGGTCTACCTCTTACTTCAAGGGAAATGCTCGAACTTGGTCATCCACGCTTCTATTAAACAAGACAATGCTCATTAAATGGCTGAAATTTAAAAGTCTTTTTATTTCTTCTAGGATGACTCGGGAGTACGAACGTGACATAAAAACTACTTGGAACCATCTTCGAATGACCAAGAAGGATACATTGGACGCATATTGCGAGAGATTGTGGAGCTCTTTTCTACGAGCCTCTTCATTTAAGAAGGTCTTGTTCAAAGAGCAAATGGAGTGGTTTACCTTGGGACTTCCTACAGAGTTCCGAGATCACTGCTTAGAGCAAAGTCATATTCCATTCAGGAACTAACGAGTCATGCAAAACGGGGTTTTTCCATTCATTCAGGCAGTTTGACCTATCCCGCAGATGAAATCATGATGCAAAGGACCGAACAGACTTCAAACAATGAAAGTGGAAAGAAGAAGTGCAACGCAGAAAAGAAAGACAAGGAAGCACGACCCAAGCTCACTCTTCGGGAGAGAGCTCTCTACATCAAAGAGGGGAAGTGCTTTGGATGCAGGGAAACTGGGCATATCTTCGTGAAGTGCCCTAAAAAGGCACTGAAAGAATAGAACGACAAGGATGAAGACAGGCTTGAGGGTTCGGAAGCAGCTGAGGAACGTGGACAAAAAGGCAAGGTGAAATGATGACTGGTTCCAGATTGCATGGGTACTAACCCAAGCACGATTGATGAGCGTACAAAACTTTGCCGAGCATCGGGCAAAGTGAAAGACCAAGAAGCCTTGATCTTCTTTGATGGGGGAGCCAAGGCCAACTTCATTTCACCTGAATTGGCGGTGCGGCTCAAGATCACACTCGATTGGATGGGACCACTAGCAGAGGTAGTTCTAGCGGCACTCGACAGGGACGTAGCCATTACACCTGTCATTGGCAAACTTTGGTTTCATTGTCAGCAATATTTGGGGCATGAGGAATTCTACATAATGCCCTTGGAAGGTTGTGATGTCCTCTTGGGAATTCCTTGGTACCATATGAACAACGTTGTGGTCGATTATCGGGTGAGAAAAGGGACTTTGACTACCAAGAAGGGCCGAACCATTGTACTTGATGTAAAATGTAAGGGCGAGTCTGTCCCTATTGTATCAACTTCGGCCGTTTCAAAATTAATGAAATCTAGTCTATTTGTTTACTTGATCTTTTTGAGAGAGTTGAATGAGCTTTAGTGAGGAAGAGGAAGAGTGAAGTACGTGCTTCAATATCAACAAGTACTTAACCGATTTCCAAAGATCATATCTTCCTCCTAATACGCAAAATTATCCCACTAAAAAGACAACAAAATGCCCGATTCTTGAGGTAGCATGTGTGTTGTATATAATACTATGATGAGTCACTCTCAACACTGGATGCTGAGACAACACAGAGGAGTCAAAGGTGAGAAGCCAAAATCCGTTGAGGTACAGCCTTCGTGAAGATGTCTGCTGCATTGTCCTCTATAGGAACATACTCTGTTGCCTTTTTCTATCTTTCTTGAAATTTTTGCAAAGCCTCTCGGACCTTGGCAAAAGCTGTGTCCAAGTCACACGTGTACTCATCGGCTTCAAAAATCTTATCTTTTGTGCTTAGGAAGGGTGGAACCTTCATAGCACCTGCAATAATCTCAAATGGCGCCTTCCCCGTCGAAGAGTGTATCGTGTTATTGTAGGCAAATTCCACCAAAGGTAAATATTTTTCCCATTGAGTCTTCTAATCTGAGCTGTAAGACTTCAATAAATATAGTACCACTGCATTAGCAATCTCAAATTGCCTGTCACTCTGCCGCCGGTGGAACAATGAAGACAACTGCAACCACATGCCAATATTCTCCCAAATAGCCTTCCAAAACAAACTCGTGAATCTGGGATCCCTGTCGGCGACAATTGTCTTGGGCATGCCATGTAAACTGAAGATCTGGGCCACAAACAGTCTCGCTAAGTGATTTGGCTTGACTGTTTTCTTCACTGGAATGAAATGAGCTTGCTTGCTAAATCTATGAATAACAGTTCAGATACGATCGTGACCACCTTGTGTTCTCGAGAGATCAAAAATGAAATCCATTGCAATACTTTCCAAGGGGCGGGTGGGTATGGGTAAAGGATGTAACAATCCTTGTGCTTTATGCCTGTCAAACTTTGACCTTCTGGCATACCAAGCAGCTGCGTACAAAATCGTCCACGTCCTTCTTGAGTCTCGGCCAAAAGAAGTATCTCTCTACATGTTTCAAGGTGGTAGCAATGCCACGGTGACCCGTAAAAGGTGGATAGTGGCATTCGGTCATAACCTTTTCCCTCAACGGCTGTGTAAGGCACAACATGGTTGTCCTCATCTAGTAGCCATCCCGAATGGAATATACCTACTATCTCCCCATTCCATATCCGAGTGAAAATCTCAGCAAGACCCGTATCTGTGGCATATTGATCGACCATATCCTCGAAGACTTTGATGTATCGCAGAAATAGCTAGAACCAACGGCCTTCAAGACAAAGCATCTACCACCAAATTCTTCTATCCCTGCACATGGACAATCTGGAAGTGAAACTGTGGCAAGATGTTTGTCCATCGCATCTACTTTTACGATAGTTGCTTCTGTGACAAGAAGTAGCGTAAACTCTGATGGTCTGTGAAGACAATAAAATCCGCTCCAAGTAGGTAATGTCGCCACTGAGTAAGAGCATGGATAAATGCCAAAAGCTCTTTCTCATAAATCTGTGTTGTCAATTCCTGCCTTGAGAACAATCTCCTCTCGCAGGAAATGACATGGCCTTCTTGCATTAAGACTGCACCCAGACTACGACCACAAGCATCACAATATACTTTGAATGACTTCTGCAAGTCCGGAAAAGTCAAAATTGATCCTGTAGTCAATTTCTCTTTCAATGTCTGAAAGGCAGTTACCTCTGTGGGTCCCCACGAGAAAGGGACTCCTTTCTGTGTCAAGATATGCAAAGGAGAATCATTCTCTGCAAACTTTCTAATGAACCGCCTGTAGTACAAACACAAGCCCAAGAAGCTTCTAACTTCATGGACGTTCTTCAAATCGGGCGAATCATGGATAGTCTCTATCTTGGTCGGGTCCATCTGCACTCCTACTGCGGAGACAATGTGTCCCAAAAAGTGTATCTCGGGTAGAAAAAATTCACTTTTCTTCGCATTAATCACCAACTTGTAATCTCGTAATACCTGAAAGACCTGTAGCAGATGTTCTTTATGTTCTGCATCATCCTTGGAGAAAACAATGATGTCATCAAAGAAAGTGTCAACAAATAGTCTGTACTCTTGAAAATTCATGTCCATCATCCGGTTAAATGTCGCAGGAGCATTGGTTAGGCCAAAAGGCATCACCAAAAACTCAAATGACCCAAAAGTCATCCAAAAAGTTGTCTTGTAGACATCTCCCGATGCGATTCGCATCTGATGATATCCACTCTTCAAATCGATCCTACTAAAAGAGAGGATCCCTGTAGTCGATCAAGAATATCATCGATCCTAGGAATTGGAAATCTGTTCTTGATGGTGATTTTGTTGAGAGCTCTATAATATATGCACATTCTCCAAGATCCATCTGTCTTCAAGACCAACTACACTGGAGAGCAGTACGGTGAAGTACTAGGCTAGACAAGAACCTTTTCCAAGAGGTCTTTCACTTCGTTCATAATTTCTTCGTTTTGGGCTCGGCTCACACGGTAAGGTGAATGGTTCGGTGGTGTGCTTCCAGGTATCAAATCAATGGTATGATCCTTAGGAGGAGCGGAACCTCACCTGGCAAGCCCTTGGAAAAGCAATGTGAGTGTGGAGAAAATATTGGCGTTCTTTATCAAGTTCAGACATATTTGTCCTATTCTCCTGAACCACGTACTAAACAACATCTCGCATGTCACTCCAAAACCACGTACTAAATACCTCTCACATGTCACTCCTCTAACACATGTCAATCTATGTTCTCTCTCTCTCTCTCTCTCTCTCTCTCTCTCTCTCTCTCTCTCTCTCTCTCTCTCAGTTGAAGATTGTCATGGAAGTTGTTGACGCTCTTATATGTTGTAGAGTCATGACAACCAAAGATGCCCAAGATTGTCTCCCATGTCACTATTGTCGAATTTGTTTTGCCATTGAAACATACATTATATATGTTGTTAGAAGTGCATATTTATAGTGCTCCATGTCTTAATGCTCTCTCTCTCTCTCTCTCTCTCTCTCTCTCTCTCTCTCTCTCTCTCTCTCTCTCTCTCTCTGCCCAAACACACACACAAGCTTTCTCTTTCAAATTTATGTTACTACCATTGCATTCGCTTCACTTTTGGTCCGAAAAACATTCGCTCGGTGTATGGTGAGACTCCACTCTAGGAGGTGTACTTGCATGTTCTCTTCTTCTTCTTCTTCTTCTTCTTCTTCTCTCTCTCTCTCTCTCTCTCTCTCTCTCTCTCTCTCTCTCTCTCTCTCTCTCTCTCTCTCTCTCTCTCGCTCAAGGATTTTGTGTTTATACGATTTGCAGTTATGTGATTGATGATTCTATTGCCCGTAGCATAGTATTTTGAGTATTTTGTAGGTCCTCTACATTCCCGATTGTTGCAGTGGTATTAGAGCTTAGGCTATGCTTTGATGGCTATGGAAATCCTTGTATACATAATATAACAATCAAAGCTAATCTTGTTTCCTTCTACATGTTCATTTTACCCTTTTGTTTCTTTCTAGGAAATGGACTTGGATATCTTTCTTAGCATATTTTTGTGTTTTTCTCTTTCATAGAGAAGAATAATAGAATATAATAATAAAGAAAAGGTCTTAAATTAAGATCATTAATTATTGTATGCATTGAAGAGCTTGTAGCTATGGCATTATGCATAAGAAAAATTAGAAAGAAAAGTAAAAGAAAATAATTATTTCCATTTATTTTGTTTCTCTTAGTGTGCTCCTCGTACGAAGGAATTCTATAGAGAAAATATGAAAGAGAAGCAATAGTACCAAAGAAAACAATTCCGATTCACCTATGAAATACATTCTCCGAGCTCGAATAGGATGATAAAGAAATATTAGAGAGATAGAACCTAAAGGAAATGAGTAGAAGAGGCAAGGAGAAGATTGTTTTATTTAAAAAAACATAAGACCAATGCCCAGGAGTAGTACTTGAGCATGCAACTAAGTTGATAAGTAAGAGGTAAAACATAAAAGTAGCGACAGACTTAGTCTTTATTCCCAATCATGGGAAACACCTTACAAGAAGGTTAATATTATGGGCTCATTTATTCCATTGATTTGTCTTTATTTATCATCTTTTCTTATCGATGCTCATTATCATCGCATTCATAAGTGCAAGAAATATCACCTGACTATTGTACAATAAGGTGCAGTTGAGTAGAGGTTTGGAGGGAGCTCTTGGAGGGAGCTTTGAAGATAGATTTTTCCAGATTCTTGTTCAACTCACCAATTTAAGAAAAACTCGTTTCGCTTTAAAATCAATATTTGGAGAGAGATTTTTTTAAAATCCCTGTGTGTGTGTGTGTGTGTGTATCTCTCTATCTACCTTTCTCTCCTCACTCCCACTTGCACATGAGAGAGAGAGAGAGAGAGAGAGAGAGAGAGAGAGAGAGAGAGAGAGATAGATAGATAGATAGATAGATAGATTTTATTATCGTCCTCGGAGGTCAAATATGACCTATGGGACCAAAGTTACATGTGATGTAGTATGTGTACGGCTGATGAGTGACTCTCGATGCTCCAAAATTGTAGTGATGAGAGTCGCAATGGAGAGCCCACACTTTGGCTGGGAGAGGAAAGTGTGTAGGTCTAAGTTATGGCTGAAAATGTGAGAGAAGCAAGTTCGGATGTGATCAAAAGCTGAGCACTCTAGTAGTGTGTGGTACTCAGACTCTCGAACTTGCAGTGAGCATAATGTGCACAATCGATTTGACTCTTCTCCATTGCCCCAACGCCCTATCTCACATCGAAGGAAATGGGAGCTAAGCCGAATTGCTACGATAGTGCGTATCGCGGACAAGGGAATAGGCTCAAGCATATAAGTGTGAGTACGGTTTCCTCTCTCAGCGAAGAACATGGTTTTGTAGTTGGGGGCAATATAGGTGGTGTAATGTATGAAGCGTGACCCACCGGATTTCTCCCAAGCCGTAATACATTGGCGTTGTAGAAAAGCTTCATTCACTTGAGAGTCAATTGAAGCATCATGTAGCAAGTGTAATGCATCCCATCTCCCAAACCACTTCTTTATGTCTTGCATCCATCCCGTGCTCAAGATCTTGCTTTTATGCGTCTTTTGAACTTTTTTGCTTGCTTCCCATGCAATTGTAGGAAGTCGATGTGAGGGGTTTTGACGCATCTTTATCATGTACTCCACAACCCTTTCCATGCCCATAACCTCAATTGGAAGAGATCCCGACTCAAGAAGTAGGAGCATATATGGTGTTTGTGTCTTAACTTGGAGAAAGTTTGTAAGAAAACGCTTTTGGACATTCTCAAACTCTTTCCAAGTAGACTTTGAGATGCTCCCACCCCACACTTCAACTCCATAAAGAAGAACCGGTGTCACCAATGCATCAAAAAGATACTTCTTGAGAACCCAACACTTGATGTTTCCCGCATTACACATGTTCTCAAATGCATAATATGCTCTCTTTCCCGCTTCCAAACGACGCATAGCACATTCATGCCACTTGTGATTGGATGGAACCTCAAGGCCAAGGTACTTAAAGCTCTCAACAACTTCAAGTGTCTCGTTGTTGTACACAATGCATGGCTTCTCCTTATGGTTGGTTTTCACAAGCATAACCTTTGTTTTGGATTCATTTACAATCAGCCCACTATGCAAGCAAAAGTTCTCAAGGACAACCATAAGCTTTTGTGCATCTTCTAAAGTGTGTGCTAGAAGCACTACATCATCCGCATACAACAAAAGCATGATTACCGCATTGCAAATAGTGACCTCTTCAATGCCTTCTTCTTGCATAAAGTCAAGTACCATTTGTTCCAATTGATCGATGCATAGACCAAAGAGAGTTGGTGACAATGGACATCCTTGTTTAACCCCAATAGTGCTTACAAAAATTTCTGAAATTTCTCTTCCCATGCGCAATTGACAAATCACCTTCTCATAGATTCGAGAAACCGCAAGCATAAACTCACTTGGCACTTGGAGTTCTTCCATCCTTCTCCACAAATTGTTACGTGGAATCATATCAAAGGCTTTCTTAAAGTCCACAAAACAACAATACAATCGCTTGCCTTTCAACCGACTTTCCTCCATGAGAACACGAAGAGTGACAAGATGATCAATGGTGCTATGGCATCGACGAAAACCCGCTTGTCCCTTTGCACGCTTGTCATTCTCTTCAACCCAATCACTCAATTTCATCTCCATTATGCACCCAAATAACTTTGCCATAAGAGACCCAATCATTATAGTCCGGTAGTTGCTTACATTCTTTACATCCCCTCCTTTATGCAAAGGCTTAACCCAATTAGTACTCCAATCATAAGGCATACCATGTTGAAGTGCAAGGTTGAACATATCACACAGAGAGAGAGAGAGAAGGGGGGGGGGGGAGGGGGTAATACAAGGAGGGATATGTGTGTGTGTGTGTGTGTAGATAGACACACACACACACACACACACACACAAACAAAAGGGAAGGTTCCAAACCGCCACAAGATGACCTAATGCAATATGACCATGAAAAGGAAAATCCTAGATCAAGTAAATATTGGTCTTTGATCAAAAGTGTATTTTCCTCAACAATTATATTTGCCAGTACTACATAACATGCATATATAACCAACGTCATTTATACACTAAAATTCATATGTGCATATATATGGCATGATGTACCGTCATTTGGTATGTGCTTCTTTGATATATGTGTACCCTAATGTAGATTGCCTTACAAGTACTTGGGCATCCCGGATAGTCA
Organism: Adiantum capillus-veneris; assembly: GCF_014529385.1. Classification (NCBI taxonomy): domain Eukaryota; kingdom Viridiplantae; phylum Streptophyta; class Polypodiopsida; order Polypodiales; family Pteridaceae; genus Adiantum; species Adiantum capillus-veneris. Next base: position 87,791,681 of record NC_140956.1, on the reverse strand, counting down.
AATATATCTCTGTAAAGTGCGATTTCGTTACAACTGTCAGAAAGATAATTGGGCGGGATACTAGGAGAAACTTGCACAAAAAAGGGGGTTATGGTGATATACAATGTCCGTCTTCAAAAAGCCAAAATGACCTATGAGACCAAAAAGTTACAATGTGGTGAATGTGATTCAATGTCCGAGTATCAAAAATAAAAATAAAAGGTACTAAAATGGACCCGCGTATGGTACGAGCAGGGGAGGGGTGAGAGTAGTGAATGAGGGCTAAAATGACACAATGTGGGTATGTGTGTGGTACAAGACAAGTAGGGTGAACAATCCTCAAAAGAGCTAAATCTTAGGAGATCCATCATCGGTCGTTGGCGGATCTCATCAATCTCCTTCATGGTCAGTAGTCTGACTGGGTGGTGTGCATTTCGGGCCAAAGGGACCTGGATCCTTTGTTGCAGTCTCCGACGGTATTGTGTAGTCCTCCATAATCGTGGGTGTCTGGATCTCCCTAGCTCAGATTGATGGATCGATTAGTGTGCCTCTGGTGTGAGGAGAATGTGAGATCTGTTGTAGTAGCTGCTCCTCCGTCTGCCCAGTGTCCGCTCTAAAGAAGTCTGTGATCTGTCTCTGAGACTGGCTAGGCTCTAGTCTCATCAGGCACTCTCTGTGTTTGTGTAGCTCAAGAAAAAAGAGTCCCAGACATCTCTGATCCTGATACCCTATGACTCTAGAAAGTGGTCAAAGCCCTCCTTGAACAAGCAATGAAAGCGGCCTTGTATCTCATAGTAAACTGAGCAGTGGCATCTGTAGTGCAACTCTATCTCTGGCTCCATGTGACATAGGGGACATGTCTTGGTCTTTGCTGGTACTCAGCTATATCTGCCAGTTTCAATTCGAAGCTGGTGTGAAGATGTCGTATCTGGACAATAGCGCATCATATCCCATGAGATAAGTGGGTGTCCATGTATCAGGGCCTCGTTACAAAACCATTCTTAGTGAGTTGGCAAAAATGCTCTTTATAGAAATCCATCTTCGTGCCCAGCTCCCGTGGTGGCTGTATCCTCCTCGTATCAAGCTGAGTCAGGTCCTGGCAGATGAGCCTGGTGACCTCGGACTGTGTAAGAGTCAGAGAGGGTGCATCCAATGAGTACTGGAAAGTGGGTAATTTGTCCATGCTGAACCCATGTCCCTGAAACCATGATTTCATCTACCCATACCAGCATGTTGTATCTCCCTAATAGCTATCAAGAGGACTCAATTTCTAGGCGTGCATATCTATCTTTGGGGAGATCCCATAAGCGGTGTATAAAGGAGATTGATCTGGTGAGTGCCTCAACCACTAGTGGGGGGGCAGCTAGCTCTGCTCGAATAATGTCATGTGGTAATGAAGCCTTGTGGAATTGGACCTGATCTCTTGAGATAGCTAATTCCAGTGTTAGAAGATTTCAACTACTGGTGATGTATTAGTTTAGACAGTAGACTGGACAAAGGAAGAGGAACTGAACTGGAATACATCCACTAGAATAAGAACCAGACTATGTACTGAGAATGATATTCAGATTCAAATTTAGATTCAGATTCACAGTACTGAGTACAGAGTAAGTGTAACTAGAATATACTGCTGTGATTGGAATCACAGATGAAAGATTACAATGAGTATGATGTGGCTTATGAACAAAAAGATAGACAGAGTACAACCGAAAACAACTACCAATGATTGACAACTCAAGTACAATTGCCACCAAAGTGCTAACCCGATTATGCTCACGATTATGCTAACCCGATTACAATGTAATGGGCCCTATTTATATGCCTTGGGTTTACCATGGTAATTACCGTAGTAATTATTGACTGATTCACTACCTGTCTCATAAGAGAGATTTCCCACCTAGTGAAACTATCTCAGCCATCTACATCCTTCCCTCCTTTCTTGAATTTTGGCAAGATTCCAAAATTTCTAAAAAATTCCCCTATCGAATTCTGGTTTGAAGCTGAAAAATCCACTGTCTGCTTCTGATGTTGGGGATTGGACTTGACCAATGATAGAGAACCAGCTGGAAGGGTCACTGTAGAGCTCTCATCGTCTACACAAACTGATATCAACCTTCCAGCTGAGGAGGAAAAGCCTCCAACTGAATTCTGAGATGGAACTACCCAATATCCTTCCATTGAACCAGCTTCCGTTTACCCTTTGGCCTGGATGGCATCTGAGAAGTCCTAGTGCCAGCATTCTCCTTTTGAATGAGTCTGTAAATGGCCTGCTGCTCAAGCTGATCCTGCCTTTCTGTGGTCATCTCCACTTCATAAGGCATAAGGGAATGATAGGTTTTGGTGTCAGGATCATAGAGTGTGCGTCTACCTTTGGTGATCCTAGTTTTAGCTAGCTTGTGACAATGCGAAGTAGTATGGATCCATCCTTCTGGAAGAGGCTGATTGGTTTTGAACCGATCTTCAAAAAGAATCTCAGCCATCTCTCTATACTATGGTGCTAGGCCTACCTTAGCTGCATATCCTTTTCAGGAAGTTTAGAGGACTCAACAGTAAGTTGCAGCAATTGATTGGTGATCTTGGTCAAGCCTCTGATCTGAATCTTCCACTGACCCATACACAGCCGGATCTCTGTATCTCCTCTTTCAGCTTGTGAATATCATTGAGTTGGAGAGAATCATTGAACAGTGTTTGCCAAGTTTTCCATTCCACAGTCGATCGCTCATACCAATCCTGGAGCTCATCAATAATCTTGAAATATGTAAGGCGATCGATTGGTTTTGGATGTTGAGGATAAAGTGCTAGAAAAAATCTTGGCAGTTCCATATCTCTTGCTGAAAAGGCATACAAGAGAACTGGAGAATGAGACACGAATTCTAAAAAATTGAGAACAGCCTAGTTCTCTTGTTGCATCATTTTTCTGGTTATTCTGACCAACTGAAACAGTTTGCGGAGAGCAGTTGCCTGTTCTCCGACTGACATTCTAGTCTGAGGTCCTTTACTAGTGGCTGTCTGATCTTCAACAATGGCACGTACTCTTTGATCCAAGACTCCTCTGGCGATTTGCATCTAGACCAAAACCTCTTTCAACTGATCCCTAACATCCTTTATACATTTGTAGGTTGGCTTGTTTCCCAACAGAACTTCTAATTCAAGAGCGAGGGAGCGAAAATCTGTAGTAGACTGTCTTTGCAAATGTGGGTTGGTCACTCTCTCTTCAGTAGTGATTATCCATTCAGGGACCCTTTCCAGCAGCTTCACTATGCTAGGATGCGCAGGTTAACGGCAAGTCTCTTGATCATGAAAAGCAACCGATTTTTAGTGCTCCACCATTTCCCTAGCTCTGACATACAGCGCTGAAAATGTTCCAAATCAGATAGGAGATCATGGTTCTCTAGATATTGCCTGGTTACGGGAGCCTGCTGATGTCTTAATCGCCTATTAAGGGTGATAAGCTGTAAGAAATTCTACTGAGATCAGCTATTGCTGGCCTCTCATACTTAACTTTGCTTTTCCCTTTATCCTCCCTGCTAAGCTGGGACTGGTTTGCTGGGTGATTCCCAGTGTGACTAGGTCGTTGTTTGTCTGAGTGTGCTGATTGCCCGACTTCTGTCCTTCATTCTGGCCTGGCTGGTCTGACTGTGACTGTCCTCCTTCAGTTGGCCCTATTCCACCAGTACCACGTCTTGGAGGTGGAGATGGAGGTGAGGCATCCTCATCATCATTAGTATGCCCTTCGTCTTGGTCATCCTCCTCCTTATCCGCGCCTTCTTCCTTATCCTCTTCTTCTTCCTTATCTTCTCTTCTTCCTTATCTTCTTCTACTTCATCCAGGGAATTCTGTTGCTCAATATAATCCAGGATTCCTTGATATGTCAGAGCACTATTATATTCAGCCACTTTGTCCTGCAAATCACTCTGCATAGTCTCCATAAGAGACTTCAAGTTCTCTAGATCAAAGACAGCGTTTCTTGCTAGATTTAAAATTTTAGCCAGGCTATTATAAATATATCTATCAGTGAGGCAATCCTTTAGAGCTATATGGCGAAGTAGCAAGGAGTTGTAGTTAGCTCTCTTTATTTTCAGTATCGTTTCAGCCCGATCTGCAGCTCTCTGTGCTTCATTCCTTTCTTCCTTCACAATTTGCATATCAGACTGCGCCTTAGCTAACTTGCATTTCAATAGCTCAATAGCCATGTTTGAATGAGCTTCAAGTAGCTTATGGTGTAGATTCTGCTTGTCTCGTGCTTTGTTCATCTTTTGATTCTGGTCTTTAGCTCCCTTCAAGTCATCTTTAGCCTTATTCAGTTCTTCTTCTGATCCTGCAACATCCAGCATTTGTCCCATACAGTTGACAATAGTGTTCCATGAAGACTGGATGAGGATTGAACATCCATCATTGACAGTGGCTGGGTCAGAATCGATGGGCTCATACACTGTAACCGGAGCCATATAGGGTAAGGCTGCATAATTAGCTTTCTGGAGGAAGAGATGCCCTTTCAGTGGATGGGTCTGCATCTACTGCAACCTGTCCTTCTTTACCAGGTGCAAAGCTTCTTCATTATTTGGGATGGAGAAACCACCGAGTAGGGTTGGAGATGCTGGACCTTTGTCTTTGTCCAATTGATCTTTACCCTTGTCCAGCTGTCCTTTATCCTTATCCGACTGTTCTGTTGCATTCTCAAAAGTCGCTGCTTTTGCCTGATCTTTTCCATCACCAATAGCGACTGTAATCTGTCCTATTGACTGGTTGCCTTCAGTGCTCTGAGCAGGTTGTTTGGCAGCTTGGCTAACTATAGACTTTTCAGTAGTCATGGTTTTGACTTGACTCTCTATCTGCTTCAGAAAAGCATTGCTCTTCGTCAGTGTCGTCTTCGGTTTCTTCAAAATACCAGCCTAATCTTGAGTGGCCACGGACTTGCAGAACTACCCGTAGATACCATAGTTGCAGCAAATCCATAGCTTGGTCGGTGAACACATAGCACTGAATCTTGCTGTAAGGAATGATAAAAAGGCTTGCCTTTGCAGCAGTGACAATGGCTTGGGTTTCATGGAGAGATTCCTGCATCTTGTTTGAACGCTTCTTCCTACCCATACACTGTGAGGATGACGAAATAGGTGAGTAAGAGGAAGACTTACTTGATGCTTCAAAGACGTTCCCAGGTGTTGATGGCAAAGCTAGTCGACAGTCGATTGTCTCCTCAGAAGACGAAGTCTGCAGCAGCAGCTGTAGTGAAGATACCTCAGAGCTTGGTGATGGCAAATGAACAACGGGAGGAAATTGTCGTGCAGGAGATTTGTGAGGAAAAATGCCGACTCTCCTTACTGTTATACGCGTTCACTCCATAAAAGCTCCACCACTTGCCGCTCCTAGACTTGTGTGCATTGCTGCTATTGTGGCAGACATGCATTGGACAAGACTTCTACCCATCCTTGAAATGATTACTACTGGCGTGCCATCTGACTGTTGAGCGCTTAAAAATTGAAAACTGTGTTTCTACTGATACTACACTGGTTCCCAGTCTGGCTTGAACACACTGGACTGATCCTGGGATCAGTCTGGTTTGGTCCTTTTGGCACTGGTTCTGAAACTGGAACTGGCTGCACATGAAAAAGCCCAAAAATATTTGATTCTGGTATATCTTGATCTTTAGTTCCTAATTCCCTCTAGTACCTTGTTCCTGGCCAGACTCTCTAGCTTCTGAATAGTAGAGCTTGATCTTCGCACCATTATATACTCCTGGCAACAGTAATCCAGACAGATCTTTCAGTCTTCCTGTGCCATTGGAGAAGACCTAGTCTACCTCAAAAGGTCCTGCCCAGGCAATCTTCAGGTTTGGCTTCTTAGGACCCAATCTAGACTGATAGAGAAGTACCAAATCCCCTTTCTGAAATTCCTGGACTTGAATTCGGCGATCATGCCAGTGCTTCCTTTGTTGCTGAACAATTTCTTGTTCCAGCATAGCCCGTTTCCTGAGTTCATATAACTGCATAAGTTCATCTAGGCACTTTTTCAGATTGTGGTTGAAGTCTAAGCCATACTTCACAGCCATTCTCATAATTGGGATAACAAACTCCATAGGAACCATAGCTACAGTGCCATACACCATTCTGAATTGTGTCAACCCAGTAGTAACCTTGTAAGCTGTCCTATACGCCCATAAAGCAGTCTGGAATTTCAAATCCCACTGGTCTGGTTTCTTTTGCACAACCTTAGTGAGAATAGTCTTGATTGTCTTGTTACTACTTTCAGCCTATCCATTCCATCTGGGATAATAAGGAGTAGATTTCCGATGCTTGGCTGAAAACATATCCAATAGAATCTCCATGATGTCATTGATAAAATGTGTTCCTTGATCTGACACAATCTCTACTGGACATCCATACCTACAGACAATATTCTCAAATAGAAACCTTGCAGTTGACTTGGCTATGTTGTCAAGAAGAGCCTTAGCTTCAACCCACTTAGTGACATAACAAGTAGCCATTACTATGTACTTGTTCTTTCCGGGGGTAACCTTCTTAAAAGGTCCCATAAAATCTAAACCCCATTTTATGAACACACCCAGTGGTTGTACTGGCGTTAAAGGAGTCATATCTGCAGCTGTAGGTCTACCTATTCTTTGGCATATGTCACAAGTTTTACAAAAACTTCTAACATCAGCAATTGATGTTTGCCACCACAGGCCAGCTTGACGAATCTTCTTGTAGGTAACTTCATTGGAAAAATTTCCACCAGATTCGCCATTATGTGCCTCTAAAATGACTTGCATTCTCCCTTCCATAGGCACACAACGCCGAAGAATACCATCAACACCTAATCGATAGAGTGACCCTTCGATAAACTTCAAGATTTTGATGACCAAAGCTTTCTTCTGGTTCTACTTCCAGTCCTCTAGGAAAGCACCTTGAGAAAGAAACTGATAAACATCATACCATACAGAGTCAGCTGATTCTCCAGCTTCTAGCTGAAATAAGTCAGCATCCACTGGTTCGTCCCTCAAGGGTGCTTCTGAATAACCCTCTGTACTTCTGGATTGGAAATCATCTCCATAGTGATTCTTGCCAGGATTATGAAAAATCCTGAATTCAAACTCCATTAGGAACATCATCCACCGTATCAGCTGCCTTGAATAATGACTTTATTAATCAAGAACAAAAGAGCCTAATGATCTACATAAAAATGGAGTTTACCTAACAGGTAATTCCTGAACTTTGTAGCGCTAAAAACCATTCCAAGGGTTTCTCACTCAGTGGTTGTATAACCTTGTTCAGCTTGACTGAATCGATTGGCAAAATAAACAAGATAATCAGTCCTTCCATCTGGCTCAGCCAATATCGCCCCCATTGCCAGTCCCGAAGCGTCCACATGTACATGGAAAATAACATCCAAGTTCGGTTGCCTAAGGACTGGTTTATTGATAATGGCCTTTTTCAGATTCTAAAAGCTTTCCTCACACTCAGCAGTCCAATTGAACTTACCGTCTTCTTTGTGAGCTCGTATAATGGTACTGCTTGAGAAGAAAACTTATGCACAAACCTCCTATAGAAGTTAACACAACCCAGGAAAGAGCTTAGCTCATATGCATTTCTGGGTGCTTTAGCTTGCTAAACACACTGGATTTTATCGTTGGCCATTTCTATTCCATTACGGGATACCACATGTCCCAGTAGCTGTCCCTTCCAAACTAGGAAAATGGATTTAAATGGATTCAAACAAATTTTCTTCTCCTCACAGCGTTTTAAAACCATTTCTAGGAATAGTAAGTGTTGTTCCTCATCTAAATATAGAGTAAAGTCATCCATAAAGATGGTGAGGAACCGATGAAAGAACTCATTAAACATTTTCATCATACACGCTGAAAAGTAGCTGGTGCATTGCATAGGCCGAAAGGCATCACCAGATACATGAAAGCTCCCCACTCGGTGATGAAAGTGGTCTTTGATCTATCTTCAGGAGCGATCTGTAACTGGTTATAGCCACTGTAACCATCCATAAAGCTATACATTTCATATCCTGCGATCTCATTAAGCAATATGTCAGTAAAAGGCAATAAAAATGGATCTTTGATAGTTTAAGCATTGAGTTTCCTATAGTCAACACAGACTCTCAATTTCCCATTCTTCTTGGAAACTATGACTATGGGAAACAGCCAATCACTACTGGCCACCTCTGTGACGAACCCAGCCTTGAGAAGATTGTCAATCTCCTCCTTGACCTTTTTAGCATAGTCGTACTGGCCAAGCATCTGGCTTCAACGGTATCCTGTGCTGGCATACTTCAGGATCCAGCCCTTTCAGGTCTGTGTGTTCCCAGGCAAATACATCTTTGTAGTTCTGGAACATCCTGCGTGCCTTTTCCTTCATTAAAGGATTTAGATTCTTATTAACCTTGATCATCCTAGGACTATCCTCCGAGCCTAGGTTCCATTCTTCAACTTCTTGGTTGTTTGGAAGCAACCAATTAGGCCCGCCTCCTTTTCGCTTGGTCGATTCCTTAGCATAATCCCAGGATGGCCCATTCAGTTCTAAATCAGCATTCTGATCCACTATGTGCTCTTCAGAATGTACTTGCTCCTCTACTATGCTAGTTGCAGATGTTTCCTCCAGCCTCCCAGTTAACTGAACTGATCTTTCCCCTGTGTTGATTTCAGTAAACTGATCTGGGAATTTATTTTTCTGCTTGTTGGCCTGCTCTTTATTCAATAAAATTGCATTCAAATCAATCTCTTCTAAAGGAAATATGTTCAGAGTTGCTAACATTCATTCAATCTTCTTTGCCTTGTACTTCGGGCATAATTCCTTCGGCCTCAGCTCTTTTCTCCAGCTCCTAGTATTGTTCGTCTGGATTTGAATTCTGCCGCTGGCCCCTTCTATGGTTAAGGTTTGATTTGCATAGTTATGAACAACATGTGTTGTTCTCAACCATGGGCGCCCTAGTAGCATTCCATATGCCCCATGCACATCCAGAACTAAGAATCTGGCTTTAAGTTTTTCCCTGCCTACTCTTATCTGCATATTTTCAATCATGCCCATAGCTTGTAATACCGTGTGGTCTTCCATTCTCACTTTAAATGGTGCTGGCTTTAGATTTGTGATGCCCATCCTTTGCTAGAGATGGACTCCCATTATATTGACTCCTACTCCTCCATCCAAGATAACACTTGAAAGAGGTTCCCATTGCTTTCGAACCTTATAGTCCACTTTAATGAGCGGTACTTCATTATCTCGGATGGCCATCAGATCCACTGTTCTGGCCTCCACTTCAGCTTCCTGATGAAGTTTTCTGATGAATGAGCGGTACTTCATTATCTCGGATGGCCATCAGATCAACTGTTCTGCGCTGTCTGATGAAGTTTTCCACTTCAAGAAAGGTTTTTCTGATATCTTCCAGCTCCACAGTAAGCTTCTGAATTCTATCATAGATCTTAACATGGATTTCTTCTTTCTCTTGATCAGACTAGTTGTCAGAGCTCGAAGAACTGACTGTATCTTGTTGGGGGGTTGTCGCATAGCTCAATCCACCGACATAATGTCAAACCAATGGATCGATAACCCGGCTAGTGCATGGAGGCATGGAATCACTATAAATTCAAGAAGAGGATCCTAATCAAGAGAGTTAAGAAGAAGAGAAAGCTATGGAGAAGGCTAATCACTCAATGCCTACTCTCTAATCTTCTTTAATCTTAACAATCAAGAGGACAATGGGTGCACACTCTCATCAATCACACACACATCAATCAAAAGCTCAATGAGCTCACAAATAATGTAAAAGTGAAGATAAATGAGATAGGGAAACACTAATTAGAGACTGATCAATGCTTAACTACACACCATAAACACAATTTACAAAGAGAAAGAAGAAGAAGAGCACTTAGCTTTCCATTGCATGCCATAGAAAGTAGGTGAGCACAAGAGGAAGCTCCAACTTCAAACATCTTCACCTCTATCTTCTCTACAAGCTTTCCATGAAAGCTTAACTCACGTGAGGATCCCTAAAAAATGACCTAAATTTCACTTTTATACCTAGGGCATAAAAAGTATGTCCGGCCGCCCATGAGATGCATAGAATTGTGTGCATCTCTATAGCTCCCAGGCATCATGGTAACATCAAATATACAAGTTGGAACTCATGTAGAGCCCGGAAATATGTCAAAAGTACATATACAAAATGATGTGTTTGTGAAAAAATGAAGCAACGTATGCTAATACATCATAAGCATATGCTAAAAATAGCATAGCTGAAGGTCATCTGCTACTTTGTGTTTGCACTACCAAACACTGCCCCCCTCCTAAGCTTTGTCGTCCTTGACAAAGCCATGTCGTGGTAGATGCTATGGGAAGAATAGACCTGAAAAAGAAAAAGGCAATGAGGTAGCAAGCTGAATCATATGGCAATAAAGCATAAAGGAAAGGCAAATCATGTATGTGGTAATGAATGAATACAAATAATCATGGAATGCTACACTGCCATTAAGGACAAATAAATTGCACTTGCCGAAATTAATTGATCAAAAGTTTTGGGCTTATGGATGAGTCTATCAATTAGTAAACTACAACTAAAGGTTAAAACAATTACTCTAGTACTAGCTAAGTTAGAAAAATTATCTAAATGTAAGATTCCCTATTTATGTTTTTTAGCTTTGATTAGCTTACTAACTCTCACAACTCCGAACAAAAGCTTGAATTTTTTTACTTGAACCTCAATGGAAGTCTTTTTCATGTCTTTTTTTCTTTCTTTTCATTTTTAAAATAAAAAATAAAAAATAAAACATGTGTGTTTATTTTGTATGCCTGGGGCTTTTTGCTTCTCAAAGAAAAGCGCCCACACTGGCAGCCTCTAGGACTCTAATACCATAGGCAGTACAATGAATCTAGGATTTCTCTTCCAACTTTTGCTTCCGTTTCCTTTGTATTCTCACTAGTGGTCGTTGATGTTTGAGTGAGAAAGCGTCTCTATGCTTAAAACACTCCTAAGGTCTCAAACACTCAAATAATATTTACAACTAAAACTAGTGGTCAAGTGAATTGGTTAACCTAAAGTCACAGTCTCCTAACATCAAGGCTCATCAATAAGATTAAACTTAAGGTCAATTAACTAAAGAAAAGACAAGTTTATACATCTTTAATGGCAGATAACAAAACATATAAATGCACTCAATCAAACCATGGAATACAACAATCAGCAAACATAAATCTCCACAAACATAAATCATGGAAAGTAGTACACTTGGACATATGTGTTGCATATCCTCAATAGCCAAGGAAGAAAACATGTGAAGCTGGAACTCGAGGTGTCCATGCTGTGTGAAAGCTAAAGTCCATCTATGCTACAAAATCATAAACAAAACACTATCACCTAGAAAGGTGTGTCAGCATAGAAGTGGAAGATTTATTACCTAAACACAAATAAATAAATCCTAAACTAAGTTCTCAAACATGGATGTCTAGAGGGAAAAAACCGAAAGGGAAAAAAGTGCCTCTAGCATATGCGCATGTATCTAGTGCACCATAGTCAATCTATACAAGTCAAGGGTCTGGTACAATTAGGAGGGATAAGAGAACTCTCTCCAAACAATAAAACCTATAGTCTCCTAGCTCTCTCTATAATGGTCATCAACTGGCTAGCACGTAGCTCCATGTCACTGGTAGAATATGCGCATGTATCTAGTGCACCATAGTCAATCTATACAAGTCAAGGGTTTGGTACAATTAGGAGGGATAAGAGAACTCTCTCCAAACAATAAAACCTATAGTCTCCTAGCTCTCTCTATAATGGTCATCAACTGGCTAGCACGTAGCTCCATGTCAATGGTAGAATCTATAGCACAACTAATGGATCTAGGGATAACATCAATCTCTGAGACTGTGTGGTCAATGAACTATGTGGCTCAAGATCCCTGAATGGCTAACTCTTGCCAAGCTCTAAGTCAACAACATGATCAATGGAAACCTCAGAAAAGCTATGACTAGTGTCAACCTGTGATGTGATAGGTGGTCGGCTCTTTGGTAGCCAAATCTTCAATCCCTTCAATCTCATGAGAAGGTCATTGGGAGATTTCTTCACATGTGAATGTAAAGATCTCTCTCTCTCTCTCTGACATAGTCTCTGTGGTCATGGTCTCTCTAAAAATGATCTCTGAGATCTTCTAGAAGGTCTAGAAATCTCTCTCAAGTCTCTCGTAATCAAATGTGGTTGTGAATGCTCACTATGTGCTAAACTCTCAACCTGGGAATCCAAATCTATCTATGTCCCTCATAATAACTCTGTGCCTCTAGTGATCTTCTAGATGTGAGCCAACCATGTGATAATCCATCATGTGTAATTCGGCTCTCTATCCACACATAAGTGTCGTCACTAGGCAATGGTCTCATCGATATCTCTCTCCGTGGAACATATACTCGTCGAGTCCTATAGGAAGCTCTAGGTGTAGATCTATATATCTGATGTGGAAGGGGTAACTCCTTGGTAGCACTACTCTAAACTCTATCTAGAGAAGGCTCTAATGCTCGCTCAGAATCAGACATCCTTGTGGTCTCCAATAGAATCTCGCAGGTTCTCGTCACTCCTCATGATGTAAATTTCTAGAGGTCATACTAGTCTATGTAGGCTCAATGATATGTGGTGTGACCGCTATATGTGTGGCATCTGTGTGGTGGTCTAGAGGAACCTCACGTGTCAATGTCTCTACAATTGTATCTGCTCGCTCTATGATCGAGGAATGAGATCGTGTCTCTACAAGAATAGATGGCTCTATGTGGTGTGACCTCTATATGTGTGGTGGTCTAGAGGAACCTTATGTGTCAATGTCTCTACAATTGTATCTGCTCCCTCTATGATCGAGGAATGAGATCATGTCTCTACAATAATAGATGGCTCAAGCACCCACATCTATGTGATGTGGGTGCTTTGTAGGCGAATCAGTCACTAATGTGTCACTCTGCTACACATCATGATGATGAGCAACACATGTCAGCTCTATGTCATCGGTCTCATGCTGATCTAAGCTATGAAGCTCACTTTGTGGTAGGCTAAGCTCAAGAACTCCATCTAGAAGTGGCATAGTCCTAGTAATCTCTTGTAGAGGATCACAATTGCTCATGGGTATAGGAGGTGATCTATGACCAGACTGGTGGGCTAAAGCTGTAGTAGGTAGTCTAGTGCTACAATGTGCTCGATCAATCAATGATCTAGGTGTGTATCTCACTCCAATAGTCAGCACATAGATGGCATGATAAGTGCCTCTATATACACGCTCTTGAGGATCTCGATCAAACAAAAGCGGTAGTCACTCTCTGACATAACTCACTAGATGTGCTAGACTCTTGTGTGTATCTACATCCACAGTCGTCAACATATGTCTTTGTCTGCTCAAGTCTATACAACTCTACCAATGTGGGATGAGTATCCATATCTACGGACTCGTCATATGATAAAGGCTCTATGGTCTGTAAGTCAATCTCAAACATCAGCAAGTACATCGCATCATACTCGTATCTCAAAGATCCTGGCATGCTTGGGTTAGGCATAACTCGCACTAACTGATGTGTGGGAGGATCTTGAACAAACTGCTTGAGTTTTTGAAAGAAACTCGATCGGCTCAGATCCTGAAATATGCATAATCCCATCCTCTCACCACACAATACTAGCATAGGTCTATCTGTCCGTAGAGTAGTGGCTAACTCGTAGGACTCGTGTCACTCGTCGAAACTATAGCCCCATGTGACATAACTCTCTCATGGTGATGTGATCCAAAAACATCAATATGGCTCAATGTTGTGGTCGTAACAGCCTCTCTAGGTAAATGCATGGTATGCTCCGATGCTTAACTACACACCATAAACACAATTGACAAAGAGAAAGAAGAAGAAGAGCACTTAGCTTTCCATTGCATGCCATAGAAAGTAGGTGAGCACAAGAGGAAGCTCCAACTCCAAACATCTTCACCTCTATCTTCTCTACAAGCTTTCCATGAAAGCTTAACTCACCTAAGGATCCCTAAAAAATGACCTAACTTTCACTCTTATACCTAGGGCATAAAGAATATGTCTGACCGCCCATGAGATGCATAGAATTGTGTGCATCTCTAGCTCCCATGCATCATGGTAACATCAAATATACAAGCCGGAACTCATGTAGAGCCCGTAAATATGTCAAACGTACATATACAAAATGATGTGTCTGTCAAAAAATGAAGCAACGTATGCTAATACATCATAAGCATATGCTAAAAATAGCATAGCTGAAGGTCATCTGCTACTTTGTGTTTGCACTGCCAAACATATCTTCACAGTGCCATTCCTCCCTTGCTGTGCTCCCAATCCTTCCATCAACTCCCAGTTCACCAATCATTCCTTGTACCGCAGCCAGCATGGTCTCAAGTATGCCCATATTGACTGATCTTTCTCAATTGATTGGGCTGGTATCTTCTGAATGACTCGGGCTTCAGAACTTTCTGGCTACTCTGGCAGCTTCTTGGCTAAATCCTCCGTAATTTTAGCCGCTAGTTCTCTATACTCTTGCCATTACCACCTTCTCTTTACCCTTGGCCTTCCAAATCTCTCTTTGTTGAGACCATTTGGTGCTGTCAGCGGTGACTAGTTTTTTTGGAGTATCTGGAATTTCTTCAATTACCACGCCTTTGCTCCTTGTGACTGCCCGTACTGGGACTGGCTCTGGTACCTTAGCCTCAGTAGCAGTAGGTGCAGGTGCGTTTGGGCATTGAGCCGCGAAATGCCCGTACTTCCCACAAGTGTAGCAATTCAAACTCCGGCTCTGGAAGTTGCCACGCCCTTTGCGTCGGCCCGTACCCGCTTGGAATCGGCCGCGTCCTTGACCAGTACCGCTGGTACTTGGTCTCTCCTCCTGAGAAACTTTGGTGGGTTCTACTTTCACTGGTTCAATATAGGCTACCACTGACAGGTCTTCGCCCTTCTTAAAGTGATGAATCGTGATAGCACAATTATTCCGTAAATGACCAAAGGCCTTACAGTAAGTACATTGTGGGCACTCGTTGGAAATATGGTCCTTGGATTTGTATTTCGAACACCAAGTCTCCATTTTCCAAACTGGTTGTCTTGTGTGGCTAATCTCGGGAATCTGCCTAGCCATCTCTTCAATCTTCTTAGTCCACGATCCCTTCTTTGACTTATCTTTGGTCCGTTCATTAGAACTACTTTCAGAGCTGCTGGACACTTCACTGGAATCAGAGCTCTCATTAGAAGAGCTACTGCTACTGGATCTTCTCTTTTTATGGCCCTTTTCCTTCTTGGCCTGCTGTTCCAGGTTTAGTGCCCGTTGTACCAGATCATTGAATTTCTTGGTTGGAGCTGGTACCTCCTGATCCCTAAGTTTCGTGCTTCAAAAACCATTCAGAAACCATGCACGCAATTGCTTCTCGGACGGCAGTTCCTGTAACTGTTTGGTTAGCTCCTTGATTTTTTTCACATAGCTTCGGACTGACAAATTCCAGTGCTTGATCTTATCCAGTTCACAGAGGATATCTTCATCACCTTTGTTGTCGGAATACTACAGTCTGAAGGCTTTAAGTAGTTTGTTATAGGATCCAAGCCTTCAAGGTTTGCAGAAAGTATTCCCCCCAATCATCCTCATCAATATTCTTCAGCTCGGCATACTACTCAAAATGCTGTATGTGAACATCTGGATCATCCTTCCTACCTCCTTAGAATACTGGAAAATAATTTTTCAGGGAAGATGTGTAATCATTCCGATTACCACTAGTTCTGTTGCTTCTCTTCTTAGATTCTGAACGGTGCTTGGGAGGCTTCTTACAGTTGTCAGTATCGGCATCCCAATCAATATCTGTTTTTGTCTCTGTGTCAGTGTCCTCTCTTCTAGAAGTGCGGTGACTGCATTTACTACCTTTGGTACCCTCATCTCCTTGCCTGGACCGAGAACTTTTGGCCTTCCGTGCTTCCCTTTCTGCCCGTTTGTGTCTAGAGTGACTAGAATTGTTGAGCTATATATAGCACCCTGGTCCCCTCTATATAAACTCATCTCGTGTAGTCATTGGACACACTTTGGGGCTTGTACATGTTGGTGTCATCTCTCTCTCCTCTCGTCTACATGCGCTCTCTCCCTTCAATTAAACATGGTATCAGAGCTATGGAGTGCATAGACATGAAAGATAAGTTTACTCGTGATGTCCTTTCTTCCTTAAGCCGCTTGAAGAATCTTTGTTTTTGTGTTGCTTCCTTGTCGTGTTAACGTTTCAGATAAAAAAGATGGTTGGTGTTTTGGATGCGAGTGGTTGCAAACTCAATTATATCATGATAAGTTTTATCAAATTCTGTTTATTATTGATGTATGCTTGGTTGTAAAAGTTAAACAACAGCGTTAATTAATCATAGAGGCTAGTCGATTTTGACACGGTTTGGTTTGGTCAGCATGGAAACTCTACTGTAGAAGAAAGCTATAGTGCATGCAGGGTAATTATCTGTGAGCATGATAGAAACAAAGAAAGAAGAGCTAGAAAGCTTGTGTGACTGCGCTGCTTATGATTCTATTGAAAGAGATGTAGATTGGTATCAATATGCTCCTTATGCAAATTATGTGTGCTTCCGTACTGTTCTCAGTGCGTCAGAGGGCTGGCATCGTGTCCGGTGGCTTGAAGTGCAGTTGCTTCTTGATTAGCTGTGTGCGCCTCCATATATGTGTTGCCGATTCTCAGTGCGACAGAGCCTTTATGTGTGTGGCTGCGCACTGCATGTATGCGAAAGCTTCTCTTAGTGATATAATTAGCACCCCAGGCCTTTATTGATATGATTAGCACCCGCGGTTGTCTATTTTTAAAAGGCAGCGCTGAACACTGTAAGTCGAACGGTGTAATTTTAGGTATTATTGTGAGCAGGCTTTTAGAGTGGCAATCGTCCGTTTTATTCTTAGAACGGTTGCGAAAAGCAACTATTACTACTGCTTTGCCCACTAGGCACCGCCCCGTCAACCTCCCCTGCTTTTAGATGCTCATAATAGCTAGCTGGTGGTTTTGGTAGACCTGCTGCAGAGGTTAACGTGGCTTTCAAGTAGCAATCTAACGCTAATATATATGAGGACGGGTCCAAGAAGCATAGAGAAGCAAGCAGGTGCATACAATTGCAACGGGGTTGACGTTTCAGTAGAGAGAAAGAGAAACAGCTTGAGTTGGAGCATGCAAGGTGCAGCACACAAGCATGGATTAGTTGAAGCGGTAGAGTTGTAAGACGGTGAAGCAGACTCGGATTAAGGCGCAGAAGTGTTCTGCCTTCTGGCTCTACACAAAACGAGCGTAAAGACACAAAGAGGATCTCTCTCTCTCTCTCTCCACAAACCAAGGTGCAGACGCAGATCGTTGCTGTGAGTGAAAAAATTTTGTTACACGTTTGACAATGGCTACCGTGGGCACCAACAGCATGTAGGCAAAACTGTTAGCTCTGTAGTGTCTGGGAAGCGTGATGACGTAACGCGGGCTGTTTTAATATCTAAATGTAGGTGTAGCCTATGTTGGATGCTAGTTCATGGACACTTGAAGCAATTATATTACCACTGCATAGCGATGGCCAAAACCGCCTGATTTGTGTCTTGTGAATATGACGGCGACAAGCCCCATGCGTCCCTATTTTTGACAATTGGCAGTAACCAGCATATGTACCTAACCAGCAAAGGTACGTATGCGTCTCGTTATTTTCATCGCCATAATTTGAACAAGCTAATCCGCCTACTATATTTAGGGCGATAAATAAGCTGCGATGTCCAAAGCGAGAGCTGTCATAGCAGTTCAAAAATAGCGTCTTAGGCGTTTTTGCTCGCTTTCTCTATAAGCGCTTTGCCATATTTAGCACTACCCTTTATGTTCACCAAAGAAAAAGATTTTGTTTACTAAGCTTCATTTATTTCACTGTTTTGGGATGCTCATATTAACTAAGAGGTCATACACTCATGGTATCTCCATGTCTCAGCAGCTGAGTTATTCACAGTTTGGCAATAAGTTTTGCATCATTTTGATCGTTGTCTATTGTGGTTTTATTCATTCAAAATCCTACACATCTTGGCTTTGGTTCTTGATGCATGCTATTAATCTTGTCACGATTTTTCATAAAATACTTCACGTAATTTAATGACCATTTTAGAATGGTATACTAACATGCTGATGGTTTTCATGTGAACCATCAATGTAGAGATTGTTGGAGCTTCTTACCAAGCCATTATCTACTGACAAGTCCTCGTTTTGAGGTTTTGTAGATTTTGCACAAAACTAGTGTCTCTGATGTCATGGCTATATGTAAAGCCATGATGGTTATTATCATTTTCAAATTTTTATTTTATTTGAAGAAATCCTCTCTAATGCCATGTTACGTGAAGCCATGATGATGGTTGCTGTTCCATAATTTTTCTTAGATTTGTTGAACATGATGAGAAAAACTGTTTGCAATTTGTTGAAAGTGTCACTAATACCATGGTGAGAATCATGATGCCATGCTACGTGAAGCCATGATGCGAAAAACTGTTCCGCAATTCGTTGAAAGCGTCACTAATACCATGGCGAGAACCATGATGTCATGGAACGTGAAGCCATGATGATCATTATTGTTCCACAACTTTTTATTTTTATTTTTATTTTTTTCTGAAAAGCGTCTCTAATGCCATGGTGAGAACCATGATGCCATGACGTGAAGCCATGATGATGGTTACTGTTCCATAATTTTTCTTAGTTTTGTTGAACATGATGCCATGGTAGATGATTCAATCATGTTTATTTTATGTCAACATTGTTTACATGTGTGCACATGTGATTGCATCAGCATTACGTTTGTTTATTTGTCGTCTCTAGAGAGGCGTCGCGAACCATCTCTAAGGAAAATGTGGAGTGATTATTTCTAACCTTCAGATTTCGATATGTTTCTTGAGTTGATGTTGTTTACAGAATTTAAATCACATCAAGCAGTATGTACGAGGGATCAAGGATATTGAAGTGTCTCTACCAAAGAATTTGCAGTAGCTCAATCGTCTATGTATTGGATTATAAGAAGACCCTTGAAAGGGCAGATTGTAAAACAGGAGTGATGTAGCTCCTTGTAAATTGTAAATGTATATTTAAAATATTTTAATATAACGGTGGGTATATATAGAGCTGTGGGTTTTTCCCTTGATCCCCCAAGGGTTTTTTCATCCACAGTTAGGGACCTTCATTTGAGTGGGGGTGTTGAGCTATATATAGCACCCTGGTCCCCTCTATATAAACTCATCTCGTGTAGTCATTGGACACACTTTGGGGCTTGTACATGTTGGTGTCATCTCTCTCTCCTCTCGTCTACATGCGCTCTCTCCCTTCAATTCAACAGGAATGATGTGAGTCCTGCGTCTCATCAGCCTGACTATGCTCCTCATGAGCTTCACTGTCAGTTACCCTCTCTTGCTTAGGGTCAGATTCTCGTCTCGACTCCTCAAGAATAGGATCAACATAGATGGTGGATTTCCGGCCACGAATGGTTTTGGGTGCCATTGCTGTAGCTGAGAACTTCCAACTGGGAGAAGAGTGTTTTTGTCAAATGAGCTTCAGCTCTAGCCACCGTGATCGCCGAAATGGAATTGGAACTGATCTCTTGAGATAGCTAATTCGGGTGTTAGAAGATTTCAGCTACTGGTGATGTATTAGTTCAGACAGTAGACTGGACAAAGGAACGGAAACTGAACTGGAATACATCCACTGCAATAAGAACCAGACTATGTACTGAGAATGATAGTCAGATTCAGATTCAGAGTACTGAGTACAGAGTAAGTCTAACTGGAATATACTGTTGTGATTGGAATTACAAATGAAAGATTACAATGAGTATGATGTGGCTTATGAACAGAAAGATAGACAGAGTACAGCCGACAACAACTGCCAATGATTGACAACTCAAGTACAATTGCCACCAAAATGCTAACCCGATTATGCTCATGATTATGCTAACCCGATTACAATGTAATGGGTCCTATTTAATATGCCTTGGATTTACCACGGTAATTACCGTAGTAATTACTGACTGATTCACTGCCTGTCTCATAAGAGAGTGTTCCCACCTAGTGAAACTATCTCAGCCGTCTACACCTTGGCTCTAATAAGCCGCGAGATCATAGAGACCAGAGGCTTCTCCATGTCTCTCCATCCATCAGCGCGAGTCGACCTCCCATGATGGTCCAAAGAGGCCCCCTATATCTGAACTCTTTAGAGCAATGCGGAAGCCACCAGGGTGTCAAAAAGCCAGAGCTTCATCCGAAGCTCCTGAAACTATATCTGTGAACACATATTTTTTGCAATTGTCACGTGGAAAAGAAAGTTGTGGCTAGAATTAAATATAGAAAGTTGTGTGGTCAACTATACAATGTTTATAAATTTAAGTAGAGACCATATTAGATCTACAACTCCATTACGTAAGGTGATACTATTTGATGGTTACACAAGACACATTTGCTGATTTATGTCATATCGCTAAAATTGTACATGTGATTCTTATTTTTTATTTATCAAATATTTGCCTTAAAATAAAGTCCACTTTTGGATATTTTTCATTCATTTCACTTATTTGTATACAAATATCTCACATGGACACAATTGGGAAATTTATATACACACTTTCATTAGTTTTTCATAGCAATGTTGATTTTGCAAGAGGTTACGCGCTATAAAGTTTTAAAATGTCATAAAAGCTAATATGTAACCAACCCAAATGATTTTCTCATATTAAACTGATCATTTAATGTGGGAGAATAAACGGGAACAAGGGTTAGGATATAAACATGTGCTTATAGATCTATCTCAACACAGGGCCAATGGTAAAGGGGCCCAAATGAGGGATGGTCTATCAAAGAGGAAGGCTAACCAATGGAGCATAAAGACCTTAGGGTTAGCTTCATTGAAGACCTCCAATAGTTAGTGTTAAAAGTCCTTTGACCTTAGGTAAGCTAGGGCTGTGTTTGAGGTGGGAACCCGGCCCAAGCCTGAGGTGCTTGTCATGCCTGATGACTGAGATGCTTAATGATTGAGATGCTTGTCATGCTTGACATGCTAGGGCTGTACTTGAGGTGGGAACCCATCCCAAGCTTGAGGGGCTGAGGTGGCACAAAAGTCAAAGAAAATCCCTACAAGGAGGGGTTGAACCATGCAAGAAGGGGGGGTGGTTGGTTGGCCACTCTCTCTCCCAAAGGGCACCCCTTGTCCAAGAGGCAAGTAGGACACATTTCAAGCCCGGCCTTAGCTAGGTTACCCTCATGGTGTGCCTAAAGCCTATTGGTTGGCCTCCCAAGGGGTCCAATGATAAATTAGTTAATTTAATTAATTATTTTAGCATTTATCAAGCTCTCTCTCTCTCTCTCTCTCAAAGGGAAAAGTGGGACACTTGTCCCAAGGCTACCTTTGTTGCTTGGTACGACTCTTGCTTGTGATTGGCTAGGCCTAGAAGAGTCCATGAGCTTCAAGCATGAGCTACAAGGGGGGGTCAACCAAAACATGCTAGGGGGTTGCTTGAGGGGTATACTCTCATACACTTACCACACACACACACTCTCATTGTGTATTGTGAAAAGTGCAAGAGTTCTCTCCTTCTCCAAGTAACTAGAGAGGTTGAGAGCCTACACCAACCCTCTTGGCTATGGAATGAAAATCCAACCAAGAGCCACGCTTCAATGATTAAGCTTGCTATCTTCTCCATCTTTATGACTATGCTATTATGTATGCTAGAAACAAGAGTGATGATAAGTGAGGAACTAGTTCTTTCCCCTATGAAATGTTTCTTCTTCCTGTTCCTTATCATCATTCCTGCTAGTTCTCTCCACCTTCGAAGGTGTTTGAGGTCTTGGGAGTGAGGCTTGGGATAGTTAATGCTTTTCACAAAGTTTATGTTATGCTCGTGATGCATGAAGTTTTCCATCTTCATTGCATCACCTAGGTCACAAGGAACACAAATATTGTATTGTAGCAAGTGTCTCTTGATGGGAGAAACTATAATACAAATCCCTATTGGAGGGGGACCGGCTTCACATAAATCCAGTCCTCAATTGTTGCCATGTTCTCTAAACTCTCTCTCTTGTAAAAGTATTGTTCATGCCAAGTCAACTAAATGCTATGTTTATGTTGCTATCATCAATTATGTTCACCCGCTATGCTCACAAAGTAATTTCATAAATGTACTCGCTCTAATTTCCAATTATCTTAAGTTAATAGGCCAATTCGATTACGTTGGTATCAGAGCATTTGGTTTCTCTGTTCTTGCTTAAGAAGAGAAGTCCTTAAGTATCCTATAAATGGTTGATTTTGTGAATTATATTAGGGTAAGTGGGACTTGGATCTATTATCGGTTTTGTTGAACCCACTATGTGGGATATGGTGCACACCTTAGGAGCTTTGACCTAATAATGGGGTCTTTTTAGATTTGCCTACAACTTTACCATTATTGAGCCATAAGAAGTTCAAAAGGAGCTAGCCCTCGATAATTATGCAGTATTAGACCCACCCCACTACTCTCTATAATTAACCACTTTGAGCCGTGGGTGTAGATACTTAAGTGCCGATTTTCAAAGGCTAAGAGGAGTGGCAACTAAGGTTTTGAATTGCCAAAGCATACACTAAGTATACAATTTTTGTTAACATGGCTGACAATAACCAAGAGAGTAGAATGATCATTGATAGATTTGATTTTGCACATGAAGGTGCTAATGATGATGCCCCCATGTTTGTCAATTATCTCGTTACTAGGTTGCAGCAAGCTATGGGGAACCCTGCTTTGCAAGGTGAAGTTACTCAATAACTTCGTGCTTATGGGATTTCTCTTCTGCTCCAAGAGGAGAGAGAACTTAGGAGGCCTCTTGAAGAGACCCCCAAAAGTAGACTCTCTCCTGTACAAGAGGAGGAATCCAAAGAGCAAGAAATCAATGAAACTTTAAGTTCCTTTGAAGATGTGGCTCCACGTAGACGACGGTCTAGACGATCGCCAACTCCTCCCAAGAGGAAAATATCAACACACAGTCCTTCTGCTTGTCACTCCGAAAGGGTAGAGAGGAAACAAAGAAATAAAAGGGCAAGAAAGAGGTCACCCTAGTCTCTTTCTTGTTCACCTTCCTCCTCTTCCGATGAAAGCTATGGCTATTCTCCTAGAGAATACAAGAGGGGGAGGACATCACAAAACATACCCTGCATGGGGAAGGTCACAAAATCTCAAGAAGTTCAAAGAGGGAGGAAAGAGTATCTCTTTTCTCACCTATGATGGCACCTTTGGTGCCACCGACAAAGTATTGGCCTTCATCCAATAATTTGGTTCGGCCTTTGGAGACGAGGGCTTCAAAACGTCATCCAAGCTACGCCATGTAGCTATGCGCTTCTAGAAATTGGCTCTTCAATGGTGGGATAGTCTTCGTGGCAGTGATGAAGCCCCAAAGACATGGAAAATTCTATGAGTTTCCATCATGAATCAATTCCTTGCAAGAGATGCAAAGGACAAAGTGCTCATCGAATGGTGCAGCTTGAAGCTTCTCTCTCATGAGTCTATCCACAAATATGTAGACAAGTTTTGGGATTTACATCTCATGGCTATTATCTTTCACCGAATACGTCAACTCTCAATGGCCTGGTTCTATCACCGAAGTAATCCATCACACCATAGTTGCTTCATGCATCAATTTCCAACAAGGGGTTAGACGGAATGTCAAACCCATGGAAAACAAAGACAAAAATGATGCAAAGGGAAAAACCAATGCCCAAAATTCTTCCCAAGGCACTTCCAACAACAACAACAATAGGTCCAAGGAGAAGGGAGTTTACAAAGGCAAAAACAAACTCCCTCCTGAAGAGCTTGAATATTTTTCAAGGAATTTAAGCGTTTTAAGTGCGGGGAGCAAGGACATGGCTATCGTTTTTGCCCAAAGAAAAATACTATGAGACTCCTAAATCTTCCACCTTCGAAGCTCCAAAAGAGGATGCTCATTGCAAAGGATCATCTCTCTCCTATGCTTTGGGAAAGGTAAGGGAGCATGATGCCTTCATCTTGTTTGACCCTGGTTCTACTCACAACTTCATATCAACGGAGTTGGACACCAAGTTGGGCATTCAAGCTTTTGAGATGGGAGATATTGTAACGGCTGACACAACTTTCACGGGACAGCAAGCCTCCTTACTCCCTTGATTGGAAAGTTGAGGCTCCATGTCCAAAACTATGTCAACAAAGAGGGCTTTTTCATCTCTCCTCTCCAACATGAGGATGCTATTCTAGTGGCACCATGGTTTGATTGCATGGTTTCCAACATGAAGTTCCTTGAAAGGATAATCTACTTCACACACAGGCAAAAGAACATGTATATAGATGCTAGTGAGTGTGGTCGTTCTATATCACTTGTAAATCCTCCTGCTTTTGATAAATCAATGAAGAGCTCAGTTTCTACGTACATGATTTTTGTCAAAGAGTCCCTAAAATATCCTAATGTCTCACCAAATGTAAATGGTAGGAATCAAGAAGAGTTAGACTTGTCTATTTTTCTAAAAGGATTCCAAGATGTGTTCATCGATGATATCCCTATGGACATACCTCCAAAACGAGGGGATGATGACCATCGAATTGAGCTCCTACTAGGAAGCTCACCGCCTAACAATCCTCCTTATCAATCTCAAGCTCAACAAGAGGAGATGATGAGGCAAGTACAAGAATTGGTTGACAAAGGGATGGTGAGGCCTAGCTACAATCCCTTTTGTTCTCCAGTCCTTTTAGTGCAACAGAAAGATGGTACATACTGTATGTGTGTGGACTATTGAGCACTAAACCATATCACTATCAAAAACAAATTTTCCGTGCCTCGGTAGAAGATCTGTTTGATAAGCTACAAGGCTCCACCTACTTCAGCAAGATTGACCTTGAAAGTGGCTATCATCGAATAAGGATAGTGGATGAAGATATCTTAAAGGCCGTGTTTTGCACAACGTTTGGTCTTTATGAATATCTAGTCATGCCTTTTGGCTTGACTAATGCACCGGCTACATTCAATCGTCTAATGGAGAAAACTTTAGACCTTACTGCAAATTCACTGGAGTGTTCTTTGATGACATCATCATCTAGTCAAAGTCTTTGGAGGAACATAAGCAACATCTCCAAGTGATCTTTCAAGCATTATGGGAGAACAAGTTTTTCCTCAACCAAAAGAAAAGTGAATTTTTCCTTCAAGAGATTCAATACTTAGGTCATATTATCTCTCAAGATGGTATCCGTATGGATCCATCAAAGTTAGGGGTAATAAAAGCATGGCCTAATTCAAGGAATCTACATGAGCTAAGAAGCTTTATTGGTATGTGTGCATATTGTAGACGCTTCATGGCAAAATTATCTCAAATAGTAGGACCATTACATGACTTAACAAAGAAGAACATTAAGTGTTTATGGACTGCTAAGGAGCAAAATGCTTTTGAAAAACTCAAAGAGAAGCTAACCTCCCAATAATTCCTCATGCTTCCGGATCTCTCAAAGCCATTTGAGGTACAATGTGATTCTTGTGGTGATTGCCTTGGAGTAGTTTTGCTTCAAGAAGGGCATGCCATAGGATATAAGAGACGAAGGCTCCATACGGATGAACGCATCTTGGGAACTTATGGGAAAGAGATTATAGCTGTTCTACATATCCTAGACACATGGAAGCACTACTTATTGGGGACTCCATTTATTCTACGAACCGACCACCAAAGTCTCAAGTATTTCATGATGCAAACCAAGCTTTTTGAAAAACAAATGAGGTGGGCAAATTTTGTTTCATAATTTAATTTCCATACTTCTCACATTGCTGGTAAGCACAATCAAGTGGTTAATGCACAAAAGTTAATGCGGTGTCTATAGCTACTCACAATGATCTATCTTCTATGATAGATGAGTATGCTACTGACCGTGATTTTAGAGACATAATGTCAGCCCTTGCTTTGGGGAAGAAAGAGGAACCATTCACCTTGTAGGATGGTTATCTTCTCCACGGCAATAGCCTATGTGTTACCCATTACCTTCGTGAGAAAGTTATGTATGAGTCCCATGCTCCTCCCTATGTGGGGCATAGTGGCGTTCAACCTACTCTCCAAGGAGTAGAAACGTACTTCTATTGGCCTACGATGAAAGTGGACATACAAGAGTATGTTTCAAAATGTGTAGTATGCCAAAAGACCAAGTATTATAGAGGAAAGCAACCTGGATTACTCCAGCCATTGCCTATCCCAAATTCACCTTGGGAGAGTATATCCATGGATTACCCCAGTCTATCCATGGGAATACAAGAATATGGACAGTAGTCGACAGGTTTAGCAAGTAAGCATACTTTATTCCTATCAAAAGGACTATTAAGGCACACCAAATGGCAACTCTCTTCATATAATAGATTTTCAAACACCATGGATTACCAACATCAGACGTGTCAGATAGAGATCATAGAATGACCATTAATTTTTGGAAAGGTCTCTTTGAAAATCTAGGAACAAGATTGAATTTCTCTTCGTCCTATCACCCACAAACGGATGGCCAAAGTGAAATAGTCAATCTTACGATACTCGATCTACTAAAGACTTATGTTACAGAAGTAGATCAATGCTCACAATGGAAAAGTACTTACCACTTGTAGAGTATGCCTACAATAATAGTGTCATACTTCAACGGCAAAAGCACCTTTTGAAATAATTGAGGGAAGACCTAAAAGTCCCTTGCTACTTAAAGTAAATGGGAAGACCTTTGTTGCTGATGAGTATAGCCGTGACCTACAAGAATCTTTTCAGAACATTAAGGAGGCTATATCCATCCCTCAACAAAGGCAAAAAGATGCTGCTGTGACAAGCACAGAAGGGCCTTAACGCTCAAAGAAAATGATTGGGTCTTACTTAAGTTTTCTAAGGCTTGATTGAGGCAAACGACGGGAAAAAATCCTACGAGCCATCAAAAGTATTATGCTAAGCTAGCAAAAAGATACTGTGGTCCTTTCTAAATCTTGAAGCCCATCAATGAAATGGCTTATCAACTCAAGTTTCCCAACCATTGGCTCATACACAATGCTTTTCATGTGAGCCTACTTAAGCCCTACAAAGGAGAACTACCAAGTGAACCAATCATTGAAGACCCTCCCAAAGTTGAAGACCAAGAAGAGGTGCTACAACAGGAAGCTATCCTTCGGCATGAAGACAACATATTACAACATTGTAAGATTATCCGATGGTATCTTATTAAGTTCAAAATCTATCCTTTTAAAGATGCTAGATGGATGCAAGGAATACAACTTAAGGATAATATGAACCTTGTCAATGCTTACAATGATACATTAGAGTAAGCAAATATACAAATTTCTTTTAAATGACCCATGTTTTGTCTTATAAGAGTAGTTCTCTTTTTCATTGTGCACAAATTTAAATAGTATACATGCTTGGAATCATGTTTGTGATGACGACGTCTCTCAAACACCAAGTAGAATTTGTCACTCTACTTTGGGACAATGAAATGGACCAAAGAGAAAACATGCTTAGAGAAACTATGTCTCCCAAGCACCAAATGGATTAGTCATCCATCTTGGAAAGATGTTGTAGGGTGAAATGGATCCTCTACCCGCTAAGCAAGATTGAATAATGACTAAGGCTTTATCTCTTCTACCTCATAGTCGAGGACAACTATGATTTCAAGAGGGAGGTAACGTCATAAAATCTAATATCTAGCCAACCCAAATGATTTTCTCATGTTAAACTAATCATTTTATGTGGGAGAATAAACGGGAACAAGCGTTAGGATATAATATGTTCTTATAGATCTATTTCAACATGGGGCCAATGGTAAAGGGGCCCAAATGAGAGGTGGTCTATCAAAGAGCAAGGCTAACCAATGGAGCATAATGACCTTAGGGTTAACTTCATTGAAGATCTCCAATAGTTAGAGTTAAAAGTCCTTTGACCTTAGGTAAGCCCGGGCTATGCTTGAGGTGCTTGTAATGCATGATGATTAAGATGCTTGAGATGCTTGAGGTGCTTGTCATGCTTGAGATGCTAGGGATTTACTTGAGGTGGGAACCCATCCCAATCTTGAGGGGCTTAAGGGCCAAGCTTGTGGTGAGAACTAGGCCCAAGGTTGAGGGGCTCGAGGTGGCACAAAACTCAAAGCAAATCCCTACAAGGAGGGGGCGAGCCATGTAAGAAGGGGGGGTGGTTGCTTGACCACTCTGTCTCCCAAAGGGCACCCCTTGCCCAAGAGACAAGTAGGACACATGTCCAGCCCCTAGCTAGGTTACCCTCATGGTGTGCCTAAAGCTATTGGTTGGCCTCCCAAGGGGTCTTATGATAAATTAGTTAGCCCTCTCTCTCAAAGGGGAAATGGGGACACTTGTCCCAAGGCTACCCTTGTTGCTTGGTATGACTCTTGCTTGTGATTGGCTACGCGTGGAGGGGTCCAATGAGCTTCAAGCATGAGCTACAAGGGGGGGTTGACCAAAGCATTCTAGGGGGTTGCTTGAGGGATATACTCTCCCACACTTACCACACACACACACCTTTACACTCTCATTGTGTATTGTGCAAAGTGCAAGAGCTCCCTCTCCTTCTCCAAGTAACTAGAGAGGTTGAGAGCCTACACCAACACTCTTGTCTATGGAATGCAAATCTAATCAAGAGCCATGCTTCCATGCTTAAGCTTTTCATCTTCTCCATCTTCAACTAAGGCTTGGAATAGTTAATGCTTTCCACAAAGTTTATGTTATGCTCGTGATGTATGAAGCTTTCCATATTCATTGCATCACTTAGGTCACAAGGAACACAAATATTATATTGTAACAAGTCTCTCTTGATGGGAGAAACTATAATACAAATGCCTATTGGAGGGGGGACCGGCTCCACATAAATCCGGTCCTCAACTGTTGTCATGTTCTCCAAACTCTCTCTCTTGCAAAAGTATTGTTAATGCCAAGTTAACTAAATCCTATATTTATGTTGCTACCATCAATTATGTTCACGGGCTATGCTCACAAAGTAATTTCACAAAAGTACTCTCTCTAATTTTTGCTACTCTCAAGTTAATAGGCCACTTCTATTACAGAAAATGAGCTTAAATTACAAGATTCCTATGTTTGAAACCTTTAAAAAATTCTTAGTTGATGGGTATGAAGCTTGATTTCTTGCTATAATAAGTTTGTTTCCTATCCATACACCTTGAAATCTATGCAAAATCTTATTTTGATGAGAAGTTATATTTATTTTATGGAAATTTTGTTAAAATTTCACTAATTCTTTATGATTTTTTCATCTTAAAACTTATCATCATAATCTTAATTTTGTATTAGTTTTGGCAAAATTAAAAGTTGGCTATGTTGTTCGCCTCATAACTGACCTAAGATATAAACGTGATCTATGAATTTTTTTTCTAGCTTCACCAAATAATTATGACAGGAAGTTGAAAAAACAGGACACTTGAGTGTCCGATTATAAAAGTAGTGTTTACCCCTACTGCAGACGTTACCTTTGAAGTTCTTTGCCCCCGCCCTCTCTTCCAAAAGAGGCGGAGTTTCACAAATCCCCATTGTAAGAAAACATCTTTGATGCCACCTCTATCCCCACCTTGTTGTGTGTGAAACACCTCTCTCTCTCTCTCTCTCTCTCTCTCTCTCTCTCTCTCTCTCTCTCTCTCTCTCTCTACTAAGTGTAGTAGATTGGTTATTCCAATTCCCTCTTCAACAATAGGTCTTGAGTTCAATGCTTCACATGCAAAGGTAGGCCCACCAAGTCCCTTGTGTTGCCATAAGCTAGCACGTGAACGATCGACTAGATCAAGCTTTGGTTGGAACTACCAAATGGTTTGAATATTTATTTTTAACCATGTGTTCCCACATACGATGCTTGAATAATTCCACTGGTTTGAAAATAGGAAGCTTTGAGAAATGACACGTCGAGGAGGGAGTGAGGCCATGCAAGTTTGTAGCATGCTTGGAGGAGCCCACATTGGCCTAAAGGCAAGAGTTCTTAGACCTAGCCTTCCATCAAGATACCCAAGCTTGTCAAGGTGACTCAATCAAAATTTAACATCTTCCATGTCACATTCTATATTCCATTTTTGTAGTTTTTGATAAAATTTTGTAATGGGTGTACTACTTTGAAATGGTCAAAGTGTAGTTTCACTAATTACATTTTTGGAGGCACTAGGGATTGCACACGTGGGTTCTTTGGATGAAACTCAATTTTAGCTTTAAAAATATAACTTAGCATTATCAAAGGTAGGTGACGAGGTAAAACAAGGATGAGTCCGTCTTCTCCATATTTGTGTATTTGTGAAACAAGTTTATTCAATGAAGTGACAAAAGCATGGTATTTTGTTTGTTCTATTTTCATGCCCATCATAGTGTGTGTGTGTGTGTGTGTGTGAAAAAGAGAGAGAGAGAGAGAGAGAGAGAGAGAGAGAGAGAGAGAGAGTGCTCTTTGTACACTATGACACGCCCAACTTGGATAGTCTACGAGATGCTCTCAACACCTTTTGCTTGGCTAGTGGTGCTTTCATCAATTGGTCCAAGTCTTTTGGTTTTCTTGTAGGAGTTGATGAGGATTGTCAGTGGGGCGCACATGATAATTTCACTTGGCTATCTACATCACATACTTGCAGATATT
This sequence comes from Adiantum capillus-veneris, assembly GCF_014529385.1. NCBI lineage: Eukaryota > Viridiplantae > Streptophyta > Polypodiopsida > Polypodiales > Pteridaceae > Adiantum > Adiantum capillus-veneris. Next base: position 87,761,092 of record NC_140956.1, on the reverse strand, counting down.
TGGATTTCCATGTTGGCATTGATGTGTCAGTTGAATAGTGGTTTGTGACGTTTGTATAGTTGATCAGTGGGAACAAACTTTGCCATTGGTATTCCTTGCATTTGTATTTGGCTGACAAAGCCCTTGTGGTGAACAAAGTTGTTCTTACGATGGCTTGTCTCACCACATCCTGGATGACTCTTCACTCTGGCATCATGGTGCGATTGGAGTGCCTTGTGTGCAACGTTTTGTAGGGTGGCATAGAACCCGGTTGTTCTTATGATGGCTTGGCTCACCACATCCTGCATGACTGTTCACTCTGGCATCATGGTGTAATTGCAGTGCCTTGTGTGCAACCTTTTGTAGGGTGGCCTAGATAGATATACTAACACATGGCCACGAGTCCATTGGGACACAATTATTTTACCTTGAGAGGAGGGTTTTGGGATTATTGATCCAGAGATGTAGACCAAGGCATTGCTTGCCACGCTCATAGTATGCGGATTGATTATTTTTTTTTGTAATGCACCATGCCTCGTCACATACTTCTCCTTGGTTTGGATCTATGGATACTGTCAGTGTTTGACACTCAACCATCAGATTCATCTTCACATAAGTATCTTTGGATACGCCTCATATGTCTCCATTTATATGCTGCTTACTACGGATTTGGAAGGAATTGTGAATTGCTTTGATTCGACACATGCCTTTTTGTGTAGAGGAGGTAGTGAGACATGCACTTGTCTGGAATGCATTTATGACGGATTCAGAAGGGCGTTGTTGGGTGCATTTTTGACACCCCATTTTTTGTAAATTTGTACATACGGACATGACGCCCAATGTCAAAAGTGTGTGTGGGATTTCTTTTTGTGGAGTTTTTAGCAAGCACATGTACATGCACTACAAGTCGCTAGTCTAGTGACAGCTGTCGGGTTACTTTAAGTGCCCGTGAGTGAGTTTTCTAAAGGGAGAATTGTATATAACTTAAACTCATGTACAAACTTAAAATTTTTCACAAAAAATTGCAGGTTTGAGCTCGTTGTGAGTTTTTTCCCTCTACGTGTAATCGTATCGAGAGAGCTCTCTGTTTGCGTCAATTTTCCATGTAGCGGCATGTAGATTCAATTTTGTTCATCTTCAGCTTTATTGCCAATCATTTTTTAAGATTTCTCTCAAGATTTAAAGTGCCCCAATTGGAGTTATGCTCTTCAGGTTACGACTAGTTCTCTGTAGGGTTACGGCTATGGGAGCCTAGACTTGGCAAATTGTGTGCAGACAGATTGGGAGGGCATGTATCTATGAATTGTGGCATTGATGTTGAAGTTGTGGGTTTTTTATGTTAAATTTTGAAAGGGGAGGCCGCTTTCTTCATATGCATTGGTCGGCGTGTGCTATAAATCCGTGCTTTGACAGGGTTTTGCTCCTATATGACATAGTCTCTTGGGTGGTGGGTGACGACCAGTAAATTCCCAAGGTGACTACTCTTGTTGGATTAGTGGTGTTTCAAAGGGGTTTCTTTAAGCTTTTGATTTTCTTGTAGCGCTCTTTCAACGCTCTTGGGTGACATTGCTATAGAGGTGTTCCAGTTTTCTTGTTTCCCAACAGTGTTTTGGTTCCCGTCACCAAGGAATTGCTTCTCATCAGTGTTGGTGGGTCTTTTTTGACCCTCACTCTCATGATGGTTGCACAATAGGGGACTCTAGTATTTATCATTTCATGGAATCGCCATCATGGGCGACACATCGGAGAAGATTTTCAAGGTGAGGTACCACCTGATCAATAATTGAGTGCAATTGGCAACCTGAGATCTTGTGACAACCTTGTTTTCACTGCTAATGAGGCACCACTTTGGAGATTGTGGATTTGGTGAGGAAAGCCCCTTGTTCATTCCCAAGTGGGACTGGGATCTTGGTGAGTGACAATGGCCTTTGATGATGATGCATTTCCTATTTCCTTTTTTGAGTACAATGAATCCCTTAGGAAGAGGCTTTGATAACGTACTCAACACCACCTCACCCTTGAGCCACTCAGAGGAGGTATGGCAAGATTAGCACAACCTCCCTACTTTTTAGTGGCAGTTTTGGTCATGCATAGGATATGTTATTTCATGTGGATGATAGTACACACAAGATTGCTTATTGGAACTACAACCACTAGTCATGATCTGACTTATCAAAGATGCACTTTAGAGCCCAAGTCCTTGAGGCATTGTTTTTGGGTTTGTCCATATGCGCATCCACTGTGGATCATAGTTTGTTGTTTAGTCATTAGATTGGGCATGCATGATTGGTACGTGACGTGGGATGAAGTTGCATTGCTTTTGAGTTTTTTGGATTTACACACCTTTTTTCAAGGCTTGTCGACATGTTTGGTCTTCATGCTTACTTCCTTTGGATATAGACCAGGCAATCTAGAGATGATCCTATATGCAGCTCACCAAGTGACAAGGGTTGGGGAAAATATTTTTTCCAAACATACAAAATTCCTTTTTTTGAATTTGCAAAGAGGAAATTTAGAAAATTAGGTTTATTTTTTGGATTACATTGTTTTCCTCTATTCTGGGGCAGAATTTCTCCTTTACCCTTGCCCTCAATCGGCATTTTTGAAATTGAGAACGACACGATATTAAGATGAGAAACATTTTTCTTACACTGCTAGGTGGACTTCCACCAACAAGACACAAATTTCATAACAATATGTAGCATCACACTTTGGACCATATGGAAGGCTCGAAGTGCTCACAATCTTCCCTTGGCATCCAAAATTTTGAGAGCCATCTGGACTGAGTTGTTGCTGTTTGCAATCCGTGGGATACTTAATAGGCTCCTCCATCACATCACATGGAATTATGCACCTCCCTAGTGGTCTATTTTACACTCATCGTACAGGCCACCTTGACTTTAAGATAGCCTTAACATCAAATGGCATTATGCACCTCCCGAGTGGTTCATTTTACACTCATCGTACAGGCCACATGGATGTTAACAAAGCCTTCATCGGGATACATGGGGCAACCTTATTTTGGCATAAACAAAGTAGAAGCTAGTGGCTCTATATCCTCTCTCTGTGCATGTGTGTGTGCACGCATGGGAGCATGCACGTGCGCTTATATGTATCTAGTGAGTGGCATAAAATGGTAACCATCTTTTTGCAACATTTGTCAGCCTACTCAACGTCCTCTTCCTCATATGTGTATATATTTTTCTACGCTATTAAGTTATCTAGAGTAAATTCCCCCTCTTCGTTTAACCTTTGTGGCGACACATACATTATACTCTTCCCAAAAAATGTCACCTTAGTCATATATTTATATTACCACCATTTTCTTTTTTGCTTTGTAAATAGAATAAGCATACAATAACCAACTATATACCCCCAAACTTTCTTACCTCTTGTGAATTAGTAGTAGAAAAGAAAAATAATATATCCATCTTCCACCCCATATAGATAAATTCCCATGGAAATCAACTCTCCACTTGTCTTTACCAAAGATTATGGTCCCTCTCTACAAGTCTTCTATGCCCCCTACATAGGTGGCCCAATATCTTTTAAGAATATACATATAGTTTCTCTCCTTTCAAAAAGACTCCAATTGTATATTCTTTTCACAAGCAAATAATATTGGGCCCTCCTCTATTTGTTTAAGCATCATAGCCTTTTGAAAAAGCATGATTCCCCTTGGATGCATACAAGCAAAGGGCCCATACAAGAAGACTTGGAAGCAAAAGGTTACCTAGCCTAGTGTTGACCTTCCAAACCGAATTCCTTGGTGCATGGGCGTGAAGAATAGTCCAAATTCATATCAAACATGTTGAGAAGGTCAATTTTGCCTTTTGAAGCATGTCATTCTGAGCTACAGGTAAAAAGTTATGGTCAAAATAGTGTAAATCTGTCAGATTCGTAGCAAAAGGGAACTATAAATCAAGTAAATCAAGAGGGTGAGATCTTATTTTTCCTCTACTCATCTTCTATAAGAGCAATGAGTGTTCAAGGTCACTTGCATGTGATGGGACCAACCTAAAGATGCTTTCTAAATGCCAAGAAAGACAAGTTGAGATACCCCGCAGGAGCCACCCGTAGGGCCTCATGGTGGGGCCCACCTACATTATGCACCCCTATGGAGCCTTCACGGTCTAAAATGATATTTTTGGTGAATAAATAGTCCCTTTTATGTCCAATATTCAATGATTGGTCAAAGGACACTTAATTAGGTCTAATCACTTACTCTAATTAAGTGTAGCATAATCCCACTCCTACACAACTATAAATAGCCCCCCTTGGAGAGACTCAAGAACACACACCTATATTTTCAACTTCATGTTCTTTCTTGATCAATAGTAGAGAAAACCCCAACTCTCCCTCTTTCACATCCTCCCTCCCAACCCTCCTCTTTGGAGGAAGTGTAGCTCTATTCTCCACTCTTCCCATTCTACAATCTCTTACTCCATCAACCCAATAAATCATTTGTAGCACCTCAATAACTTGTAAATACATCATGATCTCTCTCATGGTTATGTTAATGATCATGAAATCATATTCAAAACTTTCAAGTGTCGCAATTCGTGATGGTTAGCCAGCGTCTATCCTCCCCTTAAAAGGTGTGCGAGAAATCAAGTAAGTGTTCTATTCTCAATTTACCATTGGTTTGTTTCTCCACACTTATTCAATTGGTCTAAAGAAATTTCTCACTCCAACTCTCTTTTGCTTCATTACATATGCATGTGGCTGCTTCTCATGGTGGTTTTATTTGTGTCAAGGCATTGCATAGATGGAGATGAGCTCTCTATGCAAAGTGTGTTAGTTTGATGTAAGTGATTCTCTTGTGTGTTTGAGAGGCAAGTCTTGTGCGCATGATCTTTTTGATGAGTGCTTGAGAGAGGAAGAGTTTGGATGTATTATGGGTATTCTTATGGGGAGAAGGTGAATGCTATTCCACAAATTGCATATTTCATTTTGATGCACGGCATTGGGTTGCATAATCGTTGATGGTGTTCAAGTGTCCAAAGTGTATATAGAGTAAGGGGGTTTTCAAAGTGTGTTGCTTGAGTGGGTGAGTGCAAGCGTTATTTTGATTGGTTTCCTTCTCCACTCCCAAAAGAAGGTGGTGCCCCAAGTAGTGTGCGTACCTCTTTACGAACATTTTGTGAGGGTAGGCCCATTGGTTTGGGTTTAGAGGCCCCATTTCAAAAAGCTTGCCCTCATAAAGTGGTGCCCCCACTGAGGAACATATTTCCAAGTTACCTTCAAATTTTTTAGTGATGAACAATGGAGTTCCCATCTATCCATTTCATTTTGCACAACACATTAGAGTAAATGTTCACATAGATAGAAAAGTCTTTTTCCAGCAACGCATTGTTTTTATGTTTGGTGCAGAAAGACTTAGAGAAATATTGGCATCACCCAATCCAATTATACTTCCAATCATCAATTATGAAACTTCTTTTGATGTTCACGTTTTCATTTTGTTTTAAAGGCAAGAACAAGGAGTGGGGAAGGGGTGCTCAAGGGCCATATGAAGGAATGAGGTCTTCAAACCAACAACGAGGAGTATCACATGAATCACGATCAAAACAATGAAGCTTTTAGGCCTATTGCTCGGCAATCCATTCATATAATCATTGCAACTAATTTTAGGTTTCAATCTATCATAAGGAGGATATTTGGATCCACTCCCCTCAATGAAATCAATGCTTCAATTAATCCATTTATTCTACCTATGATAAAGTACGAATTAACAATGGATGTGTACATCTTCATTTTAATGTAATCATATTTATAGTGTCAACAATCTTGTGCGGCCCATAAGAGAAACTTTTCTTTAAAAAAAAGAAATTTCAAAAGGTCTAAACAAAATGTCAAGTTCTTTTCCCACTATCTATGCAAGAAGTGGGGAAGATGCGCAAGAGTTTCTTGACAACTTGGAGATGGCACATCTCATATCCGGGAGAGATGAAGAGGAAGTAAAGCTACGAGCCTTCCCGTTGGTTCTAAAAGCAGAAGCTAAAGCATGGTATGAGACCTTGCAACCCCAAATCAAGTCCAATTGGGAGAGACTGGGAGCAAGCTTCCTCTCCAAGTTCGGGCAAGGTGATACTTCTGAAGGACTATGGAAATGTCTTATTGGACATAAGCAGGTATCACTTGAAGACTATCCCTCTTATGAAGCAACCTTTGTCAATCTATGGGGTAGGTGGGAGGCTACATTAGAAAATCATGGTGGTGCACCTAACTTTCTAAAAAAAGAGAGATTCATGGTTGGATTGTATCCACTTTTAAAGGCTAAAGTAGAGCTAAAATTCCCATCCACCTTCGAAGAAGCACGTGAGGTAGCCATCATCAAGTTTAGAAAACTACACTTCCAAGCACATAGAGCAAGGGGTTTGAATGAAGTGAGTGAGAGGGAGTCTTCACAAACCATGGAAGCACCAATTAGGGCCACTCTTGCACAATCTTCACAAATAGGAGATAACTCTCAACAAGAGGTTTTACAAAGGCTAACTCAACAGCTTGAGAACCTCACTCTAAATCTAGTACAGGGCCTACCTCAACAACGACAACCAAGAGAAGGGAATCGCAATCAACGAAGACAAGCTCAAGAGTTGTGATGTTGGAATTGCAATGAAATGGGCCATGGCATGTACAATTGTCCACATCCAAGGAGACTTCCGGGAGACATATATCCCCCTAGACCGCCTCCTCTCACTGTGCAGCAAGAACTAGCTCAAGTCCCACAAATCCTTCGTCGACCACCACCACCAGCAAATATAACTCCCATCCCACATGAGGAGGAAGAAAGAGGAGTCAACATCATCAAGCTTGAAGAGGTAATAGATGAGCATACTCTAAACTTTGATGTTATGCCGGCAAAAAAACGCACAAGAGCACATGATAAGGATGAAGACATGAGAAGTGAAGGAACAAATTCAGCCAGAAGGGACAAGAAGAAGAAGTCAAAGATGGAAGAAGCTGAAAGTAGCAGGAAGAAAAGATCAAGGCGAAGGGAAACTGGTATCAACGATTTCCCATTGGGAAAGGAGCTAGAGCCCTACAACATCCTGGAGGATTTACAAACCCAAAAGCCAAACATTTCATGGCCTCAACTTCTACACCTATCAGCCAAAGTAAGAAGGCAATGGCCAAAGTTGGTAAGTACAAGAATTCCAAAAAAGAAAGCAAATATTTCCCTTAAGGTTGTGGCCTCAAAGCTACAAAAAGATGTGGAACCCATTGTGGATGCTTACATAAGGGGTAAAAAGGTGTCTAATGTATATGTTGATGGTGGAGCTCAAATGTGTGTGATCACGGAAAAATCAATGAACAAGTTAGGGCTTGAAATTACAAAGTCCTCTAATTGTCAATCTATGCTAGCCAACAACTCAAGTGTGAAGTATTTGGGGATCATTGAAAATGTAAAAGTCTCAGTATGTAACATAGATGCACAAGTGGATATGTATGTCATGCCAGCTAAGGGGGAGGGCTATCCCATCATCCTAGGGAGGCCTTGGCTCATTGCTGTGAATGCAGATCAAAAATGGGGAAGTGGTCGTTTGATTATTAAGAAGGGTCAACCGGTGGTGTATGATTGGCGAGAAGGAAAGCAACTAGACATCAACTATGAAACCACGGCAGATGAAGAGAGCGAGGAGGAGAGTCCTTACTCAAGTGATGAGGAAGCATCAACCAGTGAAGAGGAGTCTTCTTTGGAGGTAATGGGAATTGTATTCAATGCCAACACTCAAGATGTTCCTGTAGAAGTAAAGTCAACAGACAATCACACACGAGGGGATGAAAGATGCCACCACCTTGAAGAAGGATTTGAGAAGATTCTTGCAAAAGATCTTACTTGTGAGGAGAAGAGGTCCTACATCAATATGTTAAGGAGGTATCCCAATTTGTTTATCACTGACTACTCACAAATAAGAGGTGTAGATGTAATAGAGCATCGAATTGAATTGAAACCAGGGACCAAACCCGTGGCTCAAAAGTTAAGGCGACTAGGATCTGTGCAACAAAAGGCTCTCCTACAAGAAGTGAATCGACTCTTGAAGGCTGGCTTCATCTATCCAGTATCCAACTCCGAATGGGTATCACCTATTGTAGTCACTCCCAAGAAGAATGGTAAGTGGAGGGTCTGCGTGGATTACAAACCCCTCAACGCTGCGACAAAGAGGGACCACTTCCCTATCCCTTTCCAAGATGAAATTTTGAATGAAGTAGCATGTCATGAATGCTACACTGTGTGTGATGGGTATTCAGGATATTTTCAAATTAGAATAGCAGAAGAGGACCAACCAAAAACCACCTTCATCACACCTTGGGGATGTTTTGCATTCAGAGTAATGCCTTTTGGGCTCACCAATGCTCCTAGCACCTTCATGAGATTCACAATATTTGTATTTCAGCCATTCTTTGGAAAATCTATAAGAGTCTTTATGGATGATTTCTGTATTTATAGTTGTAGATCACTTCACTGCCAAAAGGTTGAAGAGGGGCTTAAGAGGCTCCATCAATTTGGGGGACAACTCAACCCAGAGCAGTGTCATATCGGTGAATCTCAGGTGGTTTTGCTAGGCCATGTGGTTTCTTCACAAGCAATTCAAGTGGATACCTCCAAAGTAGAGGCCCTTTTGTCATTATCTCCACCAACAACAACTAAGGAGCTAATGACCTTCAACCACAAAGTGAGGTACATGTCTCGCTTCATCCATCTCCTAGCAGAAGCCATCGTCCCTTTGCATAGGTTGGCAAGCCAATCTACATTTGAATGGGGGAGGGAACATGCAAAATGTTTTGAGGAAGTGAAGGGCATTCTTAGCTCTCTCCCAATCCTAATGCCACCAGATCCAAAGGAGACCTACTATGTCACTCCAAGTGTAGGTTTCGAAGCAATTGGTGTTGTTTTAATGCAAAAAGATCGTAAAACATCATACATGAGGCTGATCTATTTTGCAAGCAAGGTGATGACTCCGGCCGAGAAGGGATACACTGAAATGGAGAAAGTGTTCTTTGCAATCTTGTTTGCGGTAAGGAAGTTTCGATCGTATCTTCTCCCTATGCCATTTGTTTTTCTCACCTTAGAGCACAATCTACCATATGTAGTACAACACATGAGCCTCTCATCTAGAATAGCAAAGTGGGTGCTTGAACTCCAAGAATTTGAATACACTTTCCTTGTAGAAGATAGCACAAGAGCAGGACTTGCAGACATTCTCACCTACAAAGTGAGAGAAAGGGAAGGATCACGACTACAAAGAGAGGAAGGCTCAAAACAGTTCAAAGTGAAGGAGATTGATAATGCCCATACTTTATGCTTTGACGGAGCTTATCAACTCCAACAAGACAAAGCAGCAAGGGGAATCATCATTTTGAACCCACAAAAGGAGGTAATGGTTAGAAAAGGTATCACTCTACCTAGTGTTCACTCTAAAAATGAGGCTGAGTATGCTGCTCTAACCCTTGGGTTAAAAGAATGTAAAGAATTAGTCATACAAAGACTTATTATAAAAGGTGATTCTTTGCTAGTGGTCAGGCAAATCCAAGGGACTTGGAGGTGCAAGAATCGTACATTGTTTGAGTGGCTTAGTAGTGTAAGAGCTTTGATGAAGGGTTTTAAAGCAACACAGGTACAACACATTGTGAGAACTCATAACAAGGAAGAAGACTTACTCGCAAATGAAAAGCTTCAAATGGCGGTAGGAGGTGTGAAACTATATGAACCCAAATATCAAGGTCAAGAGGAGCTAAAAGACATTATCTTCTTTCTACAAGCAGGTGAGTGTCCCAAACACTTAGACAATGTGGAAAGACATAGACTAGTTAAGAAGGCCACACCTTACCAATTGATCGGGGATGATTTATATCACAAAGGGAAAGATTTGGTCTTGAGGAGAGTACCAGGTGTGCAAGAGATAGAGAAAATTCTTCTTTCATGTCATGATGATGTTTGTGGTGGTCACTTTTCTCAAGATATTACAAGTAGGAAGATTTTACAAGCAGGGTTTATTTGGCCGAGCTTACATCGTGATGTCCAATATTGGTGTAAGGCATGTAAGACATGCCAAATTGCTGGGGATAGACGACTAACATATGAGCCTCGAGTCCCAATAATATCTTATGGCCCTTTTGAAAAGTGGGGTGTGGATGCAATAAGTCCCCTACCTCGTACTTCTACAAGGAAGGTTTTCATCATCATGGGTGTTGACTACATGACACGATGGGCAGAAGCAACAAGCACAACCCGAATCACAGCTGAAGAGGTATCAAAGTTTATTTTTGATCATATTTGTAGTAGGTTTGGAACACCCCTAGAAGTCTTATCAGATCGAGGCCTGGGTTTTAGGGCTGACCTTGTAAATGATCTCTTGAGGAGGTTAAAAGTGAAACACCTGCATTCCACACCCTACTATCCTCAATGCAATGGATTGGTGGAAAAAGTGAATGGAATGATATGTAAGATAATTTCTAAGCAGGTTGTGGACCGGCCTAATGATTGGGATCACCATTTGACGGCTGCTCTTTGGGCGTATAGGACATCTTTCAAGGTATCTACCCAATTCACCCCTTTTCATCTAGTTTATGGACAGGAGGTACTTCTCCCCATTGAGGTAGAGCTCTCAAGCTTGTGCGTTCTTGCAAGAGTGGCAAAAAAAACCAAAAGAGGTTCTACATGAAAGGATCTTAGATCTCCAATGACTTGAGCTAGATAGAGAAGAGTCCATTGATCACTACATCACCAAAGCGACAAGCCAAAGGGATAAAATCAACAAGAACCTCAAGGTGAAAGGATTGAAGGAAGGTATGCTGGTTCTTTGCTATGATAACCGACTTGATACTCGACTTGACAAAAAGTTTTTGCAAAGATGGGAGGGACCTTTCATGATAAAAACAAAGTTTGGGAATGGTAGTTACAGATTAGCAGATTTATCAGGAAAACTCCACAAGACCAGAGTCAATGGATGGAGATTAAAGCCCTACTTTCAACGTATCAATCCGTTGATAGGTAGTCATCTACCTACATTCTCTAAGCTCCAAATTGACATGGCTCCCTTCGGCTTGGCAAATGCTCCACCTATTTTTAAAGCTTTGATGTGCAAAGAAGAACCAGCCTTGGAATCTGAACATACCCAAGGAAACCCTCCCATCTCCGATTTATGGGATTGAGGTAATGAAAAGAAGATATAATGGTGTAAAAGAGTGCATGAAACTCCTCCTATTGAAAAAAAAATTGGAAAAGAAAAAATGACAAAAAAAAGAGAAAAAAAGAAGAAGAAAAAGAAGCAACACCGCCCTCCTAAAGATATGAATATCTCTAGACTTGGGGGAGGGCTAATATGAGTGGCATAAAATGGTAACCATCTTTTTGCAACATTTGTCAGCCTACTCAACGTCCTCTTCCTCATATGTGTATATATTTTTCTACGCTATTAAGTTATCTAGAGTAAATTCCCCCTCTTCGTTTAACCTTTGTGGCGACACATACATTATACTCTTCCCAAAAAATGTCACCTTAGTCATATATTTATATTACCACCATTTTCTTTTTTGCTTTGTAAATAGAATAAGCATACAATAACCAACTATATACCCCCAAACTTTCTTACCTCTTGTGAATTAGTAGTAGAAAAGAAAAATAATATATCCATCTTCCACCCCATATAGATAAATTCCCATGGAAATCAACTCTCCACTTGTCTTTACCAAAGATTATGGTCCCTCTCTACAAGTCTTCTATGCCCCCTACATAGGTGGCCCAATATCTTTTAAGAATATACATATAGTTTCTCTCCTTTCAAAAAGACTCCAATTGTATATTCTTTTCACAAGCAAATAATATTGGGCCCTCCTCTATTTGTTTAAGCATCATAGCCTTTTGAAAAAGCATGATTCCCCTTGGATGCATACAAGCAAAGGGCCCATACAAGAAGACTTGGAAGCAAAAGGTTACCTAGCCTAGTGTTGACCTTCCAAACCGAATTCCTTGGTGCATGGGCGTGAAGAATAGTCCAAATTCATATCAAACATGTTGAGAAGGTCAATTTTGCCTTTTGAAGCATGTCATTCTGAGCTACAGGTAAAAAGTTATGGTCAAAATAGTGTAAATCTGTCAGATTCGCAGCAAAAGGGAACTATAAATCAAGTAAATCAAGAGGGTGAGATCTTATTTTTCCTCTACTCATCTTCTATAAGAGCAATGAGTGTTCAAGGTCACTTGCATGTGATGGGACCAACCTAAAGATGCTTTCTAAATGCCAAGAAAGACAAGTTGAGATACCCCGCAGGAGCCACCCGTAGGGCCTCATGGTGGGGGCCCACCTACATTATGCACCCCTATGGAGCCTTCACGGTCTAAAATGATATTTTTGGTGAATAAATAGTCCCTTTTATGTCCAATATTCAATGATTGGTCAAAGGACACTTAATTAGGTCTAATCACTTACTCTAATTAAGTGTAGCATAATCCCACTCCTACACAACTATAAATAGCCCCCCTTGGAGAGACTCAAGAACACACACCTATATTTTCAACTTCATGTTCTTTCTTGATCAATAGTAGAGAAAACCCCAACTCTCCCTCTTTCACATCCTCCCTCCCAACCCTCCTCTTTGGAGGAAGTGTAGCTCTATTCTCCACTCTTCCCATTCTACAATCTCTTACTCCATCAACCCAATAAATCATTTGTAGCACCTCAATAACTTGTAAATACATCATGATCTCTCTCATGGTTATGTTAATGATCATGAAATCATCTTCAAAACTTTCAAGTGTCGCAATTCGTGATGGTTAGCCAGCGTCTATCCTCCCCTTAAAAGGTGTGCGAGAAATCAAGTAAGTGTTCTATTCTCAATTTACCATTGGTTTGTTTCTCCACACTTATTCAATTGGTCTAAAGAAATTTCTCACTCCAACTCTCTTTTGCTTCATTACATATGCATGTGGCTACTTCTTATGGTGATTTTATTTGTGTCACGGCATTGCATAGATGGAGATGAGCTCTCTATGCAAAGTGTGTTAGTTTGATGTAAGTGATTCTCTTGTGTGTTTGAGAGGCAAGTCTTGTGCGCATGATTTTTTTGATGAGTGCTTGAGAGAGGAAGAGTTTGGATGTATTATGGGTATTCTTATGGGGAGAAGGTGAATGCTATTCCACAAATTGCATATTTCATTTTGATGCACGGCATTGGGTTGCATAATCGTTGATGGTGTTCAAGTGTCCAAAATGTATATAGAGTAAGGAGGTTTTCAAAGTGTGTTGCTTGAGTGGGTGAGTGCAAGCGTTATTTTGATTGGTTTCCTTCTCCACTGCCAAAAGAAGGTGGTGCCCCAAGTAGTGTGCGTACCTCTTTACGAACATTTTGTGAGGGTAGGCCCATTGGTTTGGGTTTAGAGGCCCCATTTCAAAAAGCTCACCTTCACTAGAAGCTAATGTCTTCTTATACATCCATTATTTCTCAAGAAAAATGCTTTCAGATTGCGTGAATCTTGAGACTATGTCATTAATGTGGTTAATTACCTTTTGATTATTCTCAATCATGATAGTGTAAGTATCACAATGCAACTTGATTTTCGCACTACCCACCTCTTCGTTTAAGTATGCATGTCCAAAATTGTCAAACCATTCATCCACGTTTTGGTAGTAGAGACAAGTTATGATCCTCGTATACACCTACCATGCTGGAAGAAAGTGATGCGAGGAGTTAAATCCAAGGGTTGTCCTTATCAGGTAACAAACAAATCCTTACAAATCTCTCGCTAACCTTAAGGTGCTAAGAAAAGGCTCTGGAATTGTTCCAACATACGCCACAGCCTCACGCTGTAAGTGCAATATAGATAAATCAAGATTGACTTTGCTTTTAGAAAACGACTCCTTTGACCCATTTGAATGGTCAGGAGAGATTGTCTTGAAACAAAAGGTCTTCCGCTACATTGGTGCCCTTGTAGGGGTCACAATCACTCACAAGCAAAGATTGCTATGGGTCATGGACAAAGTGAGGAGCAAGACGTGCAGGTGGACACATGTGGTCCTTTGATTCCATAGTAGGGTGATATGTTTATGATCGCATATATGTCTTTCATTGGTTCACTCCTCAAAATAGCTAAATTCAACTCAAAGGAGTTCTTCAAACCGGTGAAAAGATTCCTATGCAAAACTAAGACCAAAGATACCCTTCCCTGGAAGTGGGCCAAATGGAAGTATGTGTCTAAACCCCAAGGAGCAAGGTGGTATTGGGATCCGCAACCTTGAAGTAGAAACAAAGGACCAATGTGCTAAATCTATGATCTCAATTGCAAAAGAAGACTAAGCATCGGTCATTATGACAAAGGAAATGATTAACATAATGAAGCTAGTCCCTCAAGGGGGCTGTGGAAGGAGGGAGGTAGGCAAACTGCTTGCCCCTCGGTGGACAAATCTAAAATTTGGTGGCACCATGGGAGAGCTAGTACTGAAGTGTACTAGAGTTGGTCTAGGCAACTTAGTGCATGGTGCCACTCCAAGGATACCTATAGTGTGCTGGTTTAAAAAGCAGATTGGTTTGCCAAGCTCAACAAAACCAACATTTTTTACAAAACAAAATTGCATAGACAACTATAAAGTGCCATTTTTTGTGCGACACTACTCAAATGCTTCACAAAAGGAAAAAAATTCCTGCATAGCGTTATATATAGAGGTCAAGATGAGATTAGATTGAGATTTTGAGAACTCCTTGCTCTACGTGCTCACCAAAAGTCATGTCACCTTGTGAGTGCTCACTTAAGCTTATCTTTATAAGAAAACCTAGGACAGAATAGTGCTTGCAATGCAAATGAAGCCAAATCTACTAGTATGTCCCCACAATTTTGGAAGCATGTTTGCACAACGTGAATTTGGGGAGATCCGCTGGGAGTTAAGCGAAAATAAGGAGCAGAGGATGGAGAACGTGTCACGACAGGGGCATGCAGTGGTAGGGGCGTACATCTGGTGTGCTGACAGCGTGCGGTTGACTTTATTTTATGGAGTGGTTGGTCCCCATTTTCTGTGTGTGGTGGTTGCGAGTGAACTGTAGCAACCCTTGTTGTGAGCTACGCTTCTCTTTCTGTTTTCTTCTGTGAGTCTTTGTTGTCTATTTTTGTACGTGTATGTTGAGGTTTTGTCCATTGGCATTGTTTGTCACATGCTTTCTGTCCACAGTGTCTGGTCATCGTTGGTTTTGTACTCCCTGTTGATGTGTGCATGCTATGGCTCGACTAAAGTGTGAAGCTCGACGTAGAGCAGAGGTAGACGAATGCAATGCTTCGAAGAAACCCAAGCGTAGTAAAGTAGAGCGAGGGAAGGGGAAACTATCAAAACCAGCTAGCAGGGTCATGGAGGTTAGTGTTACTATTTTGATAGGTGGTGGGGACATAGATGTAGGCTTATTGCAGCAGATGGAATCTTTTCCTCAGAATGAAAATCTAGCTGGGCTGTGCGCAGTGGAAAGAGGAGGATCTCTTTTTCATTTGCACCTACAGATGGTAGTGTGGTTGTGGGCAACAACGCTTATTGGTGTGAGCAGAAAAGTCAAAGTATATCTAGGATGGGATAAGTCAACGCATGCGGGTGGGATGGTACTGTGTTCGGGTCTGAAACAACAAAAGATGCACACTTTTGAAGGAATAATAGGCTATTGTTTGAAGGAGACTAGCGAACCACATTCCAAAAAGTGATGCACTATATTAGTGTTGAAGAGGTGAATAGAGGGATCGAGCTATATAGCTTATATGGTGCTGATGAGGTGAAAAACAAGGTTACCTGACGCTGGGAAATATTTTTGACAAAGCATTGATGTTTTGGAAATATAGCCTGCGGCACCCTGTAGGTAATGACTTTTTATCAACAATACATAGAATGATCAAAACTAAAAAATATTATGCATCTTCATCGTGGATAACTCTGTACGAAGGATGAGGGATGGAATTATGTAAAATGAAGGCGTTGTGGAGGTGCATGATTCATCTAGCATCTACTAACTACCAAGACATTGTTGATATTTTTGTGAACAATGACATATATGGCAGCACGCATCCACGATCAGATTGGTTTTTGTCACGTTGGCAAGATCTTTGAAACTATCTTCCTCTGCAGCTATGACACTCAGATCTGCATATTAAACAGGAGCTACATCTGTGTGTTCACATCTTTCAAACTGTCTTCCTTTGGAGCTACGACTATGAGATCTTTGAAAGTGTGTGTGTCTGCATATAAAAAAGGAGCTACATCTATGTGCTCACATCTGCGTGTTCCCTTTGCAACTACAGCAATGAGATCTGCATATTAAACAGGAGCTACATCTGTGTGTTCACATCTTTCAAATTGTCTTCCTTTGGAGCTACGACTATGAGATCTTTGAAAGTGTGTGCGTCTGCATATAAAACAGGAGCTACATCTATGTGCTCACATCTGCGTGTTCCCTTTGCAACTACGGCAATGAGATCTTTGAAATTGTGTCGCTCTGTAGCTGTTTGCGTATCACGATGAGGTTTGCGACCTGCGCTCACAGTGGAAAGTAATTTGGGACAGCTGCGAAAATGCACCACAATGTGAGAACCGATCTGCGTGAAACTTTTCCTTCAGAGAAAATGCGGCAGGTAGAATCTTCGAGATTAATTAATTAATGTGAAGCCAAATAGACCCAGTACTATATTCCTACTTAGTGTTTTGTTTCTCTTCTTTTGGTTTCCAAGAGAGCTCCTTCCTCTTTTGCTTCAAGCAATACCTTGTGAGATTACTCCCAATCCCTGCCCCTATCAAAATGCTCAATTCTATTTTGATATCCCTCTTGGATTTAGTTTTTCTATGAATGTGCACTAAAATTTTGCACAAAGGAGAGTTTCAAGAGGTAGGGAATGGTCTTGAAGTGACCATTCCCCGTAATATGTGCGACCACATGGCGATCGACGAAGGCCGGGAGCCATGGTGGGAGCACATATGACGGGGGAATGGTCACGTCATGACCATTCCCGACCGCGTCAAGTGTCGGTGAGAGGGGGTCCAAATAAGTGTTCACTGCACCATGAGTCTCGAGCAATAGCAAAAGAACATATTTTGACGTTCTCCACTGTCACATGATGGTGCTTGTATTGCACTGTCACTTGTGAGGTGCTGATTCCGTGTGCTGAGTTTTCCGAAGCTCAGCAAGATTGTCCCAAGAGGCAACAAATTCCGCATGCTGAGGTGGCGACAATTGACTGAGCATGTTGTCGATTCCATGGGTCTCAATTTTATGATGGTTGCTGAGTTGGCAGCAATCGCATGGCCAACCTTGATATTCTGTTGAATAATGTAGGTGAAATGGAGGGCGCAGATTTTCCGACCGTCGACCGCCGACCTTGACGGGTTTACGACACCAAAATTTGTGTTACTTGGTGTGCTAGTACAAAGATCAATGATGCCCAAGGGGCTATCAACGTCTATAAAATCCAACGAAAGGAAGCCTTTTAACGAGGAAAAAGAGTGCCCTAGCATTCCTAAGTGTGACCACTACAATATCATGGTAATAGCAAGAGGGGAATTCAGTTAATGGTGGATTAGAGAGTACATGCTAGAGCAGCTTCTTTAGGCCATACTAACCAAAAGACTGAAAAATGGATGGCAAATGACGAGAGTGGGCTCTTAGATGTCTGATGCTCATGAAAGAAAACAAGGAAGGCAAAGTTTGGGAGATCTTTGGCCTCTTTAACAAGATATAGGCATGCCTAAAATGTTGGAAAGGTGGTGCTATATATGTAAAGTTAGGATTGGGCGAAGGTGTGTGTCAAGGTTTGACTAGAAATGGAGAGCTTATTTTTCCACACATTAGAGAGAGAGAGAGAGTTGTAAGACCATACTAAGCAAAAAAAACGTACCGCATATTGCCATAAGGGGCAGGTCTCAGTGTCCCCATCACCAAAAGGCCAGCTCCGGTGCTACCACGTTGATTCCATTGGCACCCATATGGCTCAACACAAATCATACTAAGGGCTTGTTCGCATGGATATAGAAATCTTGCTCGTTGTCCTGTTTTCTTCACGAGGGTCAGCCTTTAAGGAGTCTTTAATTCACCATAATATACCTTTTAACCCTCGAAAGTAGTGAAAATCTTTGTCGATTATTTCCACTCCTATGCAGTTGACCTGGTCGATGCACCTATTGACTTTAGTACCCTTTATTCCGAGCAGTTGACCCATCATTTGACAGTAATAATACACCTAACCCTTACCGGCTAGTAGCGGGGTGTCAGGGCAAGTTTGCAGGAAGGAAGCTTAAGGCGACTAGGCTCTAAGCAAAAAAATGTATCGCATACTAAGTAAGGGTGGGGCCCGATGTCCCCACCACAAAAAGGCCACCTTGGGTGCCACCACATTGATGGCATTTCCACAGGCACCCACATGCCCCAAGAGACCCAACTAAGACTATCGATAAAAAACATGAGGATACCAATAGGTGCAGATGAATCCAGGCTACAAGGACGAAGCAAAATCACATGCATGATGTAGGCATGCAATCAAATATGCCCTCCAACGGATCCACATCCTTTCCCATAATGCCATTCGTTGCTACAAAAGAGCTCCTCCAAATGACACACAAAAAAAGCCCTCCCAAAGATCCAAAAATGAAGTTCGTTCGCTTGGGAGAAACAATGGAAAGGAAGCAGATGTTGCCAACATCCCATCACCATGGTTGCTGCTCGCCAGCCCCGCCCAACACTTGAGGACTTCCTCTAGCAGCACCCACCTCCATCCCCCATGCCGCTCTGTCATAGCTTAAGAAAAGTCTTTAATCCCCTCTTTCGCAAGAAATGAAATGGATTAGAAATCAACCTACTCAAACAAGGTGAAGAGGCACGAAGGCCTCCTAAGTTAAGGGGAGCTAAGTTTAAATACACGCCCATAAATTCAATAAGCATAAAATTAATAAAACAAGATGTAAAATAGGTTTTTTATGAAGTTTTATAATAAAAGTCCCTATCATTACTTCATATCATGGGATCAAAGTTCTATACATACACTTTTTAATCCAAAAATGTAATAGGTCTAATATTTGAAGTTCTTAAAGTCGAAAAGAATGTAGCAGGGCATATCTTTCGTTAGCACGATTTGAAAGATTATTGAATAGTCTATTAAATAGAGCTTATACGAATGAGTTGAAATATTAAGAGAGAACATATATTCTTTTTTTTTTAATAATACACTAAAAACGGATTTGATAAAGATTAATGAATAACAGATAGTCTGTCTATGAACAGTAAAATTGAGATTTTTATTAATATCAATGTTTTATATTTATGTGTTTTAGCTTAAAATGCATGGATAGGCTTAAAATAAGTTGTAAAAGTAGTGGATACCCAAAAATAGAGGTTTTATGAGTCGCGACCTAAAAGATGCGTTTTTAGCCAAACAGAGATGTTTTTCGCAATTCTGTCCGCGCTATCTTGTAGACCAGACCTATTCCCGTCGTTTTGAGTACCTGGATCGCTCTGTTCTGAGTTTGTTTGTAAAAGTTATGATGAAAACAAACAGAAGACACCAGCAGGGTAATGTACACAGGGACAGTCAGACCTACAACATCATACAGTTCTCCCTGCTATCAACCAAGAAGTGGATTGTTTCTTCATGGTAGAGTATGGCAATTGAGATTATGAAGGTATATAATTATGTTTTTTTACTTTGATTATCATGTTGAATTGGTTGCACGAGTATGTTCTTTTGGCTATTTTGTAGGCGATGCAAAAATCAATGTGTGAAACAGGATCTGTGCAAAGTGTCATGATAGAAATCTAACCTTTACGGATCGCTTAGCGATCACGTTCTTATATTATTCTCGCAGGTATACTTGGCACGAAAATCGTGCAGGCTTTTCGAGGAAAAGAAGGATAAAAGCACGACGGGTGGTGCGTTAGGGGATCATTCACCATTCTCTCTTCTGCGAGTGCGAGTGCGAGTGCGAGTGAGAGTGAGAGTGAGAGTGCGAGTGCGAGTGCGAGTGCGAGTGAGACGCTGCATGCAAGCGAATTGAAGCTCGGGGGTGGTCGGGAGGTTCGAGCTCCGTACAACGGAGTGCGCCCATATATATATTCAATTGCTCCTCTGTTGTATCAAACACTATCAATACAAAGATCTCTTTCTCTGTTTTGCTGTCTATCTCTATTATTCGGTTCCCGTGACAAAAAATGTGAATGCAACTTTGGAAAATAGCATTTAAAAGACTATGATGTCTTTCTATTCATAAGACTTTCAAGGCCCCTTGGGACACTTGTGAAGCATGAAAATTGAATGACCTTCAACCATAATACACTAAAGACTTAAGCAAGCCGAAAAGATAGCATCAAAGAGAATGGAAGCTTCGATAGTAACACAAGTTAGACCCATCAACACCCAATCAAGAGGTGGAAGTTGCAATCACGTAAGGACAAACCTTGTATAGTACAATGTGGAGGTTTTAGGCAATAGATCAATGTTTTATGATTTGACTTTATTTTTGCTTTCTAAAAGAAACCTTAGTGTTGTGTTGGGTTAAGGAGACTTTCATTGTTTTCAATGCATGATGGAGACTTACTTTAAATGTTTATTTCACTTTCATTTCATAGCCTGACACGTGTTGACTCTTTTTGCATTCTATTGTTTTAGAATGTTAAAGTGAAACTTCACTTGCATAATTCTAGTAAATTCTATGACTACACACAAACATATATATTAATGAGTTTTTTTTCACATTTCATTTCACAGCCTCACATGGCTTAACTTTTTTTACATTCTATAACTTAATTCTAGTCAATATTGAGAAAGATCTCTTTTATTAAGCGGCAGTCGATTGAATTTCCTTCCCACACAGAAGAGAACCGAAAATACTAGCATAAATCTAAAATTTGCATGATTTTTGAACTTTTTTCTCAAATATTTCATCAGTTTTTGTTTCCTTTACCATGGTTTGCAACCAGGTAGTCTCCATTTTCAATCGACTCAAGACTAAGCTAAGGTAATCCTTTCTTGAATATTGACTGTACTGAAACTCAACCTAATGATTTTATCACATTCTAATTATTTTAGAAAACCATCGTGATTCTTTCACTTGTTAGTCTTAGGTAGAGGTTTTAACACATGGTTTGTAAAGTACCTTTGTTGACTGGCCCTTTGTTGGTCTAAATACATTCTTTTTGGCTTTCTAAAAGAAGCCTTAGGAAAATGTTGAGTTAGGCATACTTTCAATGTTTTTAGCATTGATTGAGACTTACCTTAAATGCTATTTTGGTTTTAAAATATTAAATGGATATTTTTATTTCACCTTTCATTTCACTTTCTCACATGGCTTAACGTCTCTTTCATTCTATTCTTTTAGAATTCTAAAGTGAAGCTTCACCTTGCATAATTCTAGTAAGTTTATTACAATATACATACACACACAATATAAATAAACAAATATATAATATATACTAATGAGTTTTTTTAATTATATATGTAGATTTATTTATTTATTTCTACATTCACACTAAGTTGTATTTATACGTCCGTATATTAAAAATTGTACGTACGTAGTTATACGTTGTATATCCATATTATACGTGTTTATCCGAATAAAATTTACTTTGATCAAAATATATTTCGATCGAAATATTGTTAGACTTATAAAAAAAGGTGCCGCGGCAGTTCGAACAAACTATCGCGATAGCAATTGTTAGAGAGAGGTAGAGATAATTGTTAGAGAGAGAGGATAGTAGACAAAGAGTAGGTACAGAGCGAGCAGAGCAGCCTATGCAGAGACAGACAGAGTAGTTAATTTTTTTTTGTACAACTATTAATTTATCTTTTAACAATTTTTTTGCTAACATTGTGTTGTGGAGAGTATAATTTCTTGCACCTCAGTGTTCGTTTACGTTTTGTTTTTTACTATTGTTGTTGTTGTGGAGCTTTGCTCACATCTTACCGTTAGTCTGCAGGTTTAAATACCCGTCCTTGACTGTGTTGATCCTCGTGACACACTGCAAGGGGATTAGACTTTAGACGCTTCATCCTTGGCTGTTGCCGCCCTCCGTGTCGCACTGCAGAGAGTAGCTTAGGTTGTTCAATCAGACTTTCTGTCCCTAGTTGTTGCCGACCATTGAGTAGTACTGCAGGGAGGAGTTAGCTAACTTAC
The DNA here is from genome assembly GCF_014529385.1 of Adiantum capillus-veneris. Lineage (NCBI taxonomy): Eukaryota > Viridiplantae > Streptophyta > Polypodiopsida > Polypodiales > Pteridaceae > Adiantum > Adiantum capillus-veneris. The sequence goes on along the minus strand of NC_140956.1, from coordinate 87,738,989 downwards.
ATCTTTTCTTCCCTAGTTGTTGTTGACCATTGCGTCACACTATTGGAAGATCGAATTTAAAAAAATACATTCCTCGTCTCTGGTTGTTGCTAACCACCATGTTGCACTGTAGAGAGGGGTTTAGGGTTGTTAAATCCATCGTCTTTGGTTGTTGCTAACCATCATGTCGCACTGCAAGAATAGATTCCTTGTCTCTGGTTGTTGCTTACCACTATGTCGCACTGCAGGGAGGGGTTTAGGGTTATCAAATCCATCATCTTTGGTTGTTAATGACCATCACGTCGCACTGCAAGGAGATTTGATTTAATAGATTCCTCGTCTCTGGTTGTTGCTGACCACCGTGTCGCACTGCAGGAAGGGTTTTAGGACTTTTAAATCCATCGTCCTTGGTTGCTGCTGACCATCGCATCGCACTGCAAGGATATTGGATTTAATAGACTCCTCATCTCTGGTGGTTGCTGGCCATCGTCTCTCATTGTAGGGAGAGGTTTAGACTTTTTAAATCCATCGTTCTTGGTTGTTAATGACCTTCGCGTCGCACTGCAGGAGATTGGATCTAATGGATTCTTCATCTCTGGTTGCTGCTGACCACCGTATCGCACAACAGGGAGGAGATATATATTTTACATCCTTCAATCCTGAATGCTTTGACCATCGTGTCGCACTTTAGATTGATTGGATTTAATAGATTCCTCGTCTCTAGTTGTTGGTGACCACCGTGTCGCACTATAGAGAGAGGTTTGGTAGTATTAATTCTTTGTCCCTGACAGTTGTTGACTTCCACGTCGCGCTGCAGGGTGATTGTTATTATATGTTTTTTCGTCTTTGATTTTTGCTAACCGCTGCATCACACTGCAAGAAAAAATTATATATGTTTTAAAGTCTTTCATTACTGTTGTTATTATGGTGCATGAAATGTTTTGATCTTTCATTACTGGAGGTTATTATTGTCCATAAAATGTTGTTGTTTATAATTATTTACAATCATATATGTCAAATTTTTATCTATTCTAGATTTACCTTACTTATATTTGCTTCATGTATTTTCAGACTTTAGTCATGGTAGGGACAAAGTTAACGCGTCAGCATCACAAAATCATTAGTGATGCTCTGATTTTGTCTCTCTATGGAGCTTCAGACAATCATTTGCGACGAGCATTTCATCCACTACAGGCAAAGTTCAATGATTTTATGATTGAACTTGTGAAACAATGTTGGCTGAATCTGTGCAGTGCATTCCCAGTTTCATTTGACCCAGCTCTGCGCAATAATGGAGTGATTTATAGCACAGTAAAGCAATTATTGCGTCAGGTCACTAGAAATTTTGAAAGTATGGTTCATCCGAAAATCAAAACCAAACCTGGAATCAAAGAGCGAATGCAGCTTGTAGCACAACTACATTCAGAATTGAAGAGAAAAGATAAGATTGAAGGCTCTTCAAAACGTCCTAGGATAGAAGAGGACGTACCTCCTCCATCGGGTGCTCAACCCTTAGCTGTACACCTGGATGATACGATATGTCTTCCTATCCTACACTTACTTGGGGAGCATTCCATCTCACTTTCAAGCACCCCAATAGGTGAGGAACGTTTTGCAAATGTGAAACAAGTATCAGTGTCTCATTCTCTCTTCAAAGATCCTGTCTATGTGGCAAAGATCTACAAAGACCAAATAGGAAGCAAGCCGACATTACAGATCGTGCTAGAGGAGGCAACTGCTACAACTCTTCAGCATTGTGGCATGATATTACCTCGTGCTCTTGTTTGTATAGCAAAAGACCTATGCTGATCTTCAAGCTTTGGAATGGAGATCATCTTGAGCAGTGGATTCAAGCATGTCATCATGATGGAAGCGAGCCTGCAATCAGAGAGTTCCAACACACGTCTAGAACTGTACATTAGTTCAAAGACAACATTTTTCCAATCTATAATGCTCTTCTGTAGACGATTCAATTCGTGCATGGCCACGAATTCATTCACAATGATCTACACATTAGAAATATTCTACTTCATTTTGGTGAAAGAAGAGTTATACTGGCTTTAAGGACTGGGGGCAAAGCACACCATTTCCCAACTTGCCAAATCTCACCCCTCAATGTAGAGCTCAATCTGAATGAGATTATACCATGGACTCTCCCTGAAAATATCAGCACAAATCCTCCTCCATTCACCAAGGCATCTATTATATATAGTCTCTCATATATTCTTAGACGCTTGATTGCGTGTATTCCAGAGCCCGATGAGGTTCTCAAGCATGAATTTTTGCGAAATGTAAATAAACATCTTGCTAGTGGAAAATCCCCCAAACCCTTAGATAGACCTAAGATATGAGATTTAAGCCTTTTTTTGAATGGAGGCCATAATGTTGGCTATCATATTGTAACCGAATATGGCTTGAGGAAAACCATTAATCAACTTTTTTGACATCAATGGTGTGCAATGTGTGATGATATTTAGTGTGGTGATATTTAAAGTCTTTCACTAATGGTGTTCAATTACATCTTTAAAGTTCTTCAGGTTGAGGTTTTAAAGTATTTCAAGTTGGATCGCTCAATTCTCTAAAACAACTCTCTTTTCCAATTGTTAAGACCTCCTTCACTAAAGTTTACTATTTTACATTTCAGTTATGGAAGATATTGCTCCCGACCAAAATGCATAGCAGCTAAATGATCCTTTGCTTAATCATGCATTGGCTCAACAAATTTACAAAGAGGAAGAGATTCGGGTGGATCAAGGAGATCTGAGCGCTTTGGCTGCAACCCAACAAGATGAATCAGAAATTTAAGGGGAGCCACTGAATTACAGGCAATGTAGACAGCTATGCCCGACGAATCACTTTGTACGCAACACATTATTTTGAGTCAGTGGAAATGCTAAATTGTGCGCTCCTTGCCGCACTGTCGAAGCAAGGGACTTGCCTAACACTGTGTGCGAGCCACAAACGGCTCCAAGAACACAACTAGCTTAACTAGTAAGCTCAAAAGAGGGCAATGGTGTGTCACTCACCGCTCTATGCTCCTGCCGTGGAGGATTCCTCGCCGCGAAGAAGAAGGAGCTGCCGCTACGCCGCGCTCAACAGCTTCACTGCCGTCGTGCCTTCGTAATGCTCGATCGCCCATAGACACTCTCTCTCTCTCTCTCTCTCTCTCACATACACACACACACAAGGAGCTGAAGAAGAAGAAGATGGAGCAAGAGCACTCTTCTATTGCACAAATGAAAGAATACTACATTTTAGGTTTAGAATGAATTTTATATGGGCTTGCCCCATTCACACTTGGGCGCCCATGCTTAGCCAACTAATCCCTTGAATGTCCCAATTAGAGTGCGCCTCTCATCGTCGATCACTCTTACCCTTTTCCTATTGGACCGACAAGCCCGGTACCTTACTCTACCAAATACATAATACACGTCCGTCGTAGGTGATGGGGTGTCCGTGAGCCGTGAGGGTTAACATGCCTCCCTTCCTGATGTAGATTCCGTCCTCGGAAGCTATTGAGTTCAAGCTCGTTTGTCGAGGTGGAAGAGCATTTGAGATGAATGTCCTTAGCCTTCTTCAATCACTGCAAAATCAAACAACATTGGTACAGTAATTGCATTTTCATAAGCGATTAAAAAGCATTTGCAGTTTTAGGCAGACAAATCGATTGGTAACAGAAATTTAAACAATTTGTCAGCCAATAAACATTAAATTGCAATATAATCAAATGCATAAACAGATGTAAAGGTAAAAAATTAAACAAGTCTGGGGTCGCTAATTTAACGGTCGAAAGGCACTAGAGATCGACTATTAATACCATGGGTAAGCTTCTTAATTTTCTTTGGTTAATTAAGTTGTTTAATCGCGAGAGCCAAGTATTTCATGTTCGAGGGATGACTAGAGGCTATACCTAGAGGACCTTGTAGTTAAGCTACGATAAAAGGAATTTCTCATGAAATCATTGCCTGACTGATTACCTTTGCTTTGACCCCCCAAAGTCTTTTCACAGTGATTCAATTTTGATGTGTGTGCTTATTTTGTATGCCTTGGGTTTTTTGCTTTTTAAGGAAAAGCGCCCACACTGGGAACCTCTAGGGCTCTAGTACCATAGGCGATACATGTGAGTGGAGTACCAATTTAAGCAGGGATTTCTCTTCCAGCTTAAAAATTTACATTGTGACACTTTGAATTTTTTTTGTTTTGTTTGTTTTCATCATTTTAATTTTGTAGCTTTGGGGGGTCATATAACTCTGATACACCTCCCCAGGCTCATCACACTAGTAAACTCCCTTTATAATACTTAAGCTAAAGGTCAATAGGGTCAAGCCCACTAGAAATCCCTAGTACATTTCACACAATGCTGCCTAAATCGGATTAAGAACCTAAGTCACCATTGCTTATTAGGAAGGCATTCCCAATGGTATTAAGAGAAGATTTCTAACACCTAGCTTGGTCAAACTAGCTTAGTCGGACTGCTTAATTTTTAAACCTAGACAAGTGATTATGACAAAAAATTACATTGAATTAAATGTTTGATACTAAGCAAATGCGGTGAATATTAGGCTACCAATCACAATTGAAGTAGATAAACATGGATTCAAAATAGATAGGGGCAATGCTAATGGACAAAAAACACTTGTTTGTGTTGATGGTCGCGCTTGATCTGAAGTGTGAACGAGAGAAAGGTTCCATGAAGGTCCAAATCCTATCAATAGCAACACGCTCCTATACACACTAGGAAACAAAAGAAATACCTCCAGGAGGCACATTAGTGGGAAAAGATACCAACACTTATTGAACACAACAAAAAACATAAGGAACCCTAACCTAATTATTTGCACTCCCCCTAGAGAGTCAAGGGAATAGGATACTGTAGAGGTTGGTGGGAAACCCTAAAGCTAAACCCCTATCCTCGTTGTCGAGATAAACAAAGTCATCATCCATGAGACCATATATGCCATCCGTGTAGTCCTGTAAATTTTCTTCTTCATCATAGGTGCCCATGTTTACTAAGAAGGTCACTAGACGCCTATAGTCATCTTGGTCAAAAGGGTAGGCTTGTGCAATGGGAGAAACGCTCTTTACTAAGTATGGATCAGACGTGGTCAAGAGACGTATCAGCCATTCTAACTCCTCAAAATTCCTCTCACATGCTAGCGTACCTATCAAATCCCATTCACATGCAAGCACTGGAAAGACCATGTGAAACATTTGTGAAAAGTAACGAGGGTACCTCTCACCCAAGGTAGGAGTGGATGAATCTAGCGTACTAGCCATATCTGTACACGCAAATAGATGATGGTTAGAGTGCAAATATTACAATGGTCGTGTTGTTATGCATAATTTTTTCTTATGGTTTTGTGTTATGGCTCTTGCTCTTTTACTTTTTTATCTTGTTTTTGTGAGTATAAGGCTTTATATATACATTCCCTAAGATTGGAGATTAAGAGGTCAGGGATAAAGGTTGAGAGGGAAGCAAGTGAATAATGGATGTCAACAAACACTCCCCCCTTCCTTGGGTAGATCATACCGTTTGAAATGATGTCGTCACCCTTTGAAACCAGTTGTTCCAAGTTGTTATAGGTGAAGATTTTTGCCAGTAGTTTTCTATTAACTTAGGTGCCTCGTCAAGTTGCAAGGGTGGTAAGGTACTCTCCCAGGATCGAACTTGAAGTGATTCATCAGGTGATTCTTGAACACAGGAAGGTGTGGATTCCTTTGTAGCTTCATGGAGGTCCACTATTGTAGGTGGAGGCTGTGTAGAAGCTTTTACCTCTATGGATGTATTACATGAGGAGCTAGAAGCTTCATGGAACCCCCCCCTTCCTGAGCTAGGTGGAATAAATTGGTTTTTCCTTGGAGCCCAAACTAGCTTTGGACTAGGTGTGTAGCATTCTGTGATCTTTCCCTTCCCACAGTCTTCCATTGGCTTTAGCGTTACACTGTTTGACTCATATGGGTTTGTTGTCGATAGGGAAGGACACATTTTATGTTTAGGTACTCAAAATTTTCTCATTTCCATCATAGTAGCCTTGGGCTTCTAATAGTCGTTTTGGAATCCATCGTGATTTGGTCTTGACTCTCCTAGAGCGCGCTCTTGGTTTTCCAAGGAAATTTTTTCTTGAAATGGATGGGAGGGTTGATGTAGTTGGAAGTAAGGCCTTGGGGACCCATTGATATGTACTCTTAGGTCGTGCAGGTTGAGTACTTGCAATATTACTGCTTGCTGCAACTACAAGTGTTGAAGTGCTAGGTTCATGGGTAGCAGGCAAAGACGAGTTAACCACATTGGCTTGTGAATGTTGGCTATCCTTCAACTTTGCTAGAGTTTGCAATGTAGGTGACTTTGCTTGAATGATAGGGGTAAGAGTCGGTGGTCGCGTCGTGACACTACCAGTATCCCAATCAATAGTGCATTTGGTTGCCAACATCCACGTGCGTCCCAGGTTTCCGTTGCCTTCCATAGCTCCCGCGGGCATGACTAGAAACCTCTGCACTATGCTTTCATTGTCATAGACAACAGGGGTCTGAAGGACTCCAAGAATAGCAGTTTTCTTTTTATTAATGCCCTTGACTTGCATCATACTCGGGGATAGGGTTGGTTTCCCTAATTGACACCAAACTCCATAGGATAACAAATTGTATTTAGCTCCCGTATCTAATAAGGCATTGTATAGTACTTTCCCATAGGGGCTATTTAGCTCAATTGGGTATCGTAGGGGTGGCTCAGATTCTAATGAGTCATCATCTCTGTCCTCGAAAAATGCTTGCGCGATTCCCAGATTAGTCTCTCGTTGGCATCTAAGACGTTGTTGTCGTTCTCGAGCCTCAACTCTTGCTTGGATTTTTCTAATCTTTGCTTGTTCCTTGGCAGCCTTCTTTTGATGGATGGCTTGCAACTCTTCCTAGCTTAGAAGATCATAATATCTTTTGAATTTACTCTCATTAAGGAATCCAATGGTTTCAACTCCATCTAGAGTCTCCACACGAATGGTACCTTGCGGGGTAATTTCACACACTCGATATGGTCCCTTACCAGCGTATTTCAATTTCTTCTTTTCATTACATACCCCGTACATAAGAACTTTATCACCAACCTTGATGTATTTATCCTTTAAATGGCTATCAAACCACTTCTTTCTCCTATCCTTCTCCACTAGAGCATTTCGCACAGCTAATTGCCTCTCTTCATCTAGCCTTTCCAGGATATATAATCGTTCAACTAAGGGGTTACCATCCCAACCTTCTTGAGAAGCTACTCGAAGACTAGGAATGACAAACTCCCATGGCATAACTGCTTCTTGGCCATACACCATCTTAAACGGTGTGCAATTAATAGCAACTTTATACGCAATATGATAAGTCCATAAAGCTGATGTAAGCTTTAGGTCCCAATCAGTGCGATGAGCCTCAACTGTCTTTGTCAAAGTGGAGATGAGAGTTTTGTTGGTACTCTCAGCTTGGCCATTTGCTTGGGGATAATAGGGTGTAGACTTGTGGTGAGATATCATGAAGTTTGATGTGATTTCTTTTATTACTTCATTTATAAAATGAGTTCCATTGTCACTCACAAGTTCAAAGGGGCATCCAAAACGTGTGATAATGTTCTCAAAGAGGAACTTAGTTGTTGTTTTTGCATCCGCCTTTCGTGTTGCTTTTGCTTCAGTCCATTTGGTTACATAGTCGGTAGCCACAATGATATATCATGATTGCGTGTTACGTGCAGCCGGACTAATCGGTCCTACAAAGTCTAAGCCCCACTTTTCAAATGGTTGGGTTACCTTGATGGGATGTAGAGGCATCCTATCCCTTCTTTGTGGCTTCTTCAAGCGTTGGCATTCATCACATCCCTTTGCAAAAAGTGATGCATCCTTAAACAGAGTGGGCCACCAATAGCCTGACTGTAAGATCTTTCGGGTAGTCAACTTTCCTGAAAAGTGACCACCAGCTACGCCCATGTGTGCCTCTTGTAGAATATATAAATACTCATCCTCGTGGGCACAGCGTCTAAGAACATCATTTTTTCCTCTCTTATAGAGAGTTCCAGCCAGTAAGCAATAGGGTTCGCATTCCTTGATTATTTTCGAGCTATATCTTTTCGCAGCTCTTTGGCTGGAAAATCATTAACTAAGAAGTTAACAATCTTTTCACTCCATTCAGGCATTGTCTCAACAATGAACAAAGGAGTATCAGGCAATTCATCATCAACCCCCGTAGGAGCTTCGCCATTAGGGATACGAGATAAATGATCCGCCATGACATGTTTCCTCCCAGGCCTCACAACAACGGTGAAGTCAAACTCAAGAAGAATTAACAAACATCGTGTAATTCGACCTGTGGAACACGGCTTGTTTACCAAATATAGCAATGCTTGATGATCAACATAAAACACAAACTTGGTGGCAAGAAGGTAATAGCGAAATTTCTTTACTGCTTAAATCATAGCTAGACCTTCGCGCTCTGTAGTAGTGTAGTTCATCTCGGCATCATTTAATTGGTGACTTGCAAAGCTAATAGGGTAGTCCAATTTATGTTCTCCTGGTTGGGTTAGAACACACCAGCACCCAATAGCAAAGTTTGATGCATCAATATGCACATGAAAAGGTACATTCCAATCAGGTGTTCGCATTGGAGCACTTGTTAGGGCCTTCTTTAATAACTCATAAGATTGATGAAATTCTTCCGTCCAGTGAAACTCGATAAGAAGCTTGTACAATGGACGCGCTATCTCGGCAAAGTTTAAAATAAACCTTCGATAATAACCAACATGGCCCATAAATCTTTGAACTCCTTTATAGTTCGTAGGTGGTGGCAAATCGGCAATGGCTTTAATCTTACTCTCATCTGTGGATATCCCGTTCTTGGACACTATATGCCCTAGAACGACTCCATGCTTAACCCAAAATTGGCATTTGAAAGGGTTCAATGAGATGCGATAAAATCTGCACCTTTCAAATATTTTTCGTAGATATAACAAATGCTTCTCCCAAGAAAAATAAACACAAAGGTCGTCTAGGAAAGCTTCACAAAACTCCCTTAGAAATTCTTTAAACGCAATGTTTATTATTCGTTGGAATGTAGCAATGGCATTTGTTAAGCCAAAAGCCATAACACGAAGTGCAAACACTCCAAACTCTGTGATAAAAACAATTTTAGCTTGGTCCTCTAATGCAATTGTGATTTGATTGTAACTAGAGTACCCATCTAAAAAGCTATAAGCTTCCTTGCCCGCAACTCTTTCAAGAACATGTTTTGAATATGGCAAGGGATAATGATCTCTCCTAGTGGCTGCATTAACTTTCTTGAGGTCCACGCACACTCTTAGTTTCCCATTCTTTTTTGGCACAATGACTATTGGAGAAACCCATTCTGAGTGCTCAATAGGGTATATGAATCCACATTGGATAAGTTTTTCAATCTCCTCTTGTACAATTTTGGCGTACTTAGGATTCATTGGATAGGTTCGTTGCTGGACGGGTTTAGCAATATTGATCATGGGAATTGTATGTTGCACCACAGAAGCTGGAACGCCCTTCATGTCATGATATGTCCAAGCAAAGATATCCTTGTATTCCTTGAGGAGCTCCTTAAGTACAGCATCTTCAGTTTCGGTAAGGTCTTGAGCAATAAAGACTGGTTTAGACTCCTCACCTGGTTCTACTAATTCTATCTCTTTAACTACCGCTGGACCATCATAGACTCCACTGCTTCCATTCGTAGGTATTTGTTGTGCTTTGGCATACACAACCTTTTGCTCCCCCGTGGTATAAGATTTAAAATGTTCAGGAGCCGTATGTAAGTCAGAAGGCTCTTGTCCTGATAGAGACCTTTCTTTTAGTTTTGCCTCCTTTTGTTGTTGTGCTAACTCTCGGTTTTGACGTCTTCTTATAGTTCGACTCAATTTCGGCTCTGTAACCTCCAATTGAGCGAGGTCAATGGGTCGCGGGCTGCACCACATGACACTCTGGAGATGTTCACCCCAATTGTCTACTAGCTTTCGATGAGCATCACATGCCCCTAGATAGCTAAGCCATTCTGCAGTAGATCTTTCCTTGTTTATCCTAGCTCTCACATTTGCTCGATATCGTCGTCTCTTATATGACCTTTGTTTCTTGTTAAGGTTTTGATTTTGGTAAATGTTTGAACTCGACTTGCCTGATAGGTCTTCGCTTGTATCTTCTTCACTCTCATATAAATTACCATAGACGGTCGTACTAGGCCTTGAGTGTTTAGTTTTTATACTTGGTTCACTCGATGTTTCCTCAGGTTCTGAATCCATTTCTCTCTGAGATTCCGTTTCTGATGTGTATTGGCCTGAAGCCTTTGAGGAATCATCAGTTTCACTCTCTCTTTCTTATCATCGGATGTTACATGCGCTACACCTAACATGTTTACTGGTGCAATGTGTGGTATCTCTTCCCCATCTGGTGTTACCCAGGTTGTTCCTCTAGCTCCCCATGTATCTATAGTTGCCGCTAGGTGTACCCAATCGACATTGTCTGACTCAGCCATTCCGGGTAGGATATCCATATAAGGAGAGTTCTCCCCAATATCCGTGTCTTCGTTACACGTGTAACAATACTGTAATGGATCTGAGTGAATTGTCGTGTCTGATCTATTATCAATGATGAATTTATTTCCTAGAGGATGCGTTCGACCACTTAAAAGATCAACTCGAAAGACAGAGTCTTGGAACTGTAAGTAGATGTGGTTTTTGGACCAGTCATGCACCATTTTTGCTTCCCTCATGAATGGATGCCCTAAGATCATCTCAAATGACATAGGATTCTTGGAAAAATCCATAACAATGAAAGTCTGCCTTACCTTGTGTCCCAAGACCTTGATTCTGAGATCCTTTAGCATTCCAATAGGCGTAACAATAGATCCATTATCCATTTTTACCACTACGCTTGTGGCTTCAAGGTGAGGTCTCCCCATAGACTCCCAAAAACTCTTTGTCACCATGCTGACTCCCACACCACCGTCAAGGACCCCCTTTACAGTTAATCCCTTAGTAGTGATTGGTAGAGTAGCATTAGATTCATCACCTTCAAAGTATTGCCCAAACTTATTAACGGGTATTTCAATTACAGATTCATGTCCCACTAGGTCAGATGGTGGTGCTAAATGTTCCTCATTATTCATTACCGAGTCAGGTTTGTTCATATGTGCAAACTGTGGTAATCCGGCCTGTAATTCTCCATTGAGAAACGCTCGCAGTGCTAGGAATAATTTTGGATCTCCGTATAACTTAGATATGATAGTCGTACGTATTTTTGAGGACATGAAATCCATCAGCTTGGCAACATTTAATGGCATCTTGTGGGACGTAGGACCCTAACAAGAGAATGGTGAAGATGGAATCTCCACTTCCTCAAGGGGGTCGGGCATTCCCTCACCAAACATTCTCTCTAGTAGGAAAGGTGTGTATCCACTTTCAGATGTCCTACCCTCACTCTCTTCCCGAATGATACTAGGTATAGCTAACGGCCTGTAGTTCTTGTGAGGTTGAACTTGTGTGGGAAACACTGTGTCTGACATCTGGATATGTTTGGGTTCAGGTTCTAATTTTCGTTGAGTTTCTTCCACCAAACCCCTCAATTGTTGGACTCATTCAATTTCCACTGTTGGGTTTGGATAGGTTCCAATATTTCTCTTGCAATCGTCATTTTTTGTCTCTTGTGGCTTATCTTGGGGGTTCGCAACTGGGTGGTTTAACTTTGACTACTCTTTTGGTGTTCGTCGTAATTCCCTCTCGTGATCCTCCTCACTGGCTTTTTCCTTTGTAGTAACATTTTTGGTCTCCGTGGTCTCTATCGAATCCGAGTCATCCTCAGGGTCATTCATATACACGGGATCCTCTCCTGTCCCTATGTTAGTCTTTGAACTAGGTTTTGAGCTAGAAGCATTAAGGGATTTCTTTCTTCGTGTTTTCTTCTTTCTCACTCGGCCAATGGATGCAGCATCTCTCTCTTCGAGGATGTAATTTTGCTTTTGGAGCATCGACCGTGTGAGTGCATTCACTAGTGCTATGTTTATAGTTGGTGGTGTCCCATCAAAAATCTCTATTAAGTTCAATGGTGTGATTTTCGGTGCGTTTGGATTGTTAGGACACTGTGCGATCAAATGATCTATGCCACAACGATTAGAAGTGAGTATTGGCATTGCCAATGCACTCCCTTGACTTGTTTGCATTAATGCAACATTCTTTTGCATTCTAATGGGGCACTCAGCTAATCGATGTGGTCCACCACATTCGTAGCACTGAAGAGGTGGTCTCCTGGCAAAACTATTAATGTTTTGGCCTCTTGTTGCTAGCGCAGTAGCTTGATATACCGGTTTGATTTGTCCCCAATGGTCTTTCATATAGTACATGGGACACTCCTCAAGCATGTCGACTCCATAGGTGATACTAGAGTCTATGTCCTCTTTGCAATCTACATAAGTACTAGATGACTTGCAACCTATTTGGTTCATAGATGTAACTCTTGGATGAGGGGGTTGCGGTCCTAGCACTGGAGGTGGCCACGGTGTGGTTTGGACCTTATTTTGGGTTCTAGGGACCATGTGCTTTAATGGCAACTGTTGCTCCATGGGTGGGGTAGGCATTGACGAAGGAAATTTGGAATGGCGGCCTCTACACCAAAACAAACTCCATTGCGCCACAAGGGAAATGAGATAAGGGCACCACCTAGTCTTGGAAACGTGGGCTAGGACCGCTACAGAGAGAGAGAGAGAGAGAGAGAGAGAGAGAGAGAGAGAGAGAGAGAGAGAGAGAGAGAGAGAGAGAGATCACTATGAATGAATCATTAACCTTAGTGTGTGTACAAGGAATTGATGACTTCAAACACTCCCAACACAAATAGTCATGTAGATTACCAAACAACCACTCAAGGATTAGCCAAGATCACATCAAGCACTCTCACACACATATAACAGATTTCTCTTAATTAACATAAGTAAGAGGAGGAGAGGTTACTAGCATGAAACAATTTGCACTCTAGAATGTGCAAGAATAGAGTGAATGAATGAGCTTATGGGCTCATAGTGAGTAATACAAAGACTCAATGGGGCTGAGGGAGGCTTGAAATTACAAAGGGGAAGGCCTCTTTATATAGGAAAGAGAGTGATTAGGAGTGAGGTTAAGATCCAAGTGTAATTTGTACAAATGAAGCTTGATTAGGGACATTCAACCAATGAAGAAGCTCCTTCCAAGTGATTTGTTGACCAATTAGCTCCATCATCACTTGTGTTGTCTTCACTCCTTCCTCCATAGCTTGAGTCCAAGAGCTTCCTTATTTTAAAATGTAAAGAATCTACATAAAATCAATACATATCTAGTAATAATAGAAAGGGGTTGAATGAGAACTTATGAATTACAACAAGATTAAGCATGACTTGAGAGGTGATTAGAAGAGGAATTTTGATGGGTTTTTGAGCTTGAGAGAGAGAAGGAAGGAGAGGAGGGTGAGAAGACTAATGGCTGATTTTTAGAGAAGGTCTCAATGTGGAAAAGGAAGGGTGTGTGTGTGTGTAAAGGTAGAGGGGGTGGTCTCCACCACAGTTGAAAAAACTGGCGTCCGCCATTTTGGCCATATCTCCTAGACCGTAGATGCAAAAATTAAAAAAATATGGCCAGAATCTCCAGCTCATCAGCTACAACTTTGATGAAGACAACTTTTGTTGGATCGGAGTGGAAGTATTTTTTAAAAATTCAGCAAAATCATGTGTCTGGTTCCTTCCTTTACCAAGTCTTCCACTTGGGTTCCATTTGTTTGAATCATCATATGGCTCCAAAGCCATGATGATATGAGCCACTCATGACCCTTGAATCATGGGTGCATGGCTCCACAACCACATCATATCTTTTCTTTTCACATTTACATATTTTCCCTTCCCTTTACCACTAGGATCTCCCTCTACCTTTCACCTCCGGTGAACTAGTCAAGAAAAAATTCCTATCAAATATTTTTTTTAAAAAAATTTTCCAAGAGGTTGTTCTCACTCTTTCTTTTATTGTAAACCTCTAGAAGCAAGGAAACCCAACAAAATATGATAAACAAAAATTTGTGATAGGCTCGGATCAGCATCAATGTAGGAACTCGAGGTGAGTCTGCCCAAGCTATAGACGGTCTATTTTCCATGATGCGTTTAAGCATTAGGCAATCCTTCGCTTGATGGCCATACCTACCACACGCGTAACAAGTCCCGTTAAACTTTACTCTGAAGTAGGGCATTCACTCGTAGTATGTGGGCCCAAGAAAATTGAGCACCATTGCTGCTCCCTTCTTGGATACATATGAGTGTTTTGTGGAGCACGATAACCCAAGCTATAGACGGTCTATTTTCCATGATGCGTTTAAGCATTAGGCAATCCTTCGCTTGATGGCCATACCTACCACACGCGTAACAAGTCCCGTTAAACTTTACTCTGAAGTAGGGCATTCACTCGTAGTATGTGGGCCCAAGAAAATTGAGCACCATTGCTGCTCCCTTCTTGGATACATATGAGTGTTTTGTGGAGCATGATTACCCCTAAGGATTTCTTGGATGGCCTTGGTGAGATCTGCCAAAGTCATCTCAGATATCGTTTTCTCTTTCACGATTGGCTTTATCTTCATTGGCTCATGCTCGGACGCTTGCGAGCTACTAGACTTCGGCTCGGCAGACACTCTTTCTCCTGCAATCATTAAATTATCCTCCAATTGGATTGCATTCATGGGGACTGCTTCCCAAGTAGTGATACCTCTAATGACTAGGCCCTTATAGATACTTTCATGTCGTCGTAGTCCCCTAATGAATCTATCGAGCAATTGGTTGTTGTTGAATCGCTCGTTTGGATTGCATCGAAAATTCAAATTCTTTAGGTGACTAATGAAGTCTCTTACGGATTCACCTTATTCTCGTTGGGCTTTCTGTAGCTGAGAGGCTACACCCCACAGTACTCCCTCTCGTATGTGCTCTTTCAAGAACAATCTCCTAAGAGTAGAGTAGATCGTTTTCTCTTCTACTCTTAAGGTTCTATACCAATCTCCAGCCTTTCCGCTTAGGGTCAAACTCAAAGCCTTACACTTATGTAGCTCATTGTGCTCTTCCAAGGAATCGCACACATGTTCAAAGACTTCCATATGCTTTCTAGCATCTCTGTCTCCACTGAATTTCTGTGTGAGCTTAGCTACTTGAACTGCCTGGCTCCTAGGCTCTCTATCAGGTGCACTTCGCATGTTTTTCGCAATAGAGCGACCGATAGTTTGAGAAAATGCTGCCAAATCTCCTATTTGAGCAGGTATAATGGGTGTATGATGGGAGTTGGCCTTGGCCTTGGCATACACGCAGCTCTTGGGTCCCATATTTCGTATGGTGGTGTACGAGACGGTGGTCCAAAGTTTACAGGCGTGGCCCTAGGCATAAGGGGTGCTTGATATGGCATGTTATTATTAAATGGCATGGCTCCACTTGTATAAGAGCTTGGATAATTCCATTGTGGATTGTAAGCTCTTGGAATAATCGGAGGTGTGTAGGAGCTACATGAGGCTGAGGTATGACAGGTGCACATGATTGATACATACATGTAGGTATAGTTGGGGGCACTGTGCTACTAGGCATCGGTGCAGTATTAACAAGTGAACTCCATGGTGTACTTCTTTTCATGCTCACCACTCGGATATGCATGGTAGCCGTAGTGTCATTAAGAGAAAGATGAGCTAGATCTGGGAAGGTAAAGCTGCCACTTGTGGGCTCAGATTGTACTAAGGCTCCCGGCGAAACAACATATGGAGGATCAATGGGGCTCACTGAGGGAGTCTCCATTTGTGATAGGGTTGGTTGGTTGGCCTTTCCCGTATCCAAGAATCTCATTAGGCCTGTTGAAGGCATGTTGATCCCTGTGTTCTGTCTTTCCAACTCGACAATCCTATGGAGGACATCACAGACTTTCTGTTGTTGCTCATCTATGCTAGTAGCACCCGATGTGGATTGTAGAACATCTAACCCACATGATAGGTGTGTCCTATGTACCGATCAATTAAAGCTTCTGCTTGTAGGTCATACTCCCAATTTTTGTTTAGGAATATCCATCTAGGCCTGGCGTGCTAGAGGTTTCCCTCGAAGTGGAAGCATTATTGCTCCCCATCGCTTGCCCCTCCGTGATTGCTACCTTGGGAGCACTCGGTTGCTCAGCTGGCATGATTGTTGTCATAGGAGCCTTTGCTTTCAGGGCTCAACTTTGTTCTAGCCTTCGTAGGTTCTCAATTTCCCTCTCCCTTGTTACTTGCATAGAGCGTTCGATCTCTTGTACTTCGGCAAGACTCCTACCATCGGGTAGTAAAACCTCAGAGGGAGATAGTCCTAAAGGATCAGGAGGAGCAGTGGATGGAACATTCACATGCACACTCTCAAGAAGCATAGGGTCTATTTTAGGCATGAATGACGAATTTACTTCCCCACTCCCTTCATTTATTTCATTAACGGCATGTTCGGAGCGAGTAGCTCTACTAAGGGTCTCTTTTAAGCGGCTAAACATGCTGGACCCGGGCCGTGGGCCCATGGCATGCATGTCTTGACTTGAACTATCAGGGTTTGGTGTAGGATACCCCTCCATGACTTCGTAGAAAGAGAAAGAATCACTAGACGCGATATGAGGATCTTGGGTCGCGCTACCTTGAGTCCCGACCGAAGGTCCAGAACCTAGGGTGGAGGAATAATGGGTGCCCACGTAACTGGAGGCACTACCAATATGCTCGTGCTCTAACACTCATCTAGAGAGTAGGTTCATATGACTTGGATCCCCTAGAAGTGTCAGTGAGTGCCCGTGAAGGCTGCTCACCTAGTATTTTTGGGTGTTTTGCAACCCAAGTCTTTTTTTTTTGTTGATTTTTTGGTTCTTTTTTTTCTGACCTATCTATAGAATAGAACGTATGATAGCTCAAAACGAGCGTCTCGATCAGAGGGACATGCCATGCTTTACAGCCCTCCGTTTGGTCACTTTATGCCCTCGGAATCCCTAAAACCGTCAATTTCTAGTAGGGAACTAGGCTCAAATTAGAAAGTCTAAGGGTGCAAGTGGGAAGAGAAGGGAGGAGAGTGGAGGATTTGCCCCACATGCTCTCATTCCTTCTTGAGGGGGTAGGGTATATATATAAGAGTGAGTCTAGTATATATCATAAGACTGAGGACTGAGGCTTGGGCTTGGGGAAATGATCCCGATAAAAATTTTAGTGTAGCCCCCCAGTCACTCACGCTTAAATATTTTCGGATTTTTTACAAAATTATTATTATTATTATTTTTTAAAGGCGACGACCGCGTGCCATTTAGGTGACCCTTTCTTGGCCACACACACTGTCAACACCTACCTAACCTCTCTGTTAACAGCTCACAGCTCACTACCTTATCTACTTACTAACAATGCTGCTAATAGTGCTGCTAACCACTAACTAATCTGTTAACCACTCTGCTAACTGCTTACTGACAGTTAGCTAACTGTCCACCTACTTCCTCTCTCACTACCTTACTGTGCAAAGACTGTGTGCAGGCAAACCTTAACAGAAAACTGTGTATAGACTGTGTGCAAACAGAAATTGCTAATTGTCTTCCTACTTACTCATTCACTGCGAACAAGCTAACGACTACTAATTGTGCAAAGACTGTGTGCAAACAGAAAACACAAGATTATGCAGAAATCACAGAACTTGCAGACAATAGAAAAATTAACAACTTGAAGAAAAATAACTCATTCCTCTTCTTTCCTACTACAAACAACTCATATAAGAAGCACAAAGTGCCTCTTGGGCTTAGTGCAGGGCGATTCCCCGACAGCCGTGCCAAAAATGTGCGCTCCTTGCCGCACTGTCGAAGCAAGGGACTTTCCTAACACTGTGTGCGATCCACAGACGGCTCCAAGCACACAACTAGCTTAACTAGTAAGCTCAAAAGAGGGCAATGGTGTGTCACTCACCGCTCTATGCTCCTGCCGTGGAGGATTCCTCACCACGAAGAAGAAGGAGACGCCGCTACGCTGCGCTCAACCGCTTCACCGCCGTCGTGCCTTCCTAATGCTCGATCGCCCACACACACACTCTCTCTCTCTCTCTCTCTCTCACACACACACACACACATACACACACACACACAAGGAGGTGAAGAAGAAGAAGATGGAGATGGAGATGGAGCAAGAGCACTCTTCTATTGCACAAATGAGAGAATACTACATTTTAGGTTTAGAATGACTTTTATATGGGCTTGCCCCATTCACACTTGGGCGCCCATGCTTAGCCAACTAATCCCTTGAATGTCCCAGTTAGAGTGCGCCTCTCATCGACGATCACTCTTACCCTTTTTCTATTGGACCGACAAGCCCGGTACCTGACTCTACCAAATACATAATACACCTCCGTCGTAGGTGATGGGGTGTGCGTGAGCCGTGAGGGTTAACATAAAACTTCCGCTCCCTTGAAGGTTTTAGATTTGCAACACACTGTCCTCACAAGAAATATCCTTGCTAGATTTATTCAAGTGTATAGATCACCACCAAACAATAATCAAGTGGCAATTTACTTTGTACAACAATGCTATTGCTACTATGTATTGCGGCTCAAAGTTGATTGGAACTATCATTCCACTACACGAGGTGTTGGCAAAGGAAGCCCAACCAAGAAGATTCATGCACGAGAAGGTAATCAAGAAGACCCTCCTCGCAAGAGAGGATATACATACTTGCCCGAAGAAATTGTAGTCATTGAGCAGCTTGCAACCGGAGGTGTGGATTTGGCAAGTCAAGGAGAGACCCCAGCCATGCTGCACGCTCGTATAGCAGTTCTAGAATGAAAGTTGGCATGGTACGAGGCAAAGTATGGGCTTGTGAACGAAGAAGAGATGGGCAATGTAGGTGCAAGCGATTCATTTGGCCAATCAAAATTTCATGTATCTGACCTTTTAGGAGACGCAACCCATGATTTAACTTAAATCTCCCTCACAATACTAAGCTCTTTTTGCATCTTAAATCTCAAGATTTGTAACGAAAACCTATTTTTGGTATGTAAATTTTTATTTATTGCAAAAAATGAACATGTCGGCTGTTGTTACAATTGTGTAAGTTTTGTTCTTTTTCCCTCTCTTTTTGACAATGATATGGACAAGATGGAGAGAAAGGGAGACAAAGAAAGAGGAGGAGAGAGAGAGAGAGAGAGAGAGAGAGAGAGAGAGAGAGAGAGAGAGATTTTGAAGCTATACTCTACATAACTTTCACATTGCAAAATTGATAGAGAATACAATACCAACTTTATAGCTCATCCATCCCCTCAATCATAAACACCATGTCATAAATTTCTTTAACATCTGAACATTCTGGATCAATATCATCCGGGCTCCATTCCAATTCATCATCGGAGTTGAGCTCATTTGTGATTGCTTCGTGTGTTTGAATGCGCCCGAAGCTTTCTTCTGTGGCATGTGTGGCTAACTTCACTGGCCTGTGCATAAGTCGCATGTTACAAAATACATAAACCAAATCTGCAGCTCGTTTAGGACTTAATCGATTTCATTTATAATATGCACAAAAGCAAACGAAGACCAATTTCTTTCACAGCTACCCCCCGAAGCGGAAATAGACAATACTCTCACAGCCACATGTTGAAGTTCCACTTTTTCTCCACCGTACTCTTTCCACCAAACTGGTGCGCTCATCGTCTTCATAGCATCTATATGCCAAGGATCCCCAAACATTCCTTCTTTGCTAGTATATGTCGTCTTCTGTGTGTATGCCACCTGCCCATCCACATTGCCTAGTAGTTGAGCACACACTTTCTTGAAATCACTGATCACTTCATTGTTTGAAGATTGCTCATGCATCTGGAACTTAGGATCTATAACAAAACCTGCTCCATGCAAAGGAGTATGCAGCTGCTCCCATCGTCTTTTGACAAACGACATCATCATGGATTTCTCTTTTCTTGCATAATATGTATAGTCTTTTAACTTGCAAGTGGCTTCATGCATGTACCAGTAAACCCGTCCAAAGATAGAGGCTTCTTTGTCCACTAATCGTATCATATGAGTGAAGGGTTCTGTGACAGTAACAATTTTGTCTACATTTCTCCAAAAATATAGGAGATTTACAAGCTGATAGCATTTGGCTTCATAGCAGGTTCATACTTGGGATATTTATCAAGCCAAATGTTCCATCTTCTATCTGCCATTCCAAGAAGGGCTACTTTAACCTACTGAAGTGTTGACAGAACGTAATATGCTGTTGCAAAACGGGTCACACCAAAAATCTGTAAATTTTTGGTGGGGACTTTGTTCTGAACAAAGAATAAGAAAATGAATGCTCTCTTATAAACTTCACAAAGTGGATTGCATCTAGAAGATTTTGTTTGATAGAAGGAACTTTCCCAAAGTCCTTTAAGAGCAGATTCAAAGTGTGAGCAGCACATGGAACCCATGTTATCTCTGGATACTTTGCTTCAATTGCTTTTCCAACTGCTTTGTAGTTAGATGCATTATCCGTGACAATGGATGTCACATTTTTAGGTCCTCTTGCCCTTCTGATTGAACGCTCATACACACCTGCAAGATATCCACTAGTTTTCTCTTTCAAGGATGTATCGATCGCCTCAAGAAAGATGGAACCTCTTGGACAAATCAACATCACATTAATCAATGGTTTCTTATGACAATTTGTCCAACCATCTAGAGCAATTGTGCATCCATACTGTGGCACATAATCAAGAGTTGTGTGCTTTACAGTATTTTCTGATGTAGTTTTCACTTTATCTAAGTATTCTGTACGTATCTTATTATAATCAGGTACCACAAAACCCTTCTTCGTCGTGCTCATTAAAGCATCTTTGAAGATAGGATTTCGAATGACATTAAAAGGAATTCCACATGAAACAAATGCTTGCGTCCACTTAAGATGGAGTTCAAGTAGCCATTGTTCAACAAATGCCTGAGGCAAAGTAGGACCACTTGATGCAGGTTCTCCTCCAGTCCATGCTTCACTTCGGCTTATGTTAGCAGAGCTTCCGGTAGGATTAGAGCTACAATCCCCAGCAAAGGATGAATGAAGTCCTCCTTGACTTGAAGCAGGGATAGAGGGAGGGTTTTGATCATTCTCGATTGTCATCTTAATGTCCCTAGCCATAGATGGAGCCATCATTTTGGGACCTCCCTTTTTTTGCCTTCAAGAAGTGCTCTCTTTGCCTTGAGCGCCCAATCGGGGAATTTTTCTTCAATACCTCTTGGGGGATTTCTACAAGCTAAAACGCTTCCAGAAATTTTGAACACATGTTCTTTTATCCTGTAGCATTTTCGCTAAATTTATGGCCGCAGGTCTTACACTTCAACTTTGATATAGTCTTAAAAGTGGCCAATTCATCTACGTAGTTTCACTCATATCCTTTCACCATCTTCTTAAGATTTGCAAACTCAAACATAACTAATTACTAAATATGCACCTAAAATCAAACTCTCATACCATTTACATTACTTTATTTATCAACGTTTTCAAGCTCTTTAATTAATAAATACCAAAAATAGATTTTTTTTATAGTGTGATCCTCTCACAATCGCTTAATCTATCTCAATAACTTCCAAGTGTGAGTAAACTCATCACATAGCAAGTTATTTTTTAAAAACCTATCTAAATTACCTCCAAGTGTGAGTGTAACTCTACACATGGCAAGCAATCAAAATTCACTACTTCTATAAATCTCTTATAGGTGTGAGAATACCTCTACACAAAGAGAGAGATTATTATTTAATCTACCTAGATTGTCTGTAGTGTGAGTAGTACTCTACACATGACAGAAAACCATTAGATAAATGTTACCTAAGTTACTTCCAGGTGTGAACATAGTTCAACACACAACAAGTAACTCCTCACTATAACTATCTAACTTAAGTTACTTCTAAGTGTGAACATAGTTCAACGCAAAGCCAATCACTGCTAACTTTACTTTTATTGAATCGTTTCCAAGTGTGAGTTTCCTCTACACATTGCAAGTAATCATTAACTACCTTACTTAATTTACCTCTCACTGTAAGATATACTTCACACAGAGCAGATAAAGAAAATCAAATCCAAAACATACAAACACATTTTGTTTAAAGCTCTAAATTTCTATTAAAAAAATCAATAACATTAAAACTGATTTTTTAATATTTTTCTTGTTGTTGAGGCTCACCTATTAGATGAGAAGAGGAGAAGAGAGCTCAATGGAATGAGCAACACGAGCTGTTTCCATGGTATATAAAGAAACTTATTTCGATCGTAATATTAGTTCGATCAAAATATTATTTGATCGAAATAATATTACAATTGAAATATTATTCGATCAAAATGCTAATAAATTATACGATATGGTGGTTTTGCTGATGCGACACCGTATAATACGTTGAATAAAACTAGGTATCATATACTACGTCCGTTTAAAGCGTATTATACGTACACCGTATAACGTACAATGCAACTTAGCATTCAAAGCATTCAAAGACTATGTATGATGTGAGCTAACATAATCAATCACTATCTTATATCTAAGGGGTTTAAATCAGTAATCAATATATTTTTCTATGGCTACACAATTTAAGATCAATAGTTGTTTATAAACAAAGATAATGACACTTCTATTATATATTGTCTTTGTAGGTGGTGGAGCCAAAAATATTGATGCCAATGATTTTATTTATGTGTATGTACATGAGAAACATATATAAGAGCAAGGTGGTTGGAGTTGGGATGAAGAAATGGTGGAACAATGAAAGAATGGAATACATAGTTGCAATCTCTGCCAGTATATTAGCATCATATGAGATGCTAAAGATAAAGGTACTCCGATTATCTGAAACTACTTTCACCACCACTTTGAAAGATAAAATGTGAAGTCTATGGCACAAAGCAATGATTATGACATGGATAAGAATGATAAAGAACTTGCAAAAGTATCTCAAGAATCATTTAGAGAAATAGTACATTGTCCATCTTTATCCCCCCAACATTATTTTTTATTTTTAATATTGTTGCCCTGATGGTTGCCTTTGTACATATCATAAGAAGCCCTCATATGATAAGTTATTGGCCCTTAGCAGAAGTAGCATGTTGTATGTGTATTCTTTTTATGCTCCAACCTTTCACAAAAGGGTTCTTTCTATGGGTGAGAGGCCAATCTGGTCCCAATGTCGTATCCACTTCAATTGTGCTACATGCTTCTATGCCTGTGGGGATCTTAACATTTTTCATCCTATACACCAATTAATTGAAAAGTCCTACACATGCGTTTGGATTTAATGCAAGACTCTATGTTGTATAGATACATACTTCTCTGCTTGTGGGGATCTTAACATTTTTCACCCTATACACCAATTAATTGAAAAGTCCTACACACGCATTTGGATTTAATGCAAGACTCTATGTTGTATGGATACTCTCCAAATTTTAATTCATTCTTATACATATGGCATGAAAGTGTTTAAGAGTACTTACTTTTATGTAAGGTCAAAAGGTGGAAATTTTTGCTTGATTATTTGATGATTAACTCATCACTCACACCAAATCACACATATAGCCTCTAAGAGATAGAGGTTAGTGATAAGCTACGAGCATACCTCATTCAGTTATACAAAAAATGGTAATTAGCACCTAGTAATGCCACTGATATTATGAAGACATGGACATTAAAATAATGCACTATGCATTATTTCTAAGGGAATATTATATAGGCATTGATATTTCCAAGAGAATTCATTATATAGGCATTGATATACATGCAAGTGAAGACTGAATGAAGAGGTACAATATATTAAATTTTTGGGTCAAAGCATCACATCTATGAGGAAAGCATGTGCAAAGTGTGGAAAAAACTAAGAGAAGACGTCCATAAATTTATGAAGAGAGAGTTCTTACTTATCCAGCTTATCAAATGTATTCATAACTAAAAAGTCCTCTTTTCATTTTCACGCATTCTTTAAATTTTGCATTTGTCAAGATGGGATGTATGTAACTACGTCTAGGAGGGGGGCAATTCTAATAGTGACTGCCTTGGCCATAGACATCATAGTTATGGAATGCCAGTGCTTAAGATTTGAGTAGCAAACCTACTTCGGGATAGGTTTGATAAGCCCTCTTTTCACACTAGGATCCAATGACCCCTTGAGAAAAGCTTGGTTATCCATATACGTGATTTGGGACCTTGAGGTCATCCCAGAACTCCCTGAAGAGATATGTATGTATACATATAATACATTTATTTATGTTTGTGTGTGTCCCCCCCCCCCCCCCCCCCCCTCTCTTCGAAAACAGACACACATAGAGATACTTTTTAATGCTATAACTTTGGCTCCTTTTCCTTGGTCTCTTGAATCGTCTATGTGACATTGTTGATGCCGTATCCTTTGTTATTGAAAATAGACTCGTTTAAATTCCGTCCATGCAAGACATGCAATAAGTGACTATGAGAGGTTTTTTATTTCTTGGGGAGTATAGGAGAGAATTTTATTGGGATATATATGGTCTTTAAAAGAAGTAATATTATTATAGAGAGAGCACATTAAAAATACTAGTATGTGACCCGCGCGTTGCTACGGCCAAAGAAACATCGCTTCTATTCTTGTAGGGATATCTTCTCTTCCACGTGAAACACTATCAATACTATATTCCTCCATGTATACTCTATTGCATTTCTAAAAGTAACGCATTACACAACCTCTTGAAGATTGTAACAAACATAAATATATGTAAGATTATACAAAGCATTCTTTGATACCAAGCTTGGGAGCTTCTCATAGACATTGTTTTTCATAAGATGCTAGTCCTTGTTCAACAAACTTAGGAGTGCTCTACTTCTATTGTGGTAGAGAGAGAGAGAGAGAGAGAGAGAGAGAGAGAGAGAGAGAGAGAGAGTCTCCTCCTTCTAGTGTATCTTAGTTTAGCAATGCTACCAATGTTGATTATATAGATCGTACAGAGTGAAAGCGATAGAAATGATCATCATGTGGGTTATTCATCTAGGATAGTATGTGAGAAATGTAGATATGAGAGAAGTGAAGAGATGAGAAGTTTCCCTCCCAAGCCCTATTCTTGCCCGTAGGCAATAAGGATACTGCGGGGAGATATGTACCTGTAGCAAAGAGAACCTAGAGAGGATGAATTACTAAGAATGAGAGAGATAGGTTTGGTTAAGGAGATGAGATTAGATACATATATATATGTTGGATTAGAGATGAAAATGAAAACAACAAGAAATCAAGAAAACATCAATGTAGAACACATCTTACTTGAAACCCTTCGGCACCATTATTGATGGGAGAGAGAAGAAGAGGAAAAATTCAACGTTGATTGATACGCCAAGTACAACACCTTCTTTGATTAGAGTTGATCTTCCAAGGATAGCGTACAAGAATGGCTAGTCTTCCTCTAGGAGAAAGTGTAGGCTTGGGCTTATGTTAATGGGGCTAAGTACAATTAGGCATTACTACTCACTCCCTCAAGAATTCCTCTCATCAATGGCTTGAATGCTTGAGTTCCTTTCAAAGAAGAAGACGTCCCCTTTTATAGGTGAAGGGAACCCCCAAGGGTTTACACAAGAAGAGAGGAGCCAGTGTGAATAGGAATTGGAAAAGTTGGAAATGAGCTCTCCCTGCATGATGTGGGCAGACTAGGGTCCAGTATTTTGATCATATCTCTTCAACCGTGGCTCCAAATAAAAAAGTAAAAATATGGGCAGAAACTTCAGCTCATTAGATACGATTTTTATTTAAAAGTCATTTTCCAATTCGGATTGGAACCTTGTCTAAAAAATTCATCAAAATAGGGTCCATTTCTGGCAGCAAAAGTCTTCCCGTGGTTCCGTTAGCCTAGACTTTCATTTAATTCCAAAGGACACCTCATGCCATATGAAAGCATGACATTGCTCCTTGACAACTTTTTGTAATCATGCTTGCAATAATGCATTTAAATAAGTGTATCTTTGAAATCATGCCACCTAGTGTCCCACTAGGATTTGATTCCCTCCTAGTATCTATTTAAAAAGAAATATAAGAAAAATATGAAAAATACATAGAATATATATATATTGGATTTTACCCTAGATATAGGATCTAGATAGGGTGTGAGATGATAATGAGATAGTAGAAATAAAGAATCAATGCTTTTTGCCCCAAGTTAAAGAGGCGGAGCTATTGACGCTTTTCCCATAGTATTTTTTTATGGTAAAGTAAGAATAGGTTACCCTTGAGATAAATAATAGGATGAGATAGAAGGCTTATTATTATACTTAAATATGAATATGTACATTATAGGAAAGATAATTATGTATCTAAAAAGTTACAAGATAGATCTTGTAGCATGCGTTCCCACTATGCATGTGTCATAGCACGACAGCGTTCTAGAATTGGTTTCAACCATAGGAACACAATTGAATTCAATATCTCTCTACTCCACTCTCTTAATTACTTCTATCCTTGAGTCTTTTTTATGAGCAAGATATGGTAGAAGTGTACATCAAAACTTCTTATATGGCAAGAAGACGATCTTTTCCTTGGTCTACCTAGAGTTGACAAAAGTGCTACCAAGTCGAGAAGTACAAATTGGGTAAGCGAGCAAGTTTTTAAAGATAGTGTGTAATTATGAAACTTTTCATGTCTAAGAGTAGAGTTGTGAAAATATAAGGGCTCATAGTTTCCAATGTATCAAAAAAGCTTCAAGTTTCAAAGAGATGAGATGACGTTCTTTTCATATTAAGCATTTGATTACATCTATGCTGCCAAGCATGGTAATGATTTACATCATCACCTAATCACAACAATACATAAGCATCTTAGTATAATAAGGTGCACACTATTTGTTCACATCATTTGCTCTTAAAATGTGATAGAAACGAAAGCAAAGTAAGGTTGCTCAATTGTTTATTTTTGTAGGAGTTTTCGCCATTATGCTACACTGAAGGGCGTGGTGTAAAATTGAGGAAGTGACTAAAATCATGCATGCCAATGATCTCTATCTATCTTTATCCTCTAATTACAAAACCATACTCCTCTTTTGAGAGATCAGATTGAATTCAACCAACTTGAGCCTATTTCCTTGCGCACAATCTATACTATACCAACCTTTTGGCTTAATTGTTGCTATGTTAAATGTGTGATTGGACATTGATGCAATGTAGGACAGCCTCTTTTTGTGTACATATTAGGCTCCTTGAAAATTTGAGAATATGAGTATCATACCCTACTTGAGTACACACACACACACACACATACATGTATATATGTATATATGTGTATATGTGTGTGTGTGTATATATATATATATATATATATTCTTATATATAGATATATACACAAATATATATATTCTTATATCTAAGATTTGTCACATAAGTCTTGAAGCTTCTTGTTTTTCTTATAGTACAATAACTATGACATTCAAAACTTTTATGCTCCCTTCTTGCCCCCCCCCCCCCCCCCCCCCCCCGCCCCCCTAAACTCTCTCTCTCTCTCTCTCTCTCTCTCTCTGACACACGCACACACTTATTAGATGGATAGCAGTTTGCATGGAGCTCATGTGTGCATACAAATATGGTATAGTAGTTGAAAAATTGGCAGTGCGGTTGAAGATATGACCTCAAGTCAAGGCATGAAAAGGATAAGAAATTTCTTTTTTCAATCTGTGTAAAGAAAAGTATAGATGGCTATGATTGGTCACTCACTCACTCTCTCTCTCTCTCTCTCTCTCTCTCTCTCTCTCTCTCTCTCTCAGGTCTTGAACTTGAGACCATCGAATAGATCTTTGAGATCTCATTGGATCGCTCCTACAGTTTAAATTCTTCGTTTTTCAAGACGTGTGTGTGTGTGTGTGTGTGTGTGTGTGGGGAGAGAGAGAGAGAGAGAGAGAGAGAGAGAGAGTCAGAAGATGAAACAAAAATAACTTTATTCTCAACCAAGTTGCCATATATATCTTCTAGGATTGTTCCTATGGGATTGAAAATTTATTATTATTCTTCTTCTTCTTCTTCTCTTTCTCTCTCTCTCTCTCTGCTCCCCCTCCTTTCCATAGATATTCAAGTGTTAAAGACTTGTTGTGTAACTTTAGCGTCTTTTTTAGATTGTTCTTACACCCTTAAACATTTTATTCTGTCTTTCTCCTCTTCTCCCTTTTACTTGCTGTGTCATTCGTTCGACACTAAAACATTTTTCTCTATGTGTGTGTGTGTGTGAGGGGGGGGGGGGGGGGGGGGGGTTGAT
Organism: Adiantum capillus-veneris; assembly: GCF_014529385.1. Lineage (NCBI taxonomy): Eukaryota > Viridiplantae > Streptophyta > Polypodiopsida > Polypodiales > Pteridaceae > Adiantum > Adiantum capillus-veneris. Next base: position 87,710,776 of record NC_140956.1, on the reverse strand, counting down.
TTTTGATAGGCACCTTTGCCTATCAAAATTTAGAGAAAATTTTGAATTTTAACCATTTTTTACGGTTTCACTCTTAAAAACAAAAAAAGGACAAAATATCCAAGAATTGGTAAAAGGTACGTTAACAGTGCAATCTCTCTCCCTATTTGGTGTGCCAATGAGAGGGTTGATTTTTATTGGGCATTTTATTTATTTTCTATGGGTGAAAAATGTTAGCTACCCTTTTGAAAATACACTGTTACTCTAAGAAAACCATATTATCGTGGAAATTTGACTTGGTGTGTCACTAAGTATAAATTTTGTATATCACATGTGTTCAATGACTATTTTAAACTCTTTATTTGTGAATTTTTGACAAACAATTTAGTATATATATATATATATATATATATATATAAATTCAATTACATTTTATGGTATCTTTTTGTATGTGAAAATCTGAGAAAAAAAATAATCCCTTCTGTTATACTCACGTGATAGTCAAATATTAAGTGACCCCCTCGAGAAATTTATAGGGCCTGAAGGGTGTCCTTGGTGAGATGGAGCCCTATGAGCTCGAATGGAAAATCTCTCTCTCTCTCTCTCTCTCTCTCTCTCTCTCTCTCTCTCTCTCGTGTGCACGTACACGTACACGTACACACATGCAATGCAACTCTCTCTCTCTCTCTCTCTCTCTCTCTCTCTCTCTCTCTCTCTCTTCCAGGTCTTGTACTTGAGACCATCTCATAGATCTTTGAGATCTCATTGGATCGCTCCTACAACATTTTAAATTCTTCTTTTTTCAAAACGTGTGTTTGTTTGTGTGAGTGTGTGTGTGTGTGAGAGAGAGAGAGAGCTAGAAAATAAAACAAAAATAACTTTATTCTCACTTATGGGATTAAAAAAAATATGATTATTATTGTTATTATTATTCTTCTTCTTCTTCTTCTCTCTCTCTCTCTCTCTCTCTCTCTCTCTCTCTCCCTCTCTCTCCCCCCCCCTTCCATAAATATTCAAGTGTTTGTGTAAATTTAGCATCTTTTTTAAATTGTTCTTACATTCTTAAACATTTTATTCTCTCTTTCTCCTCTTCTCCCTTCTACTTGTTGTGTCATTCATTTGATGCTAAAACATTTTTCTCTATGTGTGTGTGTGTGTTTGTGTAGAGTTGATTTTTGATAGGCACCTTTGCCTATCAAAATTTAGAGAATCTATTGATTTTTAAGAATCTTCTGGTGTTTAACTCTTTAAAACAAAAACGATAAAATATCCAAGAACTAGTAAAAGGTACATTAATTGGGCAATCTCTCTCTCTATTTGGGATGCCAATGAGAGGGTTGATTTTTGTTGGGCATTTTATTTATTCTCTATGGGTGAAAAATGTTAGCTACCCTTTTGAAAATACACTATTACTCTAAGAAAACCATATTATCTTGGAAATTTGATTTGATGTATCACTAAATATAAATTTTGTGTATCACGTGCATTCAAGAACTATTTTAAACTCCTTATCTTTGAACTTTTGACAAACAATTCAGTCTATATTTAAAAAAATCCAATTAGATTTTATGGTATCTTTTTGTGTATGAAAACGTAAGAGATTAAAAAAATAACCCTTTCTGTTGTACTCACGTGATAGTCGCATAAATATTAAGTGACTCCCCCCCCTCCTTCACTCGAGAAATTGGAAGAGCTTGAAGGGTGTCCTTGGTGAGACGGATCCCTATGAGCTAGAAATGAAAATCTCTCTCTCTCTCTCTCTCTCTCTCTCTCTCTCTCGTGTGCACGTGCATGTACACACATGCAATGCGACTCTCTCTCTCTCTCTCTCTCTCTCTCTCTCTCTCTCTCTCTCTCTCTCTCTCTCTCTCTCATTCATGGTCAATAACATGGATAACTAATTCTTTATTTGTATGTATTTTCTCAAAGTGAAACTATCCCAAGTCGACACCACACGAGTTTTTTTTTTCAATCTCTTTAAAGAAATAAAAACTAAAAAATATGTATGTCAATATTGGTCTTTAAAAAAAATTCTTAAAAAAAAGATCAAATATATCTTCAAAAATTAAATTCTCATTAAATAATAAAATATCCACTAAATTTATCTCCTTTTTGTTATGTGCATTTTAACCAATACATTTATTCTTTGTAGAAGATAAAGCATTTGACTTTCTATGTAAGCACTTTTTACTACTAAAAAAAAAAAACTCTTTTGATTTTACATTCTGACAAATGATTTCACATTCTGACAAAAGCTGAAAAGGTTCTTACAATGTTACTCTCCCTTTTGTATTTTAGAGAGGTTTTCTTTTAAGTGAAGCAATGAATGACACATTGAGGGTCTCTCCTTCGTTTAAAATTTTCAGCTACATTATAAAGAGTATAGAAGGTGGCCGCTTGATAGGCTACTCCACGTGGGTATGGTCAAAATGAGGTTCCCCCATAGGAATCCAGAAGTTGATACAATCAGATGGTTGGACACTCTATGCAAAGCTCTTAGTAAACCTCAACCGACTATTATCTTGTAAATAAGCATCAATTTATTGTGCATATAATTACCTTCAATATTATGATTTGAACTCAAAATTCAATAATATTAGACTCGAAAGCTAAAAAAGCGTTGATTTTTTAACCCGATGATGAGTGATTATTACTCTTATATTTTTTTTAAAAATCGCACCGTTGGTCCTCTTAAAACAATTAGCTTGGAATAGTAATTCAAGGAACGAATGTTAAAAAATAAAGTTACTAGAGGACGAGAATCGATTGCGAAAAACAATGGGGCAAGAGGAAAAGTGTGTTTGATTGGTCTTCTTACTTTAAAGAAGCCCACAATATTGTTATTAAACAAAAGCTCTACTACCTGCTACTAGGGTGTGCACTATCAGATGCAATCGAGGTCCTAGACCTAGCGATATCATGACGTCCTCTATGAAGGACCAAGTGATTCGATCGGTCATATGATTTGTCAAGGTCAAGATGCAAAAGGATACATTCTTGATTTAGTGAAGTTTTCATACTCAATGCCGACCATAGCTGCTAGAACATTTTCATATATTGACCCACCTTTGATAAAGCCGTGTTGGTGAGGGGTGATGGCATGATAATAGGTCTTCAACACTCAAAATAAAACTAGTGAGCTGCCAAACATGTTTTGGCCTGCATACCAACATATCATCAATGTATTATTATTATTATTACTATTGTCTTGAGCTTAATTAAATGCTACTTTTCTTAATTATTATTATTGTCCCGAGCTTAACCAACAAGCTTTTGACATGCATACCACTGTTCATGAAAAATGTGTCCCAGCTTAATATCGTGCCGTTTTCAATTTCAAAAATGCCGGTTGAGGGCAAGGGGAAAAGGAGAAAGTACGCCCCAAAATAGAGAAAAATAGTGTAAAAACACAAAAAATAAACCTTTTGGCAAATTCAAGATTTTTTTTTTTTAATCTTTGAGAAAATTAATTTTCCCGAACACTGCATGCATACCAACATATCATGAATGTATTATTATTATTATTATTGTCCCGTGCTTAATTAAATGCTACTTTTCTCCAAAAACTTTACGATTTTCAATCGCTCTATCTTGCTCTTCCCCTTGCAAGTTAGAACGTTCCTCTATTTCTTAGCTCTTGCATGCTATTCCAATCAGTGTGACTATCTATCCCTTCACTGGCCTTATGTTGTTTGCATTATGTGGAATATTTTGAAGATTGCAAGAAAGACTTAGAACCTATGCATCTTTTAAACAAGGTGAAAGAATGTCACATGAGGGCATTCAACGAAGAGGCTCATTCAATAACTACTCAAATATTTGTACTTCTTTCTCTCTTCTCCTTTCAAGGCATGTTTTCTCATGCCAAAAATCTCTCAAATCTAAAAGGGACACAAGTTACATTTTTGGCATGTTTTCTTATGCCAAAAATCTCTCAAAGCTAAAAGGGACACAAACACACACATGGAAGCACATGCATAAGCGTGCACATTAAAGCTAAAAGGGACACAAACACACACATGGAGGCACATGCATAAGCGTGCACATTACAAGCTTCTTATACTGACTTTGTGTGTGTATGGCTTAAAGAAACCCTCTAATGCCCTTTAAAAGCAAGATATCAAGATTGTGATAAGACCAGGTTTTGAAATTTGTAGTTTAGGTCTTCTTGCATACAATATGTAGTTACGATTTTGGGAAGCATGGTAATTAATAGGAATCAAGGCAGATCCGTTGTGGAGTTGGGGATTGAAAGGAAAAGTCGAAGGGCGGCAAGTGGCATGCATGGGAGGGACACCAGGTGGCAAACCAGGGAGCATCGAAAGCAGACATTGAGGCAAAGCCACCACATGGAAAAAAGTGGGCGAGCGAGACACGATTGCTTTTTTTTAAAGCAAGGCCCTCGATACGGATGCAGGGAATGTTCCGCAACGGAGTGACTCATGCCACAATGCTCTTTGTCAAGGCGAGGTAGTGAGATCGGCTGTTGGCGCCCGCATGCGGAATTCTGAGGGATTTACACATGCTTCAATTAGAGCTGAGGTGGAATCTCTAAAGAATAGAGAAAGGAGCAAGTATGTATGCATCCATAATTCACAACTCTCATGGAAATCTCGTTACTATATTTGTAAAATGCTTTAGTCTTCTCACAAGGTAAAGTATTTATCCAAATCTTGGTACAACTGTCCTACGTTGTCATATATGCTAAACTGCAGAGAGTTTGTCCCCCCTTACATGTTGATAAGGATCTCTGTGGCATAGGAGTCTCAAAGTGATGCTCAAAAGAGATGGTGAAAACCCATTCAAAGCTTGAGTGTTCACTGTAGAGAGTTTGTCCCCCCTTACATGTTGATAAGGATCTCTGTGGCAGAGGAGTCTCAAAGTGATGCTCAAAAGAGACGGTGAAAACTCATTCAAAGCTTGATTGTTCACTAAAAAATATGTAGGATGGCAAGTGAGTTTAACAAAAGGGGTTACTTTCTCTTATGAACTTAAAGAAAATATACAAACAAAAGGGTGTTTGAAATTGAAAAAGTGAAAAATTTGGTACATAAGGGGTCTTTTTATTGAAAAAAGTGGTACATAAAGTATCTTCATATACCTCAAAAAATGTAGAATATGGGGTTTTATAAATATCTCTTGAATGCATGTGCTATACAAGATCTTTATATAGTGAATCCCCCCTCGAGACTCAAATAATTTGAGCATGTGATTGCTTAAGTGATAAATTAGCAAGTACTAGAGGTTGAAGAACCATGCAGACATTTGGATTGGAACCTCTCAATTCTCTTAATACAAATAAAGCACCTTTTATTCTACATTTGGAATTGCATGTTAGAACTTTCCATTATTCTCAAAATTAAGCATATGATTGCTTAAATTCAAGATTATTGCAAAGGTTTGGATTGGAATCCTCTTAATTGTCTTATTCCACTTTTCATTAGAGTTATATTTTCATGTTAGAACATTGTAATTTTAGTTTGCCCAAAATTTTGATGTACAACTTAAGTGGCTAGAAAAGCGACACCAAGCAGAGATGCCTTATTTTCTATGAATAAACATCATTGCATCATGAGAAAATGTGGATGTAAAAAGATTAGGCTGCCGCCTGCTCTCTTGGTAACCATTGCATGGGCTTGCCATTGCATAGCCACCCAAGGGAGCCATAGTGGCCATCAAGCCATTGCCATGACGATGTGGATCAGGTGTACCCAATTTTGGCAGATAGGTAGAAAGTGTGACACTCATGGTGTTCAACACATTTGTCTACACCTTGTATGCTAGCATGGCCAACTAGGACTAAGATGCTATGTCAATTTTTTAATCTTTGATAAAGTTTTGAACGTAAGATGTACACTAAGGATAATCCAAAGGTTGCACATAAGTAAAATGGATAAAAGATAAGCTTATGAAGCCTAGCTCTACACAATAATTTTTTTATGGACTCCTTGTACCACAAACTATTATATATATCAAATCCATGAGAAAATAATAATTAATTAATTTATTATAGGTTTTAGAAGAGTTGAATTTCATTTATTGTTATTATATATAAATTTTTCAAGAAAGTTCTGTCAAAATTCAACCGTTAAAGTATGAATGTTTTAATTTCAACACATTTCGCATAACTAAATCTATCAAATGTCCGTAGCATCTTGAGAAATTAACCTTGCATCTATAGATATCTTGTGTAGAAATAGTGATGTAAAAATTGCTGAAATTTTTCACAAAGATAATTACTGATAATTTGATTCATGCGCAAGTTTATTTCAAAATTAAGTAAGTGATAAGAAACTAATATAAGAATCCATGTTAAGATCACAATGCTATGGCAGGGCTTGAGAGGTCAAACCAAGAGATTCCTTACACACAAAAAGTACTATTCTCTTTAGTTTGTTTAGAAATCGGGCCTTTTTGGTATGTTAGTACTTATGCATTTTATGTGGCCACCAATTATTGGCTCTTAGAAATGAGTATAGCTAGGGTGTCATGCAATAATATTTGCATAAAAAGCTTGCTTTTTTGTAGTCTAAAGCTGCATAAACTACCAAAACTGGGTACACCTGATCTTGCATATACCCATTCATGTGTATCAAGCCATGGCAGCACAATGAAGCGCATCATGGTGCAACATTGCAGAGAGGGTTCAAGACTGCAAAGGGCATGCAAAGGGAGACCAAGCAAGCGCACAAGGATACACTATAGGCACATGGCCACAAAGGACACATTGAGGGAGATGGAGCACGACTGCATGCCAGATGCATGATGAGCCCCACAACCTTCATGGGCTTTTATAGTATAAAATCTCTCCCTCTCTCTATCTTCCCCTCCTTTCTCCATGTGTCCCCCACCCTATGTCCATAAAAAATCTCCCCCCTCTGGCCCTCTCTCTCCTCCATGTATCCAAGACTCTCTTTTCCTCTCAAACCATACCATGGGAGCAACTCGCAAGATTCTACTAAATAAAGCCCACAACCAAAATTGAACCCACTTACTTGGTACATTTATACAAACAATAGAAGCCAAGATATCATTTTTTTTGCAAAAAGAGACCACGATTTAAGAGTCTTACCATGACTACTCGACAATTGACAAGGATTTGTATTAGGTGATCTGCCGTACAAACCTTCTCTTTTATGAACACACCTTGTTCCGCAATATGGTGGACCTTGAGCACCATCCATACCTTTTAACGAGACCTAATCAAAGCTTACAAACTACTAAAATGTATACACATTCAAGTAAGTGTACTTCCACAATTTTTCCATACGGAGACACACACACACACAAGTACTTCCTTTAACTACTCAATCCACATATGCACATATACAAGGAAGAAAACCTTGTATATGCACATACACATGTGCATATACAATGAGGAAAACCTTTGAGCTATATGGGACTAAAATACAAATTCATGCAACATTACATACCAAAAACACACAACATATCCATCCTATTGCTAAATTTCACTTTGTGGCCAAGCTTCTACACGATCTTTCTCTCTGTCACTAATAGTTTTAGGGATATTCTCATGAGTAATCCTTAAAAAAGTACCTTAATTAATGCCCACACAAACTAAATCACATGTACACACAATAAAAATAATTTACTTTAAAAATTAGCTGAATGAAAAGAATTTTATTCATCGCGGTACAATCTACTAAGCTCAATCCCACTTTGGTTAAGGAAATGATCTTCAAAACCTTATCTTCGACTACTTACATTAGTAAATTTCATAAGAAAAGTAACATTCAAGGTCCTTAAGAAAAATTCTGGATAAGTCTTTTGAACGAGTGAGGTTTTCTATTGATTCTACAATCTTTCAAATCCTTTGTGACAAACAAAAGGATTTTACACCCATTCCCTTATAATAGTTGCTTCATTTGAGTCCACTAAGGTTTACATTAACTTTTTTTTGAAACGGTCAAAAAGACAATATTAAATTCTTATATAAACTTTGAAACCATGGAAAGGACGTTGGCCTAGTGGTAAAGGTGAGGGCTTTAAACTCACTCAATATGGTTCAACCCTAACCCTTGAGATATGTGGGTGTGGGTGAGTCGGTGAAATCTTGTAAAACCAGTCAAGGCAAGAAAGAAGAAAATTTTTCTTGAAACCATCAATTCTAGTTTACACAGGCACCTATTTGATGGTTTTGTGGTCTCTTTTGGCCTCGGGTGTTGGTTGCCAGTTCCCGGTATGTTTCCACTTGGCAAAACCTTTTGATGGGGCATAGATTTTTCCTCTTCGCGGTTTTGTAGGTGCATGATTGGTAGGCCTAGTAGGCCTCGGTTCTTGGTGGCAACGATCCTATAGTAATGATGGGGCAAGGCTCACCATAAAAACATATTTCTGATGTCTCCGCTTGGTTCTATTTTTTGCCAAATGGGATGGCTTATTATTGGTTAGGTATGCCCGATGGAGGTTCATGCTCATTGCGATTATATCTCTGTTTTGCAGACGGTTTTTCTTATATGACAAGGTGACTCCCCTATCAGCTTGTGTGTTTTATATTGCGTAGGGGATGCTTATAAATCCCCCTCACTTGTCAGAGGTGATCAATGGTGGCAAATGATCATTCACTTCCCTATCCTTGCTTTCCACGAAGAAACACATTGCATGTAGTAACGCTTTTAATTGATCCATTCACATACATGTCGTAACCTAAATTGAGTATGAAGGGTGCATTGGACACGATCCCTGAAACACACAACTAGTCAAAAGAACAAAACAAATTAGCTATTTAGGAATAAGCACTTCATAATAGATTTGAAAGAATATTGGGTATAACAAATTAAATGTTGCATTTTACCATGCCAATTTTTTTTGGCAAGAGTATTCTTGTATATTTTTTAAGGAATATTCTTGCATACATGCTAATATACCAAGGGACTCGAAAGTCGTTCAATGTAGGTAATGTGCAAGGATGAGGGGTTTTAACTATTTTTTTATGCTTAATATACTATAGACAACTTTTAGCAATACATTTTGGGATTTTTTAATCAATAAACAACCCCCTTCACAATACATGCCTAACTTTATATCATTTTTTAGACAAAGGGAACAAATGTATTTATTACTACCAAAGAAAATCAATCAACTTTGGTTTCCGGTCCAATGGATCTCATTATGTGTGCATGCCCACGATTTTGTCTCATTAATGTCTATAATAATCATTGACGTTGATATGTTCAAAATGACCCCTTGTAATAACCATAAAAAACTACAATTTCAAATCAAAGTGGTGATTTTAAAATGTCTTCTCTTTCACAAGTTGCCAGTGTTCTAAAAAAGTATGCCTAAGCTTAGCCTCGAGCCGATTGAAAAACCAAATCAACCAATTGAAGGAAGGGGGCAAAAGGAAAACGTCTGCTTGAAAATTTAAGAAAATAGAGTTACATTGCAAAAAATGCCTTGAAAAATTTTCTTTTTAAATCTATTCTAAAGGGAATTTTGTATGTTTGTGAAATTGATTTTTTACGAACACTGTGAATTACAACTTCAAGGGGCCACTTATAATATATGTACCTATCATAGAAGTTCAATAGAAGGATATTTTTATTTTCAAATTTTCTTACTTACAGAGGGGTATCATTTGAATGCACGTTTATTTGATAGTTTTACATAGAGTAAATGCCTCGAGTTTATAATACTAGTTATTAGGTTTAGATATAGCCATGAAAAACACAAAAAGGCTCAGCCTTGACAAACTTGGTAAGTAAAATCAATAAAGTAGTACTCAAAAATTTCAAAGTAGTACTACTAAATAATTAAGTAATCAGGAGAGAGCTCAAACATACTAGTAATGCCTGTAAATAGAAAGTTTACAGTGTGATTCTTACTACTTGTCACCAATAAAAAAATTGACAACCTTAAAATAGCCAAGACAAATGGCAAGATGACGATTTAGCTTCAAAATAATGGACAAGATGATTTTACAGATATTTATACAAATAGTCTATATTGTCCTTAGTACTTTCTTACATTCCATTATGATGAATCTTCATTGATTCTACTCTATTAGTAAAATTAGTGTCGGTACCTCTTTGCAGGACATAGAAAGCATTCTACTCTAGGCCATTCCGCCACGGAAGGTTGTATGGAGAGGTAGCCATGCAAAAAATATATAAAAAGTTTCTTGGATTGCTCCTCCCTTGCACTACCACCTAGCACCTACGAGCTACTTGTATCACCCCTCACCTCGCTTGGCATTGCTTGCCATTTGGCCATGTTTTCCTTTTCCCATGATCTTCTCCTGCCTGGCTCCTCCCTCCTGCCCCAAGTTCTTTGTTGCTTGCCACATCTCTTGAGATCACACCCCATTACTCTTCGGGTTTCCATCGCGAAGTGGGCATATGAAAAAATACCTTAATGGAACCCCAAAAAATCATCGTGCCCCGAGTTCTTTGCTGCTTGCCACATCTCTTGAGATCACACCCCATTACTCTTCGGGTTTCCATCGCGAAGTGGGCATATGAAAAAATACCTTAATGGAACCCCAAAAAATCATCGTACCCTACCTCCATAAGGGTCTTTTTTTTTTCTTTTGCAAAACTCACAATTTGTGAGTGGATTGTATTAATAAGCAAAGCAAAGAATTTACAAATCCGCCTCAAGCTCAAGCCTAGCCTTGAGGTGATGAAGATAACAAAATAGATGTCTACCACTTGAGCAATGACCCAAAAATCACAGCATCAATTGCCCTATTCACTCATCAAAGTTCATACTTTTCTCTATGGCGACAAGCGCTTCCCTGCTTTCTTGAACAATTTCATTGAACCTAGCTATTTCGAGGGCGTTCTCAAATAGCCGACAGTTCCTTGCCTTCCACACGTGTTTGAAGTAGAAGGATCTGACAATTTACGTTCTGATAAGTAGCGCTTGGCTCTTTAGAAAAATCATGCATAGGCAGAGGTCGTTCTTGAAGAACCCTATCTTCTAGGTCTTTTGAACCCATTTACAAATCTTTCCTGCCAAGCCACTTACGAGCACTCCTTGAAAAGGTGAGGGATGTCCCACAATAGCCATTTTGCATTGTGGACATCTATCGGGACCAATATCTCTAGCTTGCACCTTCACCTTGTAGGTACGTCCCCCCCAAAGAAGAGCGAATTTGATCCCATGATGTGAGGAATTGATAAAGGGGTCCTTTCATTTAAGGACTTCAAAAAATTTCATCTCACTAAATTGTTTTATTATTTTTTATGCTTATTAAATGTTTTTTTTCTTATAAAAAAACTTCAAAATATTCTTTGTTTAAATTTTTAATGTATCTTTTTATTAGTTTTATTACATACGAAAGTTTCACAAAAAATGTGAGAATTACCAATCTTTTTAATTTTATTATATCCTATGCTTATTAGACCTACCTTTTCATAGGAAAAGTTTTTTTAAAATTGGGCAATGGACCTCTTTATTGTTTTTATTACATATAAAATTTTCATAAAATGTGAGAACTACCAATTTTTTCAATTTTATTATATCTTATGCCTATTAGACCTACCTTTTCCTGTGAAAACATCAAACTTTTTGTGTGTTTTACTTTGACAATGAGCCTGTTTATTTATTTTATTTTCTTTTTATTTTGTTTTGTTTTATAAATGCCAATGTGAACCTTTCAATTTGTTGTTTAAGTGGGACCCTCTGTAACATATAAGCCATTTGTGATTATGTGTGTATAATAAATAATAAAATTTTATATTAAGATACAAACAAATCACAAGTGATTGTAAGCACTCATTCATACTCATTTCCCATAACTCTCATCCCCTCTGATGATGGGTCTTATCTTTGGTAGTCTTTCATGGCTCTTTACGTTGTTTTTCATTCTCTTGACCTATCATCGAACTTTATATAGACATACTTATTATTGCCACTTGTATCTTTTCATAGATTTCTTTGGGTTTTTACATTCAAAGATAACCATTCACAATGCCAAAAGTAAAAAAATCTCCCACCTCTAATAATGGTGGGCACTAAAATAGAACATATAAACAAACTGGTTTTCACATGTAAACTTGACAATCCATTAAAAAACTCCACTACAAAAGGATACATAAAAGGTACGATTAAACATTGATATAAGGTACACAATTAATATGATTTTCCATCAAAATAGAAGTGTAAAGAAGGTGATTTTTTCCAACTCAAAATAACACTTTCAAGTTGAGCCAAAAAACTAGACCATGATTGTATTGTTATCATTATGGGATATTAGTTGTCCCAAGAAGGGTTATATGTTCTGGAATCCACCTAAACAATCAAAATTTCCTTTGGATTTTGTTAAAATGTCTAAAAAATTTTGTGCAATGACATATTTTGCCCAAAAAATAGCATCAATAAATTTTCATAAATAGATCGTAACTTTCATTGTGGATCTTTTCTTTGTCTTAAAAGCATGAAATTAGATTGAGAACCAATAAAGCTAGTGAAGAAGCAATCTAAACCTCACCCAGAAGACCTTTAGGGTTGTATATGTGCAAAACATTGAAATATGGCAACATAGCACACCTTTTTTCGCACAATTGAGGTTGAAAGACCATCCGCAAGAATAAGACTAACGATGGAAATGATGACCCAAAAAAATGCCAAGTTTTTTCAGCTTATGAGATAACTTTGGATGCAGAGCACTCAAAATTTCATTTTATAATTCTTAAAATAATTCAAGAAAATGAACCACTTAAGAGGACATAAAAATGTCTCAGGACATAAAAGTGTCCCTTTACCGGTCTAATGTTAATAAACCCCCATTCTAGCATTGTAGCCACATACTTAAGTGATTCTTGTAGAATGTGTAACATTTAAAAAAATTGTATAACATATGTTATTGTATTCTTGATAGAAGAAAGCTACTTTACTTTTTTGATGTTAATATAAATTTTCTACTCACATTTGTCACTATGGCTATTAATTTTTTTAAAAAAAGCGAAAACGTTATTCAACATTAGAAAGAAAATCCAGCTTCATGAAGCTAGCAACTTGTGAGTGCAAAAAAAAAAGGACTCACCAAGCTATTCATGGCGTCAGCTTTAAAGTGATGCTTCTTTAGTGTATAATCTTTTCTAATTAGGGTAGATAAACTAAGATGTCATTTTTCTTAATGAAAATTTTTATAGTCTTGCTATGATATAAAAAAAAATTTGTGACACCAATGAATGCTCAACTGGCATTAGGGTTTGAATCAAAAGTAAAGTTTTTTTTTTCATTTTTCTTAGTGTAGCTTAAGATAAACTATTATTCAAAATTTCAATCTCTTGTTCAAAAGAAATAAAGCTCAAATAGGTCCTCCCAATTTTGGGAAGGAGGTGAATTAAGGAGAATCTTGAAACATCCTCCCAAAGCTTAAGGGGAAGCTTAAGAGGAAAAGTTGATAAAGGCAAGGATCTGGAGAGATGACAGGTGGAGAGAGAGAGAGAGAGAGAGAGAGGGGTCAAGATTCTGTGAGGCGAAGATAGAGGGAGATGGCAGAGGTAGAGAGAGAGAGAGAGAGAGAGAGAGAGAGAGAGACAGAGAGGGGTAAGAGCTTCTGAGCGCGAGGGAGGGGGCATTGGGAGAGGAAGTATGGAGGGAACACAAGAGGCGCCTGATTGTGCAAGTCTGGTTGAATGGGATGACACTACACAGTAAGTGGGGGATGACGAGACAGGAGGCATAGTCGTTCATCGCAAGGCCAGGCCTGCTCAAGAACTTGCACAGACTCGTAGGAGGAGGCGAGGAGGAGGGTGGGCGTGTACCTGTGATTCGACAACGAGAGCGAAGGAGGAGGGCGGGGATGTGTTGTGATCCGACAAGGGGGAAGGAGGTTGCACGGGGGATCTGACAGGGGTGATTTTGGTTTCGCAAAGATGGGTGTAGCAAGAGTGAGAAAAAGGATCTTCTCAGATTTGCTATAATAAAGTGGCTCGTGGACCCTGTCATAGAGCTTATTTTTGCTTCAAAGGCTTCATATTGTTTCTATTAAGAATGAAACAAAAGCTATGAGTAGGTGGGAGTATGCTCTTCTCCCATTCTCAAGTCCGATAAAAGTGATGAATGCCTTTATGATTCCTTACATTGCCTTCACTAGCCCGCTTCTCAAGATGGCTAAGTGTCATTGGAAAGAGATCTTTAAACCAGTAAAAAGGTTTTTATGGAAAAACAACACGAAATCCTCCGGGCCATGGTATTGGGCCTGGTGGGAATTAGTTGCTCGACCGGTAAATCAAGGAGGCCTCGGAATTCTCAACCCAGTGGCCCATGCAGAAGCTTGTTGCGCCAAGTTTGTTGTCTCCTTGGCTAAATAGGATCAAGTTTGGGCTGTCATGGTCAGAGATATGATAGAAACATCTAAACTTGGCTCAGATGGTGGAAAGTGGAGAGGGGTGGAGGTTCATGACAAACTGTTAGCCCCGGATTGGTCTACCTTAAGATTGGGAGGCAGCTCATGAGAATTGGTAAGAAAATGCAAGAGAGCAGTAGGAGTCTTAACGTGGGGGGAAGAAGTCAGATACTTCAAGAACTCCATTTTGCATTGGTCCCCCTAGCTGTCCAAAGTTTTAGATCTGCCACAAACTCCGTATTGGATTGAGACAGCCAAGAAACTGAATAATAAGGGTCTGAAGCGACCTGGACACTTCTGGGACAGTGGCAACAAGAGTTGGAAAACCATTGACCTTCTGGTTACCCGGTACCAACTCAGGAGCTTGGAGGTGTTGCTGGTCCACAAAGTGATGAAGGAGCTTGACAATTTAGTGATGCCAATCTGTGATTCGGTGTTTGACTGGAATTATGCCTGGAAATGGCCGGGAAGTAGTCTATTAGGGAAACCCCATTCTAAAAGCATTTATCAGACAATGATGCATAAGAAGAATTTGTCTAGCCCCCTAAACAAGCTATGGAAAAAGCAATGGCGGGAGGAAAGGTGGGAGCAAGTATTGGAATACATATGGAAGCCAAAGGTTCCGCAACACATGAAGATCTTTCTATGGAAGGTAATTTGGGGTGCTCTACCGATGGTGGTGAAGATTTAGGAGAGAGGGATTGGGTCAGATCGATGCTTGGGGTGTAGGATGGCTAGAGAAGATGTGGCCCACCTATTCATGGACTGCCCAACTATTAAAGGCCTTGCAGGGAAAATATGCAAATGGGTCCAAAGAATATGGAAAATTAGGTTCTTCAAGACTGACCTATTCCTTCGAGGCAAGAATTCAGGAAGTCATGCTCTCCTCGTCAGCACTCAAATCGTCAGATATTTCTTCTTACATAATGTATGGAAGACAAAGAACCGGCGTGTGTTTGAAAGAGGCTCTGAGGTGGCACGCTTCGCAGAAATTACTCAAGAAAGCGAAGTGCTAATATGGACGCTCGGGCGCAAGCAACACTCGGAGGATTGGTCTAGGACTACTTGTGCCTTGTTGTCAGCAGACGGAATGTAAAGAACTTTTTCGACCCTGTGTATCGAGGAAGAGGCGGCGGGTTGGTGGGGGTAGCTACCCTGATGTAGTTATAGTCTCTAGATGATGTCATGGGTCAACAAGAGCATGACTAGACCTTGTAATTTTTTGGGTTGCTCAATATAATTCACTCACAATTGTGAGTTTTGGAAGAAAAGAATGAAACAAAAGCTTGTATGAATAACAAAAAATCAATACAACCAAGCTGAAAATGCTCCATTTCATATATCTAATGTTAAACCAAGAAATATAATCCAAAGCAAGGTTAAAGGTTTTTTTTTAGAAGATGAAAATTCAAACATAATGAGAATGTTAAAATATAAATGTTCAAAAGGAGGGCTCAATATCTACCTATTCTATGTTTGTGTGTGTGTGATTACGTTTTTGTAATACATCTACAAATGTATCCATTTACATACAGACACACATTACAATACATTCATACGTATATATCCATGTATCCACACATGATGTGCATGCGTGTGTGCATGCACGTGTTTATACACTTCAAGAAATTCAAGATGTTTAATTTTACAGATACACATGTGATGTGCTTGTGTGTGTGTGTGTGTGTGTGTGTGTGCATGCACGTGTATGTACACTTCAACAAATTCAAGATGTTTATTTTTCTTGTGTATATTGAGATTCTTAAACATTCACAAGGGATTGTGTTACCTTGATGGTATGCCATTCATGTAAAAAACCATATTTCATTGCCTTTTCCACATTTCCCTTAAGAGAGAAGTATGCCCTTGGAGCACGGAGGACGTGGCTCAATGTGAGAAGAGAACTTGGTGCATAATGGATGCCAACTAGATTTGGCAAAGGCAATTGTCTCCTTCAAAGACCACATCGTTAGCAGTGATCCCCCATCATCTGAAACATAGCATGCAAGTTTGTTCATAGGGTAGTCAATTGTGAGAACTGACAAAACAATGTTCATTGTTATCAGAAGAGGCTCTTTAGATGGATCTGCGGTTGTCACAAATACGTCTACATTTGGTAACTCTTTGATCCTGCACAAAGAAAATTCCCTCGATCTTGTAAAATTTATAAACACAACAAACTAGCTTTTCAATAAAATATCTCGAAAGACCAAGAATAAAGGAATCAATAGCAAATACAAGCTTTTCAATAAAATACCGTGAAAGACTAAGAATAAACGAATCAATAGAAACAAGCTAGCTACTTTTAAAGAATAACTACTCATCTACGGTTTTCATAAGTTCCCTGCAATACTCAATATACAAATAGCTATTGGTAATTTGTGGCAAGAGTAAATATTTTTAGTCTAATTAGCATTTCTTATAGTTCTAAACAACATCTGAAAATTTAAATTCTTATAAATAAAGCATTAGATTAAGGGATCTTGAAGCAAATATGTGATTTTTTGTTGCAATGGAGTCAACCGCTATATAATCATCCTTCTAATCCTGTTGGGTCTACGCATCCTTATTAACACAAATCTATACAGATGCGCTCTGGCTAGCCCCAAAAAAGTATAGGCTATCTTTGGTAGCTTGTTCCCATGCATAGTCTACTTCGACCACTCCGTATCTTTGGATCCTCCTCGCTTGCACAGCTGTGAGCAAGCTCCAATCTACTGGTTATCCTCGCTGACAAACATCGGGCTCCTCTGCACACAAGCAAGAGCGAGAGACAAACATTGCAGCCTACCCTCCAAACAAACCACTCCTCCCACTATCCCGTCCGTTCTTCCCTGTGGTGGCATGCACACGTCCTCCTATCCCCGTCCTCTCCTTGGCAGGCCTTCAAAGCTACGACAAAGAGGACCTGGCCCGGTCGTCACACCATCAGCTCCATTAGCACACACACACACACACACACACACACACACACACAGATGCCGTGTCTCTTTGAGCCTCCCTCCAAGTGCCCTCTACCTCCGCCTTCACCCTCTCCTCTGTTGTCCCTACAGCTTCCATGAACTTCACCATCATCCCTACCATCGTCAACCTCCGCCCTGCATGCTCAGATGGAGCATCTCTCCACACTAGCGTTTCCACCCTGCAGTCCGTGCACATGCAGAAGGCCTCCCTTGCGCATCTCTCGACCCACGATATTTAATCAACTAAGCAAATTAAAAAAGCCACGTGTCTTTTTTTGCTTAGTTCCCTCTTTTTTGCCTCAAAGCTATATAAGAATCCAAGCAGATTCCACTTAATGCGACCCTTACAAAGATTGGCAGCACCTACTCATCCAAGTTTAGGTGCACTTATTGAACTAGGCTACGTTTGAACCAAAAGAGATGAGGCAAAAATCAACGAGTGGATTTTTCTTTCTCTCTCTCTCTCTCTCTCTCTATATATATATATATATATATATTTTTATTATTATTATTATTATTATTATTTTTTTTCTATATATACACTCAATGCCTGCCTCTCAACATTTATCTCCCTTGCTTGTATGATGCACATTTGTAAGGAGCCAACTTTGGGTTCAGGGTAGCAAAAACAACCTTGGCTCGAGGTTTGGGAGGCTAGTGGTCCACCACATAGGAGTTCACAGACGATGTCCCTTGAAGAGACTTTAAGGAATATTCTTTGAAACATTTACTCCAATACTATGGCATGTGTACTCTATACTAGGATTGCCAATTGTTGCCATGCACAACTCAAAAACCATTTTGGGCCTTGTAAAATAATAAATTGCTGCTCGCGTGATGCCAACCATGACATCACGTTGAGTGATTCATAATGATCATTACATACGTCTTCAATGGTGTTCTTTCAAGTCTTCACCATAATCATATTACAATGCCATTGGCCATATCATCATACTATGATACATATCTATAATTACCATCAAGATTGCATGACACCAAGACGAATGGTCACACGTGCATCACTTGGTAGTATGATGTTAGGATGCAAGTATGCCAAAAGTGTCATTGACATAGTTACAAAAAGCCTTGCTTAGTTGCATCCAAGACAAATAATGGTGCATGTGTTTGCATGTACGAGGCATAATTAAAAGTGACTGACAACTAAAAATAAGTAGATGTCGGACTATCACTAAAAAGGAAATGAACCCACTCCCAATATAGAGACAATATTTTGAAATATGCTTGGAATCTTGCTTATGTGTCCTCATGTACTTGATTTGATAAAAAGTGTACTATTATATAATGGGCCTTGGGTGTTTCAAATCTCTTAAAAGCTTAAAAACTTGATTATTTCAAAATGGAGCCCTCAAATGAAATTCAAAAGTATCACGGTTATCCCTACCCTACCTTAGGGACCTTTGTACCTTAGGGACCTGTTCTTCTTCTAAAAAAATAAAAAAATTCAATTTTGGTATCATCCAGCTCATCTTTTCATTCAAAATCTAATCCAATCTTCACATTGCGAATTGGACTAGATTTACAAAATTCCTGGCAAAATTACACATTTTGACTTAGGTGTCTCTATATTGGGCCATATACTTTATTATTATTAGTAGTAGTCTTTAGTTGTATTTTTTCTATTTTTGGAAAGCTACAACTGAAACATAATAGATGCCTTTGGGTATTGAACTTGGGCCCTTTCCACCCATCCATTCACCTAGTGTGTGTGTGTGTGTGTGTGTGTGTGTGTGTGTGAGAGAGAGAGAGAGAGAGAGAGAGAGAGAGAGAGAGTATTTGAATCAGCACTTAAGAATAATGATCACAATATTGGGCTTTTTTAGGAGCCCATGCCCAATGAAACCAAAGCATAAAAATTAAACCATAAAAACATAACAACAAATTTTCAAACATACTAAATACTATAAATTTTTCTCAAAGTTTTCCACGGCCATTTATCGTGTTTTGTAGTGAGAGCTTAAAATGGGATAGCCAAAGAGGAGAGAGGGGGATGGGAGGAGTTTTTTGTAGATTAAACATTACCACACCTATTATCAATATTATTATGCATGTTTAAGTGCTATTATTACCTCTACCATTATGCCACAACACTTTAGAGATAAAATATTATTCATATTTGAATACTTCTTTCTTATTAACAAAAAAATATAGAGCACAATATTTTTTTATAAAACATGGACAAAGAAAATGGTAGACAATAGATCAGTAGATTAATCACATACATATGATTAGCATAAACTAGTATGATTGATATATATATATATATATATATAGAGAGAGAGAGAGAGAGAGAGAGAGAGAGAGAGAGAGAGGGTGACATGGCAAAAGTTTCTTCTAGAATAAAATATACAAAATGTTTATGAATCATATTTAAAAAGACCTCTACAACCGGCATTATTTAGATCTAAACTCATGGCTCCTAAATCAATAAAGAGAGAAACTGAATTGTCATTTGTAGGTGTGTTGGCTTCATCATCTTTGAATTTTTCATCTTCCATCTCATTATCATCACCATGCTAATCATCCTCCTTGCTAAAATCTGTCGTGAAACTTGATTCATTGATCTGTCTCTTCTCGGTCTCCCTCTCATCCAAAGCAGTAGGTGGGAGAGGGTCAAAGATGGTCTCCACTTCATTACAGGCACAAATGGTTCTTCCTCGAGGTGTAAGTAGAACTACGAACCAAAATTTTGGTAGGTAGATTGATAGGATATAGATGACCTATAGAAGAGAAGCTCAAAGTGAGTCACATTAGTATTACGGTACAAATAAATAAAGGTAAACTTGGTAGTCACTCACGTGTTCCGAATTGCATGGAAACACTAAGTTGTCATACCTCCCTGTGTGATCATGAAGAAATTTTGGAGGTCTTTAGGAGAGCCTTTTAGTAGAGAGAGAAAAAAGAGCTCCTCCAATGAGACAAGGGCCAACTTTACATAGAAAAATAGGTTGTTATTAACAGAAATACGAAGAAGGTATCGCCTACTCATTCAATGATTCAACGATCATTGAAAACGGTCACCTTTTCATTAAATGCAATTGTCTTTTTCACGACGCCGCTCATTCAATATGGCTTTTGTCCATCAGGACGTAACACATAGAAACCTAAAAATGGTTTGTGTATTTGCGTTTTTCTGACACTCAGAGAGGGAGAAATTACTAAAAAACCCCTAAAAAAGGGTTTTAGCTAAATGACATGCGAGGGGCACTCTAACTTCTTGTGGAATGGCCTCTGCGTGGCGTGAGAATTCTATAAATATTATACAATTCTCACGGCGCGTAGCGGCCATTCCACAAGAAGTTAGTGCCCCTATATATACACTTCTCATGACGCACATAGGCCATTCCACAAGAAGTTAGAGTGCCCCTTATATATACACTTCTCACAACACGCAAAGACCATTTCACAAGACGTTAGAGTGCCCCTTATAGATACACCTTCTCACAGCGTGCATAGGCCATTCAACAAGAAGTTAGAGTTCCCCTCTAACTTCTTGTTGAATGGCCTCTATGCGTCCCATCATAATAACTAATATCTAATTCTCCTAAATGATTTTCTCATGTTAAAATGATCAATTAATATGGGAAAGTACCAAGGAGAAAAAGCTAGAATATTGGTTAAGCTGGCAAACCGGCCACAGTAGGGAACCAAAGGAGGGAGAATAGGGATCCAAACGGGGTGCCATCTGCAAAAGAGCAATGTGCAACAGGCTTCAAATACCCTAAGGTTCAGCCCATTAAGACTTCCAAAATGCTAAGGTTCCAAAATTCAATGTAAAGTCCAATGGTCAAACCTTAGGAATATTGGATGCTTTTTAAGTGTACACAAAGTCTTCCTAGATCCCTACATAGGAGGGGGCGAGCCCTTTTAGTAAGGGATGGGAGAGAAATACACACCTACACACTCTTGCAAGCCCTTTACACAAAGGGAATAGGGGACACATGTCAGCTCCCTAGCCGAGTTGCCCCCAAGGTGCAATCAAATCCTATTGGATGGACATAGAGGTGGAACAATGAGAATTAGTCTAGAATACATTTAGTTTAATTCATTTTAAAACACTTGATAAAAGAACCAGTAGGAATTAAGCTCTCTAGAGACTATTGGACAATCTCCCAAGCGGTCCAATGAGCATTCAACAGCCCAATGGCTTGCCTGATTCCTATTGGCCAGAAGACAAAGGGGTCCAATAATAGTTTAATTGCATTAATTAAATACCTAAATCTCTCACAAAAGGGGAAAGGGGGACACATGTCACAAGGCTATCACTTATGCTTCTCAATTACCATTGGCTAAGCTTTGCAGGGTCCAATGGGAAGCCAACATGAGTAAACTGCAAAAGGGGTCGACCAAGAGAGAGAGGGGGCTAATTTGGGCAAAGTTTTATCACACACACAATCACAAAATCTCATGTGTGAAGCAAGAAGAATATCTCTCCTTCTCAAGCTTTAATGGAAAACTCATCATCTACTCCAAGCTTGTGAGAAGGGAGGCCTACACCAACAACTCTTGGCGAGCAAATCCAACCAAGAGCCAAGCTTCCATGCATGCTCATCTCCTCTACCATGATAATTACTAAGCTATGCTAAGCTATTATGAGTGATTATGAGAGGATATATACTTCTTTCTTGTCCTCTCAATCTACACTCATACCCCACTAGCCCTCACCATCTTCGAAGGTGTGTGAGGTCTTGGGTTTGAGATTGTGAGGGAATTGATGTTTTGTTTTAAATTGTTTGCTTAGTGCTTGAAGCTTCCATCTTCATTGCACTAGCTAGGTATTGAAAAAACACAAATAATTGAATTGTAAAATGTCTCCCTTGATGGGGGAAACCTATAATACAAAGCCTTTTGGAGGGGGGACCGGCTCCATACAAATCCGATCCTCAACTGTTTTCAATAGATTCATTTTTCTCTCTTTTGAAGTATTGTTCATGCCTATCTAACAAGGCGTTATGCTTTTTGTTGCTCTCTCCATCCAAGCACTCTTGCTATGCTCATTAGGAATCTATTCTAATGAAATGCTCACTATGTTTATGCTATTTTCCGCTACACACAAGTTACTGGGTCAATAAATGCTACATTGGTATTAGAGCACAAGGTTTCTCTTTTCTTGCTCAAGAAGGGAGGTCCTCAAGTTAGCTATAAATGGTTGGTATTATTAACTGCAATTGAGTAAGTACAATAGGAAATTTTAAGCCTTGTAGTGCGCCTGCTTCGTGCATATAACAGGGAATCACCGTCAAGAGATATGGTCTTAATAGTGGAGTCCTACGGGGCTTGCCTATGGCTTCACCACTATTGAGCTATTAGAATCTTGACAGAAGCCGGTACTGTTTTGGTGTTGAAAGACCCTCTCTTCTATTCCTTGAAATTAATGATATTTGAGCCACAAGTACAGGAGCTTGAGTGCTTTTCTAAAGGGGTAAAGAGGAGTAGCAACTAGGGATTGAAGTGCCAAAGTACACCTAAAGAAGTTTACACCTAAGAGTCGTTAGATTGACTGACAATAGTAAAGAGAGTGAAATTAATGTTGATAGCTTTGCTTTTACTAATGAGCAGGCTACTAATGATGCCCCTATGCTTGTTAACTACCTTGTTTCTAGGCTTCATCAAGCCATGGGCAATCCATCCCTCCAAAGTGAAGTGCAATGGAAACTTCATGCTCATGGGATTCTCCAAACTCCCCACCAAAAAGAGAGAGTACCTAGGAAGCCTCCTTGTGAGAATTCCAAAAAAGGCGTCTCTCTGATCCGGGAAGAAGAAGAGGATCTATACGAAGGGCTCAAAAATTTACTTCTCGATGACTCATCTCCTTCCCAAAGGAGAACTCAAGAGCCCCCACCAAAAGAAGAGAAATAATTGAGTTTCCTACCACCTCGACAGAGATGCTCCATGAAGACGGCGGGCAAAACCTCTCCATCACCTCCTAAGCGGAGAAGACCATCGCATACTTCTCCACACCATAATTCAAAGAGGGATGACAGAAAACAAGAGAAGAAAAAGGCGAGAAAGAGGTCACCCTCTTCTCCATTTTCTTCATCCTCTTCCTCTTATGAAGAAAGTGATGGTGCAGACAAGGAGGAATAAGGCAAGATAAAGGTGAGAAAGAGGTCATCCTCTTCTCTATCTTCCTCAAATTCTTCATCTTTTGAAGAAAGCGATGGTGCGACTTTCGAACCACCAAAAAGAAGAGGCCATAGGATATCCTATGCCGTGGGGAAGAGATCGTCCAAGCTTAAGAAGTTCAAAGATGGAGGAAAGAGCATCTCTTTCCTTACCTACGATGGCACCTTTGATGCTACGGACAAAGTCTTGGCTTTCATCTAACAATTTGATGCAGCATTTGGAGATGAGGGCTTCACGGAGTGCTCTAAGATATGCCATGTAGCTATGCATTTTCAAACGTCCACCAATCAATGGTGGTCTAGCCAACTGGCAAACGGTGAAGCTCCATGAACATGGAAAGCTTTAAGGGCTTCCATCATGAAGCAATTTTTGGCCACCGATGCCAAAGACAAAGTACTCACCGAATGGCAAAGCTTGAAGCTCTCTCCCTATGAATCTATTCAAAAATATGTAGACAAGTTTTGGAACTTACATCTCAAAGCCAATGTCTTCAAAAAGATGGATTTTGGAGAGAAAAAACAACAATTTTGTGCGGGCTTAACTTAAGATATGGTGGAGTATGTCCACTTCCCAAAGGCCACGCACCATATCTGCGATCATACACCATACCATGGTGGCTTCACGAATCAATTTCCAAACAATGGCTAAGAGAAGTCTTTATCCCACAGAGAACAAGGACCGTAACAATGAGCCTAAGGGGAAGGATAATGTCCAAAAGTATCCTAAAGGAAATGCCAACAACAACAAAGCTAAGGAGAGGGGAGTTTATAAAGAAAAAAATAAACTCTCTCCTGAAGAGCTTGAGCATTATCATAAAGATAACCGTTGTTTCAAATGCGGCGAGCAAGGACATGCATACCATGCTTGCCCTCAAAAGAACACCTGCCATGAGCCTCCTAGAGCTACCTTGGTCAAAATCCAAGAAGAGGAAGATCACCAGAAAGGATCTCCTCTATGCCATGCTTGGGGAAAGGTAAGAGAACATGATGCTTTTATTCTCTTTGACCCTGTTTCTACTCACAATTTCATATCCAGATAGTTGCCCACCAAGCTAGGAATCCAAGCCTATGAGATATGGGAGAGGTCCTACCCGCCGATGGTGCTTTCAAGGGGCAAGAAGCTTCAGTCACTCCCTTAATTGGGAAATTGAGGCTTCACGTCCAAATCTATGTGGACAAAGAGGACTTCTTTATCTCTCCTCTCAAGCACGAGGATGTAATCCTAGGGGCACCATGGGTTGGTCGCATGGTTGCCAGTGTTAAATTCCCTGAAAGGAAAATCTACTTTAGGTTCAAGGAAAAAGATATGTACATAGATGCTAAGGAGTTAGGTAACACCATACCCATTGTACATACGCAAGCTTTCAATAAGTCAATAAAGAGCTCTATTTCCGTGTACATTATTTTTGTTAAAGGTTCTCCAAATGAACCTAATGCTTTAGCAAGAGAAAATATAAACAATCACAAGGAATTAGAGTTATCCAAATTTCTCAAGGGATTTCAAAATATTTTTATTGACGGCATCCCTTGTGAACTACCTTCTAAACGAGGCAATGATGACCATGCAATTGGACTTCTTCCAGGAAGTTCACCGCCTAATAAACCTCCTTATAGAGTTTCTCAAGCTCAACAAGATGAGATTATGTGGCAAGTGCATGAGTTAGTTGAGAAGGGCATGGTTAGGCCTAGCTCATCTCCATTCTGCTCACCCGTATCATTAGTGCAAAAGAAAGACGGCACATACCGTATGTGTGTCGACTATAGAGCACTAAATAGGATCACTATCAAGAATAGGTTTCCCGTTCCATGGTAGAAGACCTATTTGATAAACTACAAGGGTCAACCTAATTCAGTAGAATTGACCTAAAAAGTGGCTACCATCAAATAAGGATAGTTGATCAAGACATTGTAAAGACCGCATTTTGCACTACATTTGGTCTTTATGAATACATTGTCATGCCCTTTGGCTTGACCAATGCACCATCCACATTCAACCGCTTGATGGAGAAGCTATTTAGGCCTCATCGAACATTTACTGGAGTGTTCTTTGATGATATCATCATCTACTCTAATTCACTAGATGAACACAAGCAACACCTCCTGGTAATAATTTAAGTCTTACGAGAGAATAAACTTTATATTAATAGAAAGAAAAGTGATTTTTTTTTACAAGAGATTCAATATTTAGGTCACATTATCTCTCTAGATGGCATCCAAATGGATCCATCAAAACTAGAGATAATAAAAGGATGGCCGAATCGAAGGAATCTTCATGAACCAAGAAGCTTTATAGGTATGTGTGCATACTATAGACGCTTCATAGAAAAGTTCTCACAAATCACAGAACCATTACATGACCTAACAAAGAAAAACGTTAGGTATACATGGTATGCTAAGGAGAACAACACTTTCAAAAAGCTTACATAAAAGCTTATCTCTCAACCTGTTCTTACACTGTCGGATCTCTCAAAGACATTTGAGGTCCAATGTGACACTTGTGGTGATTGCCTTGGAGCTATTTTGCTCCAAGAAGGGCACGCCATAGCCTATGAAATTCGAAGGATCGACCCTATTGAGCAAGCTGTAGGCATATATGAAAAGGAACTTCTCGTAGTTCTACATGCCTTAGACTCGTGGACGCACTATTTATTGGGGACTCCTGTCATTTTGCGGACAGATCACCAAAGCCTTAAGTACTTCATGAGGCAGATCAAGCTCTCCAACAAAGAAATGAGGTGGGGATATTTTTTTTCACAATTTCATTTTCATATTGCTCACATTGATGGCAAGCATACTCAAGTAGCCGATGCACTCTCAAGACGGTTGAGAGTAAATGCGGTTTCCATAGAAACTCACAATGAACCATCTTCTATGATAGATGAGTACGTGTTAGTGGGTCACCACGACGGACGTCTGCAGCATAGCTCTTTTGTAATAACATAATGTCAATATGCAAGGAAGCGACTCGGGATGGGGCACGGAGACTTAGTGAGAGTGTCAATATCACCAAAGTGAACTCAGAGGCTACTCATTCTATGACAAAAGCAAATCAACCACTTCCTAGTCAGACAATCAGTATGCGTCGAATCTCCCCATTCTAGGTCATCATGCCTTTCGGCATCCAAACAAATCTGGAATGCCATGAAACTTAAGGAGAGATATCAAAACACTTAAGG
Source organism: Adiantum capillus-veneris (assembly GCF_014529385.1). Classification (NCBI taxonomy): domain Eukaryota; kingdom Viridiplantae; phylum Streptophyta; class Polypodiopsida; order Polypodiales; family Pteridaceae; genus Adiantum; species Adiantum capillus-veneris. Next base: position 87,684,195 of record NC_140956.1, on the reverse strand, counting down.
GCTCAATCCTAACAAGTTCTATCACCACCTGGGAAGGCACATAAATCACGATTTATCACAAAAAATGTGCAGAAAACTGAAACAGAAGTACTTGGAAAGGTCTTCCTTAAGCATAGAAACACTTATCCATGGTCAAAACATAAAAAACAACCAGTTTAACCTCCAAATCAATGCATTTAGCTCACAAACAATGCATCGCGAACCACAACAAAATTGGAAATGATCACACTTAGATTGTAGAGCAAGAGACAAGGGATGCAATATGCTATTCGGAAACGAATTCTGATTACCAGTTCAAGAGAAAAGAAGATTACAAGTGGTAGTAGTAAGAGGCATGTTTTTGATTCCTCTAGCTAATGATAAATCTCCCCTCAAAACTAAGGGTTTTGACTTTAAAAGTTAAGGGGGCTTTCCCAGGACCATCCGGTCTCTTACAAGGTTGTAGACTCAGAGAAGTAAAGATGGTATTGTCTAATTACATCACGATTACAACTCATCCTAGGTTGAATTACATGGCTTTCTTTGAAACAATAGAGTGTTTATAGGGTTTGATGTGCATACATCTATATATGCCTGTATCCACTAAACATTCCTCCCTTCCTATTCATTGCACGTCCTCGTGCAAGCTTTCTCTGAGAAATTATATTTCCTTCTTTCGAGCATTCCAGTGAGATTTTTGAATTTCTGAGCTCTTGCTTCAATCTCAACTTTGGTGTCCACCTCTCTGAAGGGATTATTACTGAGGGTACTTTGGTAGGCAATGTGGCGGGTTGGCAGATCTTTGGTCATTGGATTGAATATGGAAGAGTCCACTTCGAAGAAGCCTGTCATGAAAGCCTCTTCGAAGGTCTGCATGTAATGAGAGGGCAGAAACATGGCTCTTGCGTACAATCCCATGATGAAATTCTTGCTTGGGATTTTTGTCTCCATATTCCAGCAAGTGCCCCGCGTACCTTCGACAAAAACTTGCCAGGGGTGCTCTGTTGCTTCGATATCACGAAAAGCTGTAATGCATGTGATGAGCATTTTGGCAATCTTTACAAGCATCTGACAGGTGAGATCTCAGATCTCCTTCATCATGTTGATTACCCCTTTTAGAGTTTGAGTCATGTACTGCTCGGATGGTGGGTTGTTATTGAGAGGCTTTGTGATTACCGGGTAGTTTAGCACTGCCGGTATTTTGCTTTGCCAAAGATAAAAACTGTCTCGGGATCACCGTCTGTTGATGGGATAGTAAGTGGGGTCGATCCTGAGATGCTGGGGAGCGTTCCTATAATAGGTTTAATCGGTTGGTAGTTGATCAAACCATTTTTTCCGCCAGAGGGGTTGATTGTCTATGATGGCGTGAATCTGAAGGGTTGTAACACAACAGGAGCCTCTCTGTAGTCCCTTCTACTATTTGGTTCAAGTTCGGGGAGCATCTTTTGCTGCCATAATCTAAATTCTTTCCCCATTAATGGCAATGCAATCATCTCGTGCCCATGATTCTTTACTACCTCATCTGGAGTGATCATGAGGAGGGCAACTGATTCCAGCACCTTCAGTTCATATTGCATATAATCTTTGTGAAAAGTGTCATTTACTTCTGAGATCCAGTGCTGAATTTCATCCCTTGTCGACTCTAAAGTGGATGTCGTGGCTGGATCTACAGATTGTTGTGTGCCTTTTTCAATGCTGGTAGTGGGCACCTCTATTTGATGAGCTTCAAACGTGGATTGTTCGAATCCTCCTCCCTGCTCAAATTCCCTTGGGGCTTACTGATGTTTTGGCTGATCTGCTCTCAGAGTTGCTAAATCCCCTCTTGCCTCAGCCAATTGCCGTTTTAATTCTTTGACTTCCTCATCCTTCGACTGTTGTAGGGCCCTATGACCTACCGTCATGATCTGTCTGTCATATTTATCTTGTTTCAAGGCTTCTTTCAACTCTTTGATTTCTTGACTCAAGGAGGTAGATCTTGAAGTCGTCGTTGAGGAGGAGGGCGTCTCTTGTATGGCCAGGAGGTGAGTCAAAGATCTGTTAACCACCGCATACAAGCCTTGTAGCTTCTCATTTTGGTTCTCTTTCTTGGTTAGCTCCTCCTCGAGACGTTGCTGCTCGATCTGCAATGCGAAGTTCGCCTCGTTAAATCGTTGCACTTCCTTGTAATAGTAGGCTGCATTCTCCTGTTCTCTCTGCAACTCCGATTGTGCTTGGAGTTGTTACTTATTTAGTGCTTCTATTTGTTGCTTTAGCTGCAAGGATTCTGTTACCATATACATGTGGTAGTGATGTGTGTGAAGACACTAGGACGCCGGGTCATTTTTTCCCTCTTCAGGAGGTTTTTCCCCCGAGCATTACATATACACCCATCACTCTAGGGCTATCTATCTTTCCATTTCATACTAAGAAACACACTCTCTATTGTACACCTTGAGCTTCCTTCATCTTCTCCAAGCTGTGTGCGTTTCTCTGCAACCCTAATTCCAACAATTGGTATCAGAGCAGGTTGCGTCCTCCCAAGCTTAGTCGCTAGCTGCTCTAGCACACGCCTGCTCACTTTCTCCGATTTTAGTGAGCTTTGGCAAGCGTTCGTAGGTTGAAAAAAATTTTGGGCTTAGATTTTGGCCTCCGTTTCAATTACAGACAGTACTGTACAGGCTATTTTGTCATTTTTGTCAGTGCCATTTTTTGCATTTCTACGGTTTGTGCTATATAGCACGTGTCATTACCGCTCCGTTTCTCCTATTTTTGGGCAGATTTCACATTAGGTGCCACATTTACCATAGTTGACAACAACACAGATGTGTTCAAGATGTTTGTTGCTGAGGACAGGTTGGATGGGGACAACTACCCTATGTGGGCTTATATGATGCAACACGTTCTTGTGTCAAAGGGCATCTGGAACATTGTGCAAGGCATTGATGTATGTCCTGGTTCTGAGGATGTAGGCGATGTTGAGGATGTTGCAGGTCTTGCTACAAGGATTACTGCTATTAGAGTTGTTTTGGCTATGGCAGAACAAGCTCGTTGGGATGTAAAGGATGCGCAGTCTCATGCATTGATTGCGTTTTCTGTGAAGCGCACCATTGTTCCTCACGTTTGTTCAGCAAAATCTGCAAAACAGGCTTGGGATATTCTAGCGGTCTTTATGCAAGTCGGAATGAGGCTAAAATTTCTTTGCTGCGTAAAGAGCTGGAGTCGAAGATTATGCATGAGGAAGATGATATGGACACTTTCCTTGCTAGTGTCAAGGATATCAATGAGCAACTTATTTCTGCAAGTGAAGTTATTTCAGACAGTTCCCTTGTGCAGACTGTTCTTGATGCCTTACCAGATTCCTACCAGACTTTTGCTAGTACTTGGAGACTGATGACCCAAGGAAATCCTGAAGTTGTAAAGTTTCATGCATTATGCACATTGCTGTTGCAAGAGTCACTTTCCCAAAAAATTGAACTAGGTAGCGTGCAGTTGAACAGGCTTTTATTGCTTCTCAAAGAAAGGGTGGTAACAGAAATGCGGCCACTTCTTATGGTTCTGCTACGAGTGGCAAAACTTCTATTCCTAATGCTTCTGTTGGTAGCAATTCGTCTGGAAATTCTGGTGATAAGGGCAAAAAGAAGATGCCTTTCCATTATTGTAAAGCTAATGATCAGTTGATCAAGTCGTGTCCTAAGTTGAAGGCCAAAGAGGCTAGGAAGAAAGAGGGTGGTTCCACTGCAAATGCTCGTTCCACTAAAAATGCAGCCATTGTTGAGTCTTCTGTGAAAGGAGACCGTGTGGTTGATGTTGATGCAGAATGGGCTTTTAGTGCAGAGTGCACTTACAATCCTACTTTCCATGATGCATGCTTGTCAGTTGCTGCAGATTCACATGTTTGGTGTTTCGACAGTGGTGCTACAAAGCATATTACCTCACATCGTGAATTGTTTACCTCTCTCGAGTCTCTCCCTCATGGAAATTCAGTCACTTGTGCCAACAATGCCTCTTATCCGGTTCAGGGAGTTGGAAAGATTTTGCTTGCTGCTGCAAATGGAAGTTCCTTCACACTTGTTGATGCACTTTATGTACCTGGGATCAAGAAGAATCTCTTGTCTGTATCCACTCTTGCTAGACTTGGACTTGTAGTCAAATTTGTGGATGACAGATGTACAGTTCATGATCTCAGTTTTGGTGATGAAATTGTTGCATCTCGCCTTTTGTGGCATGGGTTGTATAAGCTCACTTTGTATGACAACTGTGGACAAAATTTTGCAAATGCTGTTGCAGATTCAAGGGCTATTTCAGATGCAAAACTTTGGCATGCACGTTTTGGTCATCTGAATTTTGCCAGTTTGCTACGTTTGCAGAAATCTGATATGGTTGCTTCTTTGCCGCCTCTTGAAGCACCTATCAAACATGTTTGTGAAGGTTGTATTTTGGGTAAGATGCAGCATTCTAAGTTTCCAAAGGCTGGTTCAGTTCGAGCCACATGCAGGTTGCAACTTGTGCATAGTGATGTTTGTGGGCCCATGCAAACTCTATCCTTGGGCAATTACCTTTACTTTGTGACTTTCATTGATGATTACTCCAGGCATGCATGGGTATTTCCGCTTAAAGTGAAGTTCGAAGATTTTATGTGCTTCAAACAATTTCTGGCTATGGCTGAAAATGTCTCGAAATGTACTATGGGCACCCTCCATTCCGATCGAGGGGGGGAGTATATGTCTCATGAATTTAATGCATTTCTGGCTAGTCGTGGGATAAAACACCAGTGTACAGTGCCTTATACACCTCAGCAAAATGGTGTTGCTGAGAGGAAAAATAGGTCACTGATGGAAATGGCACGATGTATTGTCAAAAGTCAAGCTTTGTTGCATTATTTTTGGTTTGAGGCCATCATGTGTGCCACTTATGTACTTAACATGTGTACGAAAGCTTTGCAGTCTCTTACTCCATATGAAGCATGGCTTGATAGAAAGCCTTCTATTGAGCACATGCGCGTTTTTGGCTATTTAGCATATGCTTTGGTGCCACAAACACTCTGCAGAAAATACATACACTCTATTGTGTGCCTTTAACTTCCTTCATCTTCTCCAAGCTGTGTGCATTTCTCAGCAACCCTAATTCCAACAGATTTTGTTTGCCGTTTTAGATGCTTCCTTCTTGTTATCTTCTAACTCCAGCTCTCTTAGATTGTAAAGAGCCCTTTGTGAAAGGGCAAAGGGTAGACTAGCATGTGGTTCTCCTCCCAACCTCCCTACTTATAGCCCTTGGCCCTTGCAAGTAGGTCCCCTTAACACATGCCTTGCCCTCGGCTCCTAGCCGTACTGAGCGATTCAGTCCCTGGCCCTTGGCCTACTGCCCGGTCCTACCCTTGTCCTGACATTACTCCCCCCTTGGAGAAGCGTTTTAGTCCGCGAAAACACAAGTGATGGTATCTTCATAAGAACACTAATGTTTTTTACCGTGACATCCTTCATGGATCCAACGGTTCAGTAGGAGGTTCAATGAAACCAAGAGTAACATCTTGATTTTCTACATTGGTGTCCATTTGCAACCATTTGTGGTAACGGTTCCTATCCAAACATCGTGTGTAGACTCCATTTAGAACGTTGATGAGCATGGTAAATGAGTTTATCACAGCAAAGATGTACCAAAAAGAGTACCTCTTGTCACTTTCCATGAAAGTAACTTACTGACATAACTCATCAGCCAAGTTTAAGCTCTTGACTTGTTCCCAAATTTCATCATCAATAAACAACCCCACCCTAATGAGTGTTCAAGGTTGAGAAACTGAATTATACATGAAGAGATTAAACCTAGTCGCAAACATGCGTTAACTGATAGTAAGTAAACTCCAAGAAGAGAAATAAATGCTTATTAATTGGAGTGCTTCGTGCTAATGTACGAACTTTGCATATCCTTTAGCCCAAGATTACACTTTGTAATTTGCATCTCCTTGGATAACTTACAGTACTGAGGTGTGTTTCCTCCATGGTTTACTGACAGTCATTCGAGGTGACTTGTAATCAGGGATCACAATATTGTACAACATTCCACAAGCACCCAAACCGGGCCATGACCTCTATTGGTGATTGGTAGAACTAAAAGTAATCTCATAGAGATACTATACGTAGAGTTTAAAATGCTTCATAAGAAACAACTTGATGAATACGCACGCCGTTCCAAATCATTTAGCAAAGAAAACAAATGCGAACCTGGATATCCATAATCATCCCTGCCAATACTTATGGCGAATGTGATGTGCGTAGTACACAATAAAGAGGAATCTAAAAAGTTATGAAAAGAAACTAAATACTTTCTACTGCAATCATTTGCAAGCCTTCCTAAAATGTTTGAACCATAATAGAAGGTGAAATATTAATCAATTCTAGGGAGAAACAATGAGACTTTTTCATTAACAAATTAGAGCCTTGTTATATGTATAAACAACCATCTGTAATGTTGTTTAGTAGTACTTGTATCTGAACAAGTCATTCTAAGTATCCGACAATTTTTGGCCACCAAAATTGCTCCTGATACGTAGTACTAAAAATGGTCTAGGAAACAGATGTGACCAGCACCTAGGGACTTTGTCGTGACACATTTTTGAAATAGTGGGTGTCAGTGTCAGTCCTAGAGACTCATATTCATCACATCTGGAATATGTCTCAACTAAGGATGTCTGAAAAACAGAACATCCTACAAGTACAAGATGTACTTGTGTGTGGAGCTAACTGCAAACACTCTACGACGGGAGTGAGAGGGGCCCTCATTAGCCTTGCTCCACACTGGCTAAATAGAACTCCTTGAGTCCCTAGACCATGTTTTATCCCATGTGAAAACATGTGCCAAATCAAATCCGACAAGTGGTTCATAATAGCATAATGTACATTGGACACTACGACCCAAAATACTTGTTTCGACATGCCCTTGGTATGGCCTTGGGGATTGAACTGAAACTTCAGTTACCCGTATTTAAATGCACAGGAGCAGGTCTCCCACCTATGAAAAAAATCTAGCAACATTACACTGGAAACCCTGGGTGTTGCCTTCGCAATCCCAACCCATTCGGTAGAATCTACGTAGTCAAACCCCAAGTGGTAAGACCCTTTGTAGAAACTGTTCAACTAGCAGGTAACGATAACCAACATAGTTAGCCGTGTACAGAATGATGAGAATCAACTTGAAAAGTTGAATTTTTCTGCTACGACGTGGTAGATGAAAAATTTCTTTCTTGAAAGTATAACGGAAAATATATCAAATTGTGATCCTCAATGCCTATGGGGTGATTTAGTAAGTTCTCGCGAGGTCTTACCCCAAAACAATGCGTCCACAGACACTCGTAGTGGTATACAGAGAAGAGGAGATCCACACAAGTGTAAAGCGTAGCTCTTATGGACAGCCATGCTGTCACAATGGTTTGTTGCATCTAAACTCCGTGGTAGAGATCAACTAATATGAGTTTATGGTTATCAAAAACTCAACTCGAACGTTGTACTGAAAACATGTAGTGCAAAAATGGCACCCTAAACATCCGTAATGACATCTGGCTTGTCCATTAACATCGATGTGTACTCCTTTGGGTAGATCTCTTCCATCTTAAGAACAGTCACCCAAGGAATGCCAACAGCTGGGTTATACCCGAGGTTTGACAATGAATATTAGCCACCATGTGTGGCTCACAGCCCTTATGGAAATTAGTGTTCAATCGATGAACGATGAAGACTAAAGGAGAGGGAAGCTTGCCCAATTTCTAGCTGAGAGTTAGAGCTCCTTGGCTCAGGCTGACTCCCAAACAAAATAGGTATCAAAAGATTGTTAAAAAGTTTTCATTATTCTTCAAGAGAGAGAGAATGCTGGGCTGAGGAACTTTTCTTAAGTTATTACCTTGTATATATTGTGCTCATGCTCGTGTGCATCTCATGCGTAGCGTGCATCTTATCCCATAAGCATTCAACATTTTGGTTGTATAATGCTCTCCTCGAGAGAGTTAACAGAAAACAAAAGCCACATCTTGACCCATTGATCTTGTAGCGGTCGTGACGATAAGAGGATGACTTAAATAGGGCACTTTGCTTGTGGAATAAGTCCTATTTTTAGGCTCCTTTTAGTGTTGTTGTTTGTTATAGCCACCAAAAATTATGCTAAACAATCCATCACTTATCGTGTCCTTGACAGAGTTGCGAGTGTGATAGCGGAAGCATAACTCATGAGGTGGTAGAATTAAATCCACCCAACTAGCATGCCTTGCATGCAGAATTGTAAGCCCTCGTCAAGAGTGATGGCCGCAAACGTGAGAGCCAAAAAGTGACTTGCTAGCTTCACATAAAACTGTCAAAGCACTTTGCTTTGCACAACATACAATATTGTCCAAAATAAATGTGAAAACATGGAGAAACAAGCAGAACTTAAAATTGTCTAACCTGTTCATCCCGTTGTAACTAGTTGTCTTGAAATTCTGAAGGAAAAACTCGTTGGAAGATGGTTCATAGCCATAGCTGCTCCACGAGAGAGAGAGTTGTCGTGTATATCATATACACCTTCTTTGCATGTAATGAAAGAATACGTTGTCAAACTGACAAATTCCTCCAAGGTTTTATGCTCATAGCATAAGCCAGATGGGAAAATCTCAATGGAAGATGCCGAATTGGAAGCCTTGCTTCTCGTAACAACTTATGGAGGTCTTGATAGCTCATAGCTAAAGGATATTTATGCTAACAAACAGATGTCAAAGCCAAAGAAAGTCGACCGTGTCAATCATTCACAAAATATAAACCTTGTTTACTCATAAACTTGCTGGAAAGATAGAATTATATGTGAAAAGTATGTGCATCTCGTACCTACTTGAGTCTATGAGTGATATCCGTGATCAATCGTAGACGCCCATTGCATACCATAGTTATGAAGCACATGCTCAATAAAAAAATATCAACTGCATACCTCATTCAGTACACCTACCGACGAAGATTACCTCATTGAGTACACCTGCCAATGAAGCTTACCACCGGAAGAATCGAATGAGTTGTCAACAAAAAGAAAATCGAGAAATGATTTTCCAGATACTGATGTTTGGTTCAATAGACATGGCCGACAGTGGATTCAACTTCATCAGTCTACATTGCCTGCTTTTGAGAATCGAATTTATGATGGGCCTTGCCAATCACCGTTGCCTTATAAGGCACAGGCCATGCCCGAGTTGCCTCTACTACGAGACAACCATGCCTCATGGAAACCCATGTAGAGGTTATCTCTATCGGAGCCGTGCTCCTTAGTCCAAATCATGGTAATGACTACCAAAATTGGACGTAATATGTTGACCTTGGTCATACTGGACCCGTAGATAATCTCCTAGGACACCATGGCCGAAATCAACATAAAAACATAGTCTTACAATACAATTGTATACATAAAGCGATGAAAAATGCAAGAACGTGAAATTGCAAACCTGATAATCCATTCGTGTTCGTGTCCGAGGTCAAGCACTTTCGTCACCATTGACTGATGATCTTTTGCATATGTCCTTGGATGCACCATGCAGGCGAGTAACATATGGCTTGGGTAACACATTGGAGCTTGGCCTTGATGGCCTATAAAAGTTTTCCTTTGAATTCTTCATACTGAAAACCGAATGCCTACCCGAGAGTGCTGAGGGCATCATTCATCATATTATGCGCCTGGTGCGGGGCTCATGCATGCCCTTGCATGCTTGCCGAAAATCGTGGGTGGCCATCCCTAGCTGGGGTAACCCAAGATTAGGGCACCCATGTGCAAAGGGAACTTTTGAAAAACAAAATAAAAATAAAAAAACATCGTTCTGTAGCAATGGCGGCGGCAACAAAGCTACGCGAGAGACAAACGGCAACAGAGATGGCCCTCTACTACAAATCGAGGCTCGGCCCTGTGTCAAAAAGGGTCTTGTGCTTTCTTGCGATCTTAAAAGAATTGACCCCACCCGTTTTTGTGCAGATCCGCCCATGGCATCCTCCCGCTCAAGCGGTCATTTCCACGGCCCTACCACTCCTCGGCCTTGTGTAGGGAAACCTTCGATGTTTCTAAAAACTAAGGTGCCTAATGTGTAGTTATACTCAATACGAACTCGTGGATATGCTAAAATGCAAAAACAGACACCGTTTGCTTACCAAATCCCTAGAAATAACTCGCACGTCAATCTCGCGAAGCCGGGCCGTACACGCGCAATGTAGGTATTGGCACGTAGCTCTCTCTAGGGGCAGCACGCGGCACTTCTCCGTACTTGATTCCGACCACCAGTGTGCGCGTAGCATCAAGATAAGCTCTCTCTCTCTCTCGTACACAGAATATGGTTCTCACCGACACTTCATAGAATGAACAAAAGGGTTTTTTCATTAAGGTTAATTTGGTATATATACCTTCCAAATACAAATCCTCATGTTCCAAAGTGAAATCCTACTCAGTCTAATGGCAAAAAAATAATATACAAAATTGGAAACTTCTGCAAGCCCCAAGTATTTACAAGTGAAATTACAGGTTTTCTTAATCAGAGAATGACTACATAGGATTTCCTTCTTTTCTCATTTCATCAGTCTTTAGTTGAGTGTGGTCGCCAGTCTTCAGCTAACACTCCCCCCCTCCTAGCTCATGTCGTCCCCGACATGACAATAGAGCCGCTGCTTCAGTGGAGGATGTCGGGCATCTTCAAAATAGACTCATACAGTGCATGTTAGGCCACTAATGTTGGGCCGAATTTATCTGTGTCGATGGTGAAGAATCCGGTGTAGAAGGCTTCTTCAAAGGCTTGGAGATGGTATGAGGGCAGGAACATTATTCTTTGGTAGAGGGAATGTATCACCTCATGGTAAGGTTGATTAGACGGTTCATAATATCTATAAGTGTCCTGGAAGAAGAATATGTTCTCTGTGGCCTGTCCAGGTTTGAAGACTTCAAAGACTGCCAGAAGTGTTTTACATATCTTTCTGAGCATAATGCACTTGAGAGGTTAGGCGAGCCAGTGAACAATTTAATGGCACCCGTTAGGGTTTTCACCATGTATTTCTCACTCATTCTCTCGCCTGCCTTCAAGCCTGGCAGCTTCGGGTAGTTGAACCACGTGGGCTAGCTTCTCTTTAGCAATTCATGTTCCTTCCATGTCCGCATCCTTGGTAGGGGAAAAATCTGAGGTCGTCTCTGATCATTTTAGACGCCTCTACCAAATGTACTAAATACTGTGGGTATTTAGTGATCCATGCCTTCCTCCATCTTGGTTGAGAGTCTACAATGAGCTTAACACCTTCTGGTTTGGTGATGTCTTCATTGTACAGCGACACTATAGGTTCCTCCTTAATCCTCTTCTTGATTGTAGCAGCCTCGTATTTTAGAAGAGGATAGGGGAGAGAGGGTTGTAGCCATTCATGTCGTAAGAAATTTGCATCTAATTTCTGAATGGTCATTGACTTCAATATCCTCTGCTCTCACTGCATTGCTTCTTTGGCGGTGTCTTTTATGGCTGCTTCTATTGCTTTCTATAGATTGTCCTCTTCTTCTTGTGTCAGATCTCGAGGCTCTTGTAATGGTCCCCTTTTATCATCACTATCTTCTGCAGTAGTCCATATCTCTCTCAGAGTCCGTTTCAGTTCTTGGTATTTCTGTTTACGCTCCAGTTTGGTCCACTCTTGGTCTTTTGTTGTTTCCCTTTTTGATTTTTCAGATTCTTGTGATTTTGTTTCGGTTTTAACTTTTCGTACCTGTTTTGTTTCCTCTTGCGTTATTTCTTTTTGATTTTTTGAGAATTTTCCTGATATTTGATCTTTCACACAATCCTCTGCTTTTACAAGCATCAAATAGTGAGTTTTACCTTTTATCCTGGGCATCATGTTCTCTCTCGCTTTGTTTCCTCTTCTTTTCCTCCTATGGCGTTCTTGGCATCTAGGGTGTTGATTAGCAAAATCATAAAACTTGATATTCTCGGCTTCATTCCCACGATCACTTGAGGTGTCTGAACACTCATTATCTGCATCATCATTTACTTTCAAATGTTCAGAGGAGTTGTAAAACTCTTCTTGCTCCGTAGGTTCTGCCGTCTCTTTTTCCGGTACAACGCTTACCATGTAATAGGGTAGCACATCATAGCCATACTTATCTTAAAATTTTGTTGTTGGACTGTCGATAATGGTACAGACATCCAATGTTGCCAGTATGTGTTCCCATTCTAGAGGTTCCAAGGCATCTTCAGGGAAAGGTTTCGGAATGTACTCCTTGTCCTCAATTGTTCTTTCTAAGACACAGTCCTCTCTGCTCAAGCTTCCACAATGTGAAGCTCCGCACATCCATAGATCTTTTGGTTGCCCTAACCATGCTGGTAGTTCTGATCCTGCTACTGTAGCCGAATCAAACTCTTCCACAGGTGTTTGGTTTACATCCTTGTAACTATGGTCTTTCAGGTGTATTTTAGTTGTTGTTTCGCCATGTCTGAGGTATATGTGGTCATAACCCCAATCTTGGACCATCTTCAATTGTCTCATGAATGGTCGTCCCAAGATAATCTCATAATTGTTCTTTTTGTCGAAATCGACTATTGCAAATGTATGATCATACTCGATTCCGCACGAAGTGACAATTACTTTTCCATGAACCCATCTTCCAATTGCAGTTTCATTCTGGTAGCCCTCAAAGCTGGGTTTCCCCATTTTTTCCAAATTTCTTTGGTGGGGATAGCAACCCCCTCTCCACTGTCAAGAATAGCCTTGGAAACTACTCCTTGGAATTCTACCTGTAGTGTGGTGTTTCCGTCTTCTCCCTCGCAATATTCTCCAACCTTATTCAATGGTACTGGCCTAGTGTTTAGATTAGGCCTGTCCAACTCCCTGATCTCTTCTTGTAGCTTCAAGGTGGGGTCTTTCACTCCAAATTTTTCTAGGCATTTTTCCACTGTGGTCCACATGTTTGGCCTTAACCTTAAGAGTTCTGCTAACGTGATTGTGCATGCCACCAGGGTGGATAACAACTCAATCAATCCTTGCGAATCCATCATCTTGTTAGAAGAAAGTCTTTGAGATGGAATTGCTCTCACTTCTGACTTAGCTTCGTACTCTCCCAAGTAACAGAAGTAAAGTTCTCAAAGAGTCTGGTTGGCTGCGCTCCGAACTAATAGATCCTTGGTCTCCCCCTTGTGAATGTATCTCAAGGTCCATTTGCTATTGAGGCGGTCCGGGGCAGGCAACAAGAAGAGTGGCCTCTAGACACCCTTCAAGGCTCCCGTGCTGCTCAATGGGGCTGGGGCACAACACAACACAAACCAAAACAACAAACCCACCGCCAAATCCCAACTACACAAGGGGCACCACCTAGTTTAAGAGCGAACTAGGACGCAAAAGAGGAGAATCGTTAGAGCAACCCACAAACAAGCAAGGAGTTTACACTAACCCTAACCCCAATGGAATACTCTCACACACTAAAACACGAGAGAGAGAGAGAGAGAGAGAGAGAGAGAGAGAGAGAGAGAGAGAGAGAGAGAGAGAGAGAGAGATAGTGCTCGGGCTGCTTTGAAACGTATCGGCAATGATCAAGCAAACACAACTATATATTTAAGAAAGAGAGAGAAAGGGGGAGGGGGTGCTTGTTGCATTAATACCTTCTTACAAATCTGTCATGACAAATCAAAGTGAGATTAGTACTTGTTCAACATAGCTTGCGTAAATTTCACCACAACACATCACTAGAAAAGCCACCCCAATCACTGTCTTAAGGCCAGGGGAGTCCTCTCCACCCTGTCGCCCTCTTACAGTATGTGGGATTTATGGCTAGATTGATGACAACACCAGAGACAAGCTATCAAGAACTTAAAAAAAACCAAGACACTTACGCATCATTGTTGTCCATTACTTCACGTTGGAAAGGAGACAAAATATCCAAGATTAGTCCAAATCCACCCTCCTTGATTCAACGAATGTTGGGCTTACACTAGTAGGAGAAATGATAGATTTCCTACTCTCAATTGAATGATCACTCTCTCTCTTATAATGGCATAGATTTCCCTTGCTAATCCCCTATTACAACACATGCACATGCATAAGACAATGAGCTTCCACTCAAGATCTCCTTCTAGAGAGGTTGAGCTTGGCTTCTCAAGCTATAGCATAGTGCTCTTGCTTATGGCTTCCCCCTTTTATGCTAGCTACACCCTCCTTTTATAGCAATTTTGAAGGCTAGGGTTACTCCTCTAACCATGGTTGAGTTAGATTTTCAGCAATTTATCTAATTTCTTTTTCTTGGAATTATCAAGAAGTTGGTGGGGAAAGAGAGAGGAGAGAAATGGAGGTGATAGGACTTTTCATAGTGGGTTAGTGTTAGTAGAGTTAGTATTAATTTACAAATGGAATTGAATATTTACAATGGGAGTATCCATGTAGGATACAAATAAGGAAGAAAAACTCTTAAGAGGTAAGAAAAGGTGGATTTCTTACAAGGTTGATGCTCCAAGTGTCTTGAGTAGGGCCAATTTTGACGCTTGTTGACGGTCCACTAGCTTTGACGGTACATTTTTTCTCCACTCTTGACCTTCCTTGAGAGACAAGGTAATTGAAGCTGAGTAATCAACCACCATGATGCTATCTTTTAAGAGAAGAGGCTGAATTTTGTGGTTTTTTGATAGATATGGGTAATTTGGAGGAGGAAAAATGAGACTAGGTGGTCAATTTTGGAATGGAATTGTGTGTGGGAGGTATGAGTTCACCATGGTTTCTCTTATTCTTCAAGGTTGAGGAGAAGGTGAGTAGTGTGCAGAGAGGAGTGGTGAGAGAGATGGGGATGATGAGTGGAGAAGTGTGTGTGAAAGAGGAAAATGATAAAGTGGAAGAGAGAGTGTGGCTGCATAGCATGGGAAAACTGGGGTCCACTAAAAAAATCATAGCTCACAGCTGGTAGCTCCAAAAATCATGAAAAACTTTGGGGTGATTATTCAGAGCGTGGGCTACATTTTATCTTTTGACCACCACTCCAAATTCGGAGTGGAGATAGGTGCCAAAATTCTCACCAAAAAGCCTGTTTTTTATGCCTGCAAAAGTCTTTTAGTGGTCCCCTCCTTTGTTGAATTTGTACAATGCATCCAAGAGTGAGCCCCTCCTTTGTCATATTATAATACAAAGCATTTAAGTTTCCCTTGACCCATGCATGGAGGAGGATTATTGGTGAAATAAGAAATATATACATGGTGGGACTAGTGTATGGACTATTCATGGACTTTAGCTCAATGAGCACATGGTGTTAGAATAATGAGTAAAAATAATAATAAAAATATGGAGGAGTTATGGATATGGAAAGATATTGGAATCATATGATATGGTCCCTCCTTGAATTATTTTGGGTGAAAGAGGAAAAGGTATGCAAGTAAATAATATAATAAAAGTAACCAATGAGTAGAAATCAATTTTTTGTTTTCACGAGGGTGAGGGTGAAAATGTGGGAGTGATTTGTATAAAGGAAAAATATGAGGTTAAAGTATGTACATATTGGCAAAAAATATATATATATATATATAGTTATGGTGTAAGAGGATGAAAGAAGGTGTACATAGGTTTAATAAAACACACACCTAAGTAGAAATATTTAAATAAAATACCAAAATAATTATTAAAAATCCCTATATTTAGGCCATATATACAATGAAATATTTACACACAAAGAGGCCATAATATACTTTTATTTTTTTTATTTTTTTATTTTTTTTTGGCTCACCTAGCCCAGTGACTAGCTAGCTGAGGGTTTTTAAGAAGATATGGGAAAAGTCCCGTGACTCACGCACGCCTATGTACAGTGAAATGGTAGGGATAGCCACAGTGTTTGGGTGATTTTGGTAGGGTGAGGTAACTCACTGTGGCAATTACAAAGAGCCGAAAAAACGGCTATCATTAGCCCTCCCCCTGGATGATGGTATATTCATGTACCATCATAGAGCATCTTTTCCAAAGAGAGTGCTTCAGAGTCCTTGACGAGATCTTCATTGTTTGGCCCCTCAGAATTTTGGCTGGAGTTACACTCATGCTTCATGTAACAATACTTACATGAGACAGCGGCCTTTGGACAGATCTTTGGTAGATTCTTTGGTAGAAGGCGACTCAAATAGGGCTTCAAGCGATACCCGTTTACCTTCCTGGAGAGCTCTTTACCATTCAAGTCCATAAGCTGATAGTAGCTAGAATTGAAAGCCTTCTTGACTATGTATGGCCCTTGCCATCTAGTTTCAAACTTGGCATCAAAACGATTGTCAAGTCAATTGTCATACCTTAGCACAAGCTCTCCTTCCTTGATGCCTTTGTCCTTCAGTTTCTTGTCGTGCGTTTCTTTCGCTTGTGTGGCTTTCCTCTTGTAGCACTCGTATGCTGCTTCTCTTTTCCACTCAAGCTCCACTAACGTAAGAAGTCGATCCATCCATACCTCTTGATCATCTTGTGCTGATTTGCCATGAAGTCGCATTGTTGGAATGTTTAGCTCAATTGGCTGTAAAGCCTCTTGACCATAGACCAAGTGAAATGGTGTGAACTCCGTGGCTTCCCTATATGTGGTTCGATACGCCCACAAGGCACCATCCAAGAAGTCATCCCATAATTTTTTCTTGTTTTGCACCATCTTTCTAATGATTCCTGCAATGACACCATTAGCCTTCTCCACCAAACCATTTGACTGTGGGTAGTATGGTGTGCTATGACGATGTAGAATGTGAAGCTCTTCACAAACTTCTGTGAGCAATCCTTTTCTAAACCCTGGACCATTATCAGAAACAATCTCCAAAGGTGTGCCAAATCTACAACAAATGTGAGTGTAGACGAATTTGCTTACTGTCTTCTCATTTACCTTTGCCACACTTTGTGCTTCCACCCACCTAGTCATATAGTCTACAGCCACTAGAATGTAGAGTTTACCATTTTTTGTCCTAGGCAGAGGACCCATAGCATCGATGCCCCACTTTTCAAAGGGTCCATTTGCAAGCACTATTTGCCTCGGGCCATGCACCAACCTTCTATTTCCATTTATCTGACAAGTGTGACAGCTTTTACACCAATGTTGAACATCCACATGCAAACTTGGCCAAACATACCCCGAAAGCAAAATCTTCTTCACAGTTAATTCTTGGGCAAAATGACCACCACATGCCTCTTCATGCAAACCTTTTAGAATGGCTGGAATTTCCTTAATAGTTGGTACTCGTCTACACACTTGATCCTTCCCTCTTTGATAGAGGGAGCCTTCTAGGAAGAGATATACGCTTGCCTTCTTCATCAGTCTCCTCTTCCGAGCTTTTGTGAAGTCTGGTGGAAACTCACCCTCCAAAATGTAGCCAATGATGGGAGCCAATGACTCCAATCCCTGGTACCTCGGTTGCTTCACAGCAGCCGCCACCATGATGACCTGCACTTCTTTCTTTACACATGCAACGGCTTGTTGTGCAAGTAAATCAGCATCTTCATTTTGTTTCCTAGGAATATGATATAGTTGCACTTCTTCAAATTGATTAAACAATCTACGAATGGCATGAACTTTTGTCCGTAAGCTCTCATTCTTGCATGCCCAAATGCCTAAAATCTGTTTAACAATGAGAAGTGCATCTCCCTTTACCATGAGGCGTTGTATCCCTTGGCCAATGCACATCTTCAAACCATGAAGTAGAGTGTCATATTCTGCTTCATTGTTGCTAGCTGAACTTGGTAGATTGAACTTCTCTTTCATGACCACCTCTCCACTTGGGTTGAGCAACACTAGCCCTCCCTCTGCTTTTCCTGTGGCTCGACGAAAAGCTCCATCAAAGAACAAAGTAAAAGCATTAGGAATACTTTTTGGTGGTGGCAATGGTAGGGTCTTTACTTCAGGCACCTTAATCTCCTTTTCGTGCACCCTATAAGTAAGAATCCCTGCCAATTGTGCACGCACACTATCTTCTACCTTGAAAGAGTATTGAAACTCTTGCAACTCCATAATCCACTTTGAGATCCTAGTACTAAGATTCATTTGAGATGACACCCAAGGGAACAAATTTTCTGCAGTGATAATTACAAAAGGTTTTGGTAGCAGGTAGGATCTAAACTTTCTCACCGCAAACATGAGAGAAAGCATCATGAGTTCTGCTTCTGTGTAGTCTCTCTCCAAAGCATTCATGACCCTACTAGCAAAGTAGATGGGTCGCATCCTTGTACTGTGGGGATCTTGTTGTAGCAACACAGCACCAATTGTTTCTTTCCCAGCACTAGAGCTAACAAAGAATGTGTACTCCCAACAAGGTGGCATGAGTGTTGGTAGCTCTGACAAAATGACTTTAACGTTACAAAAGTACTCTTCAAGCTCATCAGACCATGCAAATTCTACTTGTTGTGTCAACTTTTGCAACGGGTGAAGTAACTCCGAGGCTAAGTGAATGAAGCGTGACATATACTTCACCTTTTGAATGAATGAGATGACCTCCTTAAGACTCTTGGGTGATGGTAGCTCAATAAGAGCCTTTGCCTTCGAAGGATCCACTTCAATGCCTTTGTAAGAAACTTTATGACCAAGCAAGATTACTTCATCCTCACCTATATGGCACTTGTCGGGGTTGAGTTGACCTCCCATGTCGTAGAGCTTCTTTAAACCTTCTTCTACCCTTTGTAGATGCAATGATTTTGAGCTATAAATACAGAAATCATCAATGAACACCCTAATTGACTTTCCAAAGAATGCTTGAAACACCATATTCATGAAACGTTGGAATGTTGCAGGAGCATTTGTCAGACCAAATGGCATGACTCTAAAAGCATAACAACCCCAAGGAGTGATAAAGGTTGTTTTCAATTGATCCTCCAGTGCAATCCCTATTTGAAAGTAACCTGAGTAACCATCGCACACAGTGTACTTCTCATGACCAGCTACCTCATTTAGTATCTCATCCTGGAATGGGAGGGGAAAGTGATCTCTCTTTGTTGCCTCATTGAGGGGACGGTAATCCACACACACCCTCCACTTGCCGTTCTTCTTAGGAGTGACAACAACAGGAGAGACCCACTCTGAATTCTCCACTGGATAAATGAACCCTGCTGCTAGAAGCTTTCTTACCTCCTTGAGTAAAGCCTGCTCCTTGATGACTCCTAGCCTTCGTAGCTTCTGAGCCTTAGGTGTGGCCTCTGGCTTCAACTCAATTTTGTGTTGAACAGCATCTACTCCACGCACATCGGTGTAGTCTTTAGCAAAAAGCCTAGGAAACTTCCTTAGCACACATTTGAACTCCTCTCTTTCATTCTTTGTAAGTGTTGTTGATAGCATACCTTCCAGCATCCCTTCATCTTGATCACCTTCGTTCTCTTGAGGACCTACCTCCTCCAAGCCTTGACAAGAGGTCTCCTCGTTGCTTGGCTTAAACCTTACCCCCATGACTTCGATGGAAGACTCCTCTTCAGTAATGCTGCCGCTACTTTCTTCTTCTGAAGTGCTATCGGTCCAACCTTCTTCCGTCTCACTTTGAGATGATTCTTCATGGAGCTCCTCTTGGCGTTGCTCCTTCATGTCAAAGACAACCTTCTTGTGATTGTCATTCCTGCAAATTAGCTTTCCACTCTCCCAATCATGCAAAGCTCGCATTTTCATTAGCCATGGTCTTCCTAGGATAAATGGGTAACCATTTCCCTTGGTAGACATGACATAGAAATCCACTGCCTTCTTAATGCCAAAGGCCTCCACAAAAACATTTTTACAAATGCCTACGCACCTAGCCTTGCTATTGTTTGCCATCTTGACCCTAATTTCAGGTGTCTCATGGATGTGCATGCCTAGTTTTTGCATGAGTCCCTCTGTCATGATGCAAATTTGTGCACCCCCATCCACTAGACCTTTCCTAACCAATCTCCCTTTGATGTAACAGTCTAGCACCGGTGTAATGTCCTCATTCATTTCAGCTTGTGCAATTTTTACAACAGGCACACTCTCTTTTACCTTTCTCCTAGTGCTAACTGCCCTTGTTAAATCCCTCCTAACTTGTGGACATAATGCAAGAAATTGAGGCCATGAAATATCAGGACCCTTACCTCTCATGTCTTCCAACAAGTTGTACGGAGCCATACCATGTCCAAGAGGGAAGTCTTGGAGGTTGATACGACGTCGAGTCCTCTTGGTTTCCTTGGTTCCCTTTGCCTTCTTGCCTTGTCCATGGTCACTCTGTGATGTGACTCCTTCTTTCTCTTTACCTTTTCCTCGGCCACGCTTAATTCCATTGGCTTCCATGTCAACCTCATTTGAATTTGTCACCTCTACCACATGCACATTTGGATCTGGCAAAGGTGGAACTCCTTCTACCCCTTGTGGAGGTGGTCTTGGTCCATTTGGCCTTTGTAGAAGCCTTGGTTGTTGACCAGTTCCTTCACCTGCATTCATCACTGGGTAATTCAAGTTAGGCCTCCCTGGCTCCCCACGGGGCCAAGGACAATTATACATCCCATGTCCAGACTCTCCGCAATTCCAACATTGCAAGACTCTCCTAGGTCGTGGATCTCGCTCTTCAGACTTCTTTGCTTGTCCCTTTGGACCTACAGCTTGTGCAAGGTGAATTGACAGGCTGCTTAAAGATTCGTTTAACTTCTCAATTACTTCCGCCGTTACCTCAGGAAGCTCCCTCGATGTTGATGCTTGTGACTTACCTTTGGGTCTAAGACCTTCTATTGGAACCTCTCCCCTTAAGCACTTGAGTTTCCTATACTTCTCAGCAGCCCTAGTTTCAGCTGCATCAAAAGTAGCAGGTGCTCCCGCCTCAACTTTTACCTTAAGGTCAGGAAAGAGTCCGGCTATGAACCTCTCCTTCTTTAAAAATTCTGCACCATCACCAGGGTTAGCAACATTTCGTATCCATAGAGCCCAAAGACGTAGAAACTCTTGCTTGTACAAGTAGTAGTCATCTAAGTCTTTTTGCTTATGAGAAACAATGTCTTGCCATAGTTTTTGAGTGTTTTGGGGATCAAAGAAGTATCTCTTAAAACGATTTAAAACTTTTGTGTAATTCCCCTTAACTTCCTCAGGCAAAGAGTCAAACCAAGTACTAGCATCTTTCCTAAGGACCACCTCAAACATTTCTACACGTTCTTGATCGGTTACTATCCTCTTGATACGGCAAGACATCTTGAAATTTGCTAAAAATAATTCTGCATCCTCTCCAGGCTCTCCAAAGAAAAGAGGATATCCAGACATTTGGCGTTGGCTCTCCATTATTATGAAAGATTACAACACGAGTTACAATAAGGGATACAATAGAGATCTAGAACCACTCGCCTGCAAATGAAGAAGTGAGAAAATACCACTCTAGGTTTTCTTCTTCAGCTATCCAAGCTTCAATAAGGTCTCGATTTGTTTAATCAAAACAAAAGGGTAGACTATTGATGAGCTCTAAGAAGGGTTGAAATTCTTCAAAGCTAAGGCGATAAACAGAAATCTCTAGAATTTCCTTTTCTGGATCCAAAAGAGCAACCACGTCCCAAGTGATAAATTGCACTTGCTCTACAATTCCCAATGCACAAGCGGTTTGTATAAAAACTAGATCTTCATGCTCGTCGAAGGCCGTGAGAAAGTAGCAATTGACTAGGAGCTCCTTTCCTTCGAGTTCCACACAGTCGGAGTGAGGCAACCTTCTCACAATTTCATAAAGAACATCCTCATCAAGTCCAATCAAGTTTGCAAGATTTAAAGACTCCACTTGTGCTACACAATTCCTGGACAAAAACTCCTTAGGGTTATGGTTAAATCATTCAAAAGCATAAAGAGATTTACAATGTCTCTATGAACAAAGTGTTATAGAAAGTAGAGAAGGATGAGAATTTATACAAATTTGCAATCTTCTCTATGCTCTCTTTATTAAGACAAGCTCTGAATAGCTCCCTATCTCCTTTGTTGAAAGCGAAAGGAAGACTATTAATAAGACGCAAATGAGGGAAAAATTCACCAAATGTGAGTCTATGAAGCATGAACTCTGGCCGCAAGTTTCCTGAAGAGTCTTCCTCAATTGTGAAATGCACTCGCCAAACGCCAAATTTCACTCTATTTACCAATCTTAGGGCACACACTAGTTGGATGAATGCGCGGTCTTCCTTAGTGCCCAACAACAAGAGGAAAATGGAATCAACGCGTAGGACCTTCTGTCTTAACTTCACCACCCTCTTGTTATGAGGGAGACGCCTTACTACTTGCTCCTGCAACTCAATTGGTAATAGAGCTAGATCTCTAAGGATTGAACTTTCACTGCACACACATTCCCAGTTAGAACAAATGATCGTTTTTTTGTTTCTTGTAACAACTTGGACAAAGAAAAAACAAACATACACACTACTTTGCCGGGCTGCAATTCATTTTAAAATAAAATGAACACATGTACATCAAAAGAAGTGTGGTAGTTGATGAGAGGTAGAATGACAGGGTTTGGTGATGCAAGAATTTCTCCTGCTCTTTGGGCACCAAACATGAACACCATTCGTTGTTGAAAATGGATCTTTCTACTAATTGCAACGTTTATTCTAATGTGTGGAGTAAAATGAAAGGGAAAAACCTCTATTCCTGGGCCATTATCCATGGCCTATGCATGTCCTAATGCTTAAAACAAAACAAAAATATAGACGTCCAAACTAAGGTCGTACCTAATGAGAGGCAAAATAAAAGGATTTACTGAAGCGTTTATCTCGGCCAACCTAAGAGGACCTAAAATTCTACGAATGACACGTTGAAATTGCAACTTAGTACTAACAATTATGTGTATCTTTTGCCTTGCAATGGGAATGAAGGGATCATACAAAGCTTCGTGATTCATGCAAACTACTTGACTATGCTAAAGGTTGATTCTACACAAAAATACACAAGCCGTTCCTCAGTGGGGGCACCAAAATTGAGGCGGTCCGGGGCGGGCAACAAGAAGAGTGGCCTCTAGACACCCTTCAAGGCTCCCGTGCTGCTCAATGGGGCTGGGGCACAACACAACACAAACCAAAACAACAAACCCACCGCCAAATCCCAACTACACAAGGGGCACCACCTAGTTTAAGAGCGAACTAGGACGCAAAAGAGGAGAATCGTTAGAGCAACCCACAAACAAGCAAGGAATTTACACTAACCCTAACCCCAATGGAATACTCTCACACACTAAAACACGAGAGAGAGAGAGAGAGAGAGAGAGAGAGAGAGATAGTGCTCGGGCTGCTTTGAAACGTATCGGCAATGATCAAGCAAACACAACTATATATTTAAGAAAGAGAGAGAAAGGGGGAGGGGGTGCTTGTTGCATTAATACCTTCTTACAAATCTGTCATGACAAATCAAAGTGAGATTAGTACTTGTTCAACATAGCTTGCGTAAATTTCACCACAACACATCACTAGAAAAGCCACCCCAATCACTGTCTTAAGGCCAGGGGAGTCCTCTCCACCCTGTCGCCCTCTTACAGTATGTGGGATTTATGGCTAGATTGATGACAACACCAGAGACAAGCTATCAAGAACTTAAAAAAAACCAAGACACTTACGCATCATTGTTGTCCATTACTTCACGTTGGAAAGGAGACAAAATATCCAAGATTAGTCCAAATCCACCCTCCTTGATTCAGCGAATGTTGGGCTTACACTAGTAGGAGAAATGATAGATTTCCTACTCTCAATTGAATGATCACTCTCTCTCTTACAATGGCATAGATTTCCCTTGCTAATCCCCTATTACAACACATGCACATGCATAAGACAATGAGCTTCCACTCAAGAGCTCCTTCTAGAGAGGTTGAGCTTGGCTTCTCAAGCTATAGCATAGTGCTCTTGCTTATGCTTCCCCCTTTTATGCTAGCTACACCCTCCTTTTATAGCAATTTTGAAGGCTAGGGTTACTCCTCTAACCATGGTTGAGTTAGATTTTCAGCAATTTATCTAATTTCTTTTGCTTGGAATTATCAAGAAGTTGGTGGGAAAAGAGAGAGGAGAGAAATGGAGGTGATAGGACTTTTCATAGTGGGTTAGTGTTAGTAGAGTTAGTATTAATTTACAAATGGAATTGAATATTTACAATGGGAGTATCCATGTAGGATACAAATAAGGAAGAAAAACTCTTAAGAGGTAAGAAAAGGTGGATTTCTTACAAGGTTGATGCTCCAAGTGTCTTGAGTAGGGCCAATTTTGACGCTTGTTGACGGTCCACTAGCTTTGACGGTACATTTTTTCTCCACTCTTGACCTTCCTTGAGAGACAAGGTAATTGAAGCTGAGTAATCAACCACCATGATGCTATCTTTTAAGAGAAGAGGCTGAATTTTGTGGTTTTTTGATAGATATGGGTAATTTGGAGGAGGAAAAATGAGACTAGGTGGTCAATTTTGGAATGGAATTGTGTGTGGGAGGTATGAGTTCACCATGGTTTCTCTTATTCTTCAAGGTTGAGGAGAAGGTGAGTAGTGTGCAGAGAGGAGTGGTGAGAGAGATGGGGATGATGAGTGGAGAAGTGTGTGTGAAAGAGGAAAATGATAAAGTGGAAGAGAGAGTGTGGCTGCATAGCATGGGAAAACTGGGGTCCACTAAAAAAATCATAGCTCACAGCTGGTAGCTCCAAAAATCATGAAAAACTTTGGGGTGATTATTCAGAGCGTGGGCTACATTTTATCTTTTGACCACCACTCCAAATTCGGAGTGGAGATAGGTGCCAAAATTCTCACCAAAAAGCCTGTTTTTTATGCCTGCAAAAGTCTTTTAGTGGTCCCCTCCTTTGTTGAATTTGTACAATGCATCCAAGAGTGAGCCCCTCCTTTGTCATATTATAATACAAAGCATTCAAGTTGCCCTTGACCCATGCATGGATGAGGATTATTGGTGAAATAAGAAATATATACATGGTGGGACTAGTGTATGGACTATTCATGGACTTTAGCTCAATGAGCACATAGTGTTAGAATAATGAGTAAAAATAATAATAAAAATATGGAGGAGTTATGGATATGGTAAGATATTGGAATCATATGATATGGTCCCTCCTTGAATTATTTTGGGTGAAAGAGGAAAAGGTATGAAAGTAAATAATATAATAAAAGTAACCAATGAGTAGAAATCAATTTTTTGTTTTCACGAGGGTGAGGGTGAAAATGTGGGAGTGATTTGTATAAAGGAAAAATATGAGGTTAAAGTATGTACATATTGGCAAAAAATATATATATATATATAATTATGGTGTAAGAGGATGAAAGAAGGTGTACATAGGTTTAATAAAACACACACCTAAGTAGAAATATTTAAATAAAATACCAAAATAATTATTAAAAATCCCTATATTTAGGCCATATATACAATGAAATATTTACACACAAAGAGGCCATAATATACTTTTATTTTTTTTATTTTTTTATTTTTTTTTGGCTCACCTAGCCCAGTGACTAGCTAGCTGAGGGTTTTTAAGAAGATATGGGAAAAGTCCCGTGACTCACGCACGCCTATGTACAGTGAAATGGTAGGGATAGCCACAGTGTTTGGGTGATTTTGGTAGGGTGAGGTAACTCACTGTGGCAATTACAAAGAGCCGAAAAAACGGCTATCACTATCTTGCCTCAAATTCTTCAATAGGAGGTAAGATCACATTCTTTTCTTTTCTCGTGCTATTCATGGGGTTACTCATCCTATTAGCCTCATTGGCCTCATGGATTTTCTTCCACAGATCATCTAGAACATTACCGTCCTTACCCATTTCCGCCAATATTTTAGGCTGGAACCCATCACTTGCCCCATCAGTGGTATTTGGCACTATGATAGGCTCTCCTCTGGACTCATATTCATTAGTGAGTTTTTCCTTTGTTTCCTCATGTTTCTCTAATGTTGGTTGGATAGGGGTTGGAGCTGGTGCTTCGTGACAATTTGCAGGTTTGCCTAGCGGTTCTTCCATCAATGATTGAGCCGTCTCAATCATTTTTTTACACATATCCAACCTCTGTTTTTCTATTTGTGCATATGGATAAGTCATCCACCTTTGCTCATGGGTTTGGTTCTTTTTAAGTCGAGCTTCATAAGCTTGTAGCACTGCATCCAACTGCTCGTTTACCTTGTCTGCCAGTACAGATCCTCCTAGTCCTTCTTTTTTGGGCTCTGCTATTTCCTTGGGTGCTATGGCTGCTGTGGTGTGTGAGCTTAAGCTAGCTAGATCCTCTAACCGCTCCAATCTGTTCTTTGTATATTTCAACTCCTCGAATAGGGCTGTTTGCTCTCGTTCTTTCCTAGCTTTCCTACGCGCCTTTCTAGCTTTCCAAGTGCTTCTCTGATTTTTTGTTTCTGAACTTTGGGCATCGGTTTTTGGCTCTTCAACTATGGGTTCGTTCGTCCTTCTTTGGGCTTGGGATCGTGTTACCGCCTGAATATGTATGATTGTTTCATTTTCCGATCCCCCACTGGAAGGTACTGTTTCTAACATGTTCAAGGTGGTTTTTGATCCTTTGCTCGGGTTTTTAGGGCAATCAGAAATCAAATGAGTAATTCCACATTCTGGGTAATACGCATTGACTCTAATGATTTCATCATGAGGACAGTCTCTCAGCCAATGGTCTCCTCCACACTTGTAACAGGGTCCCTTGGGTTGTTGAGGTGCTCCTTGAGCCCCTCTTTGTTGGTAAGCATGTCTCTGTCCGCCCATGCATCCACTGGCTATGAACATCAGTGTTCGTTCCTCTAAGCTATATCTTCCTTCTCCTGCAGCCTGTGTAGCAGTTGGTGGTCCTTGATTCCCTATCATGCTCCATGGTTCTGGTGTCAAGGGTTCTTCCGGTGGATAATAGACAGGGTTTTCCACATATCCATTGGGATCTTCATAATAAGCATGCATAGGCACCAAAGCCTTTTCTTCTGATTCAGTTACTATTGGTGTGTATCTGATACCAACTGGTCATAATCCTGGTAGAGGTGGTTGTTGCCCCAACACCGGTTGTGGTCTTTCTACACCTACAGGTCCTGGTAAGTTGCCTCCTTGATATTTGGGCATTGGTGGAACTTGAGGGGAAGCTACTGGCGCTTGGGGAGTGTAAGGTCTCTCCCTCACATATCCCTTGTTATAATAACATTCCTCGGTCTCATGGTTTGTCCATTTTTGTTCAATAGCACACCACTTGGGCTGTTTAGCCTGGGGTTTGGCGTACAGGTTGATCTTTTTTAGCACTTCATCTACGAGCTGCTCCTCGTTTACCGCTATTTCTCCTTTCAATGCTGTCTTAGAAGACTTGCTTCCACTTTGTTGTGAAGATGAATCATCATCAAGGTCCTTGAACTCCCCTTCTTTGTAGACTGCACAATTTTCCACAAGGTACAAAGCCTCCTTGGTCAACTCATTCAACGTCGTGCTCCTCTTCATATGTAAGTCTTTCTGAGATCTGCATTCCTTAGTCCTTGGATGAATATCAACATAAGTTTGGACTGAGTTGGCAGTTCTTCCACAAGACAGAACTTAAAATATCTTTTTAGCCTTAGGGCTGCCTTCCGTACAGATTCTCCATCTTTTTGTTTGAATTTATGGATTTGTGAGACGGTATTATGAGCTATTCCCCTTTGAGAGAATTCCTCAATAAACTTGTCAAACACTTCCTCCATTGACTCAAAGTCTCTACACTCCACAAAGTCAAACCAAGTTGCAGCATCATCCTCTAGGGTTAGTCCAAACCCTGCGAATTAGGTTGGAAAATCTAACACCTCTTCGGCTCTAATTACACGCACAAAGGCTACTACATGATCTCTTGGGTCTCTGTTTCCTGTGTATTTCTTGTTTACCCATTTTTGCACTTGAGAAGGTCTAATTCTTCGATGGTCTACAAATATCATCATTGGATCGCCCCGTCCAAGTCGATACACCTCCTCAGGCCTTCTGTAATAGGCTGGTTCCTCTCCCAATGGTGCTCCTAAGCCATAATTTCTAACGGTTCTCACTGGAGGTGGTGCTTCTCTTTGAACTCGTTCTATGGGTGGCTTTGGCTTACTCTTTGCTTGATACCTTGAATAGTGTGGTGGTTCGTGCAAATCCCTGAGCCCTTGTGTGGCTTGATAACCATCTCGGTTTTGGTCTGGTTCCATTGTTGCACTCTGTCGAAGCCATGCCTGCAATGATGGTTGGTTTGCTGGTTGGTCTTGGTTGTTGAATGCTTGCGATCGGGTGGAATGTGAGGTAGTGTCATACTCGTCGGAAAAAGGATTCGTTGACTTGCTTGGGGTGTGGGCTCCTCTTCGCACTTCCTCAGGGGCATATGCTGATGCTCCTGGACCTGTTTCTCTTTCTACTTCCTCTGGGAGAATACGTTGGTATTCTTGCCGTATTGATCAACAAAAACTATGCCCTTCCCCGTAGCAGTTTCATAAGAGAATAAGTAAAGAACCTTGTCTTTGCTTAGTTCCTTTACATATGGTTCTTTACTGCGAAAGTAGGAGAGAATACCCTCACTCTCATGCTTGTAGATTCCCACATTCTCGTTATAAGTTGGAACCCTGGTTGTTTTCTTATCATACATAGAAATAGCTCCGGGCCGATCAATGTTTGGTGGCGGTTCTTGAGTTTCTGAAACCATTTTCCCTTTTGCCACGTTATCTTCATATCTGTTGTAATCTTCAGGGTTACTAACTATTGAATAGTGGTTCCCCTTTTTGTCTCGGAATCTATCTCCATCATCATACACTCAGAATCATCATCAATTGAGGCCTCGATAGTCAGAATAGACTAGGGCTCCTCTCGAGTTTGTTCCCTCTAAGAAGATCACCGTGAGCCTGGAATCATTCAAAGGATTTTGGGAGGTGCTTCCTCCTCGCATAGGTCCATCGTAGGTGAAACCTCTTGGCTATTGACTACCCATCATGAAGAAAGATTTATCTGACGAAGTGTCAGTATCACTACCTTCCTCTATAATCGGTGCTAGCGGATCTAGCCTTGCATGAGTTACACTCTCCTCGGTGGACACTAAGCTACCTTGGTCACCTGCCACTTTCTGGTCTCTAACAATGTATCTTCCTGATCTTAAATTCATCAAACTTATCAACGCAATTTATCACAATTTCAACCACTCACCTGGCAATGGGTCAGTCTCTGCACAACTTCTTGCTTTGTTGCTGAATATACCTGTACACAAGCGTTTTAATTTCGACAATTGAATCAAAGCATTTATCTGCTAGAGGTTATCTTAGTAATGATTGGTATAACTGGAGAGTTAATCTCAACCACTATTGTATTTTATACATTGCTGATGTTCTGGATTAGGTTTGCTAATCTGAAATAGTACTTCCCTCAGATGTTGGTCAATTTACGTGAAAAAGTCAGAATTCCGTCTTTGCTTAGTCAAATGGCCAAACAAGATCCAAATTCACTTTTGAAAGAAGTTCTGGAACCCTTAAGCCAAATGGAATCTCACTGTCAATGCCAAGTCAAATTTTCTTTGCAGTATGCCCCAATAGACATCCTACGCGTAGGATGTCTCCTGCTGTGTTTTGGCTGAATTTTTGCACTGTTGTTTCCTCTTGTTGTGCTAAGCTTACAGCTGCTTTTACTTTTTTGATTTGGACTCCTATTAGCTGGTCAATCAGTCAAAAATCTGTTCTGACGACCTGTTGATGGTATTGATCAGTCTAACCAACTCCAAATTGGACCAAAACTGACTAGGAGGCTTGCCTTATGCTATATAACACCTTACTATGCTCAAAGTCAAAGTCTGGCTTCATTTTCTTGCATTAGACATCCTACGCGTAGGATGTCTTTTTCATCAGAATGGCTTCAAACTAAAAGCCCAGGCTCCCCTTGAGTTTCTGATCAGTTGAGTATACTCAGAATTCAGTTTGGAGTCCCAAATCACTCAGAAGACATCCTACGCGTAGGATATCTATTTGGCCTTTTTGACCCCAGATTTGTCCCACAGCTTCCCCTTGATGTCAGTAACGCAGTGGTATGCTTAGATTTTGATTTGGATGTCAAAAGTCGCAAATTTCAACTGTTTTTTCTTTTTTCAGTCAAAAGCACTAAAGTCCGCTTTGAACCCAAATGAGGTGAAACCCCTTTCAGTCACTCAATATATCATGCAAGACATGCCCATGTAGCCATCTTATGGTTTTGGTCTCAAAATAATATTTTGGTACTATTTGGGTAGAATGTCGAGTAATTTCAGTCTACCTAGTCCTATCCTTTCAAGATATGGCCAAATTTCCACTTTCCTGTTGAAATCAGGGTAAAACCTACCTTCTAAACACACTGGTAACCTCAGATTTTCAAAAAACTGTCCAGATCACCCTGTAGACATCCTACGCGTAGGATGTCTACTGCTTATTTTTTCAGACTGAAGTGTCCCTGATGCTTCCTTATGCTCTGAGCAAGTGCAAGTATGCTTCACAATTGCAAAAACATGCAAAAATCACTCATTTTAAGCCTTTTCTGAAATTTTACGTTTTCTGACTTCGCCTTTTGGCTTTGGTCAACAAAAGTAGGGAAAAAAACTCAATTCAATATGTTACTAGGGTAAAACCTACCCTCTGAACCCACCGGTAACCTCAGTTTTCCCAAATTCCCTACCAAAAGTGCCCTGGAGACATCCTACACGTAGGATGTCTACTGTCTTAAAATGCAAATTTTTTCTGGGAGTAGTACTCCCTATGCTCTGTAGAGCTCTCAGCAATAATCACAGAAAATTTTGGACTTCAAATCAGCTTCCAAACACAATTTATCGTCTTTCCTACTTAGCGTTTTCCACTTTTCTGATGAGCCTAACAGCAAATAAGACATGCATAAAGTACTCTAGATCAGCAATCAAGATATCCAGCTTACCCTACTCCTACTCATCAATGTGAGATGGTGATTTTGATGTCTTGGTTGCTTCTTGGCCTCACACGGACTCTCAAGTCAACCTACCACCACATCTACCACTCCAACTCCTACTCTCTACACCACAACCTACTACTACCTAATACTACCTAAGACGGAAGATCCAGGCCACACACACGCTCCCTAGATTCCTCCTAAGACCTAGAGAGTCCACCATCCTCTGATCCTATCTAAATGTAAAATAGTACTCTGGCAAGCTAGAGGGACCTCTATCCTCAAGGACTAGTCTCAGTCACCTACTTAGGGCTCTCGTCCCCGGCAGCGGCGCCAATGTTGGACGGATACGCCGTGACGGACGTCAGCACAACGAGAACTCACCTAACATGTAATGTCAGCTAAGGACGAAGATCGACTCACAGGCATGTGGAAGCAAGAATAAGGTGTCAACCTACAGTCGACCGACTCCTAACTAATTCCTACAGAGGTCTCTACCAATTGTCTAAGTCACAGCCTTCAAGAGTGCAAAAGAGGAAACTTCCTACAACGCTTTCTAGAGCTGAACACCCATCAAACAATCTCGAAACACCATAGAACATGAAGGAGACCCTACTAATACCAATAGGCCGCTCTCCCTAAGGTCTATGGACCAAAATCACGACCCAAAACACCCTATGCAGAAACACGTAGGATGTCTAGCCAAAATCTGCAGGTCTTCGTTTCCAAAATCTAAATTTCCTAATGTGTAGTTCTACCCAATGTGAACGCGTGGATATGCTGCAATGCAAAATCGGACAACGTATGCTCACCCAAACAACCGATGAAGCTCATAGAAGAAGCTCACAAAGCCAGACCGTACGCGCGCAATGTTGGTATCGGCGCGTAGCTCTAGTCGGGGGCAACACACTGCACTTCTCCGCACTCGATTTCGACCACCATAGCACTCGTAGCGTCAAGACGAAGCTCACACACTCTCTCTCTCTCTCTCGTACATAGTACGCTCACTCACAGACTTCAAACTTGTTTTTTTTTAAATGATAAAAGGGTTTTTTTCATTAAGGTCAAAAAGTGGTATATATACATTACAACTTCTCAAACCCTAAAGTTCCAATTTCAACCATCTACTCAATCTAACTATCAAAATTGGGATACAATCTGGAAACTTCTATAAGTCCCAATATTTACAAGATGAAAGATCGGGTTTTCCTCAATGAATGAATAATTACAAAGATAATAGTCCGCTGAGTAGTTAGATGCCGTGGATGTGTCTAGCTTCTAACACATAGTGACCTACACCCGACACATAGTGACCTACACCCGTTCAACATAGTGTTGGACTGTACTCGCACAAATAAATTCCGTGTCAGCATCATTGACTAGGGAATGGTGCTCAAAATGCCAGTTAAGTGTGCGTCAAATAATTATCTACATCTAAGCGCACAGTCGGACTCTGCAGTTTTGGAGGCACAGAGAGCAAGGGATGCAGAGATGGCTAGGTGATCGTGGATTGCTTCAGAACTATGCGATCCACGGTGCACAAATGCATACACAAAATCGAGCGACGTTTATGCATTGGGTTATCTATTTGATATGCTGATAGGTTTTTGGAGTGCAACCACAAAAATTTATTTTCTGAAAGAAGTTTTTTACCACCCTGATTAATATGTTATGAGGGCCTTTCAGATTAAAGTAGATTGTTGGATGAAGTTAAAAGAGAGGGAAGAAAGAAGAAATGCATCTGTCGTTTTGATAGTTTTCAAAGAACATCTAAAGATAGACTCTAATCTTGTCAACCGCTTGTTGAAATTGTGCCATCTTTTTATCTGATCTAAACATTTTTATGATATACATCTGTCTTGTCCAGGGTATTTTATTTGTATTGAAGTGTATTATCTGGTTTGGAGTGGCTTACCTCCTTGCTTCAATTATCTTTAGTCATTTCAAATTTGTCGTGTTATATGGAGTATTTCAAATTTGTCTTATGATTCAATTGGGTCCAAAAATTGTGATTTTGTTTAGTTGCATTAGTTGTGATTTGATTTAGTTGGCTATAAAGTCTTATGTAGTGGAAGGGAAGTTGCTACCTTGTGCATTTGTGAGACTGTTGAATGAGAATATATATTTACCAATGATATTGAATATTTGTATATTCGTCCATTGCAGGTCCAAGAGAAAATGACCAATGAAGAACAAGTTTGTGGCACCCAATCAGTGCCTGATGATCAACAACAAGCGGATGTTAATGCATTTTAGCACTTGAAGTCTCTATCACACGGTATGTCGGCACATCAAGCGACGCACACTACTCAATGACTCTCAAAATGGGCAAATCCAAACCACATGCAACAGAAAGAGATAAATAAAGAAGTGACCAAGGACATGATTAAAACAATATGGCCATGTGAGGACGCAAAGATCAAGAAAGGAAGGTGGAAGGTATCGAAGTGCCTCCACTTCTCTAACCACCCAGACACCCCAACCCTCACAGGTCCAGATGGAGAAAAGCATTCATCACTTAAGCCAAGACGTTCAGAATCTGACACAGCGAGTGAATCCTCTGCCTGTACAAGGGACACACATCAACCACCTTATCCTGCATCCAGATTTGGTCCCCTTGTCTACTTTAGATGCATCCTCATCTTCCCAATGTCCAGTTTGCTACAAGATTTTTGATGGATGGAGTGGATATTATACATTGACATGTGGTCATTATTATCACTTCGTCTGTCTTATTCCTTTAATGCAAAATAGGAGCCGATGCACAATCTGTTCACAAGATATTGTACAAGGAATATATATTATGTTTGGCATGGCAAATGAGTATAAATTCAAGCAATCCCACCAAGATACCCCTAGCACAAATAAAAATCTATTTGGTGACCAAGATACTGCTTCAAAGCAACACAATTGAGATCCAAAAACTATGTATAATCGCGAATATGAAGCATTGTATATGATCAAAACACATGGAATATAAGGTCTTTTATAATGGTTTTTGACACGATCTTCATTCTACTCTCAAGATATATTGAATCTGTGAAGTTGTTATTTTGTTCTAAATCTGAGTATTGTAAATCTCCTTGTAATTCAACCTCCACATCTATTATCAGATTCTCTTCTATTTCGTCTATAGTGCATTAAGATACACAAACATTGAACTCTTCTTCATCTTCGTTCTGATAATCATACAACTAGGTTGGCATTTCCTCCTCGTAGCCAACACTTTTGATGTGATTCAATATCTTTTCGTTGCAAAATATATATGCTAATTTTTTGCATTTTTTGCTAATAGTCTCTTGCGAATAGTGTTGTGAACATACTTGTACATACTCGAGTTTCTCTTTGAACTTGAGTTTGTTGCACATTGTGCCAGTACTTTCATTGCAAGGGCATGAAAGGTCGAGTAATGCTCTTTAACATTCATCATCCACCACTTCCATGCAGTTGCTCTTTTGCCATTACCTATACAAAATCATTCATAAAATTGACATTCTTTTAACCTAAATGCACTCATTTATTTGATGCAATCAATTCGGTCCTGAACGTTGGAGTAGAACGTGTTGCCTACGTGATAGAAATTGTTGACCACCTCTGTATTGGACATCAGATCTAGATTCCAATACTCCGGATTGAGCATGTAAGCCACACTACGGAAGGGACTATGAGAGCTCTTTCACTTTGCATAAAAATACTTGGCCAAAATTCCTCGTTGTTTACCAGAAAAGGCCGTGCAATTGAATGCATCAATCACACAATGCACTTATTGCGGAGAAGTGATTCCACTATATAAAAATGTGTGCAAAATCAAGTTTCAATATCACAAACATGCGCATTCTATACAAATCAAGCACTCTTTGTCGTTTCAAGATATATTTCACAACTTGATGCGATGTGTCAATTATTTCGGCGAACCATGTGATTTCTTCACTAGTGTACCAATCCTTCAATACCAAGTTTAAGTTGTGTGTATGAAAACCCTTGGAAAAAATGTGTGGAAAGAATTTCTTTATTAATTTACTAGCATCTTTTAAATATTTTGTGTTATCCATGACTACTTGAATGACATGTTCAACGCCAATTACTTTAATTACATTAATCAAGACCTCAAAAATGTATTTGCCACTTTTAATTGCACCATGACTATCAATCACCTTTATAAATGGTTCTCCCCTTGGAAAAACCAGCATTACATTGATCAGTGGTCTTCTTTGAATATTTGACCAGCAGGGATTTCAAAATGACGTGATCACACTATAATTTTAGGTTAATAACAATAGAAATGAAAAATAACAAATATTATGTTAATTGACATTCATCTTTTTTGACCTGCAAGGAGACTTGGAGACCAGCTTGAGGCCCGCCGGGCTAAGTAAATGCCCCGCGGGGCCCGCCGTGGCTATATAAAGACGACGCCGGTGCTTGTCTTTTTTACAAGAGAGGTACATTGAAAAGTCTTATTCACCAAAATTTCTGGCAGCTTTCCACATTTTCAAAGCAGTGTAGCAGTAATTTTTTAATCCCTTCCTTATTTTATTGATGTTTTTTTGAGTTTTTTGTGTTAAAACTTAAAGGTATAAAATTTCTTTTATCAAATCATCGTACGTGGATGCACTGGCATATGGTTGCAATTGCGGCTAGGTGTGTCATTGCAAAAGCGTACGATGATTATGTTTTATATTGCTCCCATTCATTCATGCTTCAACACATGGTTGCAATTGAGACTAGGTGTGTTACTGCTAGAATGACAGGAGCATCTGTTTGAAAGAAGTCACCGTGCGTGGATGCACTGGCATATGGTTGCAATTGCGTCTAGGTGTGTCATTGGAAAAGCGTAGGGTAACTATGCTTTATGTTGCTCCCAGTGATTCATACTTTGGCACATGGTTGCAATTGCGACTAGGTGTGTTGCTACTAGAATGACAGAAGCATCTGTTTGAAAGAATTCACCGTGCGTGGATGCACTGGCACATGGTTGAAATTGCGGCTAGGTGTGTCATTGCAAAAATGCAAGATGACTATGTTTTATGTTGCTTCTCGTCATTCATGCTTCGGCACATGGTTGCAATTGCGACTAGGTGTGTTGCTACTAGATTGACGGTAGCATCTAATGCATGAATGTGTGCTCAAATAATTTCATAATGTTTCATATGCTTGAATCTTGAAATAAGACATCGTGCGTGGATGCACTGGCACATGGTTGGAATTGTGACTAGGTGTGTCATTGCAAAAGCGTAGGATGACCATGTTTTATGTTGCTCCTAGTCATTCATGCTTCGGCACATGGTTGCAATTGCGACTAGGTGTGTTGCTGCTAGATTGACGGTAGCATCTGTTTGAAAGAAGTCACCGTGCATGGATGCACTGGCACATGGTTGCAATTGCGGCTAGGTGTGTCATTGCGGAAGCGTAGGGTGACTATGTTTTATGTTGCTCCCAATCATTCATGCTTCGGCACATGGTTGCAATTGCGACTAGGTGTGTTACTGCCAGAATGACAGGAGCATCTGTTTGAAAGAATTCACTGTGCGTGGATGCACTGGCACATGGTTGCAATTGCGGCTAGGTGTGTCATTGCAAAAGCGTAGGGTGACTATGTTTTATGTTCCTCCCAGTCATTCATGCTTCGGCACATGGTTACAATTGCGACTAGGTGTGTTGCTGCTAGAATGACGGGAGCATCTGTTTGTAAGTTGTTGTACGGTGAGGCATTGGCACATGGTTGCAATTGCGATTAGGTGTGTCACTGCCCAAGCGTACGAGATCTATGGTCTATACTGCACTTTTTCTTTCATGTAGAAAAGATCCAAATGGAGTGGCACATAGTTATATTTGACAATGTGTTGTTTGCAATAATACCATTGCAGGCAAAATGGATCCTTCTGCTACTTCAATGATATAGTTCAAAAAGAAAATTAGACAATTGTTGATTACAATCGTTAGTGCACTAGATCCCGACGATATAGCGTAGATTGTTGCAGATGAGTCTAGATTGCAATCATTATATAGTGAGATTGCCCGCAAAATTTTGTTGTTATATCTAGACAAAACAACCGAATCAATAATCTCATTACTGAGCAGTTGGGTGGGCAATTTGCCCAAGGTGGCTTCTGATTTGAAAGAGGAATGCCCTCAAGAAGTAGACAAGGGTAAGCTAGAGCATTGGAACGCGAGATGGAGAGATGAAAAGGAGAGGTCAAGGCGAGCATCCCACATAGACACACAGTTTGGCCTAAGCAAGAAAATGCAAATGGCTATCACCAGAGTTATGGGGAGCAGCCAAGTTGGAGAACCGTTTATTGAGGAGGCTACCATTGAGGGAACATCGGGTTCTACTCCTTCTGCCAGCCACCTGGAGAGCAGTATATACAATTCTGAATGTAGTATGACTTTGGGCATTCCAAATAAGTCCATTAAGAAGATCAAGAAACTTGGGTCAGGGGCTTATGGCACAGGGTGGCAAGTTCAAATCAAAGGGATCAATTTCCTTCCTACAACGAATACTTATTGTGCCAAGGAGTTCAACGGACATGCCAAGCATCAGTGGAAAAGCTTTGCATCAGAAAGTGGAGTAGATCTCAACCATAGAGGGATTGTGAGGAGTATTGCCCACTCTGTAACGTTGCCATGGTTTCTGATATTCCCCTACTTCAATGGGAGAACTTTAGGTGATCTTATGGAGACAGTGCCCCTTCGACATGGCTCTTTCACGACGCTTGTAGCGCATTAAGAGGGGAAAGGAAAGATCCCTGAAGACTTTAAATGGGAGCAGCCTTCTGAAGACAATAAAACATGTATCAAGAGCCTGTGCAATCATGCTCCCTCGTTGATCCATGCCTTGGTGAAGGCATTGCGATTCGCACATGACGAGGGAGTGATCCACAATGATCTCCATCCATGGAAAATCATGTTGGACTTTACCAAGGATCTCACTCCCCGTATTGGAATAATTGATTGGGGATTGGCTCTGCGTGTTGGCTTAGAGACACAAAAGACCAACAATACCGATGAAAACTGGAAAAAGCTTCATCCTTGGCACGCTCCTGAGTTACTAGATGGCAAGAGTTTATGCCCATGGACCAAGGCCACAGATGTGTACGCCATAGGATGGGTGATATGGCAATTTTGTAAGTTTTGTGGAGAGTTCTCTGACTACTACAACACAGATTGGTTCAAACATAAGGTTTCAGTGGAGGTACAAGCCATATCTAGGATTGTTGTGGAAGGATGGGTGAGGAAGAAATCCACAGACAGAAACACCTTGGCACTTTTGGATGAAGAATTAGAAAGATTTGGAGCCCAGCCAGAACGATGCTTACGCCCTCCCTCTGAAATGAGTGTAGCCTTTTTTTTATGGATATATGATGTACTTTATGAAGCAGGGTTTTCTGAGACTTGTGACTTATAAAAGCACTTTTAAAAATTGGGCTTTATGCACCATGGATGATATATGAGTAATAAAAACACTTTGTTATATCTCAATAGACAACAAATTTTCTATGAGTTTTGTTTTTTCTCATAAGTTTCAAGCAATAAGCCACGTGGAGTCACTGATTGTCATTCATTGATTTAAAAAATGGTGGTTACTCTTATATCAATTGATTGCCGTAAGATGGTGGTTATTCTAATATCAATTGATTGTCGTAAAATGGTGGTTACTCTTATAGCAATTGATTATCATTAAGTTTCTATGCCGTAACTGAAGTATAGTGTTTAATCAGGATATGGATAATGATAATCAAAGGGCTAAGCGCGCTTTTGAGCGTCTCAGATCCATGTGTCAAGGCGGTGGAGTGAACGACACTGCTCAAATTGCTGCTCGTTGCTCCCAGTGGGTACACAATGGAAAGAGGTGAACACTAGGATTGACCGAGAAATGGTGAAATCCATATGGCCAGGCATTGCAGATGACAACATCAAGAAAGACCGACTCAAGCTATCACAATGCATTAATGCAGACATATGAGACAATGGAGAGAACATATATCTCGATGTTATGGGTCATCCTATGCATCATATGGATTGTCCATTGTGGTTTTCCAAGATGTTATACATGCATTATGTCTTGGGTGCAGCAGTGGACTTTAGCTCAAGGACACCTCACATGACGGTTGAGGACATTCGCAGTACTGCAATCACCGTCACACGGCAAGAGATGTCATTGGCACTAGAAGGTGCATCAATGGAAGTGCACCAAGTTAAGGAGGAGCTTCAAACTCAACTCAGGCAAGCATCACAAGCTACACAAGGCTCTCATGCAGAAGAAACCCTAAATAGAGACTTGCAAAGGGAGGTGAAGGTGCTATCTCGCCACGTAAAAGAGTTAGAGGTGACTATAAAAAAACAAAATGCTGCCACATTGATTGAGCACCCAACATCTATTGAGGCCCCTCCAGCTTCTGGTGAGCACGGTGGTCCTTGCGTCATATGTAGATCATTCTTTCATGAGTGGTGTGGTCACTTCAGCTTGCCATGCGGACATATGTATCATATATCATGCTTGATGCAAAGCATGATGAATAACTTTCATTGTGCTATACGTGAGTTTGAGATATCCAAAAAGCTATATGCAATGTTCAAAATGTCTAAAGACTATAATAAGCTTAAACGTCAGCGTGAACAGGAGAATGAAGATATTCTCACAAATATTTTACTATCACTTGGATAGTTTTTGTAACATTTGAAAACATTTACTCGTTGTCTTGCGAGAATTTATTAGTGAATTGTGAATTGTCTTCACTTCAACTTCAATTATGATATGTGATAATGCAACGATTTGTTAGGGCTTTGTATATTATGAAGCTTTAATAGTGATTTGTGGCCTTGTAAAGGTTTTTAAGGGCTTCGTTTATTATTAAGAAAATGTCTAAACCTTAAACTAAATATAAAAAAAAGCTTATAAGATAAACAGTTTCTGAACTTAACCAGAAGTCACTCAATGGATTCGATAATCTATTAATTAAACCACTGTCGCTTGCTGCGACGGGTCAAATTAAGTTGGTTCAATTTCCAAATTCTCTTCAATATCTTCTAAAGTACATGTAGTTTCTACTTCATGAGATTCCCCTTGCAGCTCACTGTCTTCATCCACCTCATCATTGGTTACATCATAAGTCCAGCGTGGCATCTCCTCTTTGTAGTTCTCAGCTTGCACTCTTGCCAATAGCCGAAGGTTGCAGTACATATACACCAATTTTTCAGCTCTTGAATTTAGAAGGCGGTTTCTGATGGTGGAATGTACATATTTATATGTACTCCAGTTTCTCTTAGAGCTTGAATTGGATGCACATTGGGCTAGGATTCTAACAGCTAGGCGTTTAAGGGTGGGTGCACTACCACCATTCATCATCCACCACTTCCACGCTGGTTGCTCCGTGGCAAGTTTCTGCAAAAATTCTGTACCAAACTTACCCTCTTTGAGTTTAAACTTCGTAAGATCAGTAACAGCTGATGCATGCTCATCAGGATCATCATAAAACCTGCCTATCACATCATAAAAGTCTTCCAGCACCTCCTCATCCAGTTTGTCTATTTCCATTGCCCAATACTCTAGATCCAATAAGAAAGCTACGCTGTGTAGTGGACTATGTGCTCCAACCCATCGACCATGCACATACTTTCTAAAAATTTCTCTCCTCTTTTGAGTGAATGGTGTCTTCCAAGGCTTCACAATTGGCTCCTGGGGCTCCTTTGGATTTGCAAGGCTTTCTTGAACAATTCACCAAGCCATCGACACCTTACCTATGTTAGGCAAGGCACAATCCAGTTGGCGTAATGCGAGCATAATTGGCATCATGACATTGTGCACATCCACCACATCATCCGAGAAGTGGCGATCAGCTAGTAGATCTCTGATCACCCCTATTTTGCATTTTATCTTATCCCTTTGACTAGCCTCCCATTCTGAAAAAGTGGCACAAAAAAATGTCTCCATCACAACATTCTTATTTTTTATTTGTGATTCTACCGTATAATAGTTGGTGCAAAATCTAGTTTCGCATGGCAGTTTTAACATAGTAGACATCCTCGGACGGTACATGTCAAGAACCCTCTGACGCTTGAAAACAAACTTGACTATTAAGCGAGCATTGTCTACTATCCATTTGAACCACTCTGTGTCCTCCCTCTTGTACCAATCTTGCAATACCAAGTTCAAGCTGTGTGTACTGCAACCAGCACTATATAGGTGAGAGAAGCTACTTTCAAGTATTCTACGTGTAGCCCTGCAATTTTTGGCATTGTCCATGATTACTTGGACAACATTTTCTTTTCCAAGTTCCTCAACTGCATCACCAATGATGTCAGCTATAAAACTGCCAGACTTTATTTGACCAGAGCTATCCACAGCTTTGATAAAACATTCAGCATGAGGACATACAAGCATAATGTTGATCAATGGCCGCCTTTGAACGTTGGACCAACCATCACTAACTATGGTGTATCTAGATTGTTCTGTTGCATTTAATATTACCCTTTGAATATCCTGTTGTGTGCTTGTGTAACATTTATCCAACAGTTGGTTTCTCATATGGTGATATGTTGGAGGGGTAAATCCAACACCATACTCTCCAATGCGTTTCCAATCTAACTTCCATGCATCACGGGTGACAATGGCCAATGATCCCCCAATGAAATAGACGGCTTTAGCTAGTGCAAGTTGTGCTTCTTCTAAGGCAAGTGTTTTGAAGCTCGTCTGTAAGCTAACCTGTCTACTTTTTGACGATCCCACCTGAAAGCCAGGAGATCCATGGTTTGAAGGTGTACTTCCATCGATATAAAAAGTTGGTTCCCTACTTTGAGTGCTTCCATTGGTGGGCGTTACACCCAATGATCCCTCATACTGGTTTGATCTTATCGATACGGGGGTGTGATGGTCGAAAGTAGAGAGTTTTGATCTTTCGCTCATGGAAATTAGCTTACCAATTAAAGCTTTTAAGCGCATAGCTGCTTCTTCTGCACTTAAGCCCTTGCACTTTCCTCCTTGGATTCTGGTATTGCCACCTAGAAAATGATCCCTTATTCTTGGTGCTCCTCCAAATTTCTCTTCGCCACAAAAGTTACATTTCCAATTTTGATACTTATTTAAATTTGTGGCAAAATTCCACTCGGGTCGTGGACTTTTTCCACCTACCTTTCACTTGCCCTACGAAGCAAGACCTAGCATCGAGGTAGGAGGTCTCCTCAAGGAAGCCAGGCTTGAGACACCAACATCACCGCTCACATTCCCGGTTGAAGACATACTTATTGGATGCCTGCAATACCAATAAACATAGCTCAGTATGCTATCTCTTCTTTCAAGTATTATTCAAACCAAACATTAGTGTTATAGTCAATATCACACACAAGCGTAGTAGTGAAGCCTGAAGGGAATAAACCTCAATCTACTCAAACATGAGCAAGCAAATACAATGGTGAATCAAATATGTGATCAGTCCATTCCAAAAGTAGAGATATCGACCCAAAGATTCACCTTCCTACCCCTTTCATGAATCAGTCCAGTCCAAAAAAGAACTAATGACCCATGATTGGAGCTCTAATCAAAATAGCAAGCAAATACAACGGTGAATCAAACATGTGATCAGTCCATCCCAAAAGTAGAGATATCGACCCAAAGATTCACCTTCCTACCTCCTTTCATGAATCAGTCCAGTCCAAAAAAGAACTAATGACCCATGATTGGAGCTCTAATCGGAATAGCAAGCAAATACAACGATGAATCAAACATGTGATAAGTCCATCCCAAAAGTAGAGATATTGACCCAAAGATTCACCTTTCTATCTCTTTTCAAGAATCAATTCAGTCCAAAAAAGAACTAATGACCCATGATAGAAGTTCTAATCAATATAGCAATCAATTTAGCAAATATAACGGTGAACCAAACATGAGATTAGTCCATCCCAAATGTAGAGATACCGACCCAAAGATTCACCTTTCTACCTCCTTTCAAGAATCAGTTCAGTCCAAAAAAGAACTAATGATCCATGATCAGAGTTTCATTAAGTTTTATTTTTTTGTTAAGACTATTCATTTTTTTACCTTTAGTTTTTCTTCTAAATTTTAAAGGATGACCAAATTTAGAGGAAGTGGTGATGTGATGGGATGTCTACTAAAGGGTTATATAGAGCTGCCAAATATGGAGGGGTACATGACGGGGCCGGCGGGATTCTTGCTTTGCCCGCCGGGGTTTATAATATGCCCGCCGGGCCTGCCGGGGTTTTTGGTTGCCCCACCGGTTTTACATTTTCTACCGGTTTTCGTAAGTCATGACATTAGATATGCTATTAACATGAATAAAATAGTGATAATAACAACAATAATTAACATTTAACAAAATGCGTCATCGCGTAATTAAAATCCCTGTTGACCAGTCATCACTCACAATTGTGCATCTTGAAAGCAAAGTATTATTTTTCCAACACGCTCTTTGAATTCAATGTAACATTTGTTCAAGAAAACATTTCGTATTGTGTGATAAAAAGGAGTTGAAAATCTTGGGCCAAACTCATCGATTTTCTTCCAAGGAGCCTTCCAATGATTGTTGTCTACCATGACCCAAAGAACTTCCAATGAAGAATATTGCTTTGGCGAGTGCACCTTGTGCTTCTTCTAGATACTGCACTCAAAAGCTTTGATGTAATGACTTTTGACGCATCAAACCAAGTCCACCTTCATTGTGACGCTTAAAAGGATGCTGCTTGAAATTTCCTCCCCCTGCACAGGCTGTTCTCTAAGGTTAGCTGGCGTCACCACAAGATCAACGGAGTTAATATTTGGCTCTGACTGCTCTTGACTTGTAGCCATAACAGAGCTATATATTTGTTGTCTCTTGCCGCCCTTTTTGGCAAGCTCTTCTCTCAAACGCTTTGCAATTGTAGGTGCCTGAGATGTTCATATTTCCTACAACTCTTTTTAACGCTACCCATAAAATGGTCCCTAATATGTGGTGCACCACCTCATTTTGTTGTGAGACAAAATTTAGATTGGCACTCCATATATTCAGCCGCATATGTTGTGAGCATAATCCCACTCTTTGCCACCCATGAGCTTTTTTATTCTTTGACTTCTTCGTACCACTTGTGCCCACATTTTTCTCCATAAAAGCTGAAGACAAAAGAACTAGATGTTCAATTTTTAAAACATTTTTCTTATTTTTAATATATATTAAAAAACCATTCACTATGAAAGTAACCAAAACTGCCCAATATGAGATTTTCAATGCATGCTAGTCAATCCACATATCGATCACCTATGTTGTGAGAAAACATACACATTGCAATGCAATCTATGCATGGCATAATAACTACAACAATGCTATGAATTTCTCAATGCAATTATTATTATTATGATTATTGATATGTTCACTTTGATTTGCAAACAATAAGACACATCGAATTTCAAATGCTACAAAGAATAATCAACTTCTACGCACTGGACAATGTCATTTGTTTGCAAAAAACACATGAAAGAAATAAAATATATGATTGGTCATTTCATGTAGTAATAATATTTTGTAGTACATAATGCACTCTCTGTATAAACCAATGCATGAACTAATGCAAATAAATCTTCAATATAATCACACAATTGAGGACTACTTGTACCTAGTGAAGGATTGTAGCCCTTAATGCAACCAATTTAATATATAAATACTATTTTCACCCAATTAAAGATTATAGCTCTTATATTGTGGAGTGACATGTATATCAACTCAAATCTATGATGGTGAAAAATGCAAGACTTCAAGGATCTTTATATGCCCAATACACTAGTATAGGACATCCAACCATTGACTATAGACTCGTCATTTACATATTCTTATCTTCTAAAACCAATTACAACCCTCATTTGGACCAATGGCTTTTTCGCATTGAGCATGACTCTCCAAATAGTCAATTGTTTTGGTTTCGTACCTTTATATTCGGTAAAGGAATTAAAATTTCTTAGAATTGGTTACCGAATTAAGAATCACGTTCGGTCCAAAAAACGACCTGTGACTCTATAACCTTAGGTCAATTCACAAAGAGATGACTATACCCGGCACTCGATACAATCCCCAAGGTTTTGCCTAGCTAAAGGACCACGGTAAG
Organism: Adiantum capillus-veneris; assembly: GCF_014529385.1. NCBI lineage: Eukaryota > Viridiplantae > Streptophyta > Polypodiopsida > Polypodiales > Pteridaceae > Adiantum > Adiantum capillus-veneris. The sequence goes on along the minus strand of NC_140956.1, from coordinate 87,639,400 downwards.
CACGCTTTTATCATATATATATACTCATGCCGGATTTTTTGTTTTTCAGGCAGGCCCGCCAAGAAAACAAAAAAGCCCGGCTGGATTTGTAGGGAAAAATAAAAAGACCGATGGGCTAACCGGCTCTATGGATTTTTGCAGGTCACTCGCAGGTCATAATCAAAGTCACGTTAACAATCAACGTGATCACGTGATTTTCTTGTGTAATTGCTAGAGTTATTAACGTTATCACACGATCGTGATTATGTCAATGTAATCCCTATGAGTCCCTTGTATTTATGAATTGGTTGACAAATAGGACTACATCAAAGTCTTAAAGTCAATATTCAGAAATCTTTAAGAAATAAGAAAACAGTGCTTGTGGACACTTTCCACTACCTAGGTGTTGTGATAACTAGGAGTAGGATAAGTAAACACCAAGGTGGGTTCTTGACTCTAAGTGAGACTATTCATCTAGCACAAGATCAACAGACCATCAATCGGTGATTCAGGCAACAAATTGTGATTATGGAAGCTATGTGAACTTGTGTGTATGTTGAAATTACATTCAAAATCAATTTTTAAAGGTTTGTAAAAAGGGAGATAATTTTTTCTTTAAAAATCTTTTGGCAATTCTCACACTAATATGACCAAAGTGCTTAAAATACCTATATAAAAGACTGTCAAGAGAAAACTTGCAAAAATTGATCATACCAAACCAAGAAAAAATAATCATGATTATTTTCTCTGGTCAGATTATGTGTTTTTGCTAAAGTTGAGTCAAGTGATATGAAGTACATGCTTTTGTGAGAAGACTTATGAAGTTTTGATCTCGTTTGAACCAAAGAACTAGGATAGATCCGTCTTCGATATGAACCAATCAATAAGTATTGGTTTTCTTGGCAGAACACGTCCAAATATTGTGAAAATTTCACGAAGAGCTTAAAAGAACGTGTATGAGTTGTGTAGACCGTCAAAAGTTCAAAACAATGCAAATTTGGACTTTAATAAATTGATCGCAATTATTTTCTCTGACCCCCAAATTACAACTTTTGGACAATAAGGGTGCACTACAAGGTAGAGCAAGGTAACTTAAGCTCAAATTTCAAGTTTGGTATCATTTGAATCAAGGGAGTGAAAATCATGTCTAATTATCTCTCACTTCTATTTGCCATGACAAAAAGAGAGTTAACAAATACAAGGATTGTTCAAACTGAGTGAAACTTGTCTAGTGGGCTAGTTGAAGTGGGTATCACCAACATCCAACTTTGAACTTGTTAAAAAAATTCACATTTGAGCAAAAGAAAATAATCGCAATTATTTCCTTCTAAGCTCCAGATCCAAGATCTATGCAAAATTTGGGTAGAAAGTGATAGATTAACCACTTAGAAGACCATTTGTCAAGGTTGAGCTTTGTTAACCCTCACGGTTCACAAACACCCTATCATGAGCCGGACACCCTGTCACCTACGACAGACGCCATATTATTTATTTGGTAGAGTCAGGTACCGGTCTTGCTGGTCCAATAGAAATGGTTAAGAGTGATCACCGATGAGAGGCGCACTCTAAAACTGGAACGTATAATGTTTGGGTAAGATTGGCTAAGTGTGGGCGCCCAAGTGTGAATGGGGTGAGCTCATATAAAAGTCAATCTAAACCTAAAAAACCTCATTCTCTCATTTGTGCAATTGAAGAGTGCTCTAGCTCCATCTCCATCTTCTTCTTCTTCATCTCCTTGTGTGTGTGTGCGTGTGTGTGTGTGTGTGTGTGTGTGTGTGTGTGTGTGTGTGAGAGAGAGAGAGAGAGAGAGAGAGAGAGAGTGATCGAGCATTGCGACAACGGCACGGTGGCGGCAAAGCGGTTGAGCATGGGGCAGCGGCAGCTCCTTCTTCTTCGCGGCAAGGAATCCTCCACGACAGCAAGCGTAGAGCGGTGAGTGACACACCATCGCCATCTTTGAGCTTACTAGTTTAGGCTAGTTGCATGCTTGGAGCCATTTGTGGCTCGCACACAGTGTATCGGCAAGTTCTTGCATTGACACGTGTGACAAACGTGCATATTTTTGGCGCCGTTGTCGGGGATTTCCATACACTAAGCTTAAATGGCACTCTGTGCTTTTTTTGTGGTGCAATTTCAATTGTAGGAAAGGTAGGGAAGGAAGGTGCGTGTGTTGAGAAGAAGGATTTTGTGTGTATTTATTTGTTAATGAAGTTTTGAAAGGTATTGTGTATTCTCTGTGATAAGGTGTTAATATTAAGGTTGTTAGATCTGTGTAATGTAAAGTACAGTAAGTAGGAAGTAGATATGTTAGAGCTAATGAAGTGTGTTAGTGTGTAACAATAGGTGTATTAGTTGGAAGTAGGTAGGTAGAGTGTGTGTGTGCTCGCGCGGAGGCCGTAGAACCCTTATCCCCAAAAAAATAAAAAAAAATAAAGGTAGGACCGGGATCAAGAATATCTCCCAGACCCAAGCCCAGACCCAAGCCCAAGCTCACGCTCAAGCTCAGACCTCAGTCGCCCTTTAAAATTACGTATTTTAGCTTCACACGTCGTTAAAAATCAACTTTTTTGAGGACCAGCGGAGCTTCAAGTGACCGAACGTTGTGCTATAAAGCACACTGTGACCCTCTAAGTGATATTCTTGTTTTGAGCTATCACACACTTTAATAAAAAAAGGATCATTAAAAAACATTAAAAAACGAGTGAAAATGGACGACTGAAAAAGTAAGCGATTAACCTTCAAGGTTATTCCCCGACGCTTGTAGGGTGTCAAAGGCACATGCATCTATACTCTAGTTGTGTTCTAGAGACAGAGAAACTAGAGAGAATTTTGACTTACGTGAGTTCTCATTATCCACCTACCTTAGGTTCCGGGCCCTCGGCGGGGACCCAAGGTAGTACAAACCAAGACCCAAACAGAGCCGCTAGTGACTCTTCCTCTGACTACAACGTTATGGAGGGTTTCCCAATGCCTAATCCCAATAGCTCAAGCCAATCTATCCATGCCATGGGTCCACGTTCCGGGACCAGCGTGCTTAGCCGCTTGAAGGAAACCTTTAGTAGAGCCACTCGCTCTGAACATGGAGCTAATGATGTAAATGAGGGGGGTGGGGAAGTAAATTCTCCATTCATGACCAACATAGACCCTATGCCCTTAGAGAATGTGCACGTGAATACTTCATTCACTGCATCTCCTGGCTCTTCAGAGCTATTCCCCTCCGAGGTCATATTATCCGATGGTAGAAGCCTTGCCGAAGTGCAAGAGGTTGAGCGATATATCATTGTGCCTAGGGAAAAGGAAGTCGAGAGCTTATGCAAGGCGGAGCAACGAAGAGAGTTAAAATCAAAAGCTCCTATGTCAATATCTTTGCTAGGAGAGCAATTAAGTGCTCTTGAATTAGCAACCACTAAGGGTCAACCCATAGAGAGCAACATTGCATCTAGCTCAAAGGACACCCCTAGCACCTCAATCCTAGATGGAGCGTTCTTAAATGAGAACTTGAGTACAAACTACAAATGGAAACTCTAACCGACCTATACATAGGTCACACCTATCACGTGGGCTGGTTAGATGTCCTACAATCCACAATGGGTGCTACTAGTGTGGAGGATCAACAACAAAGAATTTGTGAGGTCATCCATAGCGTCGTTGAGTTAGAGAGACAGAACAAGGGGATCCACATGCCTTCAACGGGTCTCATGAGATTCTTGGATACAGGAAAGGCTAAACAACCGACCTTATTGCAAATGGAGACTCCCTTAGTAAGTCCGATGGATCCTCCATATGTTGTTTTGCCAAGGGTCTCGGTGCAATCTGAGCCCACAAGTGATAGCTTTACCTTTCCAAGTCTAGCTCATCTTTCCCTTGATGACACCATGGCTACCATGCCTACCCCAATGATGGGCATGCCAAGAAACATGCCATGGACCTCATTTTTTTGTAAATCACCGCTACATGGTAGCTCAATGCCTGCAACAATACCTACAAGTGTGTACAAACTGTATATACCTATGGGTCCTCATACTCATGTAGTCCCTACCCCTGCCATTGTTTCAACTACCTATGCTTCAAAACCACAACACCCAAGCTCTTATTTCCATAGGACTATACCGGCTAGCATTAGCATGTCACATCCAACGTCTGCCATGTCTAGGGTCACCCATATGAACTTTGGGCCACCACATGGCACAACATCGTATCCAACGTGGAACCCAAGGGCTTCCTATACGCCAAGCCCAATGCCAATACCTATTCCACATGTAGTCTCTGGATCACGTTCACCCATGGTGCGTGCTCACTTAGGTGACTTGGCAACATTTTATCAAGCTATTGGTCGATCTATTGTTGAGAATATGCGTAACACGCCTGATAGAGAGCCTAGAAGTAAGGTAGTACAAATAACCAAGCTCACACAAAAATTTAGTGGAGACGGTGTGACGTGTTTTGGCGAAATGGTGCAGACCACCCCAAAGTATTTGAGATATGTTTTTTAATGCTTTTGGGGCTTGTACAAAGTGTTCAAAGGCGGTGTGTGCCAGCTGTCTCTACGCATGCGGGCCAGTTGTGCGGGGTACATAGTTTTGTTGTTTTTGTACATAGAAGTGTCGAGACCTGAAAGTATTAGTAAGTGCTTTTAAAATATGGAAAAAAGCTGAACTTTTATCATCTTGGGGTCGTGATTGAAGAGGGATATTCAGCTGTGAAGAAGAAACTATGTGTTGCTGCAGCCTGCGGTGAAGGGTGGGGGTTTTGGTGTAGAGGGGCCCCTCTTGCCTTGCGAGAGCCTGGTGTGGTGAGTTGAGAGTGTGTATCTCCTAAATGGGATGATGAAAGTGGGTGCTTAGCTCTGCATATTGACCTCTCTTCATCTTGGTTTGAGGTATGGCAGCCATGTTGTTTGTGGTTCCCTTTGGTGCAGCTAGTCGAGGGTAGACTATGCACTGCAATTCCTTGCTTGTACATACGCAAAAGGGCAAGGTTTCCCCAAGTTTTCTATCACGTTTTCTGAGTTTTTTTGCTGAAATTTGTGGGCTTTCAAATTGGGATTGATTTGGATGGGTTTTGGTCAAGCTATGTGTATATATGGGATCTCAATGGAGTCTCTACTAGCACATGGAAGGGCGTTTGAGAAGAAGTGAAGCTCTTGGTTTTATGAGGAAAATTGCAGAGATTTGCATTTTTTTTCTTTACTTTTTTACTTTGGTTTTCCTGGTTCCCTTGCTTCCTTTGGTGCATTCAAGTATAGTGGGAGTTATAGCGGTGTAGAGGGAAGCTAGTCGAAGCTAGTCGAGGCTGCGTGTGAGTGAGGCTGTCAAAATTCATGAGAGAAGATCAGCCCATATTATCTTGAAAGAGCTATACTCTTCATCCCCTTTTCTTGGTGTTGGTTTGAGGTGTTGTAGAGGCAAGCCCCCCAATCCTTCACATAAACTGGTGCCCCCACGAAGGAGGGGAGAGTAGTGTTTTGTTGCTTTGATTGTCAGGGTGGAGTCCACTTGGGAATCAACTCAAGGCCTTGTGTAATCTTGGTTTGAAGATGATTTTGGAGGATTTTCATCACTTGAAGAGGTACTTGGAAGCTTGTGATAATGTATTTGATACATGTGGACAGAAAGATGACTTTAAGCAGGGTTTTCTCTTCTTGTTGGCTTGCCATTATAGGCACTTTGAGTTCTTGAAGGTACTTCAAAAGTTTCTTATGGATGATGTTATGGATGACATATCCGGTAGTTGGGAAAAGACAAAGGATTCTCTCTTGGAGTTTAGCCAAGGTCTTGCAAGTGGAGAAGCAGGTTATGTTAATGAATATGCATCTCTATGGGGTAAGGAAGGCATTGTCTTCGATAGCACATGCAAAAGGGATAAGGTCATGCAAATTGTGAATGTGAACTTCCAATATGAAGAAGCTTATTTGGGTAAGCCTATGGCAGAGTATGCATTGTGGAAGCTTGAGGTAGGTCTTTGTGACCAAGAAGTCAAGTGTGATAATGAAGGATCAAATGTGGACGATGAAATTGTAGATGAGATGGATACTTGTCATGTGGATTTGAATGCTACCAATGCTCTCATGGATACTTCTCTTGGTGATGAAAGCACTAACTTTGATGACTTGAATGTTGATTTGGAGTACTTTTCTATAAATGATGTTAAGGTGAATGAAGACTATGTCTCTACATATGGGTTGTTTGATGAGCTCCCCATGGTTATCAATACAAATGAAAGTACTCATGCTACACATGATTCTTTGGTGTCTCATGCCTCTTTTGATAATGCAAAAAATGAGATCTTTGATGATTATCAATATCGCATTGGTATGCAGGAGATGGTGTCATATGAAGATTATGTGTCTACGTTTGGCTTGTTGGATAAGATTGAGGACATTTCTAATGATGCCAAGCATAGAGATGAAGAGCATGCATCCCTTGTGAATTCTGATATGCAAACAAATAAGGAAGATTATATGAGAGATGATGTTACTTTGAATGGTGAGAGAGAAGGCTTTGATGATAGTTTGTCTCTAGTTATGCCAAGAAAGGATAATTTGTATCGTGTCATGAGTGAGAGATGCTTTGATGTTTATGTGAAGAGGATATTGAGCACCTTTGAGAAATATTGTGATGCATCCTTACCATGTGTTTATGATTGTCAAAACAATAGCTTGTGGGAGATGAACTGCTTTGACTGGCATCGTTATGAACATGATAACCAACTCATTGTATGTTCTCTTTTTTATGATGAGTTATAGGATAGATATGTTGGGAGGTACCATGCTGATACCACTAATTTTGAGAATGTTCTTTTTTCAAATGATGGCATGCAATATTATGTGTTTGATAGAGGTAAATGGGATATACTTGATTTCACAAGTGCATGGGCTTTTGCCTCAAGCGAGGTAGCTCTTGGTACATCATGTGTATGGTTGTTACATGAAGAATGGAGGTGAGTGGTGAGATTAGCCACCATTTTTGTTGTTTATCATGAGAATTGGTGCCTTCTTAGAATACAAGCTACATAAAGTGACTACTTGATGATAGAATGTGTACATGAAACACTTGAAAGTGTTCCATGCTTGTTGGGGGGGACAATATGTGACGTGTTTTGGCGAAATGGTGCGAACCACCCCAAAGTCTTTCATATATGTTTTCTAATGATTTTGGGGGCCTTATATATAAATAAAGCATGCTTGTACAAAGTGTACAAAGGCGGTGTGTGCCAGATGTTTCTACGTATGCGGGCCAGTTGTGCGGGGTACATAGTTTTGTTGTTTTTGTGTTGCTGTAGCCTGCCGTGAAGGGTGGGGGTTTTGGTGTAGAGGTGCCCCTCTTTCCTTGCGAGAGCCTGGTGTGGTGAGTTCAGAGTGTGTCTCTCCTCAATGGTCTGATGAAAGTGGGTGCTTAGCTCTGCATATTGACCTCTCTTCATCTTGGTTTGAGGTATGGCAGCCATGTTGTTTGTGGTTCGCTTTGGTGCAGCTAGTCGAGGGTAGACTATGCACTGCAATTCCTTGCTTCTACATACGCAAAAAGGCAAGGTTTTCACCAAGTTTTCTATCAATTTTTCTGAGGTTTTTAGTTGAACTTTGTGGGCTTTCAAATTGGGATTGATTTGGATGGGTTTTGGTCAAGCTATGTGTATATATGGGATCTCAATGGAGTCTCTACTAGCACATGGAAGGGCGTTTGAGAAGAAGTGAAGCTCTTGGTTTTATGAGGAAAATTGCAGAGATTTGCATTTTTTTTCTTTACTTTTTTACTTTGGTTTTCCTGGTTCCCTTGCTTCCTTTGGTGCATTCAAGTATAGTGGGAGTTATAGCGGTGTAGAGGGAAGCTAGTCGAAGCTAGTCGAGGCTGCGTGTGAGTGAGGCTGTCAAAATTCATGAGAGAAGATCAGCCCATATTATCTTGAGAGAGCTATACTCTTCATCCCCTTTTCTTGGTGTTGGTTTGAGGTGTTGTAGAGGCAAGCCCCCCAATCCTTCACAACGGGGATGTGAGAAAGCATATGGAAGTGTTTGAACAAATATGCAATTCTCTAGGAGAACACAATGACCTGCATAAGAGCAATGCTTTAAGCCAAACCTTAAGTGGAAAGGTTGGGGATTGGTATAGAACCCTAAGGGTGGAAGAAAAAACGATTTACCCTACTCTTAGGAGTCTTTTCTTGAAAGAATACATACAAGAGGGAGTGCTTTGGGGTGTAGACTCTCAGCTCCAAAAAGCCCAACGAGAGGAAGGAGAGTCGGTGAGAGACTTTATTAGTCATTTGAAGCATTTGAATTCTCGTTCTAATCCAAATGAGTGCTTCAATAATAATCAATTGCTTGATAGATACATTAGGAGGTTACAATATGAGGATATCTACAATGGCCTAGTCATTAGAGGTATCACCACTTGGGAAGCAGTCACCACCAATGCGATACAATTGGAGGATAATTTAATGATTCAAGGAGAAAGAGTGTTTGTTGAGCCTAAATCTATTAGCTCACAAGCATCGGGGCATCATCCAATGACCCCTAAAGCCTATTTCTAAGGAGCCAAAGATATCTGAGATGATTTTAGTATATCTCACCAAGGCTACAAGAGAGTCTTAGAGAAAATCGTTCTCTGCAAAACAATCATATGTATCCAAGAAGGGAGCAGAAATGGTGCTCAGTATGCTATGGACCGCATAGTACCAGTGAATGTCCTACTTTAAGAGTAAAATTCAATGGGAATTGAAATGCCTATGGAAGGTATCGTCATCAAGCTAAGGATTGCATAGTATTTAAGCACGCAATGGCCAATAGACCAACCTTAACATGGACACACACCTCGAGTGCCTGCATTGATGCCGGACCCACCCCTTGAACAAACAACACAACACATGGTCCCTAGGGCCCAAAATGTTGTTCAAACAACACCCTTACCACCTCCAGTGCTAGGACCGCAATCACCACATCCGAGAATCACTTCTGTGAATCAAGTGGTTTGTGAGTCATCTATTGCTTGTTTGGAAGTCCGTGAGGAAGATATGGACCCTAATATTGCCTATGGGATGGATGTGCTTGAAGAAAGTCCACAATACTACATGGAGGACGAATGGGGACAAGTCAAACCTGTATATCAAGTAGCTGCTGTTGCGGCAAGAGGCCAAAATATCAATTACACTACTAAGAGACCACCTCTTCAATGCTATGAGTGTGGAGGTTCACATCGTGTAGCTGAGTGTCCTATTAGGCTACAAAAGAACGCCACACTAATGCAAACCAATCAAGCGAGCACGTCTACAATGTTGATACGCATGTGTAATCGATGTGGCATAGATCATTTGATTGCCCAATGTCCAAATAATCCAAATGCTAGAAAGATAAAGTAAATCCAAGAGAGGAACAAACAAGGAAATATTTTGATAGTATGGCTAATCCATGAAGAGAGGAACCCACCTTAAATCATAGAAAATTGAGTGACACTAAGGCCAGCATGGGGCTACAGGGGTCACTATTTCCAACTATATGGTTTGATAGACTAGTACTTGGACCCTCAGCTAGGAGAGTGAGGATTGAGCCAAACAAAAGAGTCAAACCAATAGATCTTCAAAAATGGGTCAAAAAATACAATAGATATGGGGATCCATATGACCACTTAGCAAGCTTCAGCAAGTGCTGAGAGAAAAAAGAATTCTTGATTTTTATATGCACAAAAAGGGTTTGGAGTGACTCTATAGGGTAAGTCTTTGACTTGGTTTCAGAACATACCTCCAAGAACGATCATGGATTTAACCACACTGGCTAAAAGATTTGTAGCGGCATGTTCAAAAATGGGGATTAAGCACAATACTATAACTTAAATCTATAGCTTTAAATAGAAACATGGAAAATCAATGAGGTACTATGCAAGTCAAATGAAATAATATATCGCTAGATGCTAAGAACTAGAATTTCTAGCGAGGAGAAATTGGTTTCAACGTCTGCTTAACAAAGAACTGCATGATATGCTGTATAACAAGAAACATACAAACTTGGAGGCTTGCATTTTTTATACAATAGACCTAGAAGACAATTGTGACATCTTCAATGAAGAGAGCATATTAAAAGAGACTCAGAGCAAGAAAACATCTACTTTAACAACTAAAGTAGGAATAACTACTGCTACTCCTATGACCGCTATAGAAGGTATGCTTCAGAGAATGAATGAAATGATGAATAATATGCAAAAATGACCTATGAGAGGACTAAGATAATTGATACAACTTATGAGACCACAAAAATGGTGTGCAATAGAGGCAAACTGAACCAACCATGAGATCCATGAATGCTATTACTGACTTAAATATGATGGCAATGTACAATATTGGCCAATGAGACCACAAGGGCCTTGGGGGATGCACTATGTAATCATGTTAATGTATAATGTGAGTTCAAAAGGAGGGGTTTTAAAATGCAAAAAAATTAGGCAATTTAATAGAGATACATTAAAATAAGGAGTTTTTATATTTAATTTTGGAAAATTTTCCTAAAATAAGGGGTCATTTATCCATTTAGACATGTTAAAAGAGGGGGTTTTTTTATAGTACCCCACGAACGCACATTATATAGGGGGGTACCAAATGGTGAACCCCCCAAGACAAGGGAAACCTATTTATAGGTATCTCCTAACATGGACCAAGTGCAAAAACCGCCTATGGCTATAGAAAGACCACAACCTGTATTAGGTCAACAACCAACATTACAGGAAACAATGTGATACCTATAAAATATATGCATCCAAAGGGACTGGCATATAAACAAGCCTTAGTGCCAGTTACACCATATCCAAAAACTAGTCAATCTTCTCTTTTCATAGAAGGAGAATGGTACAACCAACACCAACTTTTTGTTGAGGACCGAGTCTACTATGTATCTCTTGAACTAGAACCTATGTATCACATTGAAAATTTAGGAGCACAAACCTGTATGATGAAACCAATGAACAAACCAAAACGAGTAACTATCATAACTATGGATTGGATCACTGGAAGAATAATTGCCCTGAATTGGACATGAACGCTAAACCGATTGAGGCTTATTATTTGTAGTGTGGAACAAATGGAGGACAATTCCTAGAAGATTGTCCTAGAAACCTAATGAACAAAGAAGAAACTACGGTAAACATATTGCATGTACTACCTACAAGTCCATCAGAGAATAAACCTACCATTCCAGTGAAGGTAGTCACTAGAGTGCAGGCTAAGAAAATGAAACCAAACACTACTAAAGAATCTGAGAGCACAAAGAAATCTTCATAAGAGTCTAAGAAAAGAAGATGTTAACGATATGAGCTTAGAAAACAAAAACAAAGAGGGGAAATTGAAGAAAAAGCATAAAGGTTTCTCCAAGAACGATTCAAGGATTCATTAAGTGAATTTTAAGAATCTAAACCAAAATCTGATGCATGAAAATATGCAAGTCCACACCATCTCTCCAATGAGGTGAGAACTAGCCCTTGGAGCCATGGCATGATCGATGGATGACATAAGGGTCATGGGATGACGATAAGGCATGAATTTAGATGCCTTTCAATAAGCCCTGCATCAGCCTTACACGCTCACATTCTCTGCTAGAAGCCAAGACCAAGTTGGTGAAAAGTGCTCGTATGACTTGGGATAAATTTCAGGAATGCACGCCCTCTCAGAAAGCAACTTTGTAGAGCTAATATCTCTCAATCCAACTGCTAACTTTTATTAAGGTACAAAGATCAAATTATCTACTCTATATGGACAACAACTTCACCGTACAGATCTGGCAAATTCACCTCCAAACTTGAGTTCTAGAGGTGCCAAGTTGGTAGGTCACACAAGGCAGACTGCAAAAAACTGTTAACTACCTAACTTGGGGAGTTAATACCATGAGATGTATGCATTATCTCAAGATTATTTCTAAAGAAAAGTTACGATATATCATGGAGAATACCACTATATTAGCTTTTCCTAACTCCCACCTATGTGAGAGTTATAGCTATATAAAGAGGGTGCAGTATACACAGTGGGCAGGGGAGACAATATATCATGGAGAATCTCCACTACATTAGGTTTTCCTAACTCCCACCTATGTGAGAGTTATAGCTATATAAAGAGGGTGCAATATACACAATGGGCAGGGGAGACAATGTAGAGAGACAATGAGGTTGTGCACACACTCTTACCTTGTATACCTCATAACGTTGGAGCTCATTGAGCTCATTAGATAGTATCTGTAGTATTGGGTACTTAATCTTATGAGCTAGTGTTAGCTCTTAGTGCTAGTCTTTGTAGCATTGTTTACAAATAAGATTTTTTCATTTTCATTTTCCTTCATCTATCTTGTTCCATTGTGATTTCCAATCTTATGTTTATTCTTATGCTAAACTCCCCCATTCTTTTTTCAAATTTTATGAATCAATATTGGCAGATAAGATCTACGAGCCTATCAATGTAGCCTTGGAAGCCTTCCAAGCAGGGTTGAAAGTGGGCCAAAATATGGAAACTAAATGGAAAAACTAACCAACCCTAGATATGGAAGTAGAAAAACTAGAGGCTTACTAAAATCTGGTGAGAATTACTAAGGAGATGCTGGAAACTCAAAAACCAAAGATTAAAACAATCAAAAAGCATGAGGAGTTTAAAACTAAAACAAATGAAGAAAAAGTAGAAGTTGCAAAAGAACCACACATAGAGGCTGAAAATCACGAACTTATTATATATGATAGTGAGAAAGGGCCCCGGGGGATTCACCACTTATAATAAGGACACGTCATCTGCGTGCACCAAATTTCCCTTTTTTACCCCTATATACGGGACCATCCTTTGTAAAATGCACCTTTTCTCCCCTTTATAACCCCCCTATTGTACACTCACGTGATACCATATGGTAAGACTTAGTGAATCCCCTGGGGAAAGGGCCAAGAGGAATTCCCATAGTAGAGGAAGATTGTCTTGGTACTTATGGGAAAAGGTACGAGAGGTTAATGATGGGAGTGTAATCCTAAAATCAGCTCCAATTGAGGAGGTAAGGCTAGACAATTCTTCTCTTGTAACTAAAAGAGAAGCACAATTTTTGTATGGAGATTAGAGTTTGAAAATATCAGGTATGTCGAAGTCAATTGACCATGAAAACACTACCTTGTCCTTCTTACTTGGGAGAAAACGAAGAAAATTCATTGGTATGCAAAACTACCAAGATAAGTAATGCAAAGCACACACTAGAGGTGGAGAATATTTGATTCATAATGTCAATACCAATCCAATGTACCCTCACCCTTGGATAATTTCTGAAGATTTGCCCACATTTGTGGATAAACTTGCAAAAAGATTTAGAGAAAGTGGGTTTCGAGGGACTAACTTCCACAAAATTGAAGGATTGAGACACAAAACACTTCAAAATAAAGAAGTCCGATTAGTTCCTATGAACAAAGTGAGGGAATATTGCAAAGGAGAAGAAGGAAGTACCACCCTACCTGTGAAATATAATGAGGTTGAAGCCTTGGAAATATTCGATGGTGGAGCTCGCATAGCCATAGCTACTGAAGGAGTAAAAGAGTTTTAGGGTAAATCGGTGATTCAAAAAACTAGGGTAAAAATGCAACTACTAGATGGTCATATTGAGAACGATTAGTGGGTAATTACGTCAGTAGCTAATTCATGTGGAATTGACTATCAACACACTTTTGCAGTTGTCAATTTTGGAAGAAATTAAATTATGAAATCGTCTTAAAAAGACATTCATGAGACAAGTTCAACTTATCCAAGATTGGGGAAGCATCTATCTTTACTTAAAACAAGTGGAATCGATCATTGTTGAATTTGAAATATCACTCTTATGGGGATGTCATGAAAACACCCATCTAGGAATTGGATTTAAATTCATTAGTTGAATCCAAACTAACATCATGGTTAAATAAGGACACTCCTATCTAGATGTGTGGAGCTTTTGACCAAGGAAGTTTGTAGAGAGAAGATTGTATAGTGCACTGATACTATACTGATGAGGCCTACATACAAGAACCCTTTCTTGATATCTTTTTGAGCCATTTGAGTGGAGTCAAATTTTGGCAACAATGGATATATGCATCAATGAGTCAGTACCTACCAAATTCTGCAATGAGGAGGGTTATGACATAGTCCCTTTTCACATGGTAACCATCATACAGCTTGACGAGGAGAATCAGGAACATCCTAGCTTATTGATGGCACATCAAGACTTTTTCAGCCATTATTATGTTGCAACCGATGAGTTCGAAAGAAAATCACTATCCTCAAATGAGTTGGATTCAGAGAAAGAACACGTAAGGGCCAAATTGTTGTTAAACGGGGGTGATGAAAAATATTTTTATTTGGCAAACCAAAAAAGCAAGACAAAAAAAATGGTATCAAAAGAAACAAGAAGCTAAACAATTAAGAACAAGAACAATGCCAAAAATGTTGAGAAATTTTTTTTTTTAATGAAAATCAATGCAAGCAATTGTGTTAAGAGCAAGATAACAACAGGTACCTCATAGTTGACAAGGGGTAATCCTCAACAAAACCATCAAAAACTAAGTAGAAAGCTCAAAAGAAACCAAAAAGTGAAAATAGGAAGGAGGTATGGACCATCAAGATGGAGACAACACAAGAAAAAAATAGTGAGGTAATGAGCGTACCTTTGCACTATAAAACGTATACTCTCCAAGATAAAAAAACAGTGGAGCAACCCATACGTCACTTAAGTAAGCCGGGTGAGTCATACAATGGCCTAAAGAATGCAAAGAAGATTGACTTAGCTAAACTAGAGGAAGAGTCAAGGCCATCATACATTGCTGATGATCTGACCCTCAAAGAGGAAGAACTCCTTATCAGACTCTTGAAGGAGTATAGAGATCTCTTTGCTTGGTCATACAAAGATATTAAGGGTATTGATCCTGAGATCTGCCAACACACCATACCTATGAGAGCTAATGAAAAATATTTGCTTGGTCATACAAAGATATTAAGGGTATTGATCCTGAGATCTCCCAACACACCATACCTATGAGAGCTAATGCAAAATCAAGTAGGCAAAGGCCTTACATTTATAACAAAACCTTTTCTAAGAAAATCAAGGAGAATATAGAAAATCTAAAATATGATAAATTTATCTATGAGATTGAACATACGGATTGAGTATCTCCAATTGTGGTTCCCAGGAAAAATGAAAAATTAAGAGTGTGTTAATCTCAAAAAAGTAAATGCAGCTACGATCAGAGACAACTATTTTCTTCCAATCACAAATCACGTCTTAGAAAGGGTTGCAAGAAAAGAAGCTTATTTTAGATGGATTTTTCGGATGTAACCAGTTAGCAATAGACCCTAGGGATCAACATAAAACTACTTTTGCTACCGAATGGGGTATATTTTTGTATAGGTTATACCATTTGGTTTAACCAATGCTCCTACAACCTTCCAATGGTTAATGAGCACACATTCAAGAAATGCATATGAATTTTCTTGCAACTATGTATGGATGACTTGTGTGTGCATTTGTCCAAACGAACATGCCATTTTGAACATCTAAAGAAGGTTTTTGAAAAGTGTTGGCTATATAGGATTTATTTAAACCCAGAGAAGTGCGTTTTCATAGTGAGATAAGGAAAAATTTGGCGGCACATAGTGTCAAAAAGTGGTATTGCCACTGGTATGGATAAGGTTGTAGTCATTGTAAATATGCCAATACCAACCATGATCGAGGAAGTTCAGACATTTATGGGACATTGTGGATATAACCAAAGATTTATTTACATGTATGTATTTTTTGCAAGATCCATGTATGGTCTAATCAAACTTTTCAAATGGACTAAAGAATGAGAAGAGTCTTTAAGGAAACTTAAACAATCATTATTGTCTGCTCCAATATTAAAAGCTCTACATTGGAACAAGATTTTTTTATGTGCATATGGATGCATCCAATTTTGCTATTTGATGTATACTAGCTCAACCTAGAGAGGAAAATCTTGATTTTCCCATCTCATACACTGGTAGGAAATTGAACACGAATGAGAGAAATTACACCAGTACCGAGAGAGAAGGCCTAGGAATGATTTATGATGTCAAGGAATATCGCCATTACCTATTGGAAAATAAACTTGTGCTCTTTGTGGACCATCAAGTCTTGCTCTACTTGGTAAATGAACCCTGCAATACGGGACAAATAGTGAGATATTTTCTTATTCTCTTGAAATTTGACTTCATAGTGGTAGTCAAAAAGGGCACTGCACAACAATGAGCAAATCATCTATTGAGAGTTGTATTGAGAGAATATCCAAAAGAGGTAGAAGATGATTTGCTAGATTCCTATCCATCCTCTATAGAAATGATGCCTCAGTGGTTTGAGACTTTATTTTCCTTGATGATCATAGCACACGTAGACTCTCAAGTACCACTCCCATTAACACCAAAAATTGTGTGAAGAATATGCTATGTACTAGAGTTACTAGCAAGAAGTCTGTACAAGAAGAAATGTGAAGGGGTATTGCTCTTATGGATTTTTCCAAAAGAGAAACACTAGTATTTCAATCAAGCTCATCTGATTGTTGGTTTTCATTTTGTTACATACCAAACAATGCAAATACTTGTACAATTGTATATTGGCCAGCCATGCAAAGTGATGTTCACACTAATGTGAAGCAATGCATCTAGTTTAAAAAACAACCATTGATACTCATGCAACAATGTTCACATATCTCTTGTTCCTAAGTGGAGTAACTATTTCGTTTATTTGACAAATAGAAGCTTCCCTAAGAAGATGAGTAAGTGTCACCAAAGAGCCATAGAAATAAAAGCTATGGATTACACCTTAATTGGGAACTAGCTCTATAAGAGGGGAAAAGACCAACATTTATGCATATGTGCCAATGAAGAAAAATGCATATTGATCCTAGAACAAGCACATTTTGTTCTAGCAAGAGGCCATTTCTAGAGTGACACTACAAATAGAACTATATTGATGGCCTACACTATTTGCGGATACTAAGGAATTTGTTAGGTGATGTGATGCACAGAAAAGAGCATGAATGCCAACAAGAGTAGATAACATCCCTTTACAACCAATTGTAGGTGGGTGATCATTTTCAAAATGGGGAATAGATTTCATTGGGACCATCCAACCACTAGCTTATAGAACTCAGGCCCAATATATCATAGTTGGAACAGATTATATGACCAAATACAGAAGCACAAGCCACTAGGGAAAATGATGCTAGGACCATGGATTCCTTTTTATACAAGTGTATTTTTATGAGTCTTGGACTACCAATGGAAATATTCAGTGATAGGGAAACTCACTTTCTTAATGTGGTGATTGAGCACCATAACAAGTCGGCCTCCTACCATCCACAAGAAAATGGACAAGCAAAGCACACAAATAAGATTCTCAGTTCAATTCTAACTAAGATTGTAAGCTCAAAATGGATTGATTGGGAAATGAACTTACATTCTTCTCTATGAGCTTAAGGAGTATTGTTCAAATCTTCTCTTAACGCCACCCCATTTAACCTTGTCTATGGTTAGATGTCATATTACCTATGGAGTTTTTGCTTCTAGCACTAAGGGTAGAAAAGGAGTTAGAATGGACTCGCCATGAGTTGTTCAATTAGTTAGAAGACCTAGAGAAGTCGGATGAATAGAGACTTATAGTTTTTGCACATATATATGCCCAAAAGAGAAAACAAAAGCAATTTCATGATTCTCACCTACTAACAAAAATCTTCAAAAAGGAAGATTTGGTTTTAGCATATTCCCTAAAACAACACATTGGCAAGGTGAAGAAAAAGGGGTATGGACCCTTTGTCATTGTGAAGATGTATCATCTAGTGGAGTGGATAAGCTAGCTACATTGGATGGAGAAGTTATGGATAGTTGGATTAGTGGTTGTAGGTTACGGAAATATGATTTACCTCTAACCAATGATCTTCTAGAATGAATACATGCAACAAAGGAACACATGATGAAATGGGAAGAGGTGATTGATGATACCCAACAAGAAGATTGCATTCAAACATTAGGAAAAATTTGGACTCTGAAAGGTTCCCTATAAGGAGGTTTGACCTTGCCTCTCTTGTCCAAAGTGGGAAACCCGGTAAAGCACATAAACGCTTTGTCAAAATCCTATTTACCAACATATCATTGGAAAGATCTTAGAAAGTAGGTTCTAAATCCCCCAAAGTCCAGCAAATTTGGAGTTGATTCATAGAAGTTATGGCCTCCCCATTCAAATTGAAATGTGGGGAGAGATTTCATTTATAAGACGGAATTGTCACATCAAAAAGTGGAATCTTCTAGAACATAAAGAATCTGATAGCATGTTTTATATCAATGGATAGATCTCAATGAGTACATTCTAAATCGAAAAGGTCCGACAAGTTTTAATTTCATTTGTAAAAATTTTACCGTGTGCTTGTTTTGGACAAGATGGAGAAATTCAAAGTCCTTATAGGGCCCATTTGAGAGTCCAAAATTTCCCTAATGTATTAAAGAGAAAAGCCGCAATGGAACCCCAAATGGAACCAATCCCCATCAGCACATTACAGATTGATACCCTTAAATTCCCACAAGTTTTGGTGGAAGATGAAGTGGAAATGGATGTTGAATGGCTAGATGGGATGGATCTTCAAATCACAGTGGGATTGAAATATGGTCACAAGGTCAAGCCTCTCATAGATACAAGTGCAAGAATCAATGCCGTGTGATATTCAACTTATAAGAGAGCTACTACACAACCTCTAGAGGTTTGCAACACCAAAGTCAAGAGATGCCGCAACAACTTGACACCAACATTAGGTGTAATTAACTTGAATTTGCTAGTCAATGGATTTTCTTGCCCACATCACTTCATCTACCTTCTAAAGAATCATGTGAATGAAGACATGGTACTAGGAGTTCCATGGATGTGCACTTATGGTGCAATGCAAAATTGGAAGACTAACAATTTGAAACTTTTTCTCAAAGGTGGACAAATGCATGTACCTTTTGTATATATAAAAGAAGCATGGAAATCTAGTCTCCTCGCACCTAAGTTGAAGAAGACTGATCTAAACACAGTGTCTACTTCAGTGTTAAAGCCACAATACATCAATGGAATCCATCCCCACAGGAAAAGCATACAAGGAGTCAGGCAATATTGGGTATCGAAAACCCAATTACAAGGGAATCCAAAGAAAATATGGGTACCAAAGAAACAAGGTAGGCCTAACCAACTTGTTCAAAGCCAAACCTTTAGAAGAACTGCTACCATATACATGTGGTAGTGATGTGTGTGAACACACTAGGACCCTCAGGGCATTTTTTCCCTCTTTAGGAGGTTTTTCCCCCCGAGCATTGTATGTACGCCCATCACTCTAGGGCTATCTATCTTTCCATTGCATACTAAGTAACACACTCTCTATTGTGTGCCTTGAGCTTCCTTTGTCTTCTCCAAGATGTGTGCGTTTCTCTCCAACCCTAATTCCAAAAATTGATATCAGAGCAGGTCGCGTCCTCCCGGGCTTAGTCACCAGCTGCTCCAACACACGCCTGCTCACTTTCTTCGATTTCAGTGAGCTTTGGCAAGCGTTCAAAGGTCGACCAAAATTTCGGACTTTGGCAAGCATTTGTAGGTCGACCAAAATTTTAGCTATCTTTGGCAAGCGTTCGCAGGTCGAATGAAAGTCTGCTCAGATTTTTGATTCGGGCTCATTTCGGCCTCGGTTTCCACTACATGCAGTACTACAGAGGCTATTTTTTCATTTTGTGTAGAATTTCTATCAGTGCCGTTTTCTGCATAACAGGTGCCTCATAGTCTTCCATGGTTTGTGCTATATAGCACGTGTTATTCTCGCTCCGTTTCTCCTATTTTTGGGTAGTTTTCACATCAGGTGCAACATTTACCATGGCTGAAAACAACACAGATGTGTTCAAGATGTTTGCTGCTGATAACAGGTTGGATGGGGACAACTACCCTATGTGGTCTTATATGATGCAACATGTTCTTGTGTCAAAATGCGTAGATGGAACATTGTGTAGGGCATTGATGTACGTCCTGGTTCTAAGGATGTAGGCGATGTTGAGGTCTTGCTGCAAGGATTGATGCTATTAGAGTTGTTTTGCCTACGGCAGCACAAGATCATTGGGATGTAGATGTTGCGCAGGCTCATGCATTGATTGCGTTGTCTCTGAAGCGCACCATTGTTCCTCACTTTTTGTAATGGCTATTGCCCGCACAGGAGCAATAGGCATTACGGGAATGATTACCCGCAACTACATTATATGAACATCAACATATAGAATGAAAAGAGAAGGAAGTACACAGTACACAGGCACAGAACACCTCTTGCTTCATTCATGTATAATCCAGACTCAGAGTTACAACAGTAGATGCCATGAATATCATAGAGATTGGTTAAGTTTCATCAAAAGACAGGTATGCCCCTCCATATACAACCGCTGCTCCAGCGCAGATCAGGAACGGTTCACACACTTCTGTCCCATGATATCCCGTGAAGAACTGCCGCTACGGCTGCCGCATACCGCATGACTCCTGATCCACAGTGTCCAGACCTCCACAGGACCGCATGTGCGGCTAATGCCGTAACATCTGGCACGCACGGTGGATTGCGCGAACCCACACTCAACCCCTCCGATTGGAAGGTTGCGGTGGTTGCTCTGCACCCTGCTCTGGTGAAGAGGAAATATCAATATAGCCAAAGCCTCTAAAATCTACAGTATGTGCCCGATAGACCTCATCCAAAAGACGTGGATCTATCTCAATTTGTTCCGGCCAAGCAGCCCAAGGAATAAACTGCGTTGGCAAAGAAATAGATTGAGGCGTCTGTGGCAGATGAGCAAGACGTGTATGTAAGGGATAATAGCGAGAAAGGTATCTATTAAGAGAAGAAAAAAATGGAGGGCAAGGTGGTAGACTGAGAGAAAAAGAATGAGCTAAGGTCTCCACCCAAAAACAGACCCTGCGTCGCTTCTTACGAAATTGACGAATCATTTTCTGCAAACGAGATACATGAGCCTAGGCTTCAGCACAATCCTCTGTAGCTTGTGCCCAATCAACAACATCAAAACCCTCGGGAACAACACTCTTACCTCTGTCAGTGTTGGAGGACTCGGGGTGTTGCACCACAACCTGCTAAGTGGGTGGCTGTTCTCTCACCTCAGTAGCCAAGCATGTTCTCCAGCTTTGTAGTTGATTATCCAAAAAAACTCAGAGATCTTCTTGCATCTCCACTGCCAACGCATCCAAATCATTCATATTAATCATTACATCTCCAAGGTGCGAGGCTAAGTAGGAGGCTAGGCTATGCTGCGTTCTCAACTGAAGAAGTTTCTGTTGAATAGAGGCCACAAACTCAGCATTAGCCCCTCATAACATTTGTATTTTTGCCCCTTGCTGGCGAGTTGTTGCAGTCAGCTCTTGATTTTGAGTGGATAACTCGTCAATGCGAGTCTGCGAAGCCGCTATCTGTGCTTCCAGCGCATTGACTCTTCCCTCTATGGCAGGGGCTGGCCAAGCTGCACGAATAGACTCTGCAAGTCTGCTCAAAAAAGTACCGCATGCCTGCAATTGTTCAGCGGGGGTCGCTGCCATAGCCTCCCAAGGTAGCGCTGCGGGAAGAGTACCTCCCGTCACAGCCGCATTGGTAATGCCAGAAGTTTCCGGTTGATCGGGAACATCCACAACCAGAGAGCTCATCCGCACAGGAGTAGTACTGCCCACTATCTCCTACATTCGGCGGCACCAGAGAGCCACCGCAGAATCCTCCAAAAGAATAGATGCAGTTGCCGGAGGTGGTGTCAAAAATTGCTATTCCTCCCTTCCGCGCTTGCGGCTTGCTAATCCTGCACCTGCAGTGGCCATCTCTTGGGCTCCAGAGGATACCACTGCTGTCAATGGACCAGGAAAATCCCTAGTGCCGACATGCTGCTGCTGTGTTTCCCTCTCAACCGGCACTGCCAAGCTTTGTATTTGCGACAGAGGAGCATTAGTGCCTTGGACCACCAAGCGATCATCTTCAAAGTGGCAGAGAGGACGCAGGGCGAGAGGAAAAACTTCTCTTAAAGGAAAAGTCAATGTGAGCAGTTGGCCAACCTTTGTATTGGTTGGGGTATTCCTCCCCAACTGTTCCATCACTCTTTGGCACTCCACTAGCAGGCGTTCTCTGACCACCGCTGCCCAAGCTACTAGCCCAAAGTTGGCCGAATGCAAAAAATTTCTTGCTCGGGTCGAAATGGTATATGTTTTGGTCTGCAGCCAAATCGCCTCGAGAAACCACCGACATGCATCCCTGGTTGCTACATCGGACAACCTTGACAGCTTACACTCCCCTTTTACCTTCAAACCAAATTCTTGTTTTACATCTACAGCAGGGATCACATGAGAGGCGCACACTACGCCATCATTGGGCAAATAGCAACACCTTGAGATCCTTTTTGCTATCAACTGAATTTGTTGATTATTCAGCACCACCATATCGCCAGCCGTGAGTTGATCAATCAAACCTGCTGCCTGCGGGTGAATTGGGATCCCTTGCCAATCTAGATTGGCGAACACACGCAGCCGCAAGTCTTGCAGCCATGCGTCCACTCGTCGAAGTGCTAGCTGCTATACAGGAGTGAAAGGAATACATTGCAGGAGAGAAGCTGTCAAAGTGGCGATGAGATAAAGGAGTAGAGAGTATAGAACTAAGAGCGCGTGACACATGAAACAAGAGAAACACAATAAGAATCGTTTGCATGTAGTAGTAACCTTTCCACAATGAGTTCCCAAAATAGGGCGATCCACGGTGTCAGAACCATCATAGATCCTTTCCTGCTTTCCAAGATTGCATGCAAAAGAATCCCCAATCATGATTAGGGCGGCTTTCGGCTCTTGTACCACAGCAAAGGGGCGCTGAATCGTGGTAGGTGAAACATAATGGCGCAGTCTGAAACCATTGACCGGCACAGAAATAACCTGCCCCCGTAAATCCTCCAAATAAAAAGAGATGGGTCCGTACGCTTGAAAAATCCAGAATGGTCCTGACCACCGTAATTTAAGCTTCCTCGGTATCTTTCCAAGGCGGGAATTGAAGACCAGGACCAGCTGTCCCCGAACAAATTGCCATGCTTTCGGGTGATCCAGCCATTTTTTTCGCCTAGACTGCAGATTGTGCAGCACCGCAAAGCTATTCTGCCGCTCTTCGTCCAGTTCCTGCAAAACATCCAATCGATAAATCACAGAATCCTCCAGAAGAAGCCGATCCGCAATCAACATCCGCATACTCGGAATCACATGCTCCACCGGAGTGATTGCCTCTATGCCAAATGCCAACTTAAAAGGAGTCAACCCTGTTGCCACTTTATAAGCTGTCCGATAGGCCCATAATGCGGAAGGAAGTTTCACATCCCAATCCGTTCGATGCATATTCACCAACTTTGTTAAAATCCGAATCAATTGCTTATTGGTTGATTCTGCTTGCCGATTCACCTGAGGATAATATGGAGAAGATTTCCTGTGTAATACAAAATAAAACCGTAGCATTCTCTCCATCACCTTATTCAAAAAATGACTTCCCCTGTCACTAACCAGCTCAATAGGGCAACCATATCTAGAAAAGATCCTTATATAAGCATCCCGCCACAGAAACTGCAGTGTTATCTCTCAAAGGCCATGCCTCCACCCATTTGGTAGCGTAATCCGTGGCTGTCAAGATATATTTATTTCCTATGTGAGCTGCCAGTGGTTTAAAAGGACCAACAAAATCCAAACCCCACTTTTGAAAAGGCTCCAAAGGCAGAACTGGCTGAAAAGGCATTCTGGACCGTTTGGTAGGTTGCCCCAACCGCTGACACACATCACGATGTTGCACAAAATTTCTCGCATCCTGAAACAATGTGGGCCACCATAATCCAGATTGGAGAACCTTTCGAGCTGTGATTAATGCTGCAAAGTGACCTCCCGCAATACCAGTATGGACTTCCTCTAATACTGCTTCCTGTTCCTGTGGTAGCACACATCTGAGTAACACCTCTGCCATTGTACGATAATAGAGCTTTCCCATAATAATGTCAAAATTGCTGCTTCTGATAGCCATACATTTCCTCTGATGGCTAGATAAGAAAGAAGCCATTTCGCCACTGTCGAGAAAATGAAACATCTCCTCATACCATGTCCATGGGATGCTAGGAATGACCCTTGCCTGTTTCGGGACTGTAATATCCTCTGCAGCTACTCCTGTTAGAAACAGAGACGCATTCAGAAATTCATCAGCTACACCCGTCGGCGGCTCTTCGGAATCTAACCTAGATAGGAGTCAGCCACTGCATGCTGGGCCCCTGGCCGATGTATGACCTCAAAGTCAAATTCCTGCAGCAAAAGCACCCATCTGGCCAATCTTCCCGTCAAATTCTGTTGCCTTACCAGGTATAAAAGAGCCGAACGGTCCACATGGAAGAAAAAATGTCTGCCCAGCAGATAGTGTCGGAATTTCTTTACTGAATAAATCATCCCTAAACATTCCCTTTTGATTACGGAATAATTTCTTTCTGTAGATGATAATCGTCTACTGGCATAATAGACAGGTCGGAGCCATCCTTGACTTTGTTCTTGCATCAGCACACTGCCAATAGAACGATCCGAAGCATCCACAAACACATGAAAATCCTGACCCCAATTCGGTGCAAGCATAATCGGAGCTTTGGATAGATGAAGTTTTAATCTCCGAAAAGCCTAGTCACATTTTCTATAGCATGAGCCACCTGACTAATCAGGATTGCTAAATGCGCGACAAACCGCAAATGCCTCCCATGCCAACGAGCTTGACCCAGGAAAATCTGGCACTGTTTCTGATTCCGCGGTGGAGGCGCTTCCATAATTGCGACATTTTTATCCGGATCCACAGAAATACCATCTTCATAAATGATGTGCCCGAGTAGCCTGCCACTGCGAACAGCAAATGCACACTTTAAAGGATTCAAACTGAATTTCACCTCTCTGCATTTCATAAAGCATAACTGTAATTGCTTCAAATGCTCCAATTTCGCTCCAAAAACACTGAGATCATCCAGAAAAATTCTCATAAAATCCATCAAATAAGGACCAAGAATTTGAAACATATCCCTTTGAAAAGTGGAAGGTGCATTCCGCAATCCAAACCACATCACTGTGCAGGCAAACACACCCCATGCGGTAATAAAAGTTGTTTTTGGCTGATCCCGCAATGCCATTCGGATTTGATTATATCCACTAAATCCATCCAAAAAAGTATACATCTCATGTCCTGCTACATCATCCAAAATGGAATCCAAAAACGGAAGAGGAAAAGGATCTGGAACAGTAGCTGCATTCAATTTCCAGTAATCCACACAAATTCGGATTTGCTTATTTTTCTTTGGTACTACCACAATTGGAGAAATCCACTCCGGATTATCAATAGGGGTAATAAAACCCACTTCCAACAGGCAATCAATTTCCATCTTAACTTGCTTTGCCACACTCGGATTCATCCTATATGAGTGCTGCTTCACTGGCACCGCATCCGGTTTCAGATTGATCGTATGCTGATAAAACTTAGGATCCAATCCCTGCATATCCGCATATTCCCATGCGAAAACATCCTTAAACTCGGCCAGTAACTTGATCAAATCATCTCTAAAACTCGCCTCCAGTTGCTTATTAATGTATATAGGCTGCGACTCCGCTTTCTCCCCAAGAAAAACCTTATGTAATTCATCTTCTTTAACCCTTGTAATTTTTCCCATTTGCGCCTCAAACGCTCGTTCTTGCTGAATCACGTCCTCCAATGATTCAGGACTTGGAAGCACCTGTTGTTGCTCCCCTATTCCTGTTAGAGTTCCTGAAACCACCACCGAATTCCCTTTCGGAATCAGAGAAATATCCACAAGATATAAAGAAACCAAATCCAGATTAGCTTTGAGAAATTGTTCCTCTTCATCCTCTTCTAATCCTTCCACCATATTGACTGTTTCTGCTATCACCGGCCATGCTGCCTGAACTGGTTGTCGGCATGTTCCCAACATCACACACACTTTTCTTCTACCCTTCTTTACTGTAAGCATGTTTACTTCCCAATTATGCTTTTCCCTCGCTTGTCGTAACCAGGGTGTCCCCAAGATAATGTGATAATCCTGATTATGATCTTCAATATTCAAGACTACTAAGGAAACAACAAAGGATAAGCCCGCCACATCCAAAAAAATGCCCCAAAGTAAACCCACTGGTTGCACTCTTCTTTGATCTGCCATGCGGACTACAAAGGGTGCAGGCTCCCAATGACTGAGACCAAAATGCTCACAAGCTGCTTGGGTGATAATGTTTACTCCCGCTCCACCATCCAATAGTACCTTGTCAATGTATGTTCCATGGTATCGAACTGAAAGCTCCGGAATGCGGGTATCCATGATCCTATCTGCCGGCAAAGGGACTGAATCATCCTCCTCGCTTTCAACTTTCCCAATGGCGACTTCCCTCAGCTCAGTGTTCGTTTGTCACAGCAATGCATTATGGAAATTCGGGACCAATTTCATCAATGAACCCAGAGGTACTTGAATTGGTGACATGAGGACCTCTTGCCAAATTGAATTCCAATCCTCCTGTTCTTTAATATCATTCTTATTTCCAGCTTTTCCTTCCCCTATTTCTAGGCCCACAGTCAATTTCATAGTCGATTTCGATGGTCCTGCTGTCTTCACGGATGGTGCGGATTGTGGCAACCAGGCCACAGTCTTTTTCCTCACTTCTTCCTGAACTGTCAAATCCGGAATGTTCATGGCATCGGGAGTTCGAACCACATTTTTACCCGAACGCGTGATTAATGAAACCCCTGCATCAAACTCCTCCAGTCCTTCAATCTGAACCATAGCCACACTAGGCTGTTTTCCTACAACGCGTTCCTGCTTTTTCCGATCGTATTCCATAGCTTCAGTACACTCACATCGCCTGTGTCCATCCCCTAAACAGAAAAGGCATGTCTTGGGGCGATTAGGATCTCGGCCACCTCTTTCGGGACCTCGTCCTCCCCCTTGACCCCGTCCTCCTGCTAGACCTTGCACAGGCGTCTCTAATGTATGAGCATGAGCCATCGCCATAGCAGGCTCTTGTCCCTGCCCTATCTGTGGTTGTTTCCAGGTAGAAGAGTCCCCTCGACTCCGACGACCCCGGCCATTGATATAACATTCCACTGTATTATGAGTATTGGTCATGCAAATCCCACACCACTTTTGATTCATTACGCACTCCTGAGCAGCATGGCCCGGATTCTGACATTGGGTACACCATAGTTCCTTCAGACTTTTAGCCACCGCAGCCGATTTCGACGATCCGGATGAAACACCTTTCCCGTGACACTGAGATTTTTTCCGCGGTGTCTCTTCCGATTATTTCCCCGAATCGCTGTTGCCTGAGCCTGAGGAATCTGATACTGTGGATTCCGACTCCGAACTATCACTGCCACTGTCTTGCGACTTGCGATGAGATTTCTTCCTGTCTTTTTTCTTTGACTTCTTTGGAGATTCCGTATCCTCTAAGGCCTCTCCTGCTACTACTACAGCCCTAGAGATTATATTATCTAGTGGAGTAGTTACCTTATCCACTGTTGCCATAGCGGTTTCTGAGATCCTTATTGAGCCCCCGCAAAAAATAATATTCAGTACTTCGGTTGCCGGCCTTTGTGCCAGAGGTACCCTGTGCAAAAGCATCCTCAATTTTGCAGCGTAATCCTCCACTGGCAATGACTTCTGCCGGAGCGTTCGAAGCTTCTCCAAATGTTGATGGATTGTCTTTTCCGTTCGAAACCTTCGTAGAAACGCTATGGATCTGTCGGCATACGTATGAAAATGATCATCAGGGTATTCGGACAACCATTTCGCAGCTTTCCCTTAGAGTGTAGATTCAAACAATGATTGTTGATGGACAGGAATCACCACCCCAGGATGATTCAATCCATAAGCTTTATTAAATTGGCGCAAATGTGAATCCGGGTCTTCACTCTAAAGACCTCAAAACCGACTATACTTAATCTGCGGATGAGCCATCACCCCTTGCCCAACTGCTCCTACTTCTCCCGGAAAAATCTTAGGAGCACTAGGAGGTGGAGACAGTGGCGGAGATACCCTCGGACTGCTAATTGGAGACGGTGGTGGAGCAACCAGTGTGGGTGAGGATGAACGTACGACAGAAGGACATGACTGACTGCGTGGAGTACGTCTCGCTCCCCGTAACCGCCTACCACGCACCGGGCTTGGTGATGGAGATACAGATTCCTCAATCTGTGGTGAAGAAAAAGCAAATTCATCTAAACCGCCTCTCCTCCGACGTCTTCCTAAAATTGGAACCACAGGGTCAGGCGGACCCTGCGACCTAGTGCGCATGCATATTCATCGCAGGCCGTCCATCACGCATCGTGGTCGCCAGATGTAATGGCTATTGCCCACACAGGAGCAATAGGCATTACGGGAATGATTACCCGTAACTACATTATATGAACATCAACATATAGAATGACAAGAGAAGAAAGTACACAGTACACAGGCACAGAACACCTCTTGCTTCATTCATGTATAATCTAGACTCAGAGTTAAAACAGTAGATGCCATGAATATCATAGAGATTGGTTAAGTTTCATCAAAAGATAGGTATGCCCCTCCATATACAACCGTTGCTCCAGCGCAGATCGGGAACGGTGCACACACTCTTGTTCCATGATATCCCATGAAGAGCTGCCGCTACAGCCGCCGCATACCGCATGACTACTGATCCGCAGTGTCCAGACCTCCGCAGGACCGTATGTGCGGCTAATGCCGTAACACGTTTTTCCAACAAAATCTACAAAACAGGCTTGGGATATTCTAGGAGGTCTTTCTGCAAGGTCTTTATGCAAGCCACAATGAGGCTAAAATTGTTTTGCTGCTGTTGGATGGATACGTCGCGACGGACGTCAGCACAGCGAGAACTCACCTAACATATAATATCAGCTAAGGACGAAGCTCGCGCCCGCAGGCGTGTGGAAGCAAGCATAAGGTGTCAACCTACACTCGACCGACTCCTAACTAATTCCTACAGAGGTCTCTACCAATTGTCTAAGTCACAGCCTTCAAGAGTGCATAAGAGGAAACTTCCTAAAACGCTTTCTAGAGCCGAACACCCATCAAACAATCTCGAAACACCATATAACTTGAAGGAGACCCTACTAACACCAATAGGTCGCTCTCCCTAAGGTCTATGAACCAAAATCCCAACCCAAAACACACTGTGCAAAATCACGTAGAATGTCTGGCCGAAATTTGCAGGTCTTCGTTTCCGAAATCTAAAGTGCCTAATGTGTAGTTCTACTCAATGTGAATGCGTGGATATGCTGCAATGCAAAATCAGACAACGTATGCTCACCCAAACAACGTATGCTCACCCAAACACCAAATGAAGCTCGTAGAAGGAGCTTGCAAAACCGGACCGTACACGCGCAATGTAGGTGTCGGCGCGTAGCTCTTGTCGGGGGCAACACGCTGCACTTCTCCGCACTCAATTCCGACCACCAGTGCACACGTAGCGTTAAGATGAAGCTTACACTCTCTCGTACATAGTATTCTCACTCACAGACTTCAAAACTTGTTTTAAAAATTACAAAAGGGTGCTTCATTAAGGTCAAAAAGTCGTATATATACCTTAGAATTCTCAAACCCTAAAGTTCCAAAATCAACCATCTACTCAATCTAACTTATCAAAACTGGGATACAATCTGGAAACTTCTATAAGTCCCAATATTTACAAGGTGAAAGATCACGTTTTCCTCAATGAATGAATAATTACAAAAATAATAATCTTTCGAGTAGTTAGTTGCGGTGGGGTGTGTCCAACTTCTAACACTCCCCCCCTCCTTGCTCATGTCGTCCCCGACATGGCCGCCACTGATCTGCTTCTTCATCGTATCGTTTCTCACATCTTTAGCAGTGATTCGTATCTTGCATGCAGGTTCATCATTGTCGGGCCGAAAATATCTGTGTTTATTGTGAAGAAGCCTGTGTAGAATGCTTCTTCAAAGGCCTGGAGGTGATAGGATGGTAGAAACATTATCCTTTGATACAACGCATGTATGACCTCCTTGGAAGGCTGACTAGACAGATCATAAGCGCATTTGTAAGTATCCTGGAAGAAAAAGATGTTGTCAGTCACCTGGCCTGGCTTGAAAGTCTCAAACACTACTAAGAGGGTTTTGCATATTTTCTTCATCATAATGCATGTAAGGTCAGGTGAGCCAGTGAACAATTTGATGGCGCTCGTTAGGGTTTTCACCATGTATTGGACACTTATTCTCTCACCTGCCTTCAAGCCCGACAGCTTAGGGTGATTCAGCCAAGTGGTTGGCTCCTTTGCAAGATTTCCTGTGCTTTCCACGTCCTGATCCTTGGTAGAGGACAAAAGCTGAGGTTGTCTCTGATATTTTTCGGTGCCTCTACCAAGTGGATTAGGTATTGTGGGTACTTTGTGAGCCAGGCTTTCCTCCACTTTGGCTGAGAATCAACAATTAGCCTGACCCCTTCTAGTTTGTGAGGTATCTGCATTGTAAAGTGGTACGGTCGGCTCTTCTCTTATCCGCTTGTTGATGGTGGATGCCTCATATTTCAGCAATGGATATGGGAGAGAGGGTTGAAGCCATTCGTGCCTGAGGTTGCTGTCGTCAATCTTCTGAATGGTCATAGACTTTAAAACCCTCTGCTCCCACTTCAAGGCTTCCTTTGTTGTCTCTCTGAGCTCCACCTCTATTGCTTTACGCAACTTTTCTTCCTCTTCCTATGTTAGATCCTGTGGCTCTTGAGAGGATCCTTCTAGGATTTCCTCTTGCATAGGCGTGTCCACCAGATCTGCCTCATTCTCTAAGTCAATGCCCTCATTGGCTGCTGGCCCTGTGCTCTCTTGCTCTCCTGCTTGTTGTCCTTTCAACTCCTCTATTTGCCTCAAGAGTTTTTGATTTTTCGTTTCCGCTTCTTCGCCCATATTCACAAGGAGGTTATTTAGTTCAGCGTTTATCCTCTCCGCCTCCTCTGGCTTTCTTTTCATACTTTCTACTTCCTCTTGCAGGGCTTTTTTCTCTTCTTCCATTCTTGTTTGCATGACGATAGATCCTTCTGCCATCATTAATCTCTGCTTTTTCTCTAGAGTCAGCTCTTTGTGAAGTTCTTGCATCTGTTCTTCATAGAGTTGACTCTCCGTAGTGATTTGAGTCGAGCTAGTAGCTCTGACTCTAGCAGGTGATGCTCGCAGCCTTTGGATGGTCTGATCTTTTACATTGAGTTGGTCCTTGAGCTCAAGGACCTCATCCTGGCTGGCTTCTTGATCTATTGCCGCCTTTTCTTTGGCGTTTCTCATGGCTTCTACTTCTTTAGACTCTTCTGCCAGCTATAGTGTCAGGTTATCTCTTTCCTTCTCGGCATCTAGCAGTGATTTGCTGAGCTGCTGAAATTCTTCTTCAACTGCTTTCATTCTTTTTGCGGCTGCTTGATTTTCTTTCTCCATTGCCTGGCATCTTTGCAGTGCCCTTGCTAGGCTAGCCTGTAGCTCCGCTTCCCTCTCTTTCTGCCTTTGGCTTTGTCCTTGTAGAGAATCTACTTCCCTCTTAATCTTCACTTCAATGTCCTTGAGAGCTGCCATCTCTCTTTCTGAAGCCATGGATTGCGCTCTCAACCCGGTTAGCTTTGTCATCACCATGTCCCAGTCGTTGGAGGACGGGTGCACATCCACTGTATCTATGGCAATTTTTTTTAATTCCACTAGCCTGATGCCTTGCATTTGTTCTTTAGGCCATGTGCTTGCCAAGTCGAATGCAACTGTGGCGGCTTCTTCTTTCGTGTATCCTGCATCTAGTAGGTCCAAAAACTTGTGATAAGAATCTTCTAATTTTTTTTGCTCACTTCGAGGCTTAGCCTCTTCCTTTGGCTTTGGCTCCTCGCTCTGCTCTTTCTGGGCCTCTTCCCGTTCTTCTGGTTTATCTTCAGCTTCCTTATCTTCTTGTGGAGGGCTGCTAGGAGGTGGTGAGGGCGGTGGTGAGGGCTGTGGACTGGGTTTATGGATGGCCGATAGAGATGTAGGCTTGCCCTTTAAATCCCTGTCTGCTTTAGTTTTTCTTTCTCTTTCTTGGCTCTCTTGCTCATCTAGCAGTTTTTGTCGTATTTTCTCCACTTCCTCCTCTGTGAAAGGGACATGCGGCATCAAGAATCTCAAAGTTCTTGATATAGTCCTCAAATTTGTCCCTTTGCACTCTTTGGGATGATCCCGACATAGCTTCTAGAGATGGCTTCCAGAGTTCACTTAAATACCTTTGAGGGCTCTCTCTGCTCGGAAGCTCTCCATCAGCCTCTCTAATCTTGCCGCCTTTTGTGACCTTGTTTCTTTTGCAGGTACTTGGGAAAATTCCTTCTTTCCTTTCTTTTGCTCCGGCTGCTCCTCTTGAACCGGCTCTAGCCGTCTTTTCAGTCTTGTAGCCACCCTTGGTGCTCTTTGGGGCTCGTCTTCTTTGTCTTCTTTTAGCCTCAGCCAATCGTTCTGAGACGGGGGTTCAGGCCACCTTCCTTTTGCGTGTAGTGCCCCATAAATCACCTTAGTGATTAGTTCTCCTGGCACAATATATTTTGGCTTCTTGTTACCCATATATACTAAGATGCCGTGTATATATGCCGCATAATTGATTATCTTTGGGTGCCTTTCGTCATTGCCGAAGTGAATGTCGTGGCAATTGCACCTGGCGGAATTTTGTACTTCTGTGGCCTCTTCGTACACATGTGGAAGTATTGGTTGTACAAATGTCTCATGATTTCCACTATTGGGTTGGCAATATCTTCAAAGGTGTAATTCCCTTTCTTCTCATTGTACACCTTTACCTCATTTCTTCTTTTTGTTACACTATCCCCCTTGTTGGAGAGGTCTAGTGCATCTGCTACAACCTGCTCAGTGATGATTATCTCTATTTTTGGCCTGCCTAGTAGATCTGTTACTTTGGCCACTCCATCCTCTTTGATTGTTGTCACAAACTCCCAGACTCTCTTTATGTCCACACCTGCGGGTATTGCTTCAAAGTAGTTGTGGAGATCAATCTTCCCCAAGTACTCGGCCATCTTGCTTCTTACGAACTCATTTAGTTCTCGTGGCAGCATTGGTAGCTCGATAACATTGCCTTCAGTGTCTTTGAACACTCCTTGGTAGATCTTTAGGTCGTTGGACTCTAACAGATCTTCTTGTATCCATGTGCTGGTGGGCTTTAGTGTTCCTTCTGGAATGACAAAGGGTTCCACTTCTTCCAGGTAATCATTGATGGTCATTCTTTTCTTCTTTGCCGGTGACTTCGCGGCTCCCATAGATCCTGTTGCACTCAGTAGTCCGAAGTTAGTGTTTTTTTTATATTAGCTGCGAAACTGAGTTTTACTTATCCAAATGACTTGAAAATTTAAAATAAAGCTTAAAAGAAACTTGTGAAGCTGTGCATGTGCTCACAGTGCAAATCTGGCCAAAATTTTCCATTTAGACATCCTACGCGTAGGATGTCTTTTCCATCAGAATTGGTTCATACTTGTCATGCTGGTAGTGCATGGCTCATGGAACATGGCTATATGCTTGGATTTGGATTTGGATATCAAAAAGTGGATTTTTGGGTTGTTTCAGGATTTAGGTCACAAATTGGGTAGAAAATCCATCATAGGTAGAAATTGATGTCCAAATGGGTTAAAAATTGTTATATGGGCTCATTGCACCATGGTATTGGCTCCCATGATGTCACTCTTTGCACAAAAGGCCTAAATTATGCTGGAGACATACTACTCGTTGTTATGTGACACGTACATAGTGGAAACGCGTGCTACAAGATCTATCTTGTAATTTTTTAGATACATAATTATCTTTTCTATAATGTACATATGCATATTTAAGTATAATAATAAGCCTTCTATCTCATCCTATTATTTTTCTCAAGCGTAACCTATTCTTACTTTACCATCAGAAAATACTATGGTAAAAGCAACAATAGCTCCGCCTCTTTAACTTCGGGCAAAAAACATTGATTCTTTATTTCTACTATCTCATTATGATCTCACACCCTAGTTAGATCCTATATCTAGGGTAAACTCCAATATATATATAGTCTATGTATTTTTTATATTTTTCTTCTATTTCTTTTTAAATAGCTACTAGGAGGGAATCAAATCCTAGTGGGACACTAGGTGGCATGATTTCAAAGATACACTTATTTTAATGCATTATTGCAAGCATGATTTCTCAAGGAGCAATGTCATGCTTTCATATGGCATGAGGTGTCCTTTGGAATCAAATGAAAGTCTAAGCTAAGGGGACCACAGGAAGACTTTTGCTGCCAGAAATGGACCCTATTTTGATGATTTTTTTACACAAGGTTCCAATGTAAATTGGAAAGCAATTTTAAAATGAAAACCGTAGCTAATGAGCTGAATGGTTTGCCCATATTTTTACTTTTTTATTTAGAGCCACGGTTAAGGAGATATGATCAAAATACTGGACCCCAATCTGCCCACATCATACAGGGAAATCTCATTTTCAACTTTTCCAATTTCTATTCACACTGGCCCCTCTCTTTTTGTGTACACCCTTGGGGGTTCCCTTCACCTATAAAAGGGGACCTTTTCTTCCTTGAAAACCACTCAAGCATTCAAGCCATTGATGAGAGGAATTCTTGAGGGAGTGAGTAGTAATGCCTAATTGTACTTAGCCATTAACATAAGCCCAAGCCTACACTTTCTCCTAGAGGAAGACTAGACATTCTTGTACGTTATCCTTGGAAGATCAACTCTAATCAAAGAAGGTCTTGGACTTGGCATAGAAATCAACGTTGAATTCTTCCCTCTTCTTCTCTGTCCATCAATATTGGTGTCGAAGGGTTTTTCAAGTAAGATGTGTTCTACATTGATGTTTTCTTGCTTTCTTGTTGTTTTCTTTTTCATCTCTAATCTAACACATATATATATCTAATCTCATCTCCTTAACCAAATCTATCTCTCTCACTCTTAGTAATTCATCCTCTCTACAAATTTTAGGTTCTCCTTGCTACAGGTACATCTCTCCCCGGGAGGAAAATTTTAGGCTTGGGAGGGAAACTCTCTTCTCTTCTGTTCCGTTCTCTTCTCTCTTATCTACATTTTACACATACTAGAGTTATCCTAGATGAATAATCCACATGATGATAATTTCTATCGCTTTCACTCTGTACGATCTATTAGAATTAACGTATGGATTAACCGTAAAATACAGTTTCAACAACGTATAGTGTTTCTCTTTGTCCCAGAAAGGCTTAATAAAATACTTCTATCACCAGATCCCATTATACTACCTCTCATAGACTATAACTTTTCTTTTGACGTAAGCGTCGTTATCTTGCTATGAACGAAGAGGATTTGTAGACACAATTAATCCCAATCACTAGACAAAATATATATATTATGGTAAGCACAAAACTACAATTCCAAAGACAATTCGTAGCCTATTTGGTCAACCAAGAGAGAAAGAGTGGGGCTTCTTTGATAGCACTCTTTTCCAAACACTAGTCTTCATGGCATCTATGGTTTAAAACCTTCATATAATTTAACTCCTTGGTACAAGTACATCTCTCCCCGCAGTATCCTTATTGCCTACGGGCAAGAATAGGGCTTGGGAGGGAAACTCTCTTCTCTTCTCTTCTCTCATATCTACATTTTACACATACTAGAGTTATCCTAGATAAATAATCCACATGATGATAATTTCTATCGCTTTCACTCTGTACGATCTATTAGAATTAACGTATGGATTAGCCATAAAATACACTTTCAACAACGTATAATGTTTCTCTTTGGCCCAGAAAGGCTCAATGAAATACTTCTACCACCGGATCCCATTATACTACCTCTCATACACTATAAATTTTCTTTTGACGTAAGCGTGGTTATCTTGTTATGAACCAAGAGGATTTGTACACACAATTAATCCCAATCACTAGACAAATTATATATATTATGGTAAGCACTAAACTACAATTCCAAAGACAATTCGTAGCCTATTTGGTCAACCAAGATTGAATGCCATTAACTCATCTATTAACCCTTTCATACTACCCATGATACGATATCACCATAGCCTTGATGTTTTCATCTTTGTGTTATTTTGACATTCTCTTTTGTGTTCTTTCTTTGTGTGTGTGAGTGCAAGAGAGAAAGAGTGGGGCTTGTTTGATTGCACTTCTTTCCAAACCCTAGTCTTCATGGCATCTATGGTCTAACCCCTTCATATACTTTTTAGGAGTTCTCTCACAAACTCTCACAGCCATAATCCCGGGGCTTTCCTGGCAAGACCGCAAATTTCTCGACATATTTTTGGTGAACCTGACGTGAAACTGCCAGGGTGAGAGTTTGTGGGTAACCATGGGTGATCATGTTGAGCAACAGGGTATGCATTTTGACCCAACAACAATCCAAATGTTTCAAGCATTTACAATGTTCATGCAACAACAACATGGCACTGAAAGAAGCGAGATTTGAGCAAGCAAGGCCATACAAGCGGTCATCAATAGAGTGGATCAATTCAATGGCAAAGATGTAACCAAGTACGTACGTGAGTATGTGAAGGAGATGGAGCTGCATCGTGTGTCAGAAGGTGAGATGATTCAAAGCTTTGAGCTAGTTGTTGCTCCAAAAATTAGGGAGCATGTTAGGGTAATAAAGATGGGTATGGGAGAAATTGGGAAGAACTCAAAGTAGCTTTAAAGAAGGAATATTTCATGGAGGACTCTGAGAGAGTGACCAAAAGGACATTCTTAGAATGGGTAGTCAAGCCAAAGCAAGGACTATCAATAACAGAGCTACTTAGGGAATTTGATCGGCGCTATGCACAACTCACAAGGACAGAAAGGGCGACACTAGATGTAGAGAAGACTGATCTTTTCTTACAAGTTCCAGGTAAAGAGTTTCAAGAAAATTTGGAGCTTCTTCTTGAAGATAAAGATGCTGACCGAGGACTAAAGACCGACTGGAATGAGGTTGAAGGTGCTGTCTCACTGCTTGCCAAACGACAAAGAAGAAGGGACAAGATGGTAGTAAACACTACAAGTCCTTCCACCTAGACTTCTGACAAAATGGTAAAGCCTACTTTTATCGCTCATAAGTTTGATAAGTCCATGCTAGATGAGCTTGTGAAGGGAATGTGTCACTTGAAGGTGAAGCTTGCAAAGCTTGAAGAAAAAGGCCAACCATCAGGGCCACTTCCTAGGCAAAGGCAACAGCCCAAAGAAGGGTTTGATAATAGATGTATTTGGTGTGATAGTACAGACCATGTAAGAAGGGATTGTGATGATTTTACTGATGCTTTGTTGAAAGATGTTGTCTTTTTTAAGGATGGTAAAATCCACTTAAGAGAGACAGGTCTACCCTTGAGAACTAACTTTGGGAAGGGGGGAATGCAAACCTTAGTTGAAGATATGGAAACTAAGCATGCCACCTCTTCAGTTGAGGCAGCTACTTATGGAGTAAAAATTGAGCATTTTTGTGATGAAGAGGTGAGTGACCATCATGGTCAAATTTGGCCAAATGTCATGCAATTAGCTAAAAAGGGAAATCTTACAAAAGAGATTCTACATGAAGCAGGTGATTGCATACGTTTAGAAACAGGATGGAATGATCTAGTGGACTCATTGTCAGTGCATGCCTACATTACAAAATGCCAACAAAATGAGTCAATTGTAGAAGAGAAGCGCAGACATGAGAATGCTGATGAAGGACCATCAAAAAGAGCTTCTAGAAGTGGGGGAAAAAGCAACTCAATGACTTCTCAAACAACCTCAACAAAAGGAGCATCTCCACCTGAAGTACTCATGGAGGAGTCTACAACAGGAAAGGGGAAAGAGCCAATAAAAGGCCCAACTTATAAACTACAATCTGATATTGAGGTTGCTACAAATTTAAAGAAAGTCTTGGATGAAAGGATCTTGAATATCAAGATTGAGTTTACTCTGGGAGAAGTTCTTGGCATTGCAAAGCGTCAATTCGACGAGGAGCTCATTGAAATCATCAAGAGGAAGAGGCAAACCCTTGCTTAAGTTTCTCGTCCACAGTTGAAGGGGAAACCTCGAAGACACAAGGAATGCAGCTGCAAAATAAGGAGGATGATGGAGCTGTGGTAGGATGCTACCAATCTAGTGGGAGAGTGAAGCAAGTGCATTTCTCAAATGATGATGAAGAAGTTGAAGCTATTCCTAGGAGCTACTATTCACGAAGTCACTGGGCAAGGGCTACTACAGAAACTTTGGTCAAGGTAGGTGATCTTGAAGTGCCATTTGTTGCCTTGATTGACCATGGTTCAGAAATAAACATAATGTCAAAGAGTCTCTACAACAAGTGCAAATGGCCGTTGGACACAGATCATGGTTGGATGGTGAAAGTGGCAAACAATTCATCCGGTGAATTGTATGCAGCATGTCTAGGTGTGAAGGTGACAATAGGTGATGTAAAGATTGACGAAAACTTCTTTGTACAGGATACATCTTCATATCATCTCATCCTTGGACAACCCTACATTGTGGGAGTTCGAATGGAAACAAAGGTAATGGATGATGGTTCAACATATTCTAGGATACGTAACAAAGATGGTAAACGAGCTGTAAAATTTCTCATAGTTTGTGTAAACCATGAAAGAAACCGTAACAACCTCAGAGAACATCCTCTACCAAAGGTGAGCAAAGAGTTTCATGATCATAGAGAAATGATGGGTTTTGGCCAAGTACCATTGTAAAGCAAGATTGCAGTGGTACAAAAAGAAGAAGGGTCTCACATGATCCAAAAATTGGTGAAAATTTCTCGACGAGCTCCTTGGTAACAAGGAATGGATCAGTATGTTTTACAAAACTTACAGATTTGAAAAGATGGGAGAGGTAATATGTGAATAATGTACAAATAGGCATGATAAAGAGTGGGTTGCTACAGCCTACTGAAAATGTTTTGGGTTTGTGTGAACAAGTTTCTTTTGTAGATACTATGGTTGAGCTTGATGCTATAATGGGGTCTAGTTTGCATCTTGAAAATGAAGTTGTGGAAGTTTTCTCTATGGAAATGTATGAAGTAATAGAAGCCTTTAAAGAAAACGAAACAATTGTCCTAGAAGTCCATGTTGAAACTAAATACAAGAGTGAACCAAAGAAGGTGAAACCAATAGCTTCACCCTTACCACCCAACAATAGGGAAAAGATTGGGCAGGCTTCTTTACAACCAAGTTTGAGGAATCCTAAAAAGATTGGGCATACCTTTACAAAGGTGTCTTTCCAAGAGTTGCAGATTGGTCGCGAGGAGTTTCTAACATAGGAGAGACAAAGTTCTTCAAAGAAATGCTTTCAAATCATGGTAAGGCTTTTTCATTTGAGCCACATGATATAGGATGTGTTGATCCTTCTA
Organism: Adiantum capillus-veneris; assembly: GCF_014529385.1. Lineage (NCBI taxonomy): Eukaryota > Viridiplantae > Streptophyta > Polypodiopsida > Polypodiales > Pteridaceae > Adiantum > Adiantum capillus-veneris. The sequence continues at coordinate 87,600,013 of NC_140956.1, read as the reverse complement.
TTGTAGCTCCTATGGTAATTTTCACAATACCTCATGTGCCTTGGAATTTGCGGCCTATTCCAGTTCCAAAGGCTCATTTGCCAAAGTTAGTAGAGCTACTGAATGAGAAAATCAAAATGGGAATCTTGGAGCCTTCCTGTGCTCCATACTCAAACAGGTGGTTCACAGTTCCAAAGAAGAATGGTTCTCTATGCTTCATCCAAGATATGCAACCAGTGAACAAGGTGACAATTAGAAATGTAGGTACAGGTCCAATTGTGGATGAGTTTGTAGAGGCGTTTGCAGGGAGGGCAATCTACTCAATGGGGGATCTCTACTCAGGGTATGATCAATTTGAGCTTGCAATCAAAAGCAGAGACTTGACAACCATGAGGAAACCTTTGGGTTTGGTAAGGATGTGTACCTTGCCACAGGGAGCAACCAATTCGTTTGCACATATGATGAATGGAAGAAATAAGGTCTTACATGACTTTATTTCTCAAATCACAATGCCTTTCATTGATGATTTTCCTATCAAAGGATGTGAAGAAAGTGACAAAGATGAAGCTTTGGATCTCAAGGGATGTTGCAGGTTTGTGGTAAATCACATAAATGATTGTGATAAAATTTTGTCTAAGTTGGAAGAAGTGAATATTACATTGTCAGGGAAAAAGTCTATGTTTGGTGTCAATGAAGTGCTTATTGTGGGGCACATGTGCAGACCATATGGTAGGAAACCTTGTCCAGCAAAGGTAGATGCCATCCAAAGAATAAAAGAATGCACTAGCATCATTGAGGTTAGAAGGTTTCCGGGAGCATGTGTCTTCTATGTTATTTGGATTCCACATAATGCACATGTAGCTTATCCTCTTTATCTGTTGCTTAGAAAGAATCAAAAGTTTAAATGGACAGAAGCACATGTAAAATCCATGAAAAAGCTAAAAGAGTTACTCCAGTCAACACCAACTTTAAGAAAGGTAGACTATGAGTGTCAAAGGCCAGTAATTGTGACAGTAGACACGAGTCCTACAGGGGTTGGATGGGCAATAGGTCAAGATGACGAACAAGGACGCAGGTATGTGGTAAGATTTGGAGCAAAGGTACTAAGTGCTCGCCAAAGAAACTATCCACAAATAAAGAGAGAGCTATGGGGTATGGTTACAGCTTTGAAAAATGGGAAAGAGTACCTAATTGGTGTATGTGTGGTTGTAGAAACAGATTGTCTACCACTTCTTGGGATGATTACAAGCTGCTCAATGCCAGACATTGCTATGTTGCGGTGGATTGCCTATTATAAGTCCTTAAATCCTGAGTTTAAGCACATTGCAGGTAAAGACAATATAGGGGTAGATATATTATCAAGTGCAAGGTATGAAGATGAGTTACAAATGATTGATGAGGGAGATGATGTAGGTACAAATTTCTATTCTATCTCTCATGTCAAAGGTAACAATGTCTGCATGACTAATTCACTTGAATTGTTCTTGAAAGATCTTTATGAAGGTGATTGGCTTTCTATTGGAAGCTACTTGTGTACTCTAACAAAACAGGATGATTGGTCTGAAAAAGAATTCAAGAGGTTACGTAGGAAAGCATATGGGTACTTTCTAAGGGATGGTTACTTGTGGAAGAATCCTAAACAAAAGGGTTCTACACGACAACGGGTTATATTTAAAAAAGAGACTCAAGTAAAGCTCATGCAAGAGTTTCATGATAGTCTATGGGTTGGACATAGGGGTGTATGGGCAACCTTCTCCAAGTTGAAAGAAAAATATTGGTGGAAGGGTATGTATAAAGATGTATCTTAGTTTGTAGAGTCATGTGGAAGTTGTCAAATGTATTCAAATGTTCAACATCGTGATGGATTGCACCCTACATATCCACTAGCCATGCACTATAAATGGGTTGTGGATCTAGTCACAATGCCGTTAGGACTCTGGCAGATGAGATACTTGGTTCTTGCAGGAGAGGACGTAACTAATGAGGTTGAAGGAAGAGCATTAAGAGCTTCCTGATGAGGTGATTTGCCATTATGGTTGTGTGGGAAAGATCACTGCAAATAGAGGTGAGTTGGAAGCGGAAGAAGCAAGGGAGCTCTTTTCTAGATAAGGGATCAAGCTTTCTCTTACTACAACTTACAACCCTGAAGGCAATGGAAAGAGTGAAAGAGCGAATCCTCCTATCATTAAAGCTTTGGCCTAGGCTTGCGAAGGAAGAGTTGCTGAGTGGAAAAAATTGCTACCATATGCTTTATGGGGGGCTGATCTTACAACACATAGCTCAATAACTGGCTACATGCCTATAGAGCTAATGCATGGTCAAAAGCCAGTGATTCCTATTGAAGATACAATTCCCACATGGAATGTACTACCTTGGCAAGAGGGGCTTAGCAGGGAAGATCTCCTTGCACTACATATAAGGCAGCTAGAGAGAAGACCTGGAGACATTGAAGTTGCAAAAGAAAGACTCAAAAATGCAAGGTGGAAAAACAAGGACTACTTTGATAAGTGACATCGACTCAGGAGCAAAGCAAATGACAAAGGTGACTGGGTTTTGGTGTATTATAGTAGCCTTGATAACCAGCACATAGTCATGCGTAAGTTTTCAAAAAGATGGTTTGCGCCGTATGTTGTAAAGCATGTGCATGAAAATGCTACTTACATCTTGTCTGAACTAGATGGTACAAAAGTAAAGATTCCCATTGCAGGAAAAAGGATCAAAATGTTTAAGAGAAGAGGACACAATGATCCAGAAGATGTTGATGAGGAAGAAGAGCAAACCACAGGTAAAGATCAAAGGGAAGATGAAGCTTTGGAATCATCCAGTGAAGAAGAAAGCAAGGAAGATGTACAAGAGGGCTGATCTTACAAAGAAATAATGTGACACATACCGGAGGATGTGCAGGTTTAGAGGGGGTGGATGTCGTGCTATGACACGTATATAGTGCGAACGCATGCTATAAGATCTATCTTGTAATTTTTTAGATACATAATTATCTTTCTTATAATGTACATATGCATATTTAAGTATAATAATAATCCTTCTATCTCATCCTATTATTTTTCTCAGGGGTAACCTATTCTAACTTTACCATCAGAAAATACTATGGGAAAAGCATCAATAGCTCCGCCTCTTTAACTTGGGACAAAAAACATCGATTCTTTATTTATACTATCTCATTATCATCTCACACCCTAGTTAGATCCTATATCTAGGGTAAAATCCAATATATATATATTCTATGTATTTTTCATATTTTTCTTATATTTCTTTTTAAATAGCTACTAGGAGGGAATCAAATCCTAGTGGGACACTAGGTGGCATGATTTCAAAGATACACTTATTTTAATGCATTATTGCAAGCATGATTTGTCAGGAGCAATGTCATGCTTTCATATGGCATGAGGTGTCCTTTGGAATCAAATGAAAGTCTAGGCTAAGGGGACCACAGGAAGACTTTTGCTGGCAAAAATGGACCCTATTTTGATGATTTCTTTACACAAGGTTCCAATCCGAATTGGAACACAATTTTAAAATGAAATCGTAGCTAATGAGCTGAATGTTTTGCCCATATTTTTACTTTTTTATTTGGAGCCACGGTTGAGGAGATATGATCAAAATACTGGACCCCACTCTGCCCACATCATGCAGGGACAGGTCATTTTCAACTTTTCCAATTTCTATTCACTCTGGCTCCTCTCTTTTTGTGTAAACCCTTGGGGATTCCCTTCACCTATAAAAGGGGACCTTTTATTCCTTGAAAACCACTCAAGCATTCAAGCCATTGCTGACAGGAATTCTTGAGGGTGTGAGTAGTAATGCCTAATTGTACTTAGCCATTAACATAAGCCCAAGCCTACACTTTCTCCTAGAGAAAGACTAGCCATTCTTGTACGCTATTCTTGGAAGATCAAATCTAATCAAAGAATGTCTTGGACTTGGCGTATCAAACAACGTTGAATTCTCCACTCTTCTTCTCTCTCCATCAATAATGGTGTGGAACTGTTTGTCAAGTAAGATGTGTTCTACATTGATGTTTTCTTGATTTCTTGTTGTTTTCTTTTTCTTCTCCAATCAAACATATATATATATATCTAATCTCATCTCCTTAACCAAATGTATCTCTCTCACTCTTAGTAATTCATCCTCTCTACAAATTTTAGGTTCTCCTTGCTACAGGTACATCTCTCCCCGCAGTATCCTTATTGCCTACGAGCAAGAATAGGGCTTGGGAGGGAAACTCTCTTCTCTTGTCTTCCCTTCTCTTCTCTCATATCTACATTTTACACATACTAGAGTTATCCTAGATAAATTATCCACATGATGATAATTTCTATCGCTTTCACTCTGTACGATCTATTAGAATAACGTATGGATTAGCCGTAAAATACAGTTTCGACAACGTATAGTGTTTCTCTTTGGCCCAGAACGGCTCAATGAAATACTTCTATCACCGGATCCCATTATACTACCTCTCATAGACTATAAATTTTCTTTTGACGTAAGCGTAGTTATCTTGCTATGAACCAAGAGGATTTGTAGACACAATTAATCCCAATCACTAGACAAAATATATATATTATGGTAAGCACAAAACTACAATTCCAAAGACAATTCGTAGCCTATTTGGTCAACCAAGACTGAATGCCATTAACTCATCTATTAACCCTTTTATACTACCCATGATACGATATGACCATAGCCTTGATGTTTTCATCTTTGTGTTATTTTGACATTCTCTTTTGTGTTCTTTCTTTGTGTGTGTGAGTGCAAGAGAGAAAGAGTGGGTCTTCTTTGTTTGCACTTCTTTTCAAACCCTTGTCTTAATGGCATCTATGGTTTAACCCCTTCATAAAGATTTTTGGAGTTCTCTTACAAACTCTCACAACCATAAGACCGGTGCTTTCCTGCCAAGACCGCAAATGTCTCGACATATTTTTGGTGAACCCGACGTGAAACTTCGAGGGTGAGAAATTGTGGGTAACCATGGGTGATCATGTTGAGCAACAGGGTATGCATTTTGACCCAACAACAATGCAAATGTTTCAAGCATTTGCAATGTTCTTGCAACAACAACATGCCATTGAAAGAAGGGAGATTTCAGCAACGAAGGCCATACAAGCGGTCATCAACAGAATGGATCAATTCAATGGCAAAGATGTAACCAAGTACTTACGCGAGTATGTGAAGGAGATGGAGCTGCATCGCGTGTCAGAAGGTGAGATGATTCAAAGCTTTGAGCTAGTTGTTGCTCCAAAAATTAGGGAGCATGTTAGGGCAATTAAAGATGGGCATGGGAGAAATTGGGAAGAACTCAAAGTAGCTTTAAAGGAGGAATATTTCATGGAGGACTCTGAGAGAGTGACCAAAAGGACATTCTTAGAATGGGTAGTCAAGCCAAAGCAAAGACTATCAATAACAGAGCTACTTAGGAAATTTCAGCGGCGCTATGTACAACTCACAAGGACAGAAAGGGCGACACTAGATGCAAAGAAGACAGATCTTTTCTTACAAGCTGCAGGTAAAGAGTTTCAAGAAAATTTGGAGCTTCTTCTTGAAGATAAAGATGCTGAGAAAGGAATAAAGACCGACTCGAATGAGGTTGAAGGTGCTGTCTCACTCCTTGCCAAACGACAAAGAAGAAGGGACAAGATGGTAGTAAACACTACAAGTCCTTCCACCTCAACTTCTGACAAAATGGTAAAGCCTACTTTTATCGCTCCTAAGTTTGATGAGTCCATGCTAGATGAGCTTGTGAAGGGAATGCGTCACTTGAAGGTAAAGCTTTCAAAGCTTGAAGAAAAAGGCCAACCATCAGGGCCACTTCCTAGGCAAAGACAATAGCCCAAAGAAGGGTTTGTTAATAGATGTATTTGGTGTGATAGTACAGACCATGTAAGAAGGGATTGTGATGATTTTAGTGATGCTTTGTCAAAAGATGTTGTCTTTTTTAAGGATGGTAAAATCCACTTAAGAGAGACAAGTCTACCCTTGAGAACTAACTTTGGGAAGGGGGGAATGAAAACATTAGTTGAAGATATGGAAACTAAGCATGCCACCTCTTCAGTTGAGGCAGCTACTTATGGAGTAAAAATTGAGCATTTTTGTGATGAAGAGGTGAGTGACCATCATGGTCAAATTTTCTAAAAAGGGAAAGCTTACAAAAGAGATTCTACATGAAGGAGGTGATTGCATACGTTTAGAAACAAGATGGAAAGATCAAATGGACTCATTGTAAGTGCATTCCTACATTACAAAATGCCAACAAAATGAGGTAATTGTAGAAAAGAAGCGCAGACGTGAGAATGCTGATGAAGGACCATCAAAAAGAGCTTCTAGAAGTGGGGGAAGAAGCGACTCAATGCCTTCTCAAACACCCTCAACAAAAGGAGCATCTCCACCTGAAGTACTCATGGAGGAGTGTACAATAGGAAAGAAGAAAGAGCCAACAAAAATTAAGACAAAAGGCCCAACTTATAAACTAGAATCTGATATTGAGGTTGCTACACATTTAAAGAAAGTCTTGGATGAAAGTATCTTGAATAGCAAGATTGAGTTTACTCAGGGAGAAGTTCTTGGCATTGCAAAGTGTGAATTCCACGACGAGATCATTGACATCATCAAGAGGAAGAGGCAAACCCTTGCTGAAGTTTCTCGTCCACGGTTGAAAGGGAAACCTCGAAGTCACAAGGAATGCAGCTGCAAAATAAGGAGGAGGATGGAGCTGTGGTAGGATGCTACCAATCTAGTGGGAGAGTGAAGCAAGTGCATTTCTCAAATGATGATGAAGAAGTTGAAGCTATTCCTAGGAGCTACTATTCACGAAGTCACTGGGCAAGGGCTACTACAGAAACTTTGGTCAAGGTAGGTGATCTTGAAGAGCCATTTGTTGCCTTGATTGACCATGGTTCAGAAATAAACATAATGTCAAAGAGTCTCTACAACAAGTGCAAATGGCCGATGGACACAGATTATGGTTGGATGCTGAAAGTGGCAAACAATTCATCTGGTGAATTGTATGCAACATGTCTAGGTGTGAAGGTGACAATAGGTGACGTAAAGATTGAGGAAAACTTCATTGTACAGGATTCATCTTTATATCATCTCATCCTTGGACAACCCTACATTGTGGGAGTTTGAATGGAAACAAAGGTAATGGATGATGGTTCAACATATGCTAGGATACATAGAAAAGATGGTAAACGAGCTGTCCAATTTCTCACAGTTTGTGTAAACCATGAAAGAAACCGTGACAACCTCAGAGAACATCCTCTATCAAAGGTGAGCAAAGAGTTTCATGATCATAGAGAAATGATGAGTTTTGGCCAAGGACCATTGTAAAGCGGGATTGCAGTGGGTTGCTAGAGCCTACTGAAAATGTTTGTAGATACTATGGATGAGCTTGATGCTATAATGGGGTTTAGTTTGCATCTTGAAAATGAAGTTGTGGAAGTTTTCTCTATGGAAATGTATCAAGGAATAGAAGCCTTTAAGGAAAACCAAACAATTGGCCAAGAAGTCCATGTTGAAACTAAATACAAGAGTGTAGCAAAGAAGGTGAAACTAGTAGCTTCACCCTTACCACCCAACAATAGGGAAAAGATTGAGCAGGCTTCTATTCAATGGGGGATCTCTACTCATGGTATGATCAATTTCAGCTTGTAATCGAAAGCAGAGACTTGACAACCATGAGGACACCCTTTGTTTTGGTAAGGATGTGTACCTTGCCACCCAAAGGGAGCAACCAATTTGGTTGCACATACGATGAATGGGATGAATAAGGTCTTACGTGACTTTATTTCTCAAATCACAATGCCTTTCATTGATGATTTGCCTATCAAAGGATATGAAGAAAGTGACAAAGATGAAGCTTTGGATCACAAGGGATGCCGCAAGTTTCTGGTAGATCACATAAATGATTCTGATAAAAAAATTTCTAAGTTGGAAGAAGTGAATCTTACATTGTCAGGGAAAAAGTCTATGTTTGGTGTCAATGAAGTGCTCATTGTGGGGCACATGTGCGCGCCATATGGTAGGAAACCTTGTCCAACAAAGGTAGATGCCATCCAAAGAATAAAAGAATGCACTAGCATCATTGAGGTTAGAAGGTTTCTGGGAGCATGTGTCTTCTATGTTATTTGGATTCCACATTATGCACATGTAGCTTATCCTCTTTATCTGTTGCTTAGAAAGAATCAAAAGTTTAAATGGACAGAAGCACATGTAAAATCCATGAAAAAGCTAAAGGAGTTACTCCAGTCAACACCAACTTTAAGAAAGGTAGACTATGAGTGTCAAAGGCCAGTAATTGTGACAGTAGACACGAGTTCTACAAGGGATTGGATGGGCAATAGGTCAAGATGATGAAGAAGGACGCAGGTATGTGGTAAGATTTGGAGCAAACGTACTAAGTGCTCGCCAAAGAAACTATCCAGAAATAAACAGAGATCTATGGGGTACGGTTACAGCCTTGAAAAATGGTAAATAGTACCTAATTGGTGCATGTGTGGTTGTAGAAACAGATTGTCTACCACTTCTTGGGATGATTACAAGCTGCTCAATGCGAGACATTGCTATGTTGCGGTGGATTGCCTACATTAATCCCTGAAATCCCGAGTTTAAGCACATTGCATGTAAAGACAATATAGTGGCAGATATGCTATCAACGGAAAGGTATGAAGATGAGTCACAAATGATTGATGAGGGAGATGATGTAGGTACAAAGTTCTATTCTATCTCTGAAAGAAGGGAGATTTCAGCAACAAAGGCCATACAAGCGGTCGTCAACAGAATGGATCAATTCAATGGCAAAAATGTAACCAAGTACTTACACGAGTATGTGAAGGAGATGGAGCTGCATCGCGTGCCAGAAGGTGAGATGATTCAAAGCTTTGAGCTACTTGTTGCTCCAAAAATTAGGGAGCATGCTAGGGCAATTAAAGATGGGCATGGGAGAAATTGGGAAGAACTCAAGCATGGAGGACTCGGAGAGAGTGACCGAAAGGACATTCTTAGAATGGGTAGTCAAGCCAAAGCAAGGACTATCAATAACAGACCTACTTAGGGAATTTGATCGGCGCTATGCACAACTCACAAGGACAGAAAGGGCAACACTAGATGCAGAGAAGATAGATCTTTTCTTACAAGCTGCAAGTAAAGCGTTTAAAGAAAATTTGGAGCTTCTTCTTGAAGATAAAGATGCTGAGCAAGCAATAAAGACCGACTGGAATGAGGTTGAAGGTGCTGTCTCACTGCTTACCAAACGACAAAGAAGAAGGGACAAGATGGTAGTAAACACTACAAGTCCTTCCACCTCAACTTCTAACAAAATGGTAAAGCCTACTTTTATCGCTCCTAAGTTTGATAAATCGATGCTAGATGATCTTGTGAAGGGAATGCGTCACTTGAAGGTGAAGCTTGCAAATCGTAAGAGAAAGGGCAACCATCAGGGCCACTTCCTAGGCAAAGACAACAGCCCAAAGAAGGGTTTGTTAATAGATGTATTTGGTGTGATAGTACACACCATGTAAGAAGGGATTGTGATGATTTTTGTGATGCTTTGTCAAAAGATGTTGTATTTTTTAAGGATGGTAAAATCCACTTAAGAGAGAGAGGTCTACCCTTGAGAAGTAACTTTGGGAAGGGGGGAATGCAAACCTTAGTTGAAGATATGGAAACTAAGCGCCACCTCTTCAGTTGAGGCAACTACTTATGGAGTAAAAATTAAGCATTTTTGTGATGAAGAGGTGAGTGACCATCATGGTCAAATTTGGCCAAATGTCATGCAATTAGCTAAAAAGGGAAAGCTTACAAAAGAGATTCTACATGAAGCAAATGATTGCATACGTCTAGAAATAGGATGGAATGATCTAGTGGACTCATTGTCAGTGCATGCCTACATTAAAAAACGCCAACATAATGAGGCAATTGTAGAAGAGAAGTGCAGACGTGAGAATGCTGATGAAGGACCATCATAAAGAGCCTCTAGAAGTGGGGGAAGTAGCGACTCAATGCCTTCTCAAACACCCTAAACAAAAGGAGCATTGATGTTTTCTTGATTTCTTGTTTTTTTTTTTTTATCCCTAATCTAACATATATATATATCTAATCTCATCTCCTTAACCAAATCTATCTCTCTCACTCTTAGAAATTCATCCTCTCTACAAATTTTAGGTTCTCCTTGCTACAGGTACATCTCTCCCCGCGTGTTATCCTAGAGTTATTCTAGAGTTATCCTAGATAAATAATCCACATGATGATAATTTCTATCGCTTTTAATCTGTACGATCTATTAGAATTAACGTATGGATTAGCCATAAAATACACATTCAACAATGTATAGTGTTTCTTTTTTGCCCAGAAAGGCTCAATGAAATACTTCTATCACCGAATCCCATTATACTACCTCTCATAGACTATAACTTTTCTTTTGACGTAAGCGTAGTTATCTTGCTATGAACCAAAAGGATTTGTACACACAATTAATCCCAATCACTAGACAAAATATATATATTATGGTAAGCACAAAACTACAATTCCAAAGACACTTCATCGCCTATTTGGTCAACCAAGATTGAATGCCATTATCTCATCTATTAACCCTTTCATACTACCCATGATACGATATGACCATAGCCTTGATGTTTTCATCTTTGTGTTATTTTGACATTCTCTTTTGTGTTCTTTCTTTGTGTGTGTTAGTGCAAGAAAGAAAGAGTGGGGCTTCTTTGATTGCACTTCTTTCCAAATCCTAGTCTTAATGGCATCTATGGTTTAACCCCTTCATATAGATTTTTGGAGTTCTCTTACAAACTCTCACAACCATAAGCCCGGTGCTTTCCTGCCAAGACCGCAAATTTCTCAACATATTTTTGGTGAACCCGACGTGAAACTTTGAGGGTGAGAGTATGTGGGTAACCATGGGTGATCATGTTGAGCAACAGGGTATGCATTTTGACCCAACAACAATGCAAATGTTTCAAGCATTTGCAATGTTCTTGCAACAACAACATGCCACTGAAAGAAGGGAGATTTCAGCAATGAAGGACACACAAGCGGTCGTCAACAGAATGGATCAATTCAATGGCAAAGATGTAACCAAGTACTTACGCGAGTATGTGAAGGAGATGGAGCTGCATCGCGTGTCAGAAGGGGAGATGATTCAAAGCGTTGAGCTACTTGTTGCTCCAAAAATTAGGGAGCATGTTAGGGAAATTAAAGATGGGCATGGGAGAAATTGGGAAGAACTCAAAGTATCTTTAAAGGAGGAATATTTCATGGAGGACTCTGAGAGAGTGACCAAAAGGACATTCTTAGAATGGGTAGTCAAGCCAAAGCAAGGACTATCAATAACAGAGCTACTTAGGAAATTTTAACGGTGTTATGTACAACTCGCAAGGACAGAAAGGGCCACACTAGATGCAAAGAAGACATATCTTTTCTTACAAGCTGCAGGTAAAGAGTTTCAAGAAAATTTGGACCTTCTTCTTGAAGATAAAGATGCTGAGCAAGGAATAAAGACCGACTTGAATAAGGTTGAAGGTGCTGTCTCACTGCTTGCCAAACGACAAAGAAGAAGGGACAAGATGGTAGTAAACACTACAAGTCCTTCCACCTCAACTTCTAACAAAATCGTAAAGCCTACTTTTATCTCTCCTAAGTTTGATGAGTCCATGCTAGATGAGCTTGTGAAGGGAATGCGTAACTTGAAGGTGAAGCTTGCAAATCTTGAAGAAAAAGGGCAACCATCAGGGCCACTTCCTACGCAAAGACAACAGCCCAAAGAAGGGTTTGTTAATAGATGTATTTGGTGTGATAGTACAGACCATGTAAGAAGGGATTGTGATGATTTTAGTGATGCTTTGTCAAAAGATGTTGTCTTTTCCAAGGATGGTAAAATCCACTTAAGAGAGACAGGTCTACCGTTGAGAACTAACTTTGGGAAGGGGGGAATGAAAACCTTAGTTGAAGATATGGAAACTAAGCATGCCACCTCTTCAGTTGAGGCAACTACTTATGGAGTAAAAATTGAGCATTTTTGTGATGAAGAGGTGAGTGACCATCATGGTCAAATTTGGCCAAATGTCATGCAATTAGCTAAAAAGGGAAAGCTTACAAAAGAGATTCTACATGAAGCAGATGATTGCATACGTCTAGAAATAGGATGGAATGATCTAGTGGACTCATTGTCAGTGCATGCCTACATTACAAAATGCCAACAAAATGAGGCAATTGTAGAAGAGAAGCGCAGACGTGAGAATGCTGATGAAGGACCATCAAAAAGAGCTTCTAGAAGTGGGGGAAGAAGCGACTCAATGCCTTCTCAAACACCCTCAACAAAAGAAGCATCTCCACCTAAGGTACTCATGGAGGAGTCTACAACAGGAAAGAGGAAAGATCCAACAAAAGGTAAGACAAAAGGCCCAACTTATAAACTACAATCTGATATTGAGGTTGCTACAAATTTAAAGGATGTCTTGGATGAAAGGATCTTGAATAGGAAGATTGAGTTTACTCTAGGAGAAGTTTTTGGCATTGCAAAGGGTGAATTCCACGAGGAGATCATTGACATCATCAAGAGGAAGAGGCAAACCCTTCCTAAAGTTTCTCGTCCACGGTTGAAGGGGAAACCTCGAAGACACAAGGAATGCAACTGCAAAATAAGGAGGATGATGGAGCTATGGTAGGATGCTACCAATATAGTGGGAGAGTGAAGCAAGTGCATTTCTTAAATGATGATGAAGAAGTTGAAGCTATTCCTAGGAGCTACTATTCAGGAAGTCACTCGGCAAGGGCTACTACGGAAACTTTGGTTAAGGTAGGTGACCTTGAAAAGCCATTTGTTGCCTTGATTGACCATGGTCAGAAATAAACATAATGTCAAAGAGTCTCTACAACAAGTGCAAATGGCCGATGGACACAAATCATGGTTGGATGGTGAAAGTGGCAAACAATTCATCCGGTGAATTGTATGCAGCATGTCCAGGTATGAAGGTGACAATAGGTGATGTAAAGATTGACCAAAACTTCTTTGTACAAGATACATCTTCATAGCCTCTCATCCTTGGACAACCCTACATTGTGGGAGTTCTAATGGAAACAAAGGTAATAGATGATGGTTCAGCATATGTTAGGATACGTAAAAAAGATGGTAAACAAGCTTTCCAATTTCTCACAGTTTGTGTAAACCATGAAAGAAACCGTGACAACCTCAAAGAACATCCTCTACCAAAGGTGAGCAAAGAGTTTCATGATCATAGAGAAATGATGGGTTTTGGCCAAGTACCATTGTAAAGCGGGATTGGAGTGGTAATGAAAGAAAAAGGGTCTCACCTGATCCAAAAATAGGTGAAAATTTCTCAACGAGCTCCTTGGTAACAAGGAATGGATCAGTATGTTTTATAAAACGTGCAGATTTGAAGAGATGTGAGAGGCAATATGTGCGTAATGTACAAATAGGCATGATAAAGAGGGGGTTGCTAGAGCCTACTGAAAATGTTTTGGGTTTGTGTGAACAAGTTTCTTTTGTAGATACTATGGGTGAGCTTGATGCTATAATGGGGTCTAGTTTGCATCTTGAAAATGAAGTTGTGGAAGTTTGCTCTATGGAAATGTATCAAGTAATAGAAGCCTTCAAAGAAAACCAAACAATTGGCCCAGAAGTCCATGTTGAAACTAAATACAAGAGTGTAGAAAAGAAGGTGAATCCAGTAGCTTCACCCTTACCACCCAACAATAGGGAAAAGATTGAGCAGGCTTCTTTACAACCAAGTTTGAGGAATCCTAAAAAGATTGGGCATACCTTCACAAAGGTGTCTTTCCAAGAGTTGCAGATTGGTCGCGAGGAGTTTCTCACACAGGAGGAGACAAAGTGCTTCAAAGAAATGCTTTCAAAGCATGGTAAGGCTTTTTCATTTGAGCCACATGAGATAGGATGTGTTGATCCTTCTATTGTAGCTCCTATGGTAATTTTCACAATACCTCATGTGCCTTGGAATGTGCGGCCTATTCCGGTTCCAAAGGCTCATTTGCCAAAGTTAGTAGAGCTACTGAATGAGAAAATCAAAATGGGAAACTTGGAGCCTTCCTGTGCTCCATACTCAAACAGGTGGTTCACAGTTCCAAAGAAGAATGGTTCTCTACGCTTCATCCAAGATATGCAACCAGTGAACAAGGTGAAAATTAGAAATGTAGGTACAGGTCCAATTGTGGATGAGTTTGTAGAGGCGTTTGCAGGGAGGGCAATCTACTCAATGGGGGATCTCTACTCAGGGTATAATCAATTTGAGCTTGCAATCGAAAGCAGAGACTTGACAACCATAAGGACACCTTTGGGTTTGGTAAGAATGTGTACCTTACCACCCACAGGGAGCAACCAATTTGGCTGCACATATGGTGAATGGGATGAATAAGGTCTTACGTGACTTTATTCCTCAAATCACAATGCCTTTCATTGATGATTTGCCTATCAAAGGATGTGAAGAAAGTGACAAAGATGAATTTTTGGATCTCAAGGGATGTTGTAGGTTTGTGGTAAATCACATAAATGATTGTGATAAAATTTTGTCTAAGTTGGAAGAAGTGAATCTTACATTGTCAGGGAAAAATTCTATATTTGGTGTCAATGAAGTGCTCATTGTGGGGCACATGTGCGGGCCATATGGTAGGAAACCTTCTCCAGCAAAGGTAGATGGCGTCCAAAGAATGACAGAATGCACTAGCATCATTGAGGTTAGAAGGTTTCTGGGAGCATGTGTCTTCTATGTTATTTGGATTTCACATTTTGCACATTTAGCTGATCCTCTTTATCAGTTATGTAGAAAGAATCAAAAGTTTAAATGGACAGAAGCACATGTAAAATCCATGAAAAAGCTAAAGGAGTTGCTCCAGTCAACACCAACTTTGAGAAAGGTAGACTATGAGTGTCAAAGGCCAGTAATTGTGACAATAGACATGAGTCCTACAGGGATTGGATGGGCAATACGTCAAGATGACGAAGAAGGACGCAGGTATGTGGTAACATTTGGAGCAAAGGTACTAAGTTATCGCCAAAGAAACTATCCACAAATAAAGAGAGAGCTATGGGGTATGGTTACAGCCTTGAAAAATGGGAAAGAGTACCTAATTGGTGCCTGTGTGGTTGTAGAAACAGATTGTCTTCCACTTCTTGGGACGATTACAAGCTGCTCAATGCCAGACATTTCTATGTTGCGGTGGATTGCCTACATTAAGTACTTAAATCCCGAGTTTAAGAACATTGCAGGTAAAGACAATACAGTGGCAGATATGCTATCAAGGGCAAGGTTTGAAGATGAGTCACAAATGATTGATGAGGGAGATGATGTAGGTACAAATTTCTATTCTATCTCTCATGTCAAAGGTAACAATGTCTGCATGACTAATTCACTTGAATTGTTCCTGAAATATTTTTATGAAGGTGATTGGCTTTCTATTGGAAGCTACTTGAGTACTCTAACAAAACAGGATGATTGGTCTGAAGAAGAATTCAAGAGGATATGCAGGAAAGCATATGGGTACTTTTTAAGGGATGCTTACTTGTGGAAGCATACTAAACAAAAGGGTGCTACACCACAACAGGTTGTATTTGAAAAAGAGACTCAAGTAAAGCTCATGCAAGAGTTTCATGATAGTCTATGGGCTCGACATAGGGGTGTATGGGCAACCTTCTCCAAGTTGAAAGAAAAATATTGGTGTAAGGGTATGTATAAAGATGTCTCTCAGTTTGTAGAGTCATGTGTAACTTGTCAAATGTATTCAAATGTTCGACATCGTGATGGATTGCACCCTACATATCCACTAGCCATGCACTATAAATGGGTTGTGGATCTAGTCACAATGCCTTTAGGACTCTGGCAGATGAGATATTTGGTTCTTGAATGAGAGGACCTAACTAATTAGGTTGAAGGAAGAGAATTAAGAGCTAAAACCACAGAAGCTATGTGCAAATTCATTCTTGATGAGGCGATTTTCCGTTATGGTTGTGTGGGAAAGATCACTGCAGATAGAGGTGAGTTGGATGCCGAAGAAGCAAGGGAGTTCTTTTCTAGATTAGGGATCAAGCTTTCTCTTACTACAGCTTACAACCCTGAAGGCAATGGAAAGAGTGAAAGAGGGAATCCTCCTATCATTAAAGCTAATTCCCACATGGATACAATTGAAGATTGAAGATACAATTCCCACATGGAGTGTACTACCTTGGCAAGAGGGGCTTAGCAGGGAAGATCTCCTTGCACTGCGTATAAGGCAGCTAGAGAGAAGACCAGGAGACATTGAAGCTGCAAAAGAATGACTCAAAAATGCAAGGTTGAAAATGCTACTTACAGCTTGTCTGAACTAGATGGTCCAGAAGTAAAGATTCCCATTGCAGGAAAAAGGATCAAAATGTTTAAGAGAAGAGGAGACAATGATCCAGAAGATGTTGATGAGGAAGAAGAGCAAACCACAGGTAAAGATCAAAGTTAAGATGAAGCTTTGGAATCAACGAGTGAAGAAGAAAGCAAGGAAGATGTACAAGAGGGCTGATCTTACAAAGAAATAATGTGGCACATACCGGAGGAATGCAGGTTTAGAGGGGGTGGATGTCGTGCTGTGAAACGAACATAGTGGGAACGCATGCTACAAGATCTATCTTGTAATTTTTTAGATACATAATTATCTTTTCTATAATGTACATATGCATATTTAATTATAATAATAAGCCTTCTATCTCATCCTATTATTTTTCTCAAGGGTAACCTATTCTTACTTTACCATCAGAAAATACTATGGGAAAAGCATCAATAGCTCCGCCTCTTTAACTTGGGACAAAAATCATTGATTCTTTATTTCTACTATCTCATTATCATCTCACACCCTAGTTAGATCCTATATCTAGGGTAAAATCCAATATATATATATTCTGTGTATTTTTCATATTTTTCTTATATTTCTTTTTAAATAGCTACTAGGAAGGAATCAAATCCTAGTGGGACACTAGGTGGCATGATTTCAAAGATACACTTATTTTAATGCATTATTGCAAGCATGATTACAAAAATTTGTCAAGGAGAAATCTCATGCTTTCATATGGCATGAGGTGTCCTTTGGAATCAAATGAAAGTCTATGCTAAGGGGACCACATGAAGACTTTTGCTACCAGAAATGGATCCTATTTTGATGATTTTTTTACACATGGTTCCAATCCGAATTGGAAAACGATTTTAAAATGAAAATCATAGCTAATGAGCTGAATTTTCTGCCCATATTTTTACTTTTTTATTTGGAGCCATGGTTGAGGAGATATGATCAAACTATTGGACCCCAGTCTGCCCACATCATGCAGGGACAGCTCATTTCCAACCTTTCCAATTTCTGTTCACACTGGCTCCTCTCTTTTTGTATAAAAGGGGACCTTTTATTCCTTGAAAACCACTCAAGCATTCAAGCCATTGATGAGAGTAATTATTGAGGGAGGGAGTAGTAATGCTAAATTGTACTTAGCCATTAATTAACATAAGCCCAAGCCTACACTTTCTCCTAGAGAAAGACTAGCCATTCTTGTACGATATCCTTGGAAGATCAACTCTAATCAAAGAAGGTCTTGGACTTGGCGTATCAATCAACGTTGAATTCTTCCCTCTTCTTCTCTCTCCATCAATAATGGTGTCGAAGGGTTTGTCAAGTAAGATGTGTTCTACATTAATGTTTTCTTGATTTCTTGTTGTTTTCTTTTTATCTCTAATCTAACATATATATATATATATCTAATTTCATCTCCTTAACACTAGGTTGGTAATGGGACACTTTTATGTCCTGTTAAGTGACCATTTTCCTTGAATTATGTCAAGAGTTTCAAAATGGATTTTGAGGTGCTATCTGTCTAGAAAGTTGTCTCATGAGCTGAAAAAAACTCGACATTTTTTTGGAATATCAATTCCATCTTTAACCTTGTCCTTGCACAACATTTCACAACCTAAACTGTGTGAAAAAATGGGTCCTGTTTTTAGTTTTTTTTTAACTTTTTGCAACTATACCACTCTACAATTAATGTTTGTGAGGTCTATAATGCTAGAGAACTATCTTTAGTAGTCCTCAACATGTCCTGATGCTTCTAGGGAGAAATAAATGTTAAAGTTGTAAGTTATGACCAAATTACAAAAATTGTCAAATCCTGCTTTTTAGCCAATTTTAGCTCTTCTATGATTTTTTTGGTGTCTTTCATGATATCCAAATGAAATTTTGATTTTCTATATCGCATATTGTTACATAAAGCTAATATTCCTTGAGTTTTGGGGCACCTAATACCCTATTTTGCATAGTAGACGACGATGGTTGATTTTTTCAATTATAGAAGAAAACGGAACATTTTAGTATATCAAGTATACCTTTTTCAATATAGTTAGTTTCTTGTGACAACTAGCATTTTGTAGGTAGTAACCATATCTAGTCATAAGGATCAAATTTGGCTAGATATTGAATAGTTTCTATGGGATTCTACAACTCATAATGCTGAACCCAGTTTTTTCATGTTTGCTGTATTTAACACTTCATCTTTGTCCCCAAGATTCCCCTTGGTAAGAGATGTATTATTATTTTGACATGCTCCATGACTCCTTATGAACCTAAAGGACAATAGGAAACTAAGAAAACATGCATATATTATTTGTATTGAGCATGGCTATAGAAACTTTGATGATAGGTTTGCAGAATGGTAAAAATTCAACTTTTTTGTACCTATTTCTTTTGGCAAAACAAAAAATAGTGAGTGAGAAGCAATCATATATTCTGATCACCAACCCATTGAAGTTAACTAGGGAATTTATCTTAAGTCCTACAAAAATCCCTAATCTTATTTTTATGCAACAAAACGTAAGAAATGACTATTTTGATGAAAATGTGCTGGTCCATCAACTTTGGAGGCTTGGTGTGACCAAAAGATGAGAAATTTTACAAGTTTCTTGTTTTTTCCATGCATAGTAGGCCTTGAACTATAACCTCATGAAAGGATTTTACAAAATGAGTGGATCTACTATGGTTTTGGAGGTTTTTTTCAAAACCCTGAAAGGACACTTTTATGTCCTGTTAGGTTACCAACCTAGTGTTAACCAAATGTATCTCTCTCACTCTTAGTAATTCATCCTCTCTACAAATTTTAGGTTCTCCTTGCTACAGGTACATCTCTCTCCGCAGTATTCTTATTGCCTACGGGCAAGAATAGGGCTTGGGAGGGAAACTCTCTTCTCTTCTCCTCCCTTTTATTCTCTCATATCTACATTTTACACATACTACAGTTATCCTAGATAAATAATCCACATGATGATAATTTCTATCGCTTTCACTCTGTACGATCTATTAGAATTAACGTATGGATTAGCCGTAAAATACACTTTCAACAACGTATAGTGTTTCTCTTTGGCCCAGAAAGGCTCAATGAGATACTTCTATCACCCGATCCCATTATACTACCTCTCATAGACTATAACTTTTCTTTTTACGTAAGCGTAGTTATCTTGCTATGAACCAAGAGGATTTGTAGACACAATTAATCCCAATCACTAGACAAAATATATATATTATGGTAAGCACAAAACTACAATTCCAAAGACAATTCGAGCCTATTTGGTCAACCAAGATTGAATGCCATTAACTCATCTATTAACCCTTTCATACTACCCATGATACGATATGACCATAGCCTTGATGTTTTCATCTTTGTGTTATTTTGACATTCTCTTTTGTGTTCTTTCTTTGTGTATGTGAGTGCAAGAGAGAAAGAGTGGAGCTTCTTTGATTGCACTTCTTTCCACATCCTAGTCTTCACGGCATCTATGGTTTAACCCCTTCATATACTCTTTTGGAGTTATCTCACAAACTCTCGCAACCATAAGCCCAGTGCTTTCCTGGCAAGACCGTAAATTTCTCAACATATTTTTGGTGAACCCGACGTGAAACTGCCAGGGTGAGAGTTTGTGGGTAACCATGGGTGATCATGTTGAGCAACAAGGTATTTATTTTGACCCAACAAGAATGCACATGTTTCAAGCATTTGCAATGTTCATGCAACAACAACATGCCACTGAAAGAAGGGAGATTTTAGCAACGAAGGCCATACAAGCGGTCATCAACAGAATGGATCAATTCAATGGAAAAGATGTAACCAAGTACTTACGCGAGTATGTGAAGGAGATGGAGCTGCATCGCGTGTCAGAAGGTGAGATGATTCAAAGATTTGAGCTAGTTGTTGCTCCAAAAATAAGGGACCATGTTAGGGCAATTAAAGATGGGCATGGGAGAAATTGGGAAGAACTCAAAGTAGATTTAAAGGAGGAATATTTCATGGAGGACTCTGAGAGAGTGACCAAAAGGACATTCTTAGAATGGGTAGTCAAGCCAAAGCAAGGACTATCAATAACAGAGCTACTTAGGGAATTTGAGCGGCGCTATGCACAACTCACAAGGACAGAAAGGGCGACACTAGATGTAGAGAAGACAGATCTTTTCTTACAAGACACTAGATGCAGAGAAGACAAACCTTTTCTTACAAGTTGAAAATAAAGAGTTTCAAGAGAATTTGGAGCTTCTTCTTGAAGATAAAGATGCTGAGCAAGAAATAAAGACCGACTGGAATGAGGTTGAAGGTGCTGTCTCACTGCTTGCCAAACGACAAAGAAGAAGGGACAAGATGGTAGTAAACACTACAAGTCCTTCCACCTCAACTTCTAGCAAAATGGTAAAGCCTACTTTTATCGCTTCTAAGTTTGATGAGTCCATGCTAGATGAGCTGGTGAAGGGAATGCGTCACTTGAAGGTGAAGCTTGCAAAACTTGAAGAAAAAGGCCAACCATTAGCGCCACTTCCTAGGCAAAGACAACAGCCCAAAGAAGGGTTTGTTAATAGATGTATTTTGTGTGATAGTACAGACCATGTAAGAAGGGATTGTGATGATTTTAGTGATGCTTTGTCAAAAGATGTTGTCGTTTTTAAGGATGGTAAAATCCACTTAAGAGAGACAAGTCTACCCTTGAGAACTAACTTTGGGAAGGGGGGAATGCAAACCTTAGTTGAAGATATGGCAACTAAGCATGCCACCTCTTCAGTTGAGGCTACTACTTATGGAGTAAAAATTGAGCATTTTTGTGATGAAGAGGTGAGTGACCATCATGGTCAAATTTGGCCAAATGTCATGCAATTAGCTAAAAAGGGAAATCTTACAAAAGAGATTCTACATGAAGCAGGTGATTGCATACGTTTAGAAACAGGATGGAATGATCTAGTGGACTCATTGTCAGTGCATGCCTACATTACAAAATGCCAACAAAATGAGTCAATTGTAGAAGAGAAGCGCAGACGTGAGAATGTCGATGAAGGACCATCAAAAAGAGCTTCTAGAAGTGGGGGAAGAAGCGACTCAATGCCTTCTCAAACACCCTCAACAAAAGGAGCATCTCCACCTGAAGTACTCATGGAGGAGTCTACAACACGAAAAAAGAAAGAGCCAACAAAAGGTAAGACAAAAGGCCCAACTTATAAACTACAATCTGATATTGAGGTTGCTACAGATTTAAAGAAAGTCTTGGATGAAAGGATGTTGAATAACAAGATTGAGTTTACTCTGGGAGAAGTTCTTGGCATTGCAAAGTGTGAATTCCACGAGGACATCATTGACATCATCAAGAGGAAGAGGCAAACCCTTCCTAAAGTTTCTCGTCCACGGTTGAAGGGGAAACCTCAAAGACACACGGAATGCAGCTACAAAATAAGGCGGATGATGGAGCTGTGGTAGGATGCTACCAATATAGTGGGAGAGTGAAGCAAGTGCATTTCTCAAATGATGATGAAGAAGTTGAAGCTATTTCTAGGAGCTACTATTCACGAAGTAACCGGGCAAGGGCTACTACAAAAACTTTGGTCAAGGTAGGTGATCTTGAAGAGCCATTTGTTGCCTTGATTGACCAAGCTTCAGAACTAAACATAATGTCAAAGAGTCTCTACAACAAGTGCAAATGGTCGATGGACACAGATCATGGTTGGATGGTGAAAGTGGCAAACAATTCATCCGGTGAATTGTATGCAGCATGTCCAGGTGTGAAGGTGACAATAGGTGATGCAAAGATTGACCAAAACTTCTCTGTACAGGATACATCTTCATATCATCTCATCCTTGGACAACCCTACATTGTGGGAGTTCGAATGGAAACAAAGGTAATGGATGATGGTTCAGCATATGCTAGGATACGTAGCAAAGATGGTAAACGAGGTGTCCAATTTCTCACAATTTGTGTAAACCATGAAAGAAACCGTGAAAATATTAGAGAACATCCTTTACCAAAGGTGAGCAAAGAGTTTCATGATCATATAGAAATGATGGGTTTTGGCCAAGTACCATTGTAAAGCGAGATTGCAGTGGTGACAATTAGAAATGTAGGTATAGGTCTAATTGTGGATGAGTTTGCAGAGGCGTTCGTAGGGAGGGAAATCTAATCAATGGGGGATCTCTACTCAGGGTATGATCAATTTTAGCTTGCAATCAAAAGCAGAGACTTGACAACCGTGAGGAAACCTTTGGGTTTGGTAAGGATGTGTACCTTGCCACCCACAGGGAGCTACCAATTAGATTGCACATATGATGAATGGGATAAATAAGGGCATACGTGACTTTATTCCTCAAATCACAATGCCTTTCATTGATCATTTGCCTATCAAAGGATGTGAAGAAAGTGACAAAGATGAAGCTTTGGATCTCAAGGGATGTTGCAGGTTTGTGGTAAATCACATAAATGATTGTGATAAAATTTTGTCTAAGTTGGAGGAAGTGAATCTTACATTGTCACGGAAAAAGTCTATGTTTGGTGTCAATGAAGTGCTAATTGTGGGGCACATGTGCGGGCCATATGGTACGAAACCTTGTCCAACAGAGGTAGATGCCATCCAAAGAATGAAAGAATGCACTAGCATCATTGAGGCTAGAAGGTTTTCGGGAGCATGTGTCTTCTATGTTGTTTGGATTCCACATTATGCACATGTAGCTGATCCTCTTTATCAGTTGCTTAGAAAGAATCAAAAGTCTAAATGGACAGAAGAACATGTAAAATCCATGAAAAAGCTAAAGGAGTTGCTCTAGTCAGCACCAACTTTGAGAAAGGTAGACTATGAGTGTCAAAGGCCAGTAATTGTGAGAGTAGACACGAGTCCTACAGGGACTGGATGGGCAATAGGTCAACATGACGAAGAAGGACGCAGATCTGTGGTAACATTTGGAGCAAAGGTACTAAGTGCTCGCCAAAGAAACTATCCACAAATAAAGAGAGAGCTATGGGGTATGGTTACAGCCTTGAAAAATGGGAAAGAGTATCGAATTGGTGCATGTGTGGTTGTAGAAACAGATTGTCTACCACTTCTTGGGACGATTACAAGCTGCTCAATGCCAGACATTGCTATGTTGCGGTGGATTTCCTACATTAAGTACTTAAATCCCGAGTTTAAGAACATTGCAGGTAAAGACAATACAGTGGCAGATATGCTATCAAGGGCAAGGTTTGAAGATGAGTCATAAATGATTGATGAGGGAGATGATGTAGGTACAAAGTTCTATTCTATCTCTCATGTCAAAGGTAACAATGTCTGCATGACTAATTCACTTGAATTGTTCTTGAAATATTTTTATGAAGGTGATTGGCTTTCTATTGGAAGCTACTTGAGTACTCTAACAAAACAGGATGATTGGTCTGAACAAGAATTCAAGAGGATATGCAGGAAAGCATATGGGTACTTTTTAAGGGATGCTTACTTGTGGAAGCATCCTAAACAAAAGGGTGCTACACCACAACGGGTTATATTTAAAAAAGAGACTCAAGTAAAGCTCATGCAAGAGTTTCATGATAGTCTATGGGCTGGACATAGGGGTGTAAGGGTATGTATAAGGATGTATCTCAGTTTGTAGAGTCATGTGTAACTTGTCAAATGTATTCAAATGTTCGACATCGTGATGGATTGCACCCTACATATCCACTAGCCATGCACTATAAATGGGTTGTGGATCTAGTCACAATGCCTTTAGGACTCTGGCAGATGAGATACTTGGTTCTTGCACGAGAGGACCTAACTAATTAGGTTGAAGGAAGAGCATTAAGAGCTAAAACCACAGAAGCTATGTGCAAATTCATTCTTGATGAGGTGATTTTCCGTTATGGTTGTGTGGGAGAGATCACTGCAGATAGAGGTGAGTTGGATGCCGAAGAAGCAAGGGAGTTCTTTTCTAGATTAGGGATCAAACGTAGGCAGAGGAAAATTGTACTACGCAGGTTGGTACAAGAGGTGGACGGGCAAGGCCACAAAGCAGAAACTCCCAGCTTGCCATAGCGCACAGATTCGGCCCTTGTTCCGACGAAAAGGGTGCACCTCTTTCCCCGGACCGCCACCTCATCAGGACAGGTCCCGTGCCACATAAGCCACGGCCCTGTGACTGATGGGCCAGCGAAGTTAACACTAGGTTGGTAATGGGACACTTTTATGTCCTGTTAAGTGACCATTTTCCTTGAATTATGTCAAGAGTTTCAAAATGGATTTTGAGGTTCTATGTATCTATAAAATTGTCTCATGAGCTGAAAAAAACTCGACATTTTTGTGGAATATCAATTCCATCTTTAACATTGTCCTTGCACAACATTTCACAACCTAAACTGTGTGAAAAAACGGGGCCTGTTTTTGTCTTTTTTCAACTTTTTGCAACTATACCACTCTAGAATTCATGTTTGTGAGGTCTATAATGCTAGAGACTATCTTTAGTAGTCCTCAACATGTCCTGATGCTTCTAGGGAGAAATAAATATTAAAGTTGTAAGTTATGACCAAATTACAAAAATTGTCAAATCCTATTGTTTAGCCAATTTTATCTCTTCTATAATTTTTTTGGTGGATTTCATGATATCCAAATGCTATTTTAATTTTCTATGTCGCATATTGTAACATAAAGCTAATATTTCTTGAGTTTTGGGGCACCTAATACCCTATTTTGCATAGTACACAACGATGGTTTATTATTTCAATTATAGAAGAAAACCAAACATTCTAGTATATCAAGTATAGCTTTTTCAATATTGTTAGTTTCTTGTGACAACTACATGCATTTTTTAGGTAGTAACCATATCTAGTCATAAGGATCAAATTTGGCTAGATATTGAATAATTTCTATGGGATTATACAACTCATAATGTTGAACCCAGTTTTTTCATGTTTGTTGTATTTAACACTTCATCTTTGTCCCCAAGATTCCCCTTGGTAAGAGATGTGTTATTCTTTTGACATGCTCCATGGCTCCTTATGAACATAAAGGACAATAGGGAACTAAGAAAACATGCATATATTATTTGTATTGAGCGTGGCTATAGAAACTTTGATGATAGGTTTGTAGAATGGTAAAAATTCAACTTTTTTGTACCTATTTCTTTTGGCAAAACAAAAAATAGTGAGTGAGAAGCAATCATATGTTCTGATCACCCACCCATTGAAGTTAACTAGGGAATTTATCTCAAGTCCTACAAAAATCCTTAATCTTACTTTTATGCAACAAAACGTAAGAAATGACTGTTTTGATGAAAATGCACTGGTCCATCAACTTTGGAGGCTTGGTGTGACCAAAAGATGAGAAATTTTACAAGTTTCTTATTTTTTCCATGTGTAGTAGGCTTTGAACTATAACCTCATTAAAGGATTTTACAAAATGAGTGGATCTGCTATGGTTTTGGAGGTTTTTTCCAAAATCCTGAAAGGACACTTTTATGTCCTGTTAGGTTACCAACCTAGTGTTAAGAGTATGAGGGAGATAAACGGCATGAGCAGGATATGAGGAAGGTGGGAGTCGGAGCAAGGAGCAAAGCTCCCTCTCTCTCCCTCTCATGCTCGGCGAGGTAAAGGAGGCAAACCTTCTCTCTTTCTCTTTCTCAGCTTAGCAAGGAGGACACACTCTCTCTCTCTCTCTCTTGCTCTCATAATCGGCAAGGTAAACGAGGCAAAGCTTCTCTCTCCCGCTCTCTCTCGTTCTCGTGTCGGTAATACAAAGCAAGGCTTTCTCTCGCTCTCTCTCATATCTCTCTCGGCCCTTGAGATGCTTGAGGGAGATGAAGCAAAGGGGATTCAGGTGCTCGTAGAAGTAGAAGAGGGAAGCTTTCTCTCTTCTCTCGCTCTCAAGCTTGAACAGGGGTAGGACAAAGACTATTTCTCTCTCTCTCTCTGGATTAGAGAAACAAAGCAAAGGCTCGAAAAAGGGCAGAGTTAAGCAAGGAGTCAAGGCAGAAGAAAAAGGGTTAGAGCTCAGCAAAGTAGGAAGTTACAGGATAATTGACAATAAATGATGCTTAATGATTAAGGTAGTGAGCAGACTCAAAGCTTGCAGAATCCGCGAGGTATTTGAAGCAGATGAAGCGACATAAGAAGATTTCCATCACCAACATCAGAAGTTGATTAAGCATTTTGTTAAGTCCGGTGTCGTTAAGCGCCCGGTTAATACTGTAAAGCAGGAGCTTAAACTCCTGGTTAACAGATGATCCAAGTGACTGCGCTGTTAACAGCCCGCCTTGGCTAAGGATAAATTCTACTCAAAGTAATATTCAATTAATTGATGATTGCGGTGATTGGTAGAGCTGTCATTGTCTCTTGTTCTCTCTCTTTCACACCTCCCACAGCCAGAGGCCCGGCGCCTGCCCAGCTCACGTAGCGAACACATATCCCCTGACATCTGTGGTGAACCGGACGCGAAATGAGCCGGGGTGGGAGGTAAAGATGGAGATGCCAGAACAGTTAAAGAAGTTTATTGAAGATTTCAATGTCAATGGATTTGAAAAAAATCTAGCAGTTTTGCAGATTTGCCAAAAATGATGGAATTGGTTCAGGGGTATCTGGAGGAAGCAAAAGCCATGCAGATAAAAAAGCAGATTGATGATGCTGTAGAGCTAGCACTTGATGCTGTTTGGGAGCAATATTATCATTTTCAGGGATATGATCCAGAAGGTTTTATTGCATGTTACGAAGCTGAGATGAAGAGCCAAAATGTTCCAAAAGATCGGATGATTGCAGCTTTTGAGGAGGTTGTAAACTCGGATTTTAAAAAGCAGGTTCAAGAACTGGCAGAAGAATATCCCACACGGTGGGAGTATTTTACAGAGGAATTTATTTACGAAAGCTCAAAGATTCTAGATCGGAACATAAAGGAGATTACAGAACGAAATAAGGTTGTCTTCAGTAAAGGTGAAGGGGATCATATGCAGATCCTCAACTATGATGAATTATGGGAGCATATTTCTGCAAGAAGTAAAGCCAAAGAGAATGCTAAGCTTGAAGTAGCAGATTCAGTTTCAGAGGAGCTTAATTTGAGCAATGAAGAAAAGGTAAACAATGAATTTAATATTGGAATAGATTTATATGAATTTTTTTCAAAGATTGCTTGCATGGACGCTACCTCTAATAATGGTTCCAGTGAAGACATAGACTGTATAGCAAGTGGTTCACAAGCTGTTGACCTTGACATGGGTTATTCTGAAGGGGCTCATCAAGCAGATGAGCCTATACAGGATATTTCAAAAACTATCAGCACTATAAGCAAGCAGGACAACATGTTTGCTACAGATGATTGCATAAACAAAGCTATTATATACACAGTAGTAGCTGATGAAGTGACCAAGATTGTGGACCCAGCACAGGATGAGCCTGATGATGTCAATGAACCTATGATTGCTACTAACAATATGCTTGTAGATGATGCTATCACAGAAGAGGATCCTATAATCGATGAATTTCTGTCTAGATCTGAAGAAGATGTTTATGATAGTATAGAAGAGCTTTCTGATGCATATACCTCTTCAGAGGGGATGCTAGATGAGCCTTTACATCTCTATAATGTATTGCTAAGTAACATGGATGTAAATGAGGAAGCAGAGGATGATATCAAGGAGTATGAAGATTGCTTGGATCATATTGATTTTGAACAGGTTATCGACAGGGATTTTACATCTATGCTTGTAGATGAACTGCATGAGGAGATAACTCCTACAGTTTTGATTAATGTTGAGACTTCCAAGGGTGATTTTCCCGAGGATGTTATGGATGAAGATCTACATGATAAAGCTGTTTTTCATGATCAAGCTGCAATCCCAACATGTGAAAATTTGTCTGATGATACAGGTCGAGAGACTCCCAAAGTTTTTCTTGATGGCTATGAAGCTAGAGGGGGTGATGATGCTAAATCATACTTGATACGGCATAAAATGCACAGGGTTTTTCATTTGCTTGGAAAATGTGCCAGATGTGGTTGGATTTGGATGCTATTGATGATATTCCTATTGATGCTTATGTCAGTGATGTCTTGGTTGCCAGTAAAGGGAGCCAGATTTCTTTAATGCTTTCTGGTAATGAGCTTAAGTTGCCAAAAATTTACGGGATGTGGGTGTTGCACTGTGCTTCAGGTGAAGATCTAGTATATTGTGGATCCCATCAATGCTATGTGATATCGATGGTGTTTGATCCAGGAGATTCTAGGGATATTCATAAGCAGATTCAATAAGGATGGATATTGATCAGTATGCATAGTAATTGCGTGCTATTTGCACCAAGGGTAGCATATTTGAACCAGAAATTCTTGATGTTGATTGATACAAGAAATGTATGCTCATGTGGCTATTATGTTTCTCCAGTGTGTGGACAATTTCTTATTATCCCATTTGATCCTGGGGGCTACTAAAGTGCAAGTTGCAGGTGCAGAGGATACCATATGCCTAATGTAGCAGGCTGCATGATGCAAGGTTTTGTTTTCTAGATTATGCTAAGTTAGAAGAGTTTTTGTCTATGCATTCAATAAGATTACATGTATGGCTTCTAGCTAACTTCTTTGGACAATTAATGAAGTATCTTCACATCTTTTGAGTTGGTTCTGCTAACAGAACTTGAGGTAAAGGACTTGATGTCCATTCCGTGTGCAGACAGAGTAAGGCATACTTGAGCCTGACAGGGTTCCTTAAAGAGAGCTTAATGGTCAAGCCGTGTGCATCATTAACTGGAGCACTTGAGTCTGGCGGGGTTCACTAAACAAGCTATCCATGATTGAATGCTTTGAAGATACGACGAATACAGTTCAGAGATTTTTGATGGACAGCTACCTAATGATTAAGCTAGTACATTGATGATAGGGTATAAGCCTTATTTCATTTTTCATATGTTTAACAGTTAAGCGAGTTTGATGATGGTAAGGAGCTTAAGCAAGGAGTCAAGGCAGAAGAAAAAGGGTTAGAGCTTAGCAAAGCAGGAAGTTACAGGATAATTGACAATAACTGATGCTTAATGATTAAGACAGAGAGAAGAGTCGAAGCTTGCAGAATCCGTGAGGTATTTGAAGCAGATGAAGCGACATAAGAATATTTCCATCACCAACATCAGAAGTTGATTAAGAATTTTTTCTGGTGTCGTTAACGGCCCGGTTAATACTGTAAAGCGGGAGCTTAAACTCTTGGTTAGCAAATGATCCAAGTGACGGTGCTGTTAACAGCCTGCCTCGGCTAAGGATAAATTGTACTCAAAGTAATATTCAATTAATTGATGATTGCGGTGATTGGCAGAGCCGTCATTGTCTCTTGTTCTCTCTCTTTCACACGTCCCACAGCGAGAGGCCCGGCGCTTGCCCGGCTCACGTAGCGAACACATATCCCGCGACACAGCTATGTGCATGCTCTAGAATCAGCCAGGTATTCGCTTTCACTTGCACAGATTCCAGGTTGATTGTCCTTTCCTCTCTTATAGAGTTGGTTCTCAATTATCTGGAAGTCACGAGCTTCCATCTCTATAGCTTTTTTCCATGCTCTTGTGATGTTCTCAGGGAACGTCCTCGTGGTTAAGAAGTCAATGATATATTGACTCCATGCAAGTGCAATGTTTACCTAAAACAATGTCGCGTGATCCATTGGTCGTTTGGCACTACATATAATACAATTGGTAACATAAGAATGTGTGTCCGCATACATAGTTGGCCAAGAAACCCTCAATTGTTTCAGTCTCTGGTATGTTTTCACTGTTGAACAATGAAATGCACAATCTTGGACATGTGCCTCTTCAAGGTAGCACTCGAATTCTTCCGGATTTATACATAATCGTAGGATTTGGTCCGATCCAAAATGATACAGCCGTCCTGGAAGTTTTTTGTTTGTCGAATTATTTGTTGCTTGGATCTGTATTCCGTATTATCAAACCCACTTCCAAAGGAAAGAATGCTAACAATTTCTTGAGACCATTTGTGTACCATTTCAATATTGAAAAGATAAGCATGTGGTATGTCATCATCTACTCCTTCAGGAGCTTCCTCGTTGTGTATCCTTGAAAGATGATCTGCTCGTAGATGGGTTTTACCCTTTTTGACTACCACTGTGAAGTCAAATTCTAGCAATGTAATAAACCAGCGTACGATTCTCCCTGTATTGCATGATTTATTTACCAGATACAAAAGAGCTTGATGATCTGTGAAGAACACAAATTTGTTTGCGAGCAAATAATGCCGAAATTTCTTTACAGCATAAATCATTCATAACCCTTCCTGCTCGGTGGTTGTGTAGTTTTTTTCCGCACTGTTTAGCTGTTGGCTCACATAGCAAACCGGAAAATCCATTGTTCCGTCTCCAGGTTGAGCCAGAATACTCCCGATTGCATATGAGAAGCATCAATGTGAACATGGAATATCTTTTCCCAATCTGGTGCCTTGAGTACAGGTGCTGATATAAGGTTTTCCTTCAGCTTTTGGAATGAAGTTTCACACTCCTCGGTCCAATTGAAATTGACTAGCAAATGATACAGAGGTTGTGCGATAACCGCATACATGTATATGAATCTTCGATAATATCCATAGTGTCCCATGAAGGATTGAACTTGTTTCGCATTAGTAGGCCTGGGTAGGTCTACAATGACTTTGACTTTGTCTAGGTCAGTGGTTATGCCATTTCTTGAGACAATGTGTCCTAAGATGCGGCCTTGCTTAACCATGAATACACACTTTTCCGGGTTAAGACAGATTCAATATGTCCTGCATTTTTTAAATACCTTTTGCAAATGGTCAATATGTTCCTCTCGTAGAAGAGAGTGTACACAAATATCATCCATGTAAATTTCTAAGAATATTCTTAGGTATTCCTTGAATGCGTGAGTCATTAACCTTTGGAAGGTAGCTGGGGCATTAGTTAAGCTAAACGCCATAACTCGATACGCATAAATCCCCCATTCTGTGGCAAACGCTGTTTTGTGTTGATCCTCCCTTGCTATTGCCAATTGGTTGTATCCCGAAAACGCATCCAGAAAGGAATAAGCCCGTTTCCGGGCAACTCGCTCAAGTACATGTTCTGTGATTGGCAAGGGATAATTATCCCTTATGGTGGCTACATTTACCTTTTTGAGGTTTACACACACTCGCAGTTTTCCATTCTTTTTGGGAACTGCCACAATGGGTGACACCCAATCTGTATGTTCGATTTCATAGATGAATTCAGCTTCCATCAGTTTATCAATCTCCTCTTTGATTCGTTTAGCAAATGTGTCATTATCAGTATAAGACGTTGTTTTCTAGGTTCTGCATCCGATTTCAAAAGAATTGTATGTTGGCATATCGATGGATCAAGTCCTTTGAGGTCTTTATAGGACCATGCAAACACATCTTTATACTTCTTGAGAAGTTGTGTTAGTTGTTCTTCTTCTTCAAGCTCTAAATCATTTGCTATATAGACCAACTGAGGTTTTTCACCTAGTTCTCCAAGGTCTATACTTTTTGCATTTTCTGGCCCATCATAGGATTCTTGGTTGGTTCTTTCCCTGACTGGTGGTGTCATGATGAATTTTCTGTCCTGGATAGTAAATTTTCGATAGTGTGATGGTACATTCATGTTCCCCTTTTCTGACTCCCCTTTACCGTCACTGTCTTCTTGAGTAGTCCATATCTCTCTTAAAGACCGTTTCAATTCTTGGTATTTCTGTTTACGCTCCAGTCTGGTCCACTCTTGGTCTTTTGTTGTTTCTTTTTTTGGTTTTTGAGATTTTTGTGATTTTGTTTCTGTTTTAGCTTTTCGTTCCTGTTTTATTTCCTCTCACGTTCATTCCCTTCGATTTTTTGAGAATCTTCTTGATATTTGATCTTTCACACAATCCTCTGCTTTTACAAGCATCAAATAGTGAGTTTTACCTTTTATCCTGGGCATCAGTTTCTCTCTCGCTTTGTTTCCTGATCGTTTCTTCCTGTAACGTTCCTGGCATCTAGGGTGTTGAGAGAAATCATAAAACTTGATATTCTGAGTTTCCCTTCCACGCTCACTTGAGGTGTCTGAACACTCATTATCTGCATCATCATTTACTTCCAGATGTTCAAAGGAGTTATAAAACTCTTCTTGTTCTGGTGGTTCTACCGTCTCATCTTCTCCTAGTATAATGCTTACCATGTAATAGGGTAGCACATCATAGCCATCCTTATCGCAAAATTTTGTTGTTGGACTCTCTGTAATGGTACAGACATCCAATGTTGCTAGTATGTGTTCCCATTCTAGAGGTTCCAAGGCATCTTTAGGAAAAGGTTCTGGAATATACTCCTTGTCTTCTATCGCTCTTTCTGAGACGCATGGCTTCCACAATGTGAAGCTCCGCACATCCATAGCTCTTTTTGTTTCCCTAACCATGCCGGGAGTTCTGATCCTACTACTGTAGCTGAATCAAACTCTTCCACAGGTGTTTGGTTCACATCTTTGTAACTATGGTCTTTTAGGTGTATTTTAGTTGTTGTCTCGCCATGTCTGAGGTATATGTGGTCGTAACCCCAATCTTGGACCATCTTCAATTGTCGCATGAATGGTCGTCCCAAGATGATCTCATAATTGTTCTTTTTGTCGAAATCGACTATTACAAATGTATGCTCGTACTCGATTTTGCACGAAGTGACAATCACTTTCTCTAAGAGTCCTAGAGGCTTCTCCATGAACCCATCTGCCAATTGCAATTTCATTATGGTAGCCCTCAAAGCTGGTTTTCCCTATGTTTTCCAGATTTCCTTGGTGGCGATAGCAAATCCCGCTCCACTGTCAAGAATAGCCTTGGAAACTACTCCTTGGAATTCTACTGGTAGCGTGGTGTTTCCATCTTCTCCCTCACAATACTCTCCAACCTTGTTTAATGGTACTGGTCTAGTGTTAAGTTGAGGTCTGTCCAACTCTCTGATCCCTTCCTGTAGCCTCATGGTGGGGTCTCTTAATCCAAATTTTTCTAGGCATTTACCTACTGTGGTCCACATGTTTGGCCGTAACCTTAGGAGTTCTGCTAATGTGATTGTGCATGCCACAGGGGTGGACAATAACTCAATCAATCCTTGCGAATCCATCACTTTGTTAGAAGAAAGTCTTTGAGATGGGATTTCTCTCACTTCTGACTTGGATTCATACTCTCCTAGGTAAGAGGGTAAAGTTCTCAGCGAGTCTGGTTGGCTGTGCCCCGAACTAATTGATCCATGGTCTCCCCCTTGTGAATGTATCTCAAAGTTCATTTGTGATCTCGCCTAAAATTCTTCAATAGGAGGTAAGGTTACATTCTGTTCTTTTCTGGTGCTATTCATGTGGTTACTCATCCTATTAGCCTCATTGGCCTCTCGGATTTGCTTCTATAGATCGTCTAGACCGTTACAATCCTTACCCATTTCTGTCAATGTTTTAGGCTGGAACCCGTCACTTGCTTCATCTATGGTATTTGGCACTATGATAGGCTCTCCTCTGGATTCATAGGCATTAGTGAGTCTTTCCTTTGTTTCTACATATTTCTCTAAAGTTGGTTGGATAGGGGTTGGAGCTGGTGCCTCATGCCAATTTGCAGGTTTACCCAACGTGTCTTCCATCAATGATTGAGCTGTTTCTATCATCTTTTTACACATTTCCAACCTCTATTTTTCTATTTCTGCATATGGATAGGTCATCCATCTTTGCTCCTCGGTTTGGTTCTTTTTGAGTCTAGCTTCATAAGCTTTTAAAGGTGCATCCAACTGCTCGTTTACCTTGTCTTCCAGTACCGATCCTCCTGATCTCGCACTTTTGGGCTCTGCTATTTCCTTGGGTGCTACGGTTGCCATGGTGTGTGAGCTTAGCTAGCTAGATCCTCTAACCTCTCTAATATATCCTTTGTTTGTTTCAACTTCTCAGATAGAGCTGTTTGTTCTCGTTCTTTCTTGGCTATCCTACGCGCCTTTTTAGCTTTCCAAGTGCTTCTCTGATTTTTTGTTTCTGAACTTTGGGCGTCGGTTTTTGGTTCTTTAACTATGGGTCTGCTCATCCTTCTTTGAGCTTGGGCTCATATTACTGCCTGAATGGGTATTACCATTTCATTTTCTGATCCTCCATTGGAAGGTACTGTTTCTAGCATGTTCAAGGTGGTTTTTGCTCCTTTGCTCAGGTTTGTAGGGAAATCGGGGATGAAATGAGTAACTCCACACTCAGTGCAATATGCGTTGACTCTAATGATTTCATCATGAGGACAGTCTCGTATCCAATGGTCTCCACCACACTTGTAGCAGGGTCCCTTGGGTTGTTGAGGTGCTCTTTGAGCTCCTCTTTGTTGGTATGCATGTCTCTGTCCGCCCATGCCTCCGTTGGCTATGAACAACAATGTTCGTTCATCTAAATTGTATCTTCCTTCTCCTACTGCCTATGTAGCTGTTGGTGGTCCTGTATTTCCTATTATGCTCCATGGTTCTGGTGTCGAGGGCTCTTCTGGTGGATAATAGACAGGGTTTTCAGCATATCCATTAAGATTAGGCATCGGTGGAACTTGAGGAGAAGCTATCGGAGCTTGGGGAGCATAAGGTCTCTCTCTCACATATCCCTTGTTATAATAACATTCCTCGGTTCCATGGTTTGTCCATTTTTGTTCAATAGCACACCACTTGGGCTGTTTAGCCTGGGGTTTGGCGTACAAGTTAATCTTTTTTAGCACTTCGTCTATAAGCTTCTCTTGGTTTACAGCTACTTCTCCTTTTGGTGATGTCTTAGAAGACTTGCTTCCACTTTGTTGTGAAGATGAATCGTCATCAAGGTCCTTGAACTCCCCCTCTTTGTAGACCGCACAATTGTCCACCAGGTAAAGAGTCTCCTTGGTCAACTCATTCAACGTCATGCTCCTCTTCATATGTAAGTCTTTCTGGAGATCCGCATTCCTTATTCCTTGGATGAATATCAGCATAAGTCTGGACTGGGTTGGCAGTTCTTCAACAGGACAAACCTTAACATATCTTTTTAGTCTTAGGGATGCCTTTCGTACAGATTATCCATCTTTCTGTTTGAATTTATGGATTTGTGAGACCGTATAATGAGCTATCTCCCTTTGTGATAATTCCTCGATAAACTCGTCAAACACTTCCTCCATAGACTCAAAGTCTCTACGCTCTACAAAGTCAAACCAAGTGGCAGCATCATACTCTAGGGTTAGTCCAAACCCTACAAATTGGGTAGGGAAGTCTAACACCTCTTCGGCTCTAATTACACGCACAAAGGATGCTACATGATCTCTTGGGTCTCTGCTTCCTGTGTATTTCTTGTTTACCCATTTTTGCACTTGAGAAGGTCTAATTCTGCGATGGTGTACAAACGTCATCATTGGATCTCCACGTCCTAATTGATATACCTCCTCAGGTCTTCTGTAATAGGCTGGTTCCTCTCCTAGTGGTGCTCCTAAGCCATAATTTCTAACGGTTCTCACTGGAGGTGGTTCATCTCTTCGAACTCGTTCTATGGGTTGTCCCCCACGCTCTATTGACCCTTGAGTCTTTGGCTTACTCTCTCCTTGATACCTTGAATAGAGTGGTGGTTCTTGCAAATCCCTTAGCCCTCGTGCGGCCTGATAACCATCTCCGTTTCGGTCTAGTTCCATTGTAGCACTCTATCAGAGCCATACCTGCAATGATGGCTGGTTTTCTGGTGGGTTTTGGTTGTTAGTGCTTGCGGTCGCGGGTGAAATGTGAGGTAGCGTCATACTCATCAGAAAAGGGATTTGTCGACTTACTTGGGGTGTAGGTGGCTCTTGGAACTTCTTCAGGGGCATATGTTGATGCTCATGGACCTGTTTCCCTTTCTACCTCCTCTGGGAGAATACGCTGGTATTCTCCCATATCTCTATCAACAAAAACTATACCCTTTCCCATGGCAGTTTCATAAGAGAATAAGTAAAGAACCTTGTCTTTTCCTAATTCGTTTACGTATGGTTCTTTGCTGCGAAAGTAAGCGACTATACCCTCACTCTCATGCTTGTAGATTCCCACGTTCTCGTTATAAGTTGGAACTCTTGTTGTTTTCTTATCATACATAAAAATAGCTCCGGGCCGATCAATGTTTGGTGGCGGTTCTTGAGCTTTTGAAAACATTTTCCCTTTCGCCACATTATCTCCATATATGTTGTAACCTTCAGGGTTACTAACTATCGGATAGTGGTTCCCCTTTTCATCTCGGAATCTATTTCCATCATCATAGACTCGGATTATATCCAATCTCTAAGTTGGCCTCTCTTTGATACAAATGCACTTGCGTCCTCGATAGTCAAAATAGACTAGGGCTCCCCTTGAGTTTATTCCTTCTAAGAAGATCATAGTGAGTTTGGAATCATTCAAAGGATTCAGGGAGGTGCTTCATCCTAGCATTGGTCCGTCATATGTGAAACTTCCTGGCTGTTGACTACCCATCATGAAGAAATATTTTTTTGACGAAGTGTCAGTATCACTACCCTCCTCAATAATCGGTGCTAGCGGATCTAGCCTTGCTTGAGTTACACTCTCTTTGGTGGACACTAAGCTACCTTGGTCACCTGCCACCTTCTGGTCTCTAACAATGTATCTTCCTGATCTTAAATTCATCAAACTATCAATGCAATTTCTCACAAATCCAACCACTCACCTGGCAAAGGATCATTTTCTGCACAACTTCTTGCTTTGTTGCTGAATATACCTATACACAAGCATTTTAATTTCGGCAATCGAATCAAAGCATTTATCTGCTAGAGGTTATCTTAGTAATGATTTGTATAACCAGAGAATTAATCTCAACCACTATTGTATTTTATACACTGCTGATGTTCTGGATTAGGTCTGCTAATCTGAAACTGTACATCCCTCGGATGTTGGTCAATTTACGCGAAAAAGTCTGAATTTAGTTTCTGCTTCATCAAATGGACATACAAGGTCTAAATTCACTTCTGAAATAAGTTCTGGAACCCTTAAGACAAGTGAAATCTCACTGTCTATGCCCAATAAATTTTTCTCTTCACTAGGCCCCAATAGACATCCTTACGCGTAGGATGTCTCCTGCTTGGTTTTCCCTGGATTTTTGCACTATGGTTTCCCCTTGATGTGCTGAGTCCACAACTATTTTTACTTTTTGATTTGGACACCTATGAGCTGGTCAATGAATCAAAAATCTGTTCCGACAGCCTATTGTTGACCTTGATCCGTCTAATCAAATCCAATTTGGACCAAAATTGACTAGGAGGCTTGCCTTAGGCTACACAACACCTTGCTATGCCCACTGTCAATGTCTGGCTTCAATTTCTTGCTTTAGACATCCTACGCGTAGGATGTCTTTTTCATCAGAATGGCTTCAAACTCAAAGCACAGGCTCCCCTTGAGTTGCTGATCACTTTGGTATACTCAAAATTTGGTTTGGAGTCCAAAATCAGAGACTTGTCCCACGGATTCCCCTTGATGTCAGTAACCCAGTGGTATGCTTAGATTTTGGTTTGGATTTCAAAAGTTCCCAATTTTAGCTGTTCTTGCCTTTTTCAATCAAAAGTGCTAAAGTCCGCTTTGAACTCAATTTTCTCACCCAAATGAGATGAAACCCCTTTCTCTCACTCAATATATCATTCAAGACATGTTCATGCAGCCATCGTATGGTTTTGGTCTCAAAATAATGTTTTGGCACAAATTGGGTAGGATGTCTGGCAATTTCCGTCTATCTGGCCTTATCCTGTGAAGATATGGTCAAATTTCCATTTTCCATTTGAAATTAGGGTAAACCCTACCTTCTGAACACATTGGTCAACTCAAAATCCCAAATTCCCCCCAGATTAGCCTATAGACATCCTACGCATAGGATGTCTCCTAGCTTGAAATTAATTTTTTTCCTGACAGAAATGCTCCTGATGCTTTGTAGATCTATTACAAACACTCACAGTAACTTTTGGACTTCACTTAGGCTTTCAAACACACTTTTTCGTCTTTTACAAACTTGTGATGACTTTACCAAGCAAGTATACATGCATGAAATGCTCTAGATCCTGAATCATGATGTCCTACTTATTCTACTCCTACTTATCATGTGAAATGGTGATAATGATGTTTTGGTTGCTTTCTGGCCTCTCCGGAATCTCAAGCTCTCCTCTCACCGCTTCTACCCCTCCAACTCCTACTCAAGACTCGACTACTACCTAAACTATCTTGGTCTACCTAATCTACCTAAGTCGAAGGATCTAAGCCAGACACACGCTTCCTAGACTCCCTCTAAGACCTAGAGAGTCCTCCACCCTCTGATCCTATCTAAATGTAAAACGAGACTCTTGGAAAGCCAAAAATCCGAATCCTCAAGGATTAGTCTCGGTCACCTACGTTAGGTTTTCATCCCCGGTAGCGGCGCCAATGTTGGACGGATATGCCGCGACGAACGTCAGCACAGCGAGAACTCACCTAACATATAATGTCAGCTAAGGACGAAGATTGAATCGCAGGCACGTGGAAGCAAGCATAAGGTGTCAACCTACACTTGACCGAGTCCTAACTAATTCCTATAGAGGTCTCTCCCAATTGTCTAAGTCACAGCCTTCAAGAGTGCATAAGAGGAAACTTCCTACAATGCTTTCTAGAGCTGAACACCCATCAAACAATCTCGAAACACCATAGAACTTGAAGGAGACCCTACTAACACCAATAGGTCTCTCTCCCTAAGGTCGATGAACCAAAATCCCAACCCAAAACACCCGGTGCAAAATCACGTAGGATGTTTGGCCGAAATCTAAAGGTCTTCGTTTTCAAAATCTAAAGTGCCTAATGTAAGTTCTACTCAATGTGAACGCGTGGATATGCTGCAATGCCAAATCAGACAACGTATGCTCACCCAAACACCAGATGAATCTCGTAGAAGGAGCTTGCAAAACCGGACCATACGCGCGCAATGTAGGTGTCGGCACGTAGCTCTCATCGGGGGCAACACACTGCACTTCTCCGCACTCGATTCCAACCACTAGTGCACATGTAGCGTCAAGATGAAGCTCACACTCTCTCTTGTACACAGTACGCTCACTCTCAGACTTCAAAACTTGTTTTAAAAATGACAAAAGGGTGCTTCATTAAGGTCAAAAAGTGGTATATATACCTTACAATTCTCAAACCCTAAAGTTCCAAAATCAACCATCTACTCAATCTAACTTATCAAAACTGGGATACAATCTAGAAACTTCAGTAAGTCCCAATATTTACAAGGTGAAGAATCAGGTTTTCCTCAATGAATGAATAATTACAAAAATAATAATCTTCCGAGTAGTTAGTTGTGGTGGGGTGTGTCTAGCTTCTAACGGCTGCGTAAAGAGGTGGAGTCAAAGATTATGCATGAAGAAGATGATATGGACACTTTCCTTGCTGGTGTGAGCAACTTATTTCTACAGGTGAAGTCATTCAGACAGTTCCCTTGTGCAGAGTGTTCTTGATGCCTTACCAGATTCCTACCAGACTTTTGCTAGTACTTGGAGACTGATGACCCAAGGAAATCCTGAAGTTTTCAAGTTTGATGGATTATGCACAATTTTGTTGCAAGAGTCACTTTCCAGAAAAAATAGAACTAGGCAGCGTGAAGTTGAATAGGCTTTTATTGCTTCTCAAAGAAAGGGTGGTAACAACAATGCGGCCACTTCTTATGGTTCTACTGCGAGTGGCAAAACTTCTGTTCCTAAATCTTCTATTGGCAACAATTTGTCTGGAAATTCTGGTGATAAGGGAAAAAAGAAGATGCGTTGCCATTATTGTAAAGCTAATGATCCCTTGATCAAGTCGTGTCCTAAGTTGAAGGCCAAAGGGGCTAAGAAGAAAGAGGATGGTTCCACTGCAAATGCTAGTTCCTCTACAAATGAAACCATTGTTGAGTCTTATGTGAAAGGAGATTGTGTTGCTGATGTTGATGCAAAATGAGCTTTTAGCATAGAGTGCACTTACAATCCTGCTGTCCAAGATGCATGCTTGTCAGCTGTTTCAGATTCACATGTGTGTGGTATTTTGACAGTGGTGCTACAAAGCACATTACCTCACATCGTGAATTGTTTACCTCTCTTGAGTCTGTCCCTCATGGGAATTCAGTCACTTGTGCCAACAATGCCTCTTATCCGGTTCAGGGAGTTGGAAATATTGTGCTTACTGCTGCAAATGGCAGTTGCTTCACACTTGTTGATGCACTTTATGTACCTGGGATCAAGAAGAATCTCTTGTCTGTCACCGCACTTGCTAGACTTGGACTTGTAGTCAGATTTGTGGATGACAGATGTACAGTTCATGATCTCAGTTTTGGTGATGAAATTGTTGCATCTGGCCTTTTGTGCCGTGGTCTGTATAAGCTCACTTTGTATGACAAGTGTGGAAATTTTTTTGCAAATGCTATTGCAGATTCAACGGCTATTTCAGATGCAAAACTTTGGCATGCACGTTTTGGTCATCTGAATTTTGCTAGTTTGCAAAAATCTGATATGGTTGCTTCTTTGCCGCCTCTGGAAGCACCTGTCAAACATGTTTGTGAAGGCTGTATTTTGGGTAAGATGCAACGTTCTAAGTTTCCAAAGGATGGTTTAGTTCAGGCCACATGCAGGTTGCAGCTTGTGCATAATGATGTTTGTGGGCCCATGCAAACTCCGTCCTTGGGAAATTACCTTTACTTCATGACTTTCATTGATGATTACTCCTGGAATGAATCGGTGTTTCCGCTTAAAGCGAAGTCCGAAGTTTTTATGTGCTTTAAATAATTTTGGCTATGGCTGAAAATGTCTTGAAATGTACTATGGGCACCCTCCATTCCGATCGAGGGGGGGGGGAGTATATGTCTCATGAATTTAATGCATTTTTGGCTAGTCGTGGAATTAAACACCAATGTACGATGCCTTATACGCCTCAACAAAATGGTGTTGTTGAGAGGAAAACACGTCACTTATGGAAATGGCACAATGTATGGTCAAATGTCAAGCTTTGCCGCATTCTTTTTGGCTCCAGGCCATCGTGTATGCCACTTATGTACTTAATAGGTGTCCTACGAAAGCTTTGCAGTCTATTACTCCATATGAAGCATGGCATGATAGAAAGCCTTTTATTGAACACATGCGTGCTTTTGGTTGTTTGGCATATGCTTTGGTGCCACAAACACAATGCAAAAAATTGGATGATAAGGCTGTCAAATATATTTTTTGTTGGTTATAGTGCTGAAAGCAAATGTTACAGGTTATATCATCTGCAAACAAAGCGTATTTTGGTTTCACAGGATGTAGTATTTGTGGAAGATTCTGTTTAGTCCTTGTTGTCATGTACTAGAGAGAGTAATGCAAGCTCACAAGACATTTATGACACTTTGTTTCCTCTTTTCTAGTGGTGGAAATACGGATGTAGTTTCCAATGAGGCAAATGTACAGCCTATGGGGGTTTCTAAAAATGTTACTCATGGAGATGTACATGATGTACTTGATGAGGAAAGGGCTGAAAATGAGCACGCTAGAGGTATGCCAAAATGGCTGGTGCACACTTTGCATGACAGTAAACTGGATGCACCTTTGTCTAGTCATACTCGTTCAGGCTCTCGCCATGCATCTTATGCATCGGATTGTTATGCTTTGGCTGTGTCTAGCTTACATGATGTTGAGGAGCCTCTGTCTTTTGATGAAGAATAGAATTCAGAAAATTGGATGGTTGCCATGCAATCAGAATATGATGCACTTATAGAAAATGACACATGGACTTTATGTGATTTGCCTCCTGGCAAAAAGGCCATTGGTACGAAGTGGGTTTACAAGTTGAAACGCAAGCCGGATGGTGAGATCGATCGCCATAAGGCTTGACTTGTTGCAAAGGGCTATGCACAGCAAAAAGGCATAGATTATGAAGAGACTTTTGCTCCCACTTTTCGTATGACTACTCTGCATTTTCTATGTGCATTGGTAGCTCATTTTGGTTGGGATGTACATCAATCATACATTGTTAGTGATTTCTTGAATGGTGACATATTTGAGGAAGTTTATGTAACGCAGCCTCACGGTTTTTTCATAAAAGTACAAGAAGACAAAGTATGCAGATGTAAGAAGACTTTTTATGGGTTGAAGCAATATCTTCGTGCTTGGTATGAGAAAGCTGACACTCATTTGGTTAAACGAGGCTTTTGTAATAGTCCAACAGAAAGCACATTGTATGTAAAGCGTGAGGGTGATGTACTTCTCATTGTGGTTCTTTATGTCGATGTTTTGTTGATCACTGGACTAAATGAGAGACATATTGCTGAATTTAAGGCTGATTTGAATGCTACTTTCAAGATGAGGGCTGTTGCATCATTACTTGGGTATACAGTTCAAGCAGTGTGATGGTGGTATTGCCTTGTGTTAGAAAAGTTACATAGAGACATTGCTATGTAAGTTTGGACTTGAGGATTGCAAACCTATTTCCACTCCCATGGAAACAGGTTTGAGGTTGAGTCTACATGATGCTGGAAATCCTGGTTGTTGAGATGCAGAGAGAAAGAGAGAGAGACGAGACAAGAGACACACCATATACGCTCCCAAAGACTGATTCATATTGAGGACAAGATACAAATATATAGGTGAGACCAAGTTGAGTAGAGTGAGCCATATATAGCTCCAACACCCCCACTCAAACAAAGGTCTCTAGCTTTGGATGAAAAAACCCTTGGGGAGTTCAAGGGAAAAACCCAAGCCCCTATACAATGTGAAAATATGAACCAGCGATGATGATGTGAAAGTGAATTGTGCATCTATGTACAAATATCCAAGTGACTTAGAGATCACAATGTGCAAATGTGGAGTGTGCATAGTGCATGGTACCTAAAAGATTACAATGTCATATGTACAAAGCTATTACAATAGCAAAGAAGCTAATCTAGAAAGAGTGAGGTCGAAGCAACTCCAAGCTCCGAGCGCAAGAGGATGAAATGTGACTCGTTGAGGCCTTTGGTCAAAATGTCTGCAATCATCTGGTCACTTGGACAGTGTTCAACCATAATGGTTCCTTTGCGTACTTCATACCTGACATAATGATAATGGACAGCAATGTGCTTTGACTTATTATGTTGAACATAGTCTTTTGCAAGACTAATAGCACTTTGGTTGTCACACCGCAAGGGTGTGCTAGAAAGAGGAGAGTGACCAATATCAACCAGCATTTGTCGAAGCCAAATCAACTCACGAGCTGCAAGTGATGCCGCAACATATTCTGACTGAGTCGTAGAAACTGCAACACAACGTTGTTTCTTGCTAGTCCAAGAAACAAGACAACCATTTATAAAGAAGCAATTTCCACTAGTAGATCGCATAGATAAATGTGAGCTTGCCCAGTCTGCATCTGTGTAACCCAAAAGAGAAAGAGATTGCATAGAATCCGATGTGAGTTGTCGTCGATAGACTAAACCAAAATCTGTAGTGCCTTTCAAGTATTTCAACACACGCTTTGCAGCAGACCAATGCTTAAGAGAAGGACATGCAAGATGTTCTCCAAGATAATTAGCAGCAAACAGAATATCAGGACGAGTGTTCATGCCAACAAACTGAAGACATCCAATCAAGTTAGCATAAGGTTGATTTGTGACAAGTTGACCGCCATTGTCAGAAGTGTTCCTCGTAGAGCTTGCAAGACAAGGTGTGTTGGCTGAATGTGCAGATTCCATACCAAAATTTTGAATAGTATCTGCAATAAACTTTGACTGTCGAAGGAATAAAATACCTTTTGTACGGTTCCGTTGGATTTGAATCCCAAGACACGAGTGAATCTCTCCAAGATCCACCATATCAAATGCAGAAGACAATAACTTTTTCACTTGCTGAAGAAATCCCAAATCATTGGAAACAAGGATGGTATCATCCACATAAAGAGCAAGAATCACAAAACTGCTACCTTGGCGTTTTATGTATAAGTTGGGGTCTGACGAGCAAGAGATGAATCCTTTAGAGGTGAGAAAAAGATCAAATTTTGTATACCAGGCTTGCGAAGCTTGTTTGAGACCATATAGTGCCTTATGGAGTTGAGCAACAAGGTCTTCTTTACTTGGAATAACAAACCCTTCTGGTTGTTCCATATAAATTTCCTCTTCCAAGTCACCATTAAGAAAAGCAGTTCGCACATCCATTTGATGAGCTTTTAAATCAAATTGAACAGCAAATGCCAATAAAACTCGAACACTTGTAATGCGAACAACTGGTGAAAAGGTCTCTTGATAATCAACACCAGCTACTTGGGAATAACCTTTTGCAACTAAACGCGCCTTGAACTTGTCAAAAGATCCATCTGCTTTTACTTTTGTCTTATACACCCACTTACATTTAATAGCTGTACGACCAGGAGGTAATTCAG
The DNA here is from genome assembly GCF_014529385.1 of Adiantum capillus-veneris. Taxonomy (NCBI): domain Eukaryota; kingdom Viridiplantae; phylum Streptophyta; class Polypodiopsida; order Polypodiales; family Pteridaceae; genus Adiantum; species Adiantum capillus-veneris. The sequence continues at coordinate 87,555,415 of NC_140956.1, read as the reverse complement.
TTAGTATCCATGTACCTTTAGAGATAAGAGAATCGTACTCTGCTTCCATAGCCTCTTGCCATTGATCCTTTTGTGGTGAAGAGATAGCTTCATCATAAGTAATGGGATCTTCGGAGTGTATGAATGATTAACAAATTCTTCTTCAAGAAGTGATTTAGGCATACTTTTACTACCGTGAAGAGGATTAATTATGTTGCTAGAAGAGACTTATGGTTTCGGAACTTTCCATTTGGTAAGAGGGAAAAGAGGGGATGACTTTATGGGAAATCCTCTTTCTCAATTAACTTCCTTTGGTTATGCTAAATTAACCTTCAAAACCTCGACTTCTCCTTGATAAAATTAAGTATTAGCGTAATTTGCATTACTAAACAAAACCTTGCACATATACAACCAACCAAGAAGTTATGTTTTTCTCCTAAGAAAAAAGAATTGCTTATGAAAATTGAAGAGCTTAAGCGTGAATTTAAGTAATCATGAAAGTAAGTAAGCATGAAATTAAATCTCTTTCAAGAATGAAAAATAACAAGATAACTTACCTTAGTGTGTATATGGTAGGGTCCCAGGGAGGTCACCTAATAAAAATGTGACCTATCACGTGAGTTCAACAGAAGGTTATTTAAAGTTCTTGTAACTTACAGAAATATATATACAGAAGGGCATTATTTTTTCAAATTTGAAAAAAACTTACAGATTTTAAAAGAAAAAGGTACATTATATTCTTAACAAAATTCACAGATAAGGGGTTTTACAAACATGTCTTGAACGCACGTGATATGGTAGTTTTACACACAATGAACCCCCCGGGCAGGGTCTTCTCCTTGCTTTGGAAGAGCAACAACGAAGTGTATTGACGTAACCGATTCTTTTCTGCTTTACTTTGCTTGAAAAGCATCGATTTGGTTATGGGAATAAAGAGAGGTTAAGAAAATTGAAGCAATGGAAAGCTTGTAGGTTAGGAGAGAGAAGGTACGAATGTAAAGGTAATTTGGATTATTGTTATGGCTTCTCTTGAGGAGAGAGGGGGATTAGCTTTGAATTTCATAGCTCACTATCAAGCTTACACTTAAACGTGAAGAAAAGTGTTTAATGAGTAGGAAGGCCTCCTTTTAAGCTTAATTTGATAAGACCCTTAACTTATCTTGATAAGTTACTTTTGCATATCTTGATATCCTTTCTTCCTTTTCAAAGCTTCTCCAACAAGCTACTTTTCAACAAGTGGTTTATGCAAGAAGCTACTTTTCTAACAAGGGGTTTATGCAACAGGCTACTTTTCAACAAGTGGTTTATGCAAGAAACTACTTTTCTAACAAGGGGTTTATGCAACAAGCTACTTTTCAACAAGTGGCTTATGCAAAAAGCTACTTTTCCAATAAGCTGCTTTTTTATTTTATCCTTCTTTTTTCTTTGTTTCTTAGGAAAAAAAAAAATTGAGATAAAACTAATATCCCATGCATTGGTTATATCCATGTTCCAATGGTGAAAATCGAAAGTGTCTCATGGTGGATAGCTTTGCATTAGTTATATCCACGTTCCCATGGTAAAACCCGAAAGTGTATCATGGGTATCTAGGGTTCTTGAATATAGACCAAATTTACTCAATCGTATTCAAAAAGTCAACGGTTTAGATATGGCATCAAGGGTAAGGGCTAAAAAGAGGACCTTACATAACCTTTGCTTTCAGCACTATAACCAACAAAAATACATTTGACAGCCTTATCATTCAATTTTTTGCGTTGTGTTTGTGGCACCAAAGCGTATGCCAAACAACCAAAAACACGCATGTGCTCAATAGAAGGCTTTCTATCATGCCATGCTTCATATGGAGTAATAGACTGCAAAGCTTTCGTAGGATGCTTGTTAAGTACATAAGTGGCACACACGATGGCCTGGAGCCAAAAAGAATGCGGCAAAGCTTGACATTTGACCATACATTGTGCCATTTCCATAAGTGACGTGTTTTCCTCTCAACAACACCATTTTGTTGAGGCGTATAAGGCATCGTACATTGGTGTTTAATTCCACGACTAGCCAAAAATGCATTAAATTCATGAGACATATACTCCACCCTCGATCGGAACGAAGGGTGCCCATAGTACATTTCGAGACATTTTCAGTCATAGCCAAAAATTGTATGAAGCACATAAAAGAATTCAGAATTTTCTTTAAGCAGAAATACCCATGCATGCCTGGAGTAATCATAAATGAAATTGATGAAGTACAGGTAATTGCCCAAGGACGGAGTTTGCATGCGCCCACAAACATCACTATACACAAGCTGCAACCTGCATGTGGCCCTAAATGAACCATCCTTTGGAAACTTAGAATGATGCATTTTACCCAAAATAAAGCGTTCACAAATATGTTTGATAGGTGCTTCAAGAGGCGGCAAAGAAGCACCCATATGAGATTTCTGCAAATACAGCAAACTGGAAAAATTCAGATGCCCAAAATGTGCATGCCACAATTTTTCATATCTGAAACAACCCTTGAATATGTAACTGCATTTGCAAAATTTTGTCCACACTTGTCATGCAAAGTGAGCTTATACAGCCCACGACACAAAAGGCCGGATTCAACAATTCCATCACCAAAATTGAGATCATGAACTGTACATCTGCCATCCACAAATTTGACTGCAAGTTCAAGTCTAGCAAGTGCAGATACATACAAAATATTCTTCTTGATCCCAGGTACATAAAGTGCATCAACAAGTATGAAAGAACTTCCATTTGCAATCTTTCCAACTCTTTGAACAAGATAAGAGGCATTGTTGGCACAAGTGACTGAATTCCCATGAGGGACAGACTTGAGAGAGGTGAATAATTCACGATGTGAGGTAATGTGTATTGTAGCACCATTGTCGAAATACCACACATATGAATCTGAAGCAAGTGACATGCATGCATCATGTACAACAGGCACTCTACACTAAAAACTCATTCTGCATCAACATCAGCATCACAATCTCCTTTCATAGAAGACTCAACAATGACTGCATTTGTAGTGGAACCAACATTTGCAGTGAAACCACCCTCTTTCTTCTTAGCCTCTTTGGCCTTCCACTTAGGGCACTGCTTGATCAAGTGATCATTAGCTTTACAATAATGGCAACACATCTTCTTTTTGCCCTTATCATCAGCATTGCCAGACAAAGTGCTGCCAACAGAAGCATTGGGCACAGAAGTTTTTCCACTCACAATAGAACCATAAGAAGTGGCTGCATTGTTGTTACCACCCTTTCTTTGAGAAGCAATAAAGAATGTTCAAGTGCACATTGTCTATTCCTGTTCTTTTTAGAAAGTGACTCTTGCAAAATCAATGCTCACAACTTTAGGATTTCCTTGGTTCATAAGTCTCCAAGTACTAGCAAAAGTCTGGTAAGAATGTGGCAAGACATCAAGAACAGTCTGCACAAGGGAACTACCTGAAATGACTTCACTTGTAGAAATAAGGTGCTCATTGATATCCTTGACATTAGCAAGGAAAGTGTCCATATCATCTTCCTCCTGCATAATCTTTGATTCCAGCTCTTTACACAGCAAAGCAATTTTTGCCTCATTGCGGCTTGCATAAAGACCAACCAAAATATCCCAAGCCTGTTTTGTAGATTTCGTTGAACGAATGCGAGGAGTAATGGTGCGCTTTACAGACAAGGCAATCAATGCATAAGCCTGTGCATCTTTTACATCCCCAACGAGCTTGTTCTGCTGTAGGCAAAACAACTCTAACAATAGAAATCCTTGCAGCAGCAAGACCTGCAACATCCTCAATATCGCCTACATTCTCAGAGCTAGGACGTACATCAATGCCCTGCACAATATTCCAGATGCCCTTTGACACAAGAACATGTTGCATCATGTAAGCGCACATAGGGTAATTGTCCCCATCCAATCTGTCCTCAGCATCAAACATCTTGAACACATCGTGTTGTTGTGAGCCATGGAAAATGTATGCACCTGATGTGAAAACTGTTCGAAATGAGGAGAAACTGAGTGAGACTAGCACGTGCTATATAGCGTAATCCGTAGTAAATTTTTTAGGATCTGTTATATAGAAAAAAACACTGACAAAAAATCTACACTAAATGACAAAATTGCATGTGCACACCTGCCTTTAGTGGAAACGAAGGGCGAAATGAGCCTGAATCAAAAATCTGAGCAGAGTAAGCTCTATGAGCCTACCCAAAAAAAAATTGACCTACAAAAGCTTGCCAAAGCTCACTAAAATTGAAGAAAGCTAGCAAGCGTGTGTTGGAGTTGCTTGCGGACTAAGCCCGAGAGGACCCAATTTGCTCTGATACCAGTTGTTGGAATTAGGGTTGCAGGAAAACACACACAGCTTGGAGAAGATGAAGGAAGCTCAAGGCACACAACTAAGAGTTTATTACTTAGTGTGCAATGGAAATATCGATAGCCCTAGAGTGATGGGCGTATATACAATGCACGGGGGGAATAACCTCTTGAAGAGGGAAAAAATGCCCTGGCGGTCCTAGTGTGTTCACACACATCACTATCACATGTATATGGTAGCATTTTTTAAATAGTATTTACAATATTTACACACACTTAGCGGATATCATATGACATACGCCCCCTTAGCAATGATTTAACAAGAAAATCACACACCAACATAAGTACTTTGTACTCAACTCTCAAACATTGCCCTTTTAATATTTAAATCAAATAGCAGTTGGGTCGCATTTAGAATTCCTCCCCCCTCCTATTTGGAGTTCTTTAAAAAAACTATGTTTTCCCCCATTTGTGCAGTGCATGGGCTCGAACATTGTGTCTATGCATATCCCGGTTTGGCTTTAACATGCTATGAAAGTCAATCCAATTCAAAACACATTACTGTGAAAAAGAGGGGTCTTCAACGGTTGACTCAAGGGCTTCTAAGATAGAAATTTATTGTTGTGGAGTTCCTTCGAAAAGAAAATTCTATAGAGATTGAGAACGCTCTTTGATTGTCCAGCATTGATTTTTGCTCAATTTGAATCTCCTTCTTTATAGCTAATGGCTTTGATTTTGTTTGGATTGCCTTCGGTATCCACTTATAAATAGCTTTCACTAGTGGCTTCTCTTGGGGACAATATTTTGGTCTTCAAACCCATGTGCCTAATAGTGTTGGTGCCTTGGATTTGGCTGTAGATTTGGGTATTGATCTTGTTGGAATAAAGGGTTGCATAGAAACGCACACAGCTTGGAGAAGACGAAGGAAGATCAAGCCACACAATAGAGAGTGTTTTACTTAGTATGAAATGGAAAGATACATATCCCTAGAGTGATGGGCGTATATACAATGCTTGGGGGGGGGGGGGGGGGGGGGGGACCTCCTAAAGAGGGAAAAAATGCCCCGGCGGTCCTAGTGTGCTCACACACATCACTACCACATGTATATTGTTAAAAATCCCCCCTGGAGTGATGCGGTGAACGAGAGCTGGCACATGAGTAAAGGGAAGTGCCATGCCGTGAGGACATGATCAGTCCACAAAGGGGAGTAAGCCCAAAGATTTGCGGAAAGCTTCAAGCTTCTCATGATACAATACCTTTGTGAGAAAATCTGCAAGGTTGTCCTGTGTTGGCACATAATCCAAGTTGATCTCTCCTTCTCAGAGCCTCTCTCTGACACAGTGGTAATGCACCTCAATGTGCTTTGTGCAATCATGAAAAAATCGGTTCCTTGCAACTGCCAATGCGCTCTCACTGTCAGTGTAGATAGTGTTGGAAGTGTCCTGCCCAACACCCAAATCAGCCATAAGGCATCTGAGCCATACACACTCAACCGTAGCTGTGAAGACTTCCCTGTACTCAGCCTCACAACTTGAAGTGGCCACAGTAGGTTGCTTCTTGCTCAACCATGATATACATGAATTGCCTAGCATGAAACAAAAACCACTTGTGGACACTCACGTGTCAAAACAACCAGCCCAATCTGAGTCCGAAAAAGCATATAAGTCTGGTGGAAATGATCCCCCCTTGGGATAAAACAAGCCAATATGTAAAGTGCCACTAAGGTAGCGGAAAATCCTCTTGACACTCTACCAATGCTTAGACCCTGGGCTATGCATAAATCTGTTGACCTGTGAGGCTCCAAACTGAATATCTTGCCTCGTGTTGCATACATAAATGAGGCAACCAACAACAATTTGGTAAAGAGTGACATCACCAGTGTTGGAGCTATATATGGCTCACTCTACTCAACTTGGTCTCACCTATATATTTGTATCTTGTCCTCAATATGAATCAGTCTTTGGGAGCGTATATGGTGTGTCTCTTGTCTCGTCTCTCTCTCTTTCTCTCTGCATCTCAACATGGTATCAGAGACGTAACGATCATGCGCCGATTCAATTCATGGTGACAAAACAGTATGTGTATGCGATTTGCATGTAAGATTCAAAAATTGCTACAAATTTTATTTTTGAGCATTGATTCTTGTTAATTGTGGTTGTTTTGTGTTAAGAAGAATATGATTAGTGTTTTGTGTGACGTTTATTGCTAATCAATCTAATCGTTGATTACGTTTTCTTGTTGATGACACCCTGAACTTCATCTCAATTTTTCTTGTTGTTCTGCTCAAAATTTGGAGAAATGGGAAAAGCGCAATGGAGCGTAGCGTAATGGCACTTTTCATCCAAAACCTGTTCGTCTCCTTGAGCTCTTCGATTTGAGTTCTAGGTTTGCGTCAATCGGAGTTCGCAGCAGAAAGTTATGCTGTTTTTACTGCAATTGAGCTTGACGCAGCTTTCTTCGTCCTACTTCTTAGTGAAGCGTCCGCGATCGTTTTTCTTATTTTGGTGTTAACTTTTTCGAGAAGATTTAGCTTTTCGCTATTCATATTGTGGCCGTGAATCTTGCGTCTCACGCCACTCTATTTTGAGGACTCTTTTATTATTAACATCTCCTTTACCCTGCCCTTTTTGAGTGACGTCTCTCACATCTTTGGAAGTTCCTTGAGCGTCCTTCTTACGTTTATCGTTGACAGAACGCAGTCCTCATATCTCTCTCATTCTCAATTGCGGCCTTCACCATATATGGTGTGCAAATTCTGCGATCTTATCTTATACGTCTTCTCGCAACAAGATATGGCTATGAATATTCTCGTCAACGGCTTTCCTTCTGGCCAGCGTTCTGTTCCTCCTTTCCAAGGTCAAGGTTTTCCAGGCTGGAAAGCAAAGATGTTGTTAATTCTTGAAGGCGATGAACTCTCCGATGTTGTTCTTGGAAATTGTGTTTGTCCGCCTCAGCCTGTTGATACTGATAATGATAACGTGCTTATCACTGAAGGACCTATATTTGAAGATTGGAATGTTGCCTATACGGATTGGCAACGACGTGATAAAGCAGCTCGTCGGTATATTCTTTCTGCTCTTACTGATTCCCTTTTGCTTGATATGTACGAACTGCCTACTTCCCACGACGTATGGAAGTACCTTATTGCAAACTTTCAGAAGAAATCTGTCACAGAAATACTTTATTTGAGAGGGCTGCTTAACAAGTTACAATATGAAGTTGGTACTGCCATGACGGGACATATTGAATCTTTCAAATCTATTATTAATCAACTTGCTGCTGCCGGTGATCCTGTTCCACAAAAGCAAGTGATTACACTTCTCCTTGATACGGTGAAGGACTCTTCTTATGATAACATTGTTACTATTCTCTCTAATAAAGATGGTCTTGATTTCAACCAAGCCTGCATGTCTTTAATTGAATACTCTCAACGTCAAGAACGTCGTAATGCTAGTCATGATACAGCAATGATTTCACACGAGGAGAGTGAGTCACAACAGATGGAACGGGCTTTTTATGCTCGAAGGCGTCCATTTCAACGAGGAAACCGCAGAGGTGGCCGTCGCGGTAATATTTTCTCTCGTCTCAAATTTCCTAATAAGCAATGTTCTTACTGCAACAGAAATGGCCATACTGAAGATGATTGTTGGGCACGTCAATATGATGAAGAACACAATATTACCACAAAACAACCACGTTTATCTAGAGACTCTTCTTCTTCTTCTTGTGAATATTGTGGACGATCTGATCATCCCACTCATATGTGCTATAAGCGTCGATTCGACACAGATCGGAATAGAGCATATGCTACTGAACATCGAAACAACATTGTACCAGAAACAAGCTGCGTCCTATGTTCAGTTGCTCCAGATAGAATACTTCATGTACGCGATGGATCACTTTTTATTGTCGATTCTGGTGCTACAGGAAATATGACATATCAGTCTAAGTGGCTCCATAACTATCATCCACTGCCAGTTCAACGTGTTGTTTATCTTGCTGATGATACTACTTGTCAAGTAAAGGGTATTGGAGACTTATATCTTGGTACCTTATCTTCTTCCACTCGAATTTTGCGAGGAGTATTACATGTACCAGATCTTCAACGTAATCTTCTTTCAGTTGCTAGACTTGTTGATCTTGGTCTGTTTGTTGGATTTGATCATACCAAATGCCGAATTGAGAAAGATGGACAGACTATAGCCACTGCTCCTCGAAATGGTAATTTGTTTGAACTCTCTCTCAACGATGCTGTAGCAAATGTTGTCACTGCTCCAGGTGATCATGATTGCAAAGTATGGCATCACCGTTTTGTTCATGCTGATTTCTCAAAACTCCTTGATCTTCAACGTCGTGATCTTGTTCATGGCATGGATCTTAAAGCCCATCCTCATATGGGAATTTGTGAATTTTGTGCTCTTGGGAAACACAATCGCAAACCCTTTCCTCTTTCAAATACAACTCATTCTCATGACATATTGGATCTTGTTCATACTGATATATGTGGACCTCTACCTTCTTCGAGATCACAATATCGCTACTTCATTACTTTCATTGATGATTTCTCAAGGTATACGACTGTATTTCTACTTAGACAAAAATCTGAAGCCTTATCTGTTTTCAAACAATTCCACAAGGCTGCGGAACTTCAAACTGGTCGTCGCCTTAAGAAGCTTTGTAGTGACAATGGAGGCGAATATGTTTCTCGAGAGTTTGTGAGTTACTGTGCTGACAGTGGAATTCATCATGAACACACTATTCCATATTCGCCTCAACAGAACGGAGTTGCTGAACAAAAGAATCGCACTATTCTCAATGCTGTAAGATGTATGCTGATTCATTCTGGCTTATCTCGTGTTTTTTGGGCTGAAGCTACTTTGACAGCAGTATTTATTCACAATCATCTTCCTACTACTGCACCCTCTGGTAAGATACCCATCATAGCATGGACAGGTGACATTCCTTCTGTATCTCATTTTCAAACCTTTGGATGTATTGCTTATATTCATGTTCCCAAAGAAACACGAACAAAGCTTGATGCTCCTGGTCTTAAAGTTATTTTTATTGGATATTCTGACACTTCCAAAGGCTACAAATTCTATGACCCTTCCTCCAAGAAAGTAATTGTGAATCGTGATGCTACTTTTAACGAACAGCTTATGGGAGGCTCATGGTCCATGGATGATTCTGATGATACTAAATCATTGCTTCAAGCTTTTCCATTTCTTTCAGAAGATGAAACTCTTCCTATAGAGAAACTTTCCTCTTCACAACCATCCATTCCGAATGTCGCCAATGATGATATTTATATTTTTGTTGATCTGCCTATTGATTTTGAACATGGCTCATGTCATGTTTATGATGACGATATTGCTGATAATGGTTTTTGTACGCAAGTCATGGGTATCCACCGCATACAAAGAAAGTCGTGGATTCAAGAGCCCTTAATGAGGAACTTTGTCCCCTGTGATCAGTAGGTGGGTCAGGACTAATTCAACATTGGAAATAGAATGAACATGTGGAGCTAAATTTTCCCTAGCAGACATTCTTTCCTATTGCAAACAGCATACCCATCAATCATTTCTTTCCTACTTTAGACTTTAATGTACAAATAAATTCAATGCCGATGTTTCCGTCAGATTCCTCCAACATGTTTGGGGATATATTCTTTCCTAGTTAAACGTGTGCAATGTTAACACTAGGTTGGTAACCTAACAGGACATAAAAGTGTCCTTTCAGGGTTTTGAAAAAAACCTCCAAAACCATAGTAGATCCACTTATTTTGTAAAATCCTTTCATGAGGTTATAGTTCAAGGCCTACTAAACATGGAAAAAATAAGAAACTTGTAAAATTTCTCATCTTTTGGTCACACCAAGCCTCCAAAGTTGATGGACCAGTGAATTTTCATCAAAACAGTCATTTCTTACGTTTTGTTGCATAAAAATAAGATTAGGGATTTTTGTAGGACTTGAGATAAATTCCCTAGTTAAATTCAATGGGTTGGTGATCATAACATATGATTGCTTCTCACTCACTATTTTTTGTTTTGCCAAAATAAATAGGTACAAAAAGGTTGAATTTTTACCATTCTGCAAACCTATCATCAAAGTTTCTATAGCCACGCTCAATACAAATAATATATGCATGTTTTCTTAGTTCCCTATTGTCCTTTATGTTCATAAGGAGCCATGAAGCATGTCAAAAGAATAATACATGTCTTACCAAGAGGAATCTAATTGGGGACAAAGATGAAGTGTTAAATACAGCAAACATGAAAAAACTGGGTTGAACATTATGAGTTGTAGAATCCCATAGAAACTATTCAATATCTAGCCAAATTTGATCCTTATGACTAGATATGGTTACTACCTACAAAATGCATGTATTTGTCACAAGAAACTAGCAATATTGAAAAAGCTATACTTGATATCCTACAATGTTTCGTTTTCTTCCATAATTGAAAAAATCAACCATCGTTGTGTACTATGAAAAATAGGGTATTAGGTGCCCCAAAACTCAAGGAATGTTAGCTTTATGTTACAATATGCGACATAGAAAATCAAAAATGAATTTGGATATCATGAAATCCACCAAAAAAATCATAGAAGAGCTAAAATTGGCTAAAAAACAGGATTTGATAATTTTTGTAATTTGGTCATAACTTACAACTTTAATATTTATTTCTCCCTAGAAGCATCAGGACATGTTGAGGACTACTAAAGATGGTTATCTAGCATTATAGACCTCACAAACATGAATTCTAGAGTGGTATAGTTGCAAAAAGTCGAAAAAAGCCAAAAACAGGACCCGTTTTTTCACACAGTTTAGGTTGTGAAATGTTGTGCAAGGACAATGTTAAAGATGGAATTGATATTCCAAAAAAATGTCGAGTTTTTTTCAGCTCATGAGACAACTTTCTAGATAGATAGCACCTCAAAATCCATTTTGAAACTCTTGACATAATTAAAGGAAAATGGTCACTTCCCAGGACATAAAAGTGTCCCATTACCAACCTAGTGTTAAGTTAAACAACTTGAATGAAATTATGACCTACCTCTTCCATTTCTTCGTCAATGGCCCGTGAGATTTCCGGTGCTTGTTCGTCCATGGGAGCTTTTCCCTTTCCATTCACATTGCTCGTTCCCACCTAGTGGTCATGGGCACCACCGAAGCGAGTTATCTTAATCGGGGCCATTTTTACTCACTAATTTAAATGATAAACTTGAAGAAATAGAGCTAAGGTCCGAGAGAATCATAACAAGCAAAATTGTAGATTAGAATCATTAATGAATCCTCCTTATGCAAGAGATTAGATTTTTCCTTTGAGACCTAGCAATTTTATGGGTAGTTCTTTACTTGCCCTATGGGAACTGGCTCTAAAGTTAATCACTTGGCTTAGATGATTAAGAAATTCAGAATTTTACTAATTGGTTTACAAGAGAGATGAAGTAGGCAAACTCAATCACTTTCCTAGTGCAATTTGAAGATGCACAATTTTCGCAGGCATGTTATATAAAATTATCTTCTTAATGGCCTAATGACGGTTTAATTTTCAGCATTAATCACATTTTAATGTGGGAGAAGATTAAGTATAATTTAATTACAATACTATTGAATGGTAAAAGAATGAATTTCATCAAATCTACACTATTACTTACTGACAATTTATTAACTATGCTGCCTAGAGAGAGAATCTTTTCTAATCATGTATTAATCCTTCATTAAGAATGATGAATGGTTACATAATTTAGCTGATTGAATGATGATTATGTAATGGAGTATAGATGTGTAAACTTAGAGAGAAGCTATTGGGAATTATAGCTAAAAGTAGGCATAGTAGACGAGGAATTTGGAGAATAATGATGAGAATTAAGAAAAGCAGGAATTAAGCCATGATTACCGTGATTAGGGGCTGAGAATCCTCTTGATTTTTTGATCCAATGAATCCTCAAGATGAGAATTTCGGCAGCACCTCCCTCCTTGCTTCTACTTCAGAAACTGTGTGTGTACCGGCAACACCTCTCCAAGGTGTGTGTAGGTGTGTGTGTGTGTGTGTGTGTGTGTGTGTGTGTACTGTGTGTGTGTATGAGCATGTGTGTGTGTGTGTGAGCACACCTTTAAATAGGCCTCCTCAAGATGAAAATCAAACCTGCTTGCTATATGCATCTGGGAGCTACTTCAGTTAAGCATGGCAAGTCCAGTTGCCTACCCACCAAGTGTCGAGTTGGCTTGGTTAACTGGCTCTCACACCTATTTGCAAACTTGGAAACTCTCCCAAGACTCCCACAAGGACAAAAGGCGCCCCCTAGCTACTAAAGCTGACCTGGAGTGGCCTAGAGCCTGTTCCCACACAGCCTCGGGCTCCGGTGCCTCCCCGCTCAATTTTTGGAAAATTTGATTTTAGGCTGAAACGGGTCATACTAGTCGGATTTTGATGTCAAAAATTGCTGTAGCAAGCTCTAACTTAGGCGTACTGGCCCGAGTACCTGCCATATTTAGCAGCCCCCGAGGTCCAAAAATGCATTTTTTCAAATTTGAGGTATGGTTGCAGTTTTTCGAGACGGTCAAAACTGGACGGGTCGGGTGACCAAAAACTTACTATTTTTAGAATTTTTTTGCAAAATTTATTTGAATTCACATTTCGAAGCTTTAAAAATTTCTAAACATCATGCCACTGAGAGAATTCGGAAAACTGCTAAAAATAGTAACTTTCTCCATTCAAGGTACAATGGTGCGCTTTCTGATCGGGGCCAGAGACCTACAACCTCCCCAACGTGAAAAATTTGAGATGTCCTCATCTCAAGAATGTGTTTGGGTAATCCTTTATGAGCGTGGGTTGGTCCTCCCAAGTTGTATCTTCTTCAGGATAATCCTTCCACTTTACTAGATGCTCCATGATAGTTCTGTTGCGTAACTTTCTTTCCCTTGTCTCAAGTACATAGTCAGGTTGGAGCTCGAGAACTCCTTGTGCTGGCATGACTATCTGATATGAGTCCAATAATTGATTAGGATTAGAAATATAGGGTTTGAGTAAGCTGACGTGGAACACATCATGAACCTTCAAGTTTGCAGGTAACTTTAGCTTGTAGGCTTGGTCACTTACAACTTTAACAATCTCAAATGGTCCACAATACCTTGGTCTTAGCTTCTTATATCTGCCTAGAGATAAGTTGCTTTTCTTTGGTCGGACTCGCAGAAAAACCTTATCCCCTTCTTTGAAAGTTCTTTCTGAACGGTTCTTATCTGCATAGTGCTTTTGCCTATCCTATGCTGCCTGAATGTCCTGGCGAATAGCTCTAGTATGAGATTCCATATCTTCTAACATCTTCCTAGAGGCCTCTACCCTGATGGGGTTGGATCTTAGAAGTTCAGTTGTGCTAAACAGTCCTGTCCATAAAGAGCTTTGAAGGGTGACATTCCAATGCTTCTGTGTTCAGAGGAATTATAAGCATACTCTACCAAAGGTAGATATTGTAACCACGTCTTTGGTTCTTGCGAACAATAGGCTCTGAGAATGTCCTTGATGACTTGATTAACTCTTTCAGTTTTCCCATTTTTCTACCGATGATACGCTGTATTGAAAGCTAATTGTGACCCAATAGATTGGAAAAGAGAAGTCCAAAATTTTGATGTAAACTTGGCATCTCTATCACTGACGATATGCTTGGGTAGACCATGTAGCCTAAAAATCTCCTTGATGAATACCCGGCTAACATCTGAAGTAGTAAAGGTTGTCTTTACGGCTATTAGATGAGCCACTTTTGTGAGCATATCAACAACCACGAAAACAGAATCATAACCTCCTGTAGAAGGTAACTCTGTAACAAAATCCATACTGATGCATTCCCATTTCATCTGGGGTATGTCAAGAGGTTGAAGTTTCCTTGGTAACTTGATTCTTTTGGCCTTTATCCTGTGACAAGAAAGACATTTCCTCACATAGCGAAGTATGTCTCCTTTCATTCCAGACCAAAAATAACTCCTCCTGACAGCATGAAGAGTTTTAGCATAGCCTGGATGTCCAGATGTAGGGCTATCATGTGCTTCATACAAAATAGCCCTCTTTAGAGCTGGGTCTCTGGGTACACAGAGTCTATGTCTATAGTAAAGACATCCTCCCATAAGAGAGTAATCTTTAACTTCAGGCATCTTATTCTGTTGGACTAGTGATACTATACGCTAGTATTTTGGATCTACCAAGGATGCTTCTTGGATTCTATCCCATATAGGGTTATTTAGAATAGAGATAGATCCTAGAAATGATTTTCGGCTAAGACCATCTGTAAATGCATTTTCCTTCCCTGGTCTATACTTTATGTCAAGGTCATATTCCTATAATAGCTCTATACATCGCCCTTGTCGCATGTTGAGAATAGGTTGAGTAAAAATCCATTTTAAGCTCTTGTGGTCTGTAACCAGCTGAAACTTGCACCCGAGAAGACTTCAACGCATGTATAAGTGCTAAAAGTTCCAAATCATGAGTAGGATAATTCTTCTCGTGACCCCTCAGATTTCACGAAGTATACGCCACTAGTCTTCCTTCTTGAGTAAGAACTCCGCCTAGAGCAAATTTGCTAGCATCTGTCGCTACTTCAAATTCTTTACGAAAGTCTGGAAGCTTTAAAATAGGACCTGAGACCAAGAATTCTTTTAGCTTAGCAAAGCTAGACTCGTGCTCGGTCTTCCATTCGATCCTCATTCTTTTCTTCAGGAGTTCCGTCAAAGGTGCAGCAATACGTGCATAATCCTTGAGAAAAATCCTATTCCATCCCGTTATTCCAAGAAATCCTCTTACTTCACTGGCGGTGGATGGTTGAGGCCAATCAACGATATCCTTGACTTTTTTTGGGTCTAATGAAATCCCTTCATCCGATATGAAAAATCCAAGATAGTTGACCTTTGGTGAGCAAAAAGTGCACTTGCTCTCTTTAGGGTAAAGTGGTGTTCCCGAATAAGATTGAGTACTTTGCAAACATATTCTTCGTGATTTTCCTCGTTCTCAGAATAGATCAAAATGTCATCAAAGAAAACCAAGACAAAATCATCTAGGTAAGGTCTGAAAATATCCTGTATAAGTCGATTGAAGCTTGCAGGAGCATTTGTTAGACCAAAAGACATTACTGTGAATTCGTAGTGTCCATACCTAGTATTGAAAGCTGTCTTTGGAATATCTGATTCCTTGATCCTGATTTGGTAATATCCTGACCTTAGATCTATCTTTGTAAAAATGTTGGCGCTGTGGAGCCTGTCAAAGAGTTCGTCAATCCTTGGAATTGGATACTTGTTCTTGACAGTTACCTCGTTCAGTCCACAGTAATCTATGCATAACCTTAAGGTTTCGTCCTTGTTCTTCTGAAAAAGAACTGGTGCACCCCAAGGAGAAGTACTGGGTCGAATGAATCCTTGCTCAATGAGTTGCCTAAGTTGTTCCTTGAGTTTGATGGCCTCTGGAAGTGACATTTTATAAGGTCTTTTTGAGATAGGTTCACATCCACGGATAGTCTCAATCTCATGATGTACCTCTCTATGTGGTGGAAGATTCGTAAGGTCTTTTGGGAACACATCATCATACTCCCTCAACTAGTTTGGTCGAAGTGAGGTATCTAATTGGTCCACCTTGTTGAGCATTATCGCATAAATTTGTTGTCCCTTTCTTAGTCCCTTCAAAAGTCTGTTGGCCTTAACTAGAGTAGCCCTAAGTTTCCCATTTCCCCCTGGATTAAGGCTTCATTACCCAAGTTATCTGTAAAGGTAAAGTTCCCTTGTGCACAATGGATGCGGGCCCTATTTTGCTTTAGCCAGTCCATCCCTAGTATCCCATCAAAGAATCCTAAGGGTAGGGTTCGAAATTGGGCAGAGGTCAGGTGTCCCCCTGAATCAAAGTCGATTTTTCCTGCAGAATGTTGAGATACTACTTCCTTGCCGTTTGATAACTCTACAACTAGTTTTCTTGTTGGGTACTTATCTAGCTTTAGCTTCCTCATGCATCTGGGTGAACCTCTTAGAGATCCTGGTGTATGAATGACTACATATTGCTCGCAACCATTGGGGTTGTCAATTGCGGCATGCAGGGTTGCTCTCTCCACTACTTCATCACCCACAGTTGGTTGTACCACTGCGGCATTCACTCTGGCGGTGGCTCCACACCCTCGCCCTCTGTTCATCCTTCCACGTCCTCCTCTTCCATTAGCTTGGCCACACCCCTGGGTATTCAAGGGTATGGCATTGGCGTTGGTTGCCTGAGCGTTCCTAGGGCACTTGGATCTGTAATGTCCATATTCGCCGCAACCATAGCATCGAACATTTGGGAACTCCATGGTTGTGGTGGTTGCCACAATAGGACGCTGGTCATATGCTTGATTGGATGGTGTGTTATTCCAAGCAGTCGTGCTTGATTAACCTTTTGTACTTCAAAAGCTAGAGGTTTGGCCCTCAACAAGGCATCCTGTAGTGTCGTTGGCCTAAGAGCTTCCAATTGAGTATTCAAAGGGTCGATTAGCCCTTGGAAAAACCTCGCCACCTGTTGTTCCAAGCTCATCTTAAGAGCATATCTCCGAAGAGTGACAAACTTTGCATAATACTCTTTGATAGATGAAGTCAGCTGCCGAAGTGAAAAGAATTCATTCATCCTCAAGGTTTTATAGGCAGGTGGTAAATAATGTCCCAGGATTGGGAAGATCCCTTAATATCGAAGTCCTTTCAATGTTGTTTCCACCATATCTTGGCATCGCCAGTCAAGCGAAACATCGCAAGCATGGTCTGATTTACAGGTTGGGTCCCCGCAGCTTCAAAGTAGTCGTCCATGGATTCCATCCACACTTTTGCGTCTCTCTCCACATCCGCCCCCTCGCCCTTAAAGATCAGAGGTTGGGCTTGCTTAAGGATGAGCTTCTTCTCTTGCGTTGCCGAGTACAGAGCAACAGGCGGTGCCTACATGGGTTATACGAGATTCTTGATACCATTACTTGGATTTCAAAATAAACACGAGACTTAAAATAAAATTCAAGATTTCGCTTTATCAAGAGACAGAGATTCAGAGACAAAAAGCACTTTATTGATAAAAATTTATTACAATCGAAACCCTCAAGGTTTAGGATAACTGATGAACAACTTATTACATGGCTTTTTGGTTTGCGTATAAAATACTCCTAGGAGATGGTGTTCACATGATGCACTACTTTGTTCATGAAGTAGTTCCTGTACTCATCCTTGAGTGGATAACAAACTAAGATATCAATCCGAGATTCTTCTTTTGGTACTCCAAAAGTTCGGACTCTGTTCGCTAGGATCACCTCGGTGACCTTTTCCAAGAGCCAGTCGTTGATGGTTTGATTGGAGTCGCCTGAAACAATGAGGTCCAATCGGGTAGGCAATGATGGGAGCAAAGCGAACCCCGAACCCCAACGGACTCTAAAACACCGGGGACCAAATGGCGCGCCTCGAGCCTGTCATGGTAAAGCAAACAGGGGGCACCACCTAGCTTCAGTGGCAGGGACGCAAACAACACACCACCATAACAAATTTTTCATCCAAGAGAGATGGATGCTTGGGAGCAATGATGAAGAGGAAAGGGAATGAGATCAAGTGATAGAGAGAGAGAGAGTGAGGGAGGGGGTATAGTGGCTTAGTACTTAGGCACCACAAAAGGATGGCGAATCCGCACACCCTTCACACATACACAAGCTCACTCCAAACACAAGACTAGGTGGAGATTCCGCACACCTCACATGGGCAAAAAATTGCAAGAAAACATACTCACAAAACCTCAAGCTTTATTTAGAGAATAAGGCGATGAAATGGGGAGCATAGGGTAGGGGAATGAGAAGGGAGAGCGTGGTAGAGCACATGGCGGATAGGTGGGAGTTGATGGCGAAGACTCGCACGAGGGTTACGGCCATCATCCTTCATTTATTTTCCCTTCATCTTGCATAGCCCAAGGGTGTAGAGGTCATGCTCAAGACAAGCATGGTGATTGCGGTGATGGTGATGGTGTGAGTGTGTGTGTGTGCACTAGGCACACACAATGCATAGTGTGTTCTTTGGTGATGTTGTGTGTCCTTAGTGTGATGGTGACTCCTCTTTATATAGGGGAGGACGGGGGAGAAATTCTAGAATTTAGAAATGAAGAAATCATTATCTACATAGGCCATGTGACTGTGGGCCCCACTTGTCGGGCTGTGTGTATATGTGCCAGAACAGTAGCCTCATGAGAGAGAGACTAAGAGAGAGAGATGGGTTGATGAAAAAAAGTGAGAGGTGACATGGAGAATAAAGTAATTACAAGAGGGGAGAGAGGGGAGAGGAAAAGGGACACCCGGCGGGGCAACAGTGAAGAAAAAAGAGGCAAGGTGGGGATGGGCTACCCCGCAGGCATGAGGTGGCCTATTTTACCTTTGTTATATATTTACATAATCATACTTTATTTTTTTTCTTACTTTTTCCAATGCCTTTTATCACTCCCTTCCTAAGAGGGGGTTTTCATGGGGTGGGGATGAGAGAAGAGGGGTATGGGAGCTTGGCTTGTGAAAAACCCCCATCATTAGCCCTCCCCTTTTGGCTAGAGGTATTCATGTCTCTAGCTCATCTGTTTGATCATTATCATCGGAGGTGGCAGCTGATGGTGTGTCCTCATCTGGAATGTCAATTGGTGGAGCCTGGTCAAATCGAAGAAAATAATGTTTAAGTCGCCAACCATTTATCCTGGTTCTATGAAGTTTTCCATCAGCCTCCATAAGCTGGTAGCTTCCATTGGCATACTTTTTCCTGATGATGAAAGGGCCTTCCCATCGGAGCAGGAGTTTCTTATCCTTGCGCGTGTGGAAGCGATTGTCGTAGCGGAGCACCAACATTCCTTTCTTCAATTCTTTTTTCCGGAGATGCTTGTTAAAGCTAAGCCATCTATGCTATGCTTGTGCTGCATAATAATTTATTGCTTCTTCTCTGTCCAGTTACAGTCTTTCCAAGTTGATGATGTGATCTCTCAAATGCATGTTGGGTTGTTGAAGTTGGCTTGCCATTACTCTGAGACTTTGTAGTTGCACTTCAATGGGCAAGATTGCTTCCTTACCAAATACTAGATGATACGGTGTGAATCCCAAGGATGTACGAAATGAAGTTCTGTAGGCCCATAAAGCTGGTAGTAGATACGTATCCCAGTCTCTGGGATGATTGTTTACCTACTTGGTAATAATTTTAGAAACCATTCCATTTACCTTTTCAACTAGGCCATTACATTGAGGGTAATATGGTGAAGAGTGCCTCCTTGTAATGCCCAGTTTTTGCATTAATTCTCCTACCAAGTCTGCTCTGAAACCTAGCCCTCTATCAGAGATGATCTCTAAAGGTGTGCCAAACCTACAGCATATGTGCTCGTAGATAAATTTAGCTACCTCTACCGCTGTGATTCTAGTGGTGGCTGTAGCCTCTGCCCATCTAGTCATGTAGTCGACCCCCATGATAATGTAGAATTTTCCTGAGTTGGCCCTAGGTAATGGCCCAATGGCATCGATACCCCATTTTTCAAATGGGCCATATGACCTAGTGCCAGCCTTTTGACACAACTTACACATTTTGCACGAATGGTGTACATCACGGTTGAGGCTCGGCCATATGAAGCCTGCCTGCAAGATTTTCCTACTTGTTATGTCTAAGGCAAAGTGACCACCACAAACCCCTTCGTGACAACTAGCAATCACTCCCGTGATTTCGTGAGAGAGAGGGACCTTCCTGAGTATTTGGTCCTTACCCTTACAGTACAAACCATCATTGATGAGTCGATACCTTGTGGCCTTCCGCGTCAGCCATTGCTTCTGTCCCTTTGTTAAATCTGATGGGCATTCCCCTGTTTCCAAAAAATGCATGATGTCAGGCAAGGCATCACTGCCTTCAAATAGAGGGAGCTTTAGTTTTATTTCTCCAACCACCACTTCCTGTAGTCTTTCACTTGCTAGGGCATCTGCTTCTTGGTTTTGAGCCCTTGGGATATGGTGTATTTGAGCTTCTTCAAACTTACCCAACAAGGTTTTTACACCACTTAAGTGAGTCCTTAAACTAGGATTCTTGCATGTCCATGCTCCATTTACTTGCCTTACCAGAAGTAGAGCATCCCCAAATACATTAAGGCGTTGTACACCTTGTGAGACGCACCATTGTAGACCCTTGGTTAGTGCTGCATACTCAACTTCATTGTTAGAATGTGAATCTAACAATTGGCCCAACGAAAATACCTTTGTCCCTTTTTCATCAAAGACCACTATGCCTGCAGCTGCTTTGTCGGACGCTCGCTTGTAGGCTCCATCAAAGTAGAGAGAGTATGCTCCTTCTACCATCGGTGGTACTGGAGGTAATCAGACTTCTCCTTCCTTAAATTGCTTCTCCTTCCTTTCAAAGACTTGGTAGGTCATGAGTCCCCCCAAACTTGCCCTTGTCGTGCTTTCTACCTGTACCGTGTAGTCAAACTCTTGCAGACGAGCTAGCCATTTAGTAATTCTAGCAGACACATCCATGTGTTGTACAACATAGGGAAATATTTCATCCGTGGTTAGAATCACAAATTGCTTAGGCAGCAAATATGACCTAAACTTTGTAGTTGCAAATCTAAGAGCTAGGACTAAGTGTTCCACATGGGTGAAACCTTTCTCTCCTGCTGTCATCATTCGACTAGAGAAGTAGATTGGCCTCATGAAAGATGTCATCGTATCCTTTTGGAGTAGCACAGCCCCCAATGAGTCATCACCAACACTTGAGGTGACATAGAATTTTTCATCCCACTTAGGTGGTGAGATAGTTGGCAGAGTGGCTAAGACCTCCTTTACCTTGTTGTAGTGATGTTCGCTTTCCTCGTCCCAAGTGAAAGTTGATCTTTGAGTGAGTTGTTGCAGTGGTAGAACAAGTTGTGATAGAAGATGTATGAATCTACTTAAGTACCTCACCTTCTATAGAAAAGAGACCAGTTGTCGTGCGGTCGTTGGTGAAGGTAGGGCTATGAGTGCGGACACCTTACTTGGGTCGGCGTTGATACCTTTTGCTGAAATTTCATGGCCTAGTAGAATGACTTTACTCTCCCCAATGTGGCATTTATCCACATTTAATTGCCCACCTAGGCTCTGCAACCTGGCCAAACCTTCAGTTACCTTTTCTAAATGTGAAATACGGGAGCTATATATACAAAAATCATCAATGAACACTCTTATGGATGTTCCAAAGAACGGTTGAAAAACATATGTGACATATCTTTGGAATGTGGCAGGTGCATTTGTGAGACCAAATGGCATAACCCTGTATGCAAAACAACACCATGGCGTGATAAAAGTGGTTTTTAGCTGATCTTCCAAGGCTATGCGTATTTGAAAGTATCTAGAATAACCATCACAGACGGTATAGCATTCAAAACCCGCTACTTCATTCAGAATTTCATCCAAGAAAGGGAGAGGAAATTTGTCACGGCACTTACCACACCCACACACTTTACTTTTGCATTGTTTGCCATCTTTGCCTTGCATGGAGAAGGCCTGTCAACCTCGAGCCCTAATCGAAGCATCATAGCTTTGCTCATTACACAGATTTGTGCACCTCCATCAATGTAGGTGTTTCCAACCCTCTTTCCTTTTATGTTTACGTCGACAATTGGAAGGATGTCATCCATGTTGCATCCCGAAATTGCTCCGGCTACCTTTGTTTTGGAGCGTCTTGTACTTACCATTTTAGACCATTGTCGCCTTACTTTAGGTACAATATGTAGCATCTGTGGCCATGTAATCTTCGATCCTTGCTCTGCCACATCCAATGTTAGATCATAGGGCTTAGAACTTTCCCCTAGCTGGAAGTCGGTGATGCCCAATTTCCATCGTGGCCTGGATGGCCTCTTGCTAGTTTCTCCTCTCATGCTTCTCTCATCATCTGATTGTGTAGCCTTCCCCCTCCTAGCTCTTTTCATAGTCATGGCCTCAAGTGTTTCTAAAAAGGTTACCTTCTCCTTACCCTTGTCCCTCTCCTTTGCTCTGGGTGGATCCACTACTACGGCTTTTCCTTTCTCTTCTAGCCTTATGATGTTTATAGGGCGATCAGGTGGTGGGGCTGGTGGAAGAGGTGGAATGGATGCTTGTAGTGGTGTCTGGGGTGGACGTAGAATTTGTGTTGGTGGAGTTGGTGCTCGGGGTGGGGGTGTTCTTTCTCTAGGGGGTGACCATTGGTTCCTCCTACCTCCTCTATTATAGTTTTGTCGTGGTTTGGGACAGTAGTACATACCGTGACCGTCTTCTCCGCAGTTGTAGCAATGATACTCCCTGTTTTGTCGTCGTGCTCTTCCACGGTCTTGATCTCTTTCTTGACTCCTCCCTTGTTGTATTAAGTGGACAGACAAATTCTGCAGTTGGTCAGTAATATGGGCCAACATATCTTGTTGGTCATCTCTTACCCCAAGAGCCGGTGGTGGTGGTGGAATGGTGGTTGTCATAGTTGCTGGTCCACGTGATGTTGGTGTTTCTGCTGACTCGGTTTCTTTGGCTTTCATTCGCAGCTTCTTGTCCTTAAGGCGAGCAATCTCAACGGCTAACTCGTACGAAGCCGGGAATCAAACCTTTCACCTTCTCCTTGAGGAGCGGCCATAAGCCATGCGTGAACCGATCTTTTTTTAGGAAATCGGGTGTAGCTTCCCCCCTTGCCAATGACTCAACCCACCGTTCCCACAAATCCACAAATTTGGACTCATAGGTGGCATATTCTAAAAGACCCTCCTGCTTCAAGTCTCTCAACTTGTCCCACAACTTTTCTGAAGTGGTACCTCCCCCAAAGCGCCTCTTAAAAGCGGTTTTTAAGGGTTCCCTGTCACCCTTGGTTGCTTGTGGAAGTGCATTGTACCATGATCTAGCTTCTAGCTTCATGAGATGCTTAAAGATTCTAGCCCGGGATTCATCCGTATCTTTGTTGCTCACTACACATGCTACTTCAAAGTCATCTAGGAAGTCTGTTACCAAATCCTCCCCCTTCTTTCCTTTAAATGTTGGAAATGCTACACTTGCCATGATTACTGAGAAAGAGCTAGAAAGACACACTGCTTAACTTGCAAAAGTTTTTTTCTTCTTTACAAGGAGGCGTGTATACCCTCTTATACTAGGACATAGATTAAAACTTCAAACGGTACATTGCCTTGTACCAAAGGTAGGACAAATGGTTGATCTGATGTCAGAACCTCAAAAAATCGCTCCCCACCCAGCATGGTGTCAATGACGTGCTGGTAGTGAGCCTTCAAATCCAGTATCACCTTGATTGAGCATACACGTGTTGGTATGTGTGATCTGTCTTGAGGTAGGTTGTATTGATTCATGTGAAGCTTAGAGGTGCTTAGTCACTGTCCAAGATTGTGGGAGAGGGTGGTGTTCTTTCCTGAAACAAACTTAGTAGATCCCTAGTTTCTCTAGTGAGAGTGTGAGCCAATGATTCCGTTATCTGTGCTGCAGCATCAGGTGCGACTTGAAAACTGACTGTGATAATTACCTCGGTGACTTGAGTTACCCGATTCTCAAAGTAGAATAGTGTTGATTCTCTATTGTGTAGAGCTCCTTCCATTTTGTTGTTGTAGGTTGGTTGTAGGTTGCGGACATGGTTTCGACCTTCTCCTTCTTCTTCTTGGCACTTGGCCTATGTATATCCACTGGGTTTGGCGTGTTGGTTGACTCTCCCATTGCAAATCGATTACGGTTACGCCTGGCACTCGAGCTTCGATGGATATGCGGAGTTCGTCTAGTTGTGCTTGGAGCTCTTCTTCTTCTGTCGTCCAATTAGCAAATCCTGCTAGCCATTCATCTATTCACAATAGTTTACGGGTTTTAGTCTTGTAAAGCAAACCCCGAACCCCGAACCCCGAAGCAAAGCGAACCCCGAACCCCGACGGCCTCTAAAACACTGAGGACCGAATGGCGTGCCTCGAGCCTGTCATGGTAAAGCAAACAGGGAGCACCACCTAGCTTCAGCGGCTAGGACGCAAACAACACACCACCATAACAAAGTTTTCATCCAAGAGAGATGGATGCTTGGGAGCAATGATGAAGAGGAAAGGGAATGAGATCAAGTGAGAGAGAGAGAGAGAGAGAGAGAGAGAGTGAGGGAGGGGGTATAGCGGCTTAGTACTTAGGCACCACAAAAGGATGGAGAATCCGCACACCCTTCACACATACACAAGCTCACTCCAAACACAAGACTAGGTGGAGATTCCGCACACATCACATGGGCAAAACATTGCAAGAAAACATACTCACAAATACCTCAAGCTTTATTTAGAGAATAAGGTGATGAAATGGGGAGCATAGGGTAGGGGAATGAGAAGGGAGAGCGTGGTAGAGCACATGGCGGATAGGTGGGAGTTGATGGTGAAGACTCGCACGAGGGTTACGTCCATCATCCTTCATTTAGTTTCCCTTCATCTTCCATAGCCCAAGGGTGTAGAGGTCATGCTCAAGACAAGCATGGTGATTGCGGTGATGGTGATGGTGTGGGAGTGTGTGTGTGCACTAGGCACACACAATGCATAGTGTGTTCTTTGGTGATGTTGTGTTTCCTTAGTGTGATGGTGACCCCTCTTTATATAGGGGATGAGGGGGGAGAAATTCTAGAATTTAGAAATGAAGAAATCATTATCTACATAGGCCATGTGACTGTGGGCCCCACTTGTCTGGCAGTGTGTATATGTGCCAGAACAGCAGTCTCATGAGAGAGAGACTAAGAGAGAGAGATGGGTTGATGAAAAAAAGTGAGAGGTGACATGGAGAATAAAGTAATTACAAGAGGGGAGAGAGGGGAGTGTGTTCAGATGTTTGTGAACACAAGAAAAATCAGGTAACCACCGGGTGGGGATGGGTCTGTGGGCACCTTTTTCAGTGAAACTGAGTGTGTGTGAGTGTGGGGGAGGTTATTTAGCTACAAGACAAGAGACATGGCGCCCTTTAGAGAGAGAGGGGGGTATTTGGGTCATGGGATATGATAGGAGAGACAAAGAGGGGGTGGGGTATACTATTTTGGAAGATAGGGTAAGTTGCATGTGAGTTAGGGTGCATTATTGGTGAGCTATAATGCATTATTGGTGAGAGGTGGGGTAGCTTGAGGGGAGAGAGAAAGGAGAAAGGACAAGGGGAAGAGAGAGGGGGTTGACCTTTTGAGTGGAGGAGAGGAAAAGGGACACCCGGCGGGGCAACAGTGAAGAAAAAGGAGGCAAGGTGGGGATGGGCTACCCCGCAGTCATGAGGTGACCTATTTTACCTTTCTTATATATTTACATAATCATTCTTTATTTTTTTTCTTACTTTTTCCAATGCCTTTTATCACTCCCTCCCTAAGAGGGGGTTTTCATGGGGTGGGGACGAGAGAAGAAGGGTATGGGAGCTTGGCTTGTGAAAAGCCCCCATCAGCAACAAGTAGAATAACTCCACCACCCTCAACACTTCTCCCCAACGTATCTTCTTCAAATCGGTAGCCAGGCATCCTAGCTTCCGAACATTGATGTAGTAAACCCCTCCTGCAAGTTTCCAATGAAGTCCCCATTCTCTATCGATGCGAGTGGAGTGTGGCGTATGAGACTTCATCAGTATCTCCATGACATCTCGCATGAAATGGTAAACTATGGATCGTTGAGCTTGCTCATAAATAAGCTCAAACACTTGGAACTTCCGATATTCTAGCACGGGGTCTTCTTGCAGCACCAATGCAAGGAATTCGGATCAACTACCTATATACTTTCAGGTCCTTTTAAATATTCAAACAATACGACCTTATCTCTCAGCTTATCCTAGGCTCTGATACGAGGTGTGAGGTCCCCACCCCGCCGTATCCAACGACAGATCTCATGGTGAACCTGGTGGCCACTAGATCTATAGCGGAAGCAAACAAAATAGTTCAGGGTTCAACTAGCAGACGATCTCTCATCACAAAGTGAGTCGAGTTCGAGCCTACTAGCAAGGAGATCTAGCTCCACCTCTTAGGGGAGTCGTACTTAACCTATCTAGCGATCCTAAGACCCACATTCCAAGAGGAGAGAAACCTCAAGTTCCTTTTTCCCCATGTTTCAGAGGCACGTACACTCGAGACTTCACCATTGTAGGGGCAATGAGTATTACTAGTATCGAATTAAACACTATGGGGACAGAGAGTTCCCAACCAATCGGAACCACCCTTCTCATATGGATTGGAAACCTGAGCCAAGCCCCCACTTTCCACCCCCACACTCACACTTCCTTGTGTGTCCTAATTACTACCACAATGATTGTTCAACATAAACATTCCTTGATTAAATTTCGAATCACAATGTTCGTTAAGAAAGCTCTTCAATCAGTATTGCAAACGGCACCAAGACAGTATTCTAGTTAAAATTCTACTCAAACTTATTCATTAAAATTCCAATGTTCTGGAGGTACAACATCCCCCCTCCAGCGAGAGTTTACTCCTCCCGTTGTCGCCTAGCTGCGCATTCAACTAGGTATGATCACCGCATAGAAAGCACGACATGGACACTCCCACCATATAGAAAGCAAGACGTGGGTTCCCACTGCATAGAAAGAAATTCGTGGGTATCCACCGCATAGAAAGCAAGTCGTGGGTATCCACAACATAGAAAGCAAGTCGTGGATTCAAGAGCCCTTAACGAGGAACTCTGCCCCTTGTGATCAGTAGGGGGGTGAAGACTAATTCAACATTGGAAATTGAATGAACATGTCGAGCTAAATTTTCCCTAGCAGACATTCTTTCCTATTGCAAATAGCATACCCTCATTAATCATTTCTTTCCTACTTTAGACTTTAATGTACAAATGAATTCAATGCCGATGTTTCCGTCGGATTCCTCCAACATGTTTGGGGATGTTTTCTTTCCTAGTTAAACGTGTGCAATGTTAACTTAAACAACTTGAATGAAATTATGACCTACCTCTTCCATTCCTTCGTCAATGGCCCGTGAGATGGACGGTGCTTGTTCGTCCATGGGAGCTTTTCCCTTTCCATTCACATTGCTCGTTCCCGCCTCGCGGTCGTGGGCACCACCGAAGCCAGTTCTCTTAAACCGAGGCCATTTTTACTCACTATTTTAAATGATAAACTTCAAGAAAAAGAGCTAAGGTCCGAGAGCATCATAACAAACCAAATTGCAGATTAGAATCATTAATGAATCCTCCTTATTGAAGAGATTATATTTTTCTTTCGGGACCTAGCAATTTTATGGGTAGTTCTTTACTTGCCCTATGGGAACTGGCTCTAAAGTTAATCACTTGGCTTAGATGATTAAGAAATTCAGAATTTTACTAATTGGTTTACAAGAGAGATGAAGTAGGCAACTCAATCACTTTCCGATGCAATTTGAAGATGTAGAATTTCCGCAGGCATGTGTGATAGAAAATTCTCTTCTTAATGGCCTAATGAAAGTTTAATTTTCATCCTTAATCACATTTTAATGTGGGAGAAAATTGATTCTAATTTAATTACAATACTATTGAATGGTAAAAGAATGAATTTCATCAAATCTACACTATTACTTACTGACAATTTATTAACTATGCTGCTTAGAGAGAGAATCTTTCCTAATCATGTATTAATCCTTCATTAAGAATGATGAATGGTTACATAATTTAGCTGATTGAATGATGATTATGTAATGGAGTATAGTTGTGCAAACTTAGAGAGTAGCTATTGAGAATTAAAGCTAAAAGTAGGCATAGTAGACGAGGAATTTGGAGAATAATGATGAGAATTAAGAAAAGCAGGAATTAAAACATGATTACCGTGATTAGGGGCTGAGAATACTCTTGATTTTTTGATCCAATGAATCCTCAAGATGAGAATTTCGGCAGCACCTCCCACCTTGCTTCTCCTTCAAAAACTGTGTGTGTACTGGCAGCACCTTCCCAAGGTGTGTAGGTGTGTGTGCGTGTGTGTACTGGGTGTGTGTGTGAGCATGTGTGTGTGTGTGTGTGTGAGCACACCTTTAAATAGGCCTCCTCAAGCTGAAAATGGAACCTGCTTGCTATATACATCTAGGAGCTACTTCAGTTAAGCATGGCAAGTCCTGTTGCCTACCCACCAAGTGTCCAGTTGGCTTGGTTAACTGGCTCTCACACTTAGTTGCAAGCTTGGAAACTCTCCCAAGACTCCCACAAGGACAAAAGGTGCCCCCTAGCTGCTAAAGCTGACCCGGAGTGGCCTAGACCCTGTTCCCACATAGCCTCGGGCTCCGGTGCCTCCCCGCTCAATTTTTGGAAAATTTGATTTTAGGCTAAAACGGGTCATATTAGTCAGATTTTGATGTCGAAAATTGCTATAGCAAGATCTAACTAAGGCGTACTGGCCCAAGTACTTTCCATATTTAGCAGCCCCCAGGGTCTGAAAATGCATTTTTTCAAATTAGGGATACGGTTGCAGTTTTTCGAGACGGTCAAAACTGGACAGGTCGGGTGACCAAAAACTTACTATTTTTGGAATTATTTTACAAAAATTATTTTAATTCACATTTCGAAGCTTTAAAACATTCTAAACATCATGACACTGACAGAATTCGAAAAACTGCTAAAAATAGTAACTTTCTCCTTTATATTCATTTCAAGGTACAATGGTGCTCTTTCTGATCGGGGTCAGAGACCTTACAGCAAGAAAACATTGGCGCGACTATCCATGAAGTTGAAAGCTAGATTTCCAACTCGTGTGAGTATCTTAAAAAGCTTCATAGCTGCGAAGAAGTATAGTAGGGTGTGTCCTTATGTTAGACTTCTGAACATAATGGAACACATAGAATTACAGATTCATCCCTAATGAAGGTTACTTGCCAACATAATTTGTCAGCACACTTGGTAAGTCCTTGAGGTATGAAAGTATTGACACAATCTCCAACCCCACCACAAGAGGTGTTCAAAGTTGAAAATCGTACTTAAGCAAATTCTAAAATAGGGAGAAAAATCATCTATTTAGAAACGCGTTGTGCTAATGTATGCTCTTAGCAGAAGATTAATCTTTGTAATCTGCTTATCCCCTTGGATAACTGAAAATACTGAAGTGTGTTTTTTGCATGGTTTACAGACAGTCGTGCGAGATGACTGGTAAACAGGAAATCATAGTAGTGTATAACATTGGTTAGGGACCCTCATTAGTCTTGCTCCACTGGCTAAACCAAACTCCTTGAGTTCCTAGACCATGTTGTATCCCATGTGACAACATGTGCCAAATTGAACCCTACAAGTAGGTTCGTAATAGCATAAGGCAGAAAGATAGATTGGACACTTGGCCCAAAGTACTTTGTGCCAACATGCCCTTGGCATGGCTCTGTAACATTCAAGCGTACTTATACGTCTTGAAAATCCAAGCAAAGCATACTGAAAATGGAATAACACCAAATCAATAGATGCGTACCTAGAGATTTGAACGTAATGTTCACTTACCCGTATTCAAGTGGAGAGGAGCACGTCCCCTACCGGAAAAAAAACAGCATTGCACTAGGAACCCGGGGTGTTGCCCTTGCAAACAATTCCCTTGGATTAGAATCTACGTAGTCAAACCCCTTGATAAGACTCTTTGTAGAAAGTGCTCAACGAGCAGATAACGGTAACCAACATAGTTAACCGTGTAGTACAGGTTGAGTGGAAGCAACTTAAAAAACATGTAGTGCAAAAATGACACCCTAAACATCTGTAATGACATCCGTGATGACAAGACGCTTGCTTGTCAATTAACAACAATGTGTATAGAGCTGTTCGATGTTGAGAACAATCGTCCAAGGAATACTAACAAGTGGATCTTTTCCTAGGTCTAGCAATGGCTCTTAGCCAGCGTGCGTGGTTCATAACCATCATGGAAATTAGTGTTCAAGCATCAAACCGATGAAGACTAATGTGACTGGCACCTTTCCCATTTTCTAGCTGAGAGTTTTAGAGCATTTTGACTCGGAAGAACTCGGTAGGTGAAACTTGACTAATGTGACTGGCACCTTGCCCAATTTCTAGGTGAGAGTTTTAGAGCATTTTGACTCAGGAGAACTTAGAAACCTGAAACCAATCTTTCTAGAAAATTTTCATGTTGTTCCTTAGAAAAGGAGGTGAAGAACGAACAGAAGAGCATGCTCGGCTGAGGAACTTTACTTAAATGTATAGTTTGTGTGTGCCCAAAATGTGTGCGCTTAGATGTCTTATGCCTGACTGGCAGCTTATCCTATAATCATGCAACCATCTGACTATATGATGCTCACATCACGAGAGGGAACAGAAGTCAGATCTTGACTGTCTACCGTGTATGGGTTCTGAATTCAGTAGAAGTTTTAGGTTCTTTTTAGTGGTGTGCCTTGATAGCAACCGAAAATTATGGGAAACAATGCATAACTAATAGTGTCCTTGACAGAGTGATTGTGTGATAGCGTACTTTATACCATCTGGGTAGCATGCCTTGCATACAAAAACGGAAGCCCGTGGCTACCGTGACAACTGTGAAAGTCAACACCCTAAGTGCCTTGCACCGGTTAGACTGGTAGGGATTCGATGAGATGATATCCTGAATAATGTAGGTGCCCCGAACTTGATTGCCAGCTGCTCTTGTCGCCAAGTTAATCGGAGTACGAATAGAATCCTTGTGTCATGTGAAATGGGCCAAGCATTTGGCTTTTCACAATACTGTCCAAAGTAAATGCGAAACGTAAAGTTGTAGGACTCGTGTATCATATACACCCTAATTCAATGATCTTGCATGCATCTCATAATGTTTTTGGCAGATCGTATAAGCCGAGATGATGTGACTGGTCGTACCAAAAATGACTATGGCAGAAAAACAATTGGGGCGTACCAGTACCCAATTCAAAAAAAACTTACATTACGCTGAAAATCCATATTCAAGTATGAGAAAATGGCTAAGCATAACATGTTAAAAAGCCATATAACTATTGTGCCGTGCAGGAGTTTATGTCAAATCACGAACTCATGCATCATGCTTAAGTTGTTGGACATGTGGACACTGCTTTTTTTGATGCATTCTTAAGCAAATAAAGCATAATTTTTGACTTTTTGCACATTGAAAGTCGGATGGTGATAGGTGCTTCTTGACCACGTTGGTTGTGTCCCGATTTGTTCCGACAACCGAATTATTTCGGACATGTTGGACCTCTTTGGTCATAACTGGTAAATTGGCAACCCCTTGGGTTGTTGGAAAGTGGAGAGCCGATTCTGGTAGAATTCTGTAAATAGTTGTGTAAGATTTTCTACTTGTGTAACCAAGATTTTAACCCTGACAGCGAGCTTGCAAAATCGGGCATCAAAAGTTTTCTAGTCCTGTCGAGTGACAAACTCCCTGGCATCTGGCAATTGACTGTCATCCTCTAGAATATCCAACACACTCTAAGGAGGAGGGTTTGATAAATGAGGAGACAGAGATTGATCACCTGGGTATGCACCATCCATCCCTGTTTCCATGATGGTACCCTCCGTGAGAGTATCCGGCCCCATGACATCCACAAGTGTAGCCAATTCCAGGTATTCAAAGTCAAACATGTTCACACAGGCGAATCTGTGTTGTGTGAACAAAAGAGAAATAGTACCTTGGAGTGAAACAAAAACTCGTAGCCGTATCGAACAGAGAGGTAGTTAGCCGTGCTAACCTCACCGGCGGTCGTAAAGAAGGTGAATTTCAAGTCCCGATAGAATTGGCGAAGAGGTGAAATCACCGAGGAACTTCAGCACTAGCTCATAGCAGGTTGTGATAATTAACTGGGTAATTATGTCTTCAACTGAACCAAACGTCGAATTCGAAGTCGGATTGTAAATCCCAAGCAACCGTGAAATCAACAATTGATTTGCAACCGAGGATGTACTTGAAAACACGGATCAATGCGTAGTAGCCGATAACTGGATTTGCATCTTATGCAAACAGAAAATCAGTTAGAATTTGTGGTGTGCGAAACTGTGAAATCTAGTTTGTAGCCGGTTCGGAATGATAAGTTATTCCTGCTCAACAAGTATTTGCGGTCATTTGGCTTCCACCAGATCGCCCGAACTTAGGGGAGGCTTGCCGGCACACGAAGGCGCTGCCTTGCCTGTGGAAAGGGCCACTAGTAGTGGCCAAGGCCTAAGGCTAATGGCCAAAAGTCCTCACAAATGTGAAAATAGAGAATTTTTGAAGGGAAACAAAATGGAGGCAGCGAGCTCTTCACAGTGCGAGTACGAGGAGAGGATGGTGTGGCTAGGTGAGGCCGGCTATGGCTGCAGGCTCTTGGCAACTTCCCTACCTCCCCATGGCGCCCCTTCCAAGACAAACTCCTCGCGAAATCATGCACCACACACACAGTTCCAAAACGGGAAAGGCCGCCCGGTTAGGCAAGAAAATTGTCTATTTTTAGAAAAGCCCCCAAAAAGCCACGATTCTCACCCAAAGAGATTGCTTCTAGGGACCTAAAGAGACCATGCCTAGAGAGAGAGAGTGGAAGAGAGACTCCTAAGCTCTGATACCAGTGTAAGAACTAGGGAACTAGGCCTTGAGATCCTCCTCCCAACCTCCCTTTATATAGGCGGGCTCCTAGCCCCTTGCCCTAGACGGATCCCCTGTTCACACTACCGAGCACAACCCTTGTCCATAGTCCATGAATATCCTAGTTCTTAGGGTACAGGACCATTGTCCTGACATAAACATTGCCAACACACTCACACTGTCTTAGGGTGTGGGAGACCTCTCACCACAATACCCTCTTACAATGGACACAAAATTGGCAATGAAAAACACACTAAAACACTTTCTAAAATGATAGAATTTCAAAATACACAAGTCACCTTGAATTCTCTAAACCGTACCGCACAAGTGGAAGGACGAAGATTTGAATGTCGAATCACGCCTTTGATGCACCAAACCTCAAGTTATTGATGATGGAGGAACATATACAATAGTGGTTTTGAGATTTTTAACTCACACTCTCTCACTTGCAATGTGTAGCTTGGAAGCTTCTCTTACACCAAGAGTGAAGCTCACAAAGTGCCTAAGTCTCTCCTCATGCATAGAGTGTTGGGGTGTTGTGTGAGATATTGTAGGTTGTTTTACAAGAAAGAGAGGGGCCTATTTATAGGTTGGAGACCCTTCATTAAGATTATTGGAAATCCTAATTTACAAGCTAACAAATTAGGATTATGATTTTTTGAATATCAAAACATTGCGGGCCTTCTTTGTCTGCTTGAGTCATGGATGTGGGCTCAAAAGAGAGCATTATTGATGGTAGATAAGGTGAAAGTAGAGTTTTTAGGAAGGAGAGACAGAGAGAGAGAGAAAGAGAGAGAGAGAGAGAGAGAGAGAGAGAGAGAGAGAGAGAGAGAGAGAGAGAGAGTAACATGCACATGTCTTGAGGTGAGGTATCTTTTATGGTTAGGTCAATGGCTATTTTGTGTTAGTATGTTAGTGGTTAGTGTTAGTAATCACTAGAATGTTAATGATATATTTACAATGGGTAGAATGAGGTGGATGGTTGAAGTAAGATGGCTGAATGAAGTGAGGAAATCCTTGTGATGGTGAAGCTTGAAGAAGTCTTGGACTTACTTGTGTAGGTTCCCAAAATGACTATCAATCCTCTTCTTCGTCTTCTCTTCGTTACGCCACCGCCACCAAGGCTGATTATCGCGATGAAAATGGCAATTCTGTTGATGAGATATCTCAATTTGCAAAGGTTAAGCATGATTTACATGCTGAATTTTATCAATATAGAGAAGGGGTAAGATGGTAGAGAGAAGCATATGGATTGTGTATGTACATGTAGAGCTCATATGAGAGCTATGGAAGTAAGAGGGGAGGTTAATGGTGAAGAAGGTGAAAGAAACTATGAAAGGTGCAGGTTTGAGTGAAGGATTGAGAGGAATGAGTGTGTGTGTGTGTAGAAGTGTGGAAAGAGGTGAGAGAAGACTATGAGCTACTTGTGAGAAAAGTGGACAGACTGGGGTCCACTCCAAAAATCCTAGCTCACCGGTGGTTGCTCCAAAAATTATCAAATTGTTTGAGGTGATTATTGGGCTCTTGGTCCACATTTTCTCTATTGACCACCACTTCAAATTCGGAGTGGAAATGGATATAAAAAATCCCACCAAAATACGTGTTTTTCTTCACAAAAAATTATTCAGTGCCCCCCCTTTTGTTGAATTTGTATATGGCTCCAAAGGTGAACCCCTCCTTGCATGAGAGCATGACCTAGTTGATTCTTAGGGGTTTGAAAATATGCATGGTTGTGGATTATGCAAAATATAATACATGGATAAGATGGGCAAAAGCACGCTAGTATATATAAACAATTTATGGAATCTAGAATAGTGTCAGCTATATATAAATATAAAATAAAAAAATGAGATATATGAAAATATAAGGAATCAAATGATGGGACCCTCATTTGTTTTTATTGAAGTATATTTATTTACAAGAGATAAGAAAAAATACCTCTATGAAATAGGAATTTAGTGAATGACTGATGGTGAAAGGTATTTTTGAAGTTTTCCCTTCGAGTCGATTCTCTCCCAAAAATAAGAGAAGCTTGCATGAAATGATTTTTTATAGAATACATAGGTTAGAAAAATTATGGTAATGGTGAGTCAATGTACATAGCATACATAGGAAAATAATGCACACCTACGTAGAAATATTTAAATAAATACCAAAATAATTATAAAAATTCCCTATATTTAGGCCCTATGTACAATGAAATATTTACACACAAGTGGGCCAGAATATATATATATATTTGGCTCAACTAGCCGAGTGACTAGCTAGCTAAGGGTTTTCAAAAGATATGGGAAAAGCCCGCTAACTCACACACGCCTTTGTACAATGAAAAGGTAAGAATAGCCACAGTGTTTAGGTGATTTTGGTAGGGTAAGGTAACTCACGATGGCAATTACGGAGAGCTGAAAAAGGGCTACTAGTATTTTAGGTTTAAATTGACTTTTATATGGGCTTGCCCGTTCACATTTGGGCGCCCACACTTAGCCAATGTTACCCAAACATTATATGTTCCAGTTTTAGAGTGCGCCTCTCATCGACGATCACTCTTATCCATTCCTACTTGACTGACAAACCCGTCCAATAGCATAATACATACTAGCGAGTCTCACAAGCCCGACACGTGGCTACATAAAAGGTGGTCACTTGGTGGCATCGGTGGTTAACATGCCCCCTTCTTGAAGTAGATTCCACCCTCAGAATCTATTGAGTTGAAGCTCGTTCGTCGAGGTGGAAGAGCCTCTGAGATGAGTGTCCTTAACCTTATTCATCACTACAAAATCAAACAAAATTGACACAGTTGTTGCATTCTTATATACAATTAAGAAGCATATGCAGTTGTAGACAGACAATTTCATTGGTAACAGGATTTTAGACCATTTGTCAGCAATAAACATTAAATTGCGATATAATCAAATGCATAAAGAGTTGTAAAGATAAAAAATTAAACAAGTCTGGGGTCAGTAATTTAACGATTGAAAGGTACTAAAGATCGACTATTAATACCATGGGCAAGCTTCTCAATTTTATCTGGTCAATTAAGTTGTTTAATCGTGAGAGCCAAGTATTTCATGTCCGAGGACTGACTAAAGGTTATACCTAGAAGACCTTGTAGTTCAGCTACGATAAAAGGATCGCTCATGAATCATCGCCTGACTAATTGTTTTTTCTTTGATGCCCCAAAGTCTTTTCATAGTGATTCAATTTTGATGTGTGTGCTTATTTTTTATGCCTTAGGTTTATTGCTTTTCAAGGAAAAGCACCCACATTGGAAACCTCTACGGCTCTAGTACCATAGGCGATATATGTGAGTGAAGTACCAAATCAAGCTGAGATTTCTCTTTCCACTTTAGATTTTACATTATGGCACTTTGATTTTTTATTGTTTGTTCGTTTTCAGCATTTTAATTCTGTAACTTTGGGGGGTCATATAACACTATTACCCTCCCCAGGCTCATCACACTAGTAAACTCCCTTTATAATACTTAAGCTAAAGGTCAATAGGGACTAATCTTACTAGAAATCCCTAGTACATTTCACAAAATGTTGCCTAAATCGGATTAATAACCTAAGAAGCCATTGATTATTAGGAAGGCATTCCCTATGGTATTAAGAAAAGATCTCTAACAGCTAGCTTGGTCAAACTAGCTTAGTCGGACTACTTGATTTTTAAACCTAGACAAGTGATTATGACAAAAAACTACATTGAAATCAATGTTTGATACTAAAGACCATATTAGGTATTTTGGTAAAAATCTCACATTATGGGAATCTCCAAATCGACTGAATTCATGTAATTTGGAAATTTTCCACTTAAAGTGGGAAAAATTGAGGTGTGTGGCTAGTAAATAAAGTGAAAATCTCATAGGATTGTGGTGTTGATAAACACCAAAAGTCAAGAGGATGTAGAACACATGGATTTGAATAATAACTATAAATTACATAAAACAAAGGAAGATACAAAAAAGATTTTGTTTACAAATTGACTAGTATAGTCACAATAGAAGCTCCACATAATTCTACTCCACATTTGATACCATATCTGAACTTTGATCCAAGTGTGGCTGATGTGCACGAGTGAGGCCTTCTTTGGCTTTTAGAGCATGTCTTTCTGGAATCTTTATTCTAGAAAATGGTCCTTCTTTGTTGGGTCTCCAGGACCAAACAATTGCATCTATAGTTTCCCACACTTGTGGGTCCTTATAGTTGACAGCCCAATAACCCTTCCAACAATTACTGTAAGCTTGAGTATCTGTCATCCCACTTTTTCTCGCGCAAGGTGCCCAATATTGAATCAAGAGTTTTCTGTAGTTTGGTGATGTAGGCTCATTATCAATGTCAGATAAAGCCATTGCAAGCCACACTGGATAGATTTCTGTGTCACTCGGAACAAGCATAAGAAAGTCACCTTGGTGCACATCAGATATAGGGTCAAACTCTTCCCTTGGCCTATCTCGTTGAGGCCCACAAAAATGATCGTTCAACTCTTCAAGGCCTAGGAATCTTTCTGCTCCTTGTTGCAAATTCATTGTAGTGCTTTGTAGGTGAGAATATTCTTGAGTTTTTGGCCAAAACATTTCATACAAGATTCCCTCTGATATGATTGCTTTTCCAATCTCTTCAATTACCTTACTCCAATAATCTATCACGGGTCTATAATATCGCGGAATACTTGAACCATTCCCTAAATTTTTCCAAAATTTTATATAGTTCTTTAGCCCCAAAATGACTTCTTCGTGGGCCTTGACATACTCCGCCATTTGTACTAGAGGTGGATCTCCATGTGGTAACATTGGCTTGCCTTCTGTGTCTGTTTTCCAAAGGCGAATACTTCCACTCCAACTTGATACACCTACATGTGCCTTATATTGCATCATTGGTGTCTCATCCTGCATAAAGAACCTGAACTGAAGCGGTTTGGAATGTCCAACAAGTATGTCTTGTCCATCACAAAGATAGCCATCACAATATTGCTTGAAATCGGGGATCTTTGTGAGAAAAAATGCAGCTGGAGATGAAGATGAGCTGTTTCGTAATGTATCCATCAAATGTGGCAAAGTATAGGTTTGTGTAACTCTCAACTTCTCTGAAAACCTACTAAACATGGCGTCTATGTCCTCATGTGTATGCCCAACCATTAAAAATCCCAGCTGGATGGTTTTGAAAACACCCCTTGCAACAAGCATTGACAAATAGGCAAATAAGTATCGATTTTTGTTTTCCCCTGCACAATTATCCAATTGTAGCAACAAGTTCTCTGGCAATCTGCGAAATATTGACCCCAATTCCTCTTCTGCAATTTCTGACGACTGCACAATGGGCTCTTTTCCATCACTCAAGTTATGGTAGTCCAAAGCATCCCTTGAGTTCAAAGCATGTAGTAGTGAAATATTGCTCCTTGGAAGTCCATTTGTTACTAGATCACCAAGAGGATGCTTATCTATCCTCTCGAGGTTATTTAAACAATTAGCAATTGAGCCAATTGTAAGATTTGGATCAGCTGGCCACAAACCATTCAAGACAAAGTGTCCGTAATGACCTTCTCCATGTCCATGAGTGATCATGCCAATCAATGCCACCTGCAGATTATATCCTGAATCCACACCCTTGGGAACAATGCGTAATCTAGGAATGGCAGTCTTCTTTTGATCCATCTTATCATGGATTATGCATACATATTTTTGTGGTTGAGTTTCTGAATACGTGCGCCATGCATAATATAGGCTTCTGCAACTCTTTTGTTGTGCCATGTGAACTTCTCTCTCCCTCAAGAGAAGAGCTCTCTCTTCAAGAGAAGGTTTAGCTTCTAACCTTGCCTTGATTGAGCTACAAATATTGCACTTAGAGAACTCACTCGTCTTTGTTAAAGTGACATGTGGGTACTCTTTGTTCCAAATTCTACCAAAAGAAGATTGGGATAGCTTCTTCTCATAGCCCATTTGGTCAAGTGTCGTGTTTATTTCACATAAAATATCCACTTGTTTGTATGTCGATGGAATCACCAATTGAGTCTCTCTTGAGCCATCTAGCAGTGTTCTACTTCTATGTGGCATCTTCTCAGAGTTGTTTTCCACAAACTCATTTAGTAGTGCTCTTGCTAAACTAGTATGTTGAAGTCCCCTTCTCAATGTACATGTGTTCCCATGTACATATTGGCGCACACCATTTTCAAAGTTCTCCTTGTATCGATAAAATGATGTCTTTGGTATTCCATGTAGCTCATACCATGCTCTACAACAAACAATAGAGCCATTTAGCCTGGATTGGTATCGTGACTTCTCATCTTTCTGATAACATATAGAAAGAACATCATAAACATAATTAGTGCGTGATTTTTGAGACTCTCCCCAAAATTGTTGTCGTAACCTTGTCACCATATCACGATCTGCAAATTGGCAGCATTTTTGTGCACAACAATCAATGCATGATACCCTTTGAATTGA
Source organism: Adiantum capillus-veneris (assembly GCF_014529385.1). NCBI lineage: Eukaryota > Viridiplantae > Streptophyta > Polypodiopsida > Polypodiales > Pteridaceae > Adiantum > Adiantum capillus-veneris. The sequence goes on along the minus strand of NC_140956.1, from coordinate 87,516,216 downwards.
TTTGTTTGAAAGGTAAAAAGTCGAAGCTAGTGCTGCTTTTGATTTTTGAGTCCTGTTCATGAAAGTGTATCGTCTCTTCCTTGACAACTGGACAACATTACTCCCATCAAGTTTTTTTCCAACATTGCCATCGTTGGATACATCCTCATATGTAGCATGCATGCCATCAACAGGAACAAAGCGTTGTAATGGGCTCCCATTCAACATTGTTGTCTGCTTGATGGGCCACTTTAGCAAAGTGATGCTACCCACTTCAACCACATCATCAATGCTTGCATTTTCTCTTTCAATACCCACACCCACACAATCAGGACCAAGTTCCTGAAAGTTGACATAATCATGTGGAAATACATATAAGATGGTCCCTTCATTCATGGTTTGCATCATTGTGTCATCTTTTAAAAGGACCCTCTGATTTCTCCAAGACTCTCGAATCATTGCTTCAAATTCTGGGCTTGTCATAGGTATTGCATCTGTAACTAGAGGATCAGAATGATCATGTTCTTCATCACCATTGTAGCTTTCGTGTGGATCAATAAGTTACCATTTAATACAAAAGATTGCAAAAGAAGCTTTGACCATCGAACAGCACTCCATAATGAGCCTTGGAGAGATGAAGTATCCATTGTAGGAAAAGGTAGGACCACATCCTTCAAGCATTCCTCCACTAGTATGGAGACATTTCCCAGCCCTATCTTTGTACCACCACAAGTGGAATCTGGATCTGTTCTACACACCCAACCAATACCAACGATTTCATTGTCATGTATCATATGTAATTTCTCCCCAGATTCGAAGTCCATCCTGTAAGTAAAAAGATTACATTGTTAAATCCATAGTTATAGAAAAATACTCTTCAAACCAAAAATCATGCTACAACATGAAAAAGGTTTGCATAGGTTGGACAAGTGGTGAACCTTGAGACCAAATCCTCCTTGCTATATTAATGGAAGCAAGGTTGGACAAGTGGTGGACCTTGAAACCAAAGCCTCTTTGCTATATGAGAGCATAGGTTGGACAAGTGGTGGACCTAGTTGTAATACCCACTGCCACCTATCAACTACTATAGGACTATGCTTTCCAATGTCCAAGTATCCCTTGAGTCTTTCAAGGTTGAACACGTGGTGGACCTTGAAACAAAAACCCCCTTTCTATATCAGAGCATAGCTTGGACAAGTGGTGGACCTAGTTATAATGCCCAATATCCAAGGTGAGATACCTTAGGACTTTGCTACCTTGCTTGCCAATGTTTACGTAGCTCCTCATTTCTTTAATGGAAGTAAGGTTGGACAAGTGGTGGACCTTGAAAGCAAAGCCTCTTTGCTATATAAGAGCATAGGTTGGACCTAGTTTTAATACCCACTGCCACCTATCAACTACTATAGGACTATGCTTTCCAATGTCCAAGTATCCCTTGAGTCTTTCAAGGTTGAACACGTGGTGGACCTTGAAACAAAAATCCCCTTTCTATATTAGAAAGGTTGAACACATGGTGGACCTTGAAACGAAAATCCCCTTTCTTTATCAGAGCATAGCTTGGACAAGTGGTGGACCTAGTTATAATGCCCAATATCCAAGGTGAAACACCTTAGGACCTTGCTACCTTGCTTGCCAATGTTTACGTAGCCCCTCATTTCTTTAATGGAAGCAAGGTTGGACAAGTGGTGGACCTTGAAAGCAAAGCCTCTTTGCTATATGAGAGCATAGGTTGGACCTAGTTGTAATACCCACTGCCACCTATCAACTACTATAGGACTATGCTTTCCAATGTCCAAGTATCCCTTGAGTCTTGCAAGGTTGAACACGTGGTGGACCTTGAAACCAAAATCCCCTTTCTCTATCAGAGCATAGCTTGGACAAGTGGTGGACCTAGTTATAAAGCCCCTCCTTTCTTTAATGGAAGAAAGGTTGGAAAAGTGGTGAATCTTGAAACCCAAACCCTTTGGCTATATATAGAGGATATCTTGGACAAGTGGTGGGCTTAGTTGTAGTATCCAATGTCCAAGGTCCAAGGTGAACTATGTAAATACCTTACTTCCAAAAACAGAGTCGTACAAGTGGTTCTCCTTGAAACCAAAACCTCCTTAGTGTATTAGAACATAGCTTGGAGAAGTGGTGGACTTAGTTGTAATGGTGAATGTCCAAAGCAAACTATTATAGGACCTTGCTTCCCAAATCAAGTTTGGACAAGTGGTGGATCTTGAAACCAAAACCCCCTTACTCTATTAGAGCATAGCTTAGATAAGTGGTGGACCTAGCTGCCATGGAAAATGTTCAATCTGAATTGCTGCAAGACCTTGCTATTAAATGTCTAAGTAGAGCTAGCTTCTTTAATGGAATCAAGGTTGGGAAAGTGGTGCATCTTGAAACCAAAAGCCCGTTATTGTATTAGAGCATAGCTTGGACAAGTGAGGGACCTAGTTTTAATGTGTGATGTCCAAAGAAAAGTATTACAATACCTTGCTTTCCAATATTTGAATTGGTCAAGTGGTTAAAACTAAGTATAAAACTTTGACCATTTTCTTCTCGAATTGCCAAAAAGCTAGTTTTAGACACCCCTAAATGAAAATGGTTTAGGGTGGCCTTAAACAATGTTTTTTCAAAGACTTGAACAAAAGGGTTGTCGAAGAGTAATGACAATTTATTGTGGCTTGAAGTGCCTGAGTATGTGAAAACAAGCCTAGGTTTTCCACGAGGCAAAAGGTGACATAATAAGAACATTGGAAAGTTAGGATTGACCATGTGGCCTAAACTTTGGCAAGTGAAGTGGTGGCCAAGTTTTGTGGCACAGTGTGCACTTGGTCCTATATGTGTTGACCACTTGGCTAAATCTAGGACCATAAGGCCAAACCTTTGGCACCTTAAATATAGTATGGGACATAATCTAGAACTGCTATAGTAAATTAGTAGTATAACTAATATGTTAATATTTGTATTATATTTAAGTATATGCTAATATAATTTATGTTCAAAATTTCACTAATGAAGAATGTTCCCATTTAGCACTCCAGATGCGCGGTCTTAGGGCAATGCCACAATGGGGTGACAAGGCAGCGCTTCCACGTGAGGTTTGGGGGTAGCGCTCTTGATGGGGATGTGGAATATAGCGCTCTCGATGGCGGGGCTTGGGAGGTTGATTTTGGGATATTGTTCTGGGCGGGGTCCGGGGCAGCGCCCTGGGCGGGGTCAAGTATAGAGTTACGCATGTTTTTAAGTGAATTACTAGTATAGAGTTACGCATGTTTTTCATATTTTCAACCATGATTTCTTTAATTTTGGCTGTGTGAATTGGTTAATTTTTTATATTGCTTTTGTTTTTTTTAATCCTATGATAAAACATGGACTTGTAGCATACGTGGCATTCTAATAAACCCTATCAAGATTAGGCACACAGAGAGCGCATGAGAAACGCACATAGAGAAAGCAGGCGAGCAGCAAACACACAGAAAGCGCACACGGATCGCACACAGTTGGAGTATACGCGCGCGTAGAGGAGCAAGCTCGGCATCGTACACAACACACAGGTGGAGTGCACAGGATTGAAAGTTCGCGCACAAGATAAAGAAACAGCAGCGCACACAACGCTTTCCAGAAGGGCAGGATCGGACAGTCTTCTCAGGAGACATTGCACACCTCACAAATAGAGAAAAAACAGGTATTTCTCTCTCTCTCACTCTCTGTCTTTCTCCATATAGAGAAGATGGTTCTCTGTAACTCTTCTTGCACACACACTCTCTCGTCAAAAGACAGAGATACATAGTTTAAAAGTATCCCCGCACACATACACATATTCCCAACACATCGTCTTCCTCTCTTCCACATACATAACCACAGTGAAATCTGTTATCTTGCTGTCTCTCTCTTGAAAATACATGCACATATTCCCACACATCGTCTTCCTCACTTCCACATACATAACCACAATGAAATCTGTTATCTTGTTGTCTCTCTCTTGAAAATACGTGCACATATTCCCATACATCGTCTTCCTCTCTTCCACATACATAAACACAGTGAAATCTGTTATCTTTCTCTCTCCTCTCTCTAAAAAACAGGTATTTATCTCTCTCTCTCTCTCTATCTATCTATCTCTGTATCTTGCTATCTCTCTCTTGAAAATACATGCTCATGTATGTGTGCGTCTGTGTTATCTATGTGTATGTATGTATATTTGTGTTATTTCATTGTAATACTCATACATAATGCAGATACACAATTACACTTAATTACGATATGCACACATAGTATATATACATACATAAATATCACAAATAACTAACACATTGTAATACTAGTAAAATTGAATGGAAGACTTACTTGCGTGATCTGTTAAAGTCGATTCTTGTAGCGAGTTCTGGATGTATGCTGAGCTGATTTTCCTCTAATCCATTTGTAGATATGATTGTAACTTCTGTTTCTCAAAAATAGTAGTGTTGTTTAGTGATACACCTAATGGACATAAATGGTTTAAACTAGGACATGTAGACCAAAAATACGTGTATTTCTTTGGATGAATATATACACTTTTTGGTGACCCTTACCACAAGTGGTGGACCTTGAGACCAATGGACTATAAGGACCTCCAAACAATACCTTGTACACTCAATCCTTCTTGGTATCTAGGTTGGACAAGTGGTGGACCTTGTTCAGATTCTCTAACCACTCTCTCTAACATGGTGACATAATTTAGGTGTGATAAATTCATATCTATGCAAACTAGTATCAGTTTAGGCTTGTTAATTTGAATTTGTTTGAATTTATGTACAATATAATGATTTGAGGTTTGCATATTTGAATTTAGGTGGTATAATGATATCTTTTTGTGGTAAACTTGAATTTAAAATCAATTTCGCGTGGAATATTTTAAATTTAAGTAGTAAAATTTAAATTTTTATAAAAAAGTTTGAATTTTAAAATTTGGGCGGGATAGTTTAAAATTTAGGCGGGATATTTAAGATTTGGGAGGGATATTTTAAATTTAGGCAAGAAGGTTTTGAATTTATAGCGAGATCTCCCTTACATAAGAGAGTATAGGTTGGACAAGTGGTGGACCTTCAAGCTAGATCTATTACATATACATTACCAAACTTTTGCTAGTACTTGGAGACTGATGACCCAAGGAAATCTTGAAGTTTTCAAGTTTGATGGATTATGCACAATGTTGTTGCAAGAGTCACTTTCCAGAAAAAATAGAACTAGGTAGCGTGAAGTTGAATAGGCTTTTATTGCTTCTCAAAGAAAGGGTGGTAACAACAATGCGGCCACTTCTTATGGTTCTACTGCGAGTGGCAAAACTTCTGTTCCTAAATCTTCTATTGGCAACAATTTGTCTGGAAATTCTGGTGATAAGGGAAAAAAGAAGATTCGTTGCCATTATTGTAAAGCTAATGATCCCTTGATCAAGTCGTGTCCTAAGTTGAAGGCCAAAGGGGCTAAGAAGAAAGAGGATGGTTCCACTGCAAATGCTAGTTCCTCTACAAATGAAACCATTGTTGAGTCTTATGTGAAAGGAGATTGTGTTGCTGATGTTGATGCAAAATGAGCTTTTAGCATAGAGTGCACTTACAATCCTGCTGTCCAAGATGCATGCTTGTCAGCTGTTTCAGATTCACATGTGTGTGGTATTTTGACAGTGGTGCTACAAAGCACATTACCTCACATCGTGAATTGTTTACCTCTCTTGAGTCTGTCCCTCATGGGAATTCAGTCACTTGTGCCAACAATGCCTCTTATCCGGTTCAGGGAGTTGGAAATATTGTGCTTACTGCTGCAAATAGAGCTAGTCGTTGATGGTTTGATTGGAGTCGCCTGAAACAATCAGGTCCAATCGGGTAGGCAATGATGGGAGCAAAGCGAACCCCGAACCCCAACGGACTCTAAAACACCGGGGACCAAATGGCGCGCCTCGAGCCTGTCATGGTAAAGCAAACAGGGGGCACCACCTAGCTTCAGCGGCAAGGACGCAAACAACACACCACCATAACAAATTTTTCATCCAAGAGAGATGGATGCTTGGGAGCAATGATGAAGAGGAAAGGGAATGAGATCAAGTGATAGAGAGAGAGAGAGAGTGAGGGAGGGGGTATAGCGGCTTAGTACTTAGGCACCACAAAAGGATGGCAAATCCGCACACCCTTCACACATACACAAGCTCACTCCAAACACAAAACTAGGTGGAGATTCTGCACACCTCACATGGGCAAAAAATTGCAAGAAAACATACTCACAAAACCTCAAGCTTTATTTAGAGAATAAGGCGATGAAATGGGGAGCATAGGGTAGGGGAATGAGAAGGGAGAGCGTGGTAGAGCACATGGCGGATAGGTGGGAGTTGATGGCGAAGACTCGCACGAGGGTTACGGCCATCATCCTTCATTTATTTTCCCTTCATCTTGCATAGCCCAAGGGTGTAGAGGTCATGCTCAAGACAAGCATGGTGATTGCGGTGATGGTGATGGTGTGGGTGTGTGTGTGTGCACTAGGCACACACAATGCATAGTGTGTTCTTTGGTGATGTTGTGTTTCCTTAGTGTGATGGTGACCCCTCTTTATATAGGGGAGGACGGGGGAGAAATTCTAGAATTTAGAAATGAAGAAATCATTATCTACATAGGCCATGTGACTGTGGGCCCCACTTGTCTGGCTGTGTGTATATGTGCCAGAACAGTAGTCTCATGAGAGAGAGACTAAGAGAGAGAGATGGGTTGATGAAAAAAAGTGAGAGGTGACATGGAGAATAAAGTAATTACAAGAGGGGAGAGAGGGGAGTGTGTTCAAAGGTGAATCTGTGTGGAGATGTGTGTGAACACAAGAAAAATCAGGTAACCAGCAGGTGGGGATGGGTGTGTGGGCACCTTTTTCAGTGAAATTGAGTGTGTGTGAATGTGGGCGAGGTTATTTAGCTACAAGACAAGAGACATGGCGCCCTTTAGAGAGAGAGGGGGGTATTTGGGTCATGGGATATGATAGGAGAGACAAAGAGGGGGTGGGGTATACTATTTTGGAAGATAGGGTAAGTTGCATGTGAGTTAGGGTGCATTATTGGTGAGTTATAATGCATTATTGGTGAGAGGTGGGGTAGCTTGAGGGGAGAGAGAAAGGAGAAAGGACAAGGGGAAGAGAGAGGGGGTTGACCTTTTGAGTGGAGGAGAGGAAAAGGGACACCCGGCGGGGCAACAGTGAAGAAAAAGGAGGCAAGGTGGGGATGGGCTACCCCGCAGGCATGAGGTGGCCTATTTTACCTTTGTTATATATTTACATAATCATACTTTATTTTTTTTCTTACTTTTTCCAATGCCTTTTATCACTCCCTTCCTAAGAGGGGGTTTTCATGGGGTGGGGATGAGAGAAGAGGGGTATGGGAGCTTGGCTTGTGAAAAACCCCCATCATTAGCCCTCCCCTTTTGGCTAGAGGCATTCATGTCTCTAGCTCATCTGTTTGATCATTATCATCGGAGGTGGCAGCTGATGGTGTGTCCTCATCTGGAATGTCAATTGGTGGAGCCTGGTCAAATCGAAGAAAATAATGTTTAAGTCGCCAACCATTTATCCTGGTTCTATGAAGTTTTCCATCAGCCTCCATAAGCTGGTAGCTTCCATTGGCATACTTTTTCCTGATGATGAAAGGGCCTTCCCATCGGAGCAGGAGTTTCTTATCCTTGCGCGTGTGGAAGCGATTGTCGTAGCGGAGCACCAACATTCCTTTCTTCAATTCTTTTTTCCGGAGATGCTTGTTAAAGCTAAGCCATCTATGCTATGCTTGTGCTGCATAATAATTTATTGCTTCTTCTCTGTCCAGCTACAGTCTTTCCAAGTTGATGATGTGATCTCTCAAATGCATGTTGGGTTGTTGAAGTTGGCTTGCCATTACTCTGAAACTTTGTAGTTGCACTTCAATGGGCAAGATTGCTTCCTTACCAAATACTAGATGATACGGTGTGAATCCCAAGGATGTACGAAATGAAGTTCTGTAGGCCCATAAAGCTGGTAGTAGATACGTATCCCAGTCTCTGGGATGATTGTTTACCTACTTGGTAATAATTTTAGAAACCATTCCATTTACCTTTTCAACTAGGCCATTACATTGAGGGTAATATGGTGAAGAGTGCCTCCTTGTAATGCCCAGTTTTTGCATTAATTCTCCTACCAAGTCTGCTCTGAAACCTAGCCCTCTATCAGAGATGATCTCTAAAGGTGTGCCAAACCTACAGCATATGTGCTCGTAGATAAATTTAGCTACCTCTACCGCTGTGATTCTAGTGGTGGCTGTAGCCTCTGCCCATCTAGTCATGTAGTCGAACCCCATGATAATGTAGAATTTTCCTGAGTTGGCCCTAGGTAATGGCCCAATGGCATCGATACCCCATTTTTCAAATGGGCCATATGACCTAGTGCCGGCCTTTTGACACAACTTACACGTTTTGCATGAATGGTGTACATCACGGTTGAGGCTCGGCCATATGAAGCCTGCCTGCAAGATTTTCCTACTTGTTATGTCTAAGGCAAAGTGACCACCACAAACCCCTTCGTGACAACTAGCAATTACTCCCGTGATTTCGTGAGAGAGAGGGACCTTCCTGAGTATTTGGTCCTTACCCTTACAGTACAAACCATCATTGATGAGTCGATACCTTGTGGCCTTCCGCATCAGCCATTGCTTCTGTCCCTTTGTTAAATCTGATGGGCATTTCCCTGTTTCCAAAAAATGCATGATGTCAGGCAAGGCATCACTGCCTTCAAATAGAGGGAGCTTTAGTTTTATTTCTCCAACCACCACTTCCTGTAGTCTTTCACTTGCTAGGGCATCTGCTTCTTGGTTTTGAGCCCTTGGGATATGGTGTATTTGAACTTCTTCAAACTTACCCAACAAGGTTTTTACACCACTTAAGTGAGTCCTTAAACTAGGATTCTTGCCTGTCCATGCTCCATTTACTTGCCTTACCAGAAGTAGAGCATCCCCAAATACATTAAGGCGTTGTACACCTTGTGAGACGCACCATTGTAGACCCTTGGTTAGTGCTGCATACTCAACTTCATTGTTAGAATGTGAATCTAACAATTGGCCCAACGAAAATACCTTTGTCCCTTTTTCATCAAAGACCACTATGCCTGCAGCTGCTTTGTCGGACGCTCGCTTGTAGGCTCCATCAAAGTAGAGAGAGTATGCTCCTTCTACCATCGGTGGTACTGGAGGTAATCAGACTTCTCCTTCCTTAGATTGCTTCTATTTCCTTTCAAAGACTTGTTAGGTCATGAGTCCCCCCAAACTTGCCCTTGTCGTGCTTTCTACCTGTACCGTGTAGTCAAACTCTTGCAGACGAGCTAGCCATTTAGTAATTCTAGCAGACACATCCATGTGTTGTACAACATAGGGAAATATTTCATCCGTGGTTAGAATCACAAATTGCTTAGGCAGCAAATATGACCTAAACTTTGTAGTTGCAAATCTAAGAGCTAGGACTAAGTGTTCCACATGGGTGAAACCTTTCTCTCCTGCTGTCATCATTCGACTAGAGAAGTAGATTGGCCTCATGAAAGATGTCATCGTATCCTTTTGGAGTAGCACAGCCCCCAATGAGTCATCACCAACACTTGAGGTGACATAGAATTTTTCATCCCACTTAGGTGGTGAGATAGTTGGCAGAGTGGCTAAGACCTCCTTTACCTTGTTGTAGTGATGTTCGCTTTCCTCGTCCCAAGTGAAAGTTGATCTTTGAGTGAGTTGTTGCAGTGGTAGAACAAGTTGTGATAGTAGATGTATGAATCTACTTAAGTACCTCACCTTCTATAGAAAAGAGACCAGTTGTCGTGAGGTCGTTGGTGAAGGTAGGGCTATGAGTGCGGACACCTTACTTGGGTCGGCGTTGATACCTTTTGCTGAAATTTCATGGCCTAGTAGAATGACTTTACTCTCCCCAATGTGGCATTTATCCACATTTAATTGCCCACCTAGGCTCTGCAACCTGGCCAAACCTTCAGTTACCTTTTCTAAATGTGATATACGGGAGCTATATATACAAAAATCATCAATGAACACTCTTATGGATGTTCCAAAGAACGGTTGAAAAACATATGTGACATATCTTTGGAATGTGGCAGGTGCATTTGTGAGACCAAATGGCATAACCCTGTATGCAAAACAACACCATGGCGTGATAAAAGTGGTTTTTAGCTGATCTTCCAAGGCTATGCGTATTTGAAAGTATCCAGAATAACCATCACAGACGGTATAGCATTCAAAACCCGCTACTTCATTCAGAATTTCATCCAAGAAAGGGAGAGGAAAGTTGTCTCTCTTTGTAGCTGCATTTAGTGGTTTGTAGTCAACACAGACCCTCCACTTACCATTCTTTTTAGGCGTCACCACTACGGGTGACACCCATTCTGAGTTTTCTACAGGATAGATGAATCCCGCCTCCAGCAGTTTCCTTACCTTGGCCAAGAGTGCCTTTTCTTGTATGACCCCTAGTCGTCGTAGCTTTTGCACAACTGGTTTTACCCCTTCCTTCAGCTTAATATGATGTTCCACCACTGTAATGCCTGTGATTCTTTCATACTTGTCAATGAACAGGTTAGGAAATCCCATCAACATTTGCCAAAAACTATCTTTCTCCTCAAGTGTTAATTCCGTAGACAACATACCCTTCAACCTACTTCCTCCATGGCCAGGTGATTTGCTCTCCTCGTCATTGGGTTGCCCTTTTGGTGATGGATCACCAGTTGTGCTTACCCTTTGTGGATCCTTCATAATGATACCCATCACATCAATGGAACTATCACTTTCGTCGGTGGATGTGGTCTCCTCCTCAGAACTGGAAGATTCGCTAGTGGTTTCATCTGCCAATGTTTCCAGATTCATTTGCTCCTGCTTGCCAATCCTCATGTCGTAGTAGATTGTCTCCCCTTTCTTACCAGTCATGCGTAGAAGGCTAGTACTCCAGTCCTGTTTTGCCTTCATGGCCATCAACCATGGCCTTCCCAAAATTAGTGGATAGCCCTCCCCCTTAGTAGGCATTACAAAAACATCTACTTCTACCTCAGTGTTGAAAGCTTTGATTTTCACGGCACTTACCACACCCACACACTTTACTTTTGCGTTGTTTGCCATCTTTGCCTTGCATGGAGAAGGCCTGTCAACCTCGAGCCCTAATCGAAGCATCATAGCTTTGCTCATTACACAGATTTGTGCACCTCCATCAATGTAGGTGTTTCCAACCCTCTTTCCTTTTATGTTTACGTCGACAATTGGAAGGATGTCATCCATGTTGCATCCCGAAATTGCTCCGGCTACCTTTGTTTTGGAGCGTCTTGTACTTACCATTTTAGACCATTGTTGCCTTACTTTAGGTACAATATGTAGCATCTGTGGCCATGTAATCTTCGGTCCTTGCTCTGCCACATCCAATGTTAGATCATAGGGCTTAGAACTTTCCCCTAGCTGGAAGTCGGTGATGCCCAATTTCCATCGTGGCCTGGATGGCCTCTTGCTAGTTTCTCCTCTCATGCTTCCCTCATCATCTGATTGTGTAGCCTTCCCCCTCCTAGCTCTTTTCACAGTCATGGCCTCAAGTGTTTCTAAAAAGGTTACCTTCTCCTTACCCTTGTCCCTCTCCTTTGCTCTGGGTGGATCCACTACTACGGCTTTTCCTTTCTCTTCTAGCCTTATGATGTTTATAGGGCGATCAGGTGGTGGGGCTGGTGGAAGAAGTGGAATGGATGCTTGTAGTGGTGTCTGGGGTGGACGTAGAATTTGTGTTGGTGGGGTTGGTGCTCGGGGTGGGGGTGTTCTTTCTCTAGGGGGTGACCATTGGTTCCTCCTACCTCCTCTATTATAGTTTTGTCGTGGTTTGGGACAGTAGTACATACCGTGACCGTCTTCTCCGCAGTTGTAGCAATGATACTCCCTGTTTTGTCGGCGTGCTCTTCCACGGTCTTGATCTCTTTCTTGACTCCTCCCTTGTTGTATTAAGTGGACAGACAAATTCTGCAGTTGGTCAGTAATATGGGCCAACATATCTTGTTGGTCATCTCTTACCCCAAGAGCCGGTGGTGGTGGTGGAATGGTGGTTGTCGTAGTTGCTGGTTGACGTGATGTTGCTGTTTCTGTTGACTCGGTTTCTTTGGCTTTCATTCGCAGCTTCTTGTCCTTAAGGCGAGCAATCTCAACGGCTAACTCGTACGTAGCCGGGAATCAAACCTTTCACCTTCTCCTTGAGAAGCGGCCATAAGCCATGCGTGAACCGATCTTTTTTTAGGAAATCGGGTGTAGCTTCCCCCCTTGCCAATGACTCAACCCACCGTTCCCACAAATCCACAAATTTGGACTCATAGGTTGGGAGAGTTTCCAAGCTTGCAACTAAGTGTGAGAGCCAGTTAACCAAGCCAACTGGACACTTGGTGGGTAGGCAACAGGACTTGCCATGCTTAACTGAAGTAGCTCCTAGATGTATATAGCAAGCAGGTTCCATTTTCAGCTTGAGGAGGCCTATTTAAAGGTGTGCTCACACACACACACACACACATGCTCACACACACACCCAGTACACACACGCACACACACCTACACACCTTGGGGAGGTGCTGCCAGTACACACACAGTTTTTGAAGGAGAAGCAAGGTGGGAGGTGCTGCCGAAATTCTCATCTTGAGGATTCATTGGATCAAAAAATCAAGAGTATTCTCAGCCCCTAATCACGGTAATCATGTTTTAATTCCTGCTTTTCTTAATTCTCATCATTATTCTCCAAATTCCTCGTCTACTATGCCTACTTTTAGCTTTAATTCTCAATAGCTACTCTCTAAGTTTACACAACTATACTCCATTACATAATCATCATTCAATCAGCTAAATTATGTAACCATTCATCATTCTTAATGAAGGATTAATACATGATTAGGAAAGATTCTCTCTCTAGGCAGCATAGTTAATAAATTGTCAGTAAGTAATAGTGTAGATTTGATGAAATTCATTCTTTTACCATTCAATAGTATTGTAATTAAATTAGAATCAATTTTCTCCCACATTAAAATGTGATTAAGGATGAAAATTAAACTTTCATTAGGCCATTAAGAAGAGAATTTTCTATCACACATGCCTGCGGAAATTCTACATCTTCAAATTGCATCGGAAAGTGATTGAGTTGCCTACTTCATCTCTCTTGTAAACCAATTAGTAAAATTCTGAATTTCTTAATCATCTAAGCCAAGTGATTAACTTTAGAGCCAGTTCCCATAGGGCAAGTAAAGAACTACCCATAAAATTGCTAGGTCCCGAAAGAAAAATCTAATCTCTTCAATAAGGAGGATTCATTAATGATTCTAATCTGCAATTTGGTTTGTTATGATGCTCTCGGACCTTAGCTCTTTTTCTTGAAGTTTATCATTTAAAGTAGTGAGTAAAAATTGCCTCGGTTTAAGAGAACTGGCTTCGGTGGTGCCCACGACCGCGAGGCGGGAACGAGCAATGTGAATGGAAAGGGAAAAGCCCCCATGGACGAACAAGCACCGTCCATCTCACGGGCCATTGACGAAGAAATGGAAGAGGTAGGTCATAATTTCATTCAAGTTGTTTAAGTTAACATTGCACACGTTTAACTAGGAAAGAAAACATCCCCAAACATGTTGGAGGAATCCGACGGAAACATCGGCATTGAATTCATTTGTACATTAAAGTCTAAAGTAGGAAAGAAATGATTAATGTGGGTATGCTATTTGCAATAGGAAAGAATGTCTGCTAGGGAAAATTTAGCTCGACATGTTCATTCTATTTCCAATGTTGAATTAGTTTTCACCCCCCTACTGATCACAAGGGGTAGAGTTCCTCGTTAAGGGCTCTTGAATCCACGACTTGCTTTCTATGTGGTGGATACCCACGACTTGCTTTCTATGCGGTGGATACCCACGACTTTCTTTCTATGCAGTGGGAACCCACGTCTTGCTTTCTATATGGTGGGAGTGTCCATGTCGTGCTTTCTATGCGGTGATCATACCTAGTTGAATGCGCAGCTAAGCGACAACGGGAGGAGTAAACTCTCGCTGGAGGGGGGATGTTGTACCTCCAGAACATTGGAATTTTAATGAATAAGTTTGAGTAGAATTTTAACTAGAATACTGTCTTGGTGCCGTTTGCAATACTGATTGAAGAGCTTTCTTAACGAACATTGTGATTCGGAATTTAATCAAGGAATGTTTATGTTGAACAATCATTGTGGTAGTAATTAGGACACACAAGGAAGTGTGAGTGTGGGGGTGGAAAGTGGGGGCTTGGCTCAGGTTTCCAATCCATATGAGAAGGGTGGTTCCGATTGGTTGGGAACTCTCTGTCCCCATAGTGTTTAATTCGATACTAGTAATACTCATTGCCCCTACAATGGTGAAGTCTCGAGTGTACGTGCCTCTGAAACATGGGGAAAAATGCACTTGAGGGTTCTCTCCTCTTGGAATGTGGGTCTTAGGATCGCTAGATAGGTTAAGTACGACTCCCCTACGAGGTGGAGCTAGATCTCCTTGCTAGTAGGCTCGAACTCGACTCACTTTGTGATGAGAGATCGTCTGCTAGTTGAACCCTGAACTATTTTGTTTGCTTCCGCTATAGATCTAGTGGCCACCAGGTTCACCATGAGATCCGTCGTTGGATACGGCGGGGTGGGGACCTCACACCTCGTATCAGAGCCTAGGATAGGCTGAGAGATAAGGTCGTATTGTTTGAATATTTAAAAGGACCTGAAAGTATATAGGTAGCTGATGCGAATTCCTTGCATTGGTGCTGCAGGAAGACCCCGTGCTAGAATATGGGAAGTTCCAAGTGTTTGAGCTTATTTATGAGCAAGCTCAACGATCCATAGTTTACCATTTCATGCGAGATGTCATGGAGATAGTGATGAAGTCTCATACGCCACACTCCACTCGCATCGATAGAGGATGGGGACTTCATTGGAAACTTGCAGGAGGGGTTTACTACATCAATGTTCGGAAGCTAGGATGCCTGGCTACCGATTTGAAGAAGATACGTTGGGGAGAAGTGTTGAGGGTGGTGGAGTTATTCTACTTGTTGCTGATGGGGGCTTTTCACAAGCCAAGCTCCCATACCCTTCTTCTCTCGTCCCCACCCCATGAAAACCCCCTCTTAGGGAGGGAGTGATAAAAGGCATTGGAAAAAGTAAGAAAAAAAATAAAGAATGATTATGTAAATATATAAGAAAGGTAAAATAGGTCACCTCATGACTGCGGGGTAGCCCATCCCCACCTTGCCTCCTTTTTCTTCACTGTTGCCCCGCCGGGTGTCCCTTTTCCTCTCCTCCACTCAAAAGGTCAACCCCCTTTCTCTTCCCCTTGTCTTTTCTCCTTTCTCTCTCCCCTCAAGCTACCCCACCTCTCACCAATAATGCATTATAACTCACCAATAATGCACCCTAACTCACATGCAACTTACCCTATCTTCCAAAATAGTATACCCCACCCCCTCTTTGTCTCTCCTATCATATCCCATGACCCAAATACCCCCCTCTCTCTCTAAAGGGCGCCATGTCTCTTGTCTTGTAGCTAAATAACCTCCCCCACACTCACACACACTCAGTTTCACTGAAAAAGGTGCCCACAGACCCATCCCCACCCGGTGGTTAC
Source organism: Adiantum capillus-veneris (assembly GCF_014529385.1). Lineage (NCBI taxonomy): Eukaryota > Viridiplantae > Streptophyta > Polypodiopsida > Polypodiales > Pteridaceae > Adiantum > Adiantum capillus-veneris. The sequence continues at coordinate 87,500,595 of NC_140956.1, read as the reverse complement.
CTGATTTTTCTTGTGTTCACACACATCTGAACACACTCCCCTCTCTCCCCTCTTGTAATTACTTTATTCTCCATGTCACCTCTCACTTTTTTTCATCAACCCATCTCTCTCTCTTAGTCTCTCTCTCATGAGACTACTGTTCTGGCACATATACACACAGCCAGACAAGTGGGGCCCACAGTCACATGGCCTATGTAGATAATGATTTCTTCATTTCTAAATTCTAGAATTTATCCCCCCTCATCCCCTATATAAAGAGGGGTCACCATCACACTAAGGACACACAACTCACCAAAGAACACACTATGCATTGTGTGTGCCTAGTGCACACACACACTCCCACACCATCACCATCACCGCAATCACCATGCTTGTCTTGAGCATGACCTCTACACCCTTGGGCTATGGAAGATGAAGGGAAACTAAATGAAGGATGGTGGACGTAACCCTCGTGCGAGTTTTCACCATCAACTCGCACCTATCCGCCATGTGCTCTACCACGCTCTCCCTTCTCATTCTCCTACCCTATGCTCCCCATTTCATCGCCTTATTCTCTAAATAAAGCTTGAGGTTTTGTGAGTATGTTTTCTTGCAATGTTTTGCCCATGTGATGTGTGCGGAATCTCCACCTAGTCTTGTGTTTGGAGTGAGCTTGTGTATGTGTGAAGGGTGTGCAGATTCGCCATCCTTTTGTGGTGCCTAAGTACTAAGCCGCTATACCCCCTCCCTCACTCTCTCTCTCTCTCTCTCTCACTTGATCTCATTCCCTTTCCTCTTCATCATTGCTCCCAAGCATCCATCTCTCTTGGATGAGAACTTTGTTATGGTGGTGTGTTGTTTGCGTCCTAGCCGCTGAAGCTAGGTGGTGCTCCCTTTTTGCTTTACCATGACAGGCTCGAGGCGCGCCATTCGGTCCTCAGTGTTTTAGAGGCCGTCGGGGTTCGGGGTTCGCTTTGCTTCGGGGTTCGGGGTTCGGGGTTTGCTTTCCAAGACTGAAACCCGTAAACTATTGTGAATAGATGAATGGCTAGCAGGATTTGCTAATTGGACGACAGAAGAAGAAGAGCTCCAAGCACAACTAGACGAACTCTGCATATCCATCGAAGCTCGAGTGCCAGGCATAACCGTAATCGATTTGCAGTGGGAGAGTCAACCAACATGCCAAACCCAGTGGATATACATAGGCCAAGTGCCAAGAAGAAGAAGGAGAAGGTCGAAACCATGTCCGCAACCTACAACCAACCTACAACAACAAAATGGAAGGAGCTCTACACAATAGAGAATCAACACTATTCTACTTTGAGAATCGGGTAACTCAAGTCACCGAGGTAATTATCACAGTCAGTTTTCAAGTCGCACCTGATGCTGCAGCACAGATAACGGAATCATTGGTTCACACTCTCACTAGAGAAACTAGGGATCTACTAAGTTTGTTTCAGGAAAGAACACCACCCTCTCCCACAATCTTGGACAGTGACTAAGCACCTCTAAGCTTCACATGAATCAATACAACCTACCTCAAGACAGATCACACATACCAACACGTGTATGCTCAATCAAGGTGATACTGGATTTGAAGGCTCACTACCAGCACGTCATTGACACCATGCTGGGTGGGGAGCGATTTTTTGAGGTTCTGACATCAGATCAACCATTTGTCCTACCTTTGGTACAAGGCAATGTACCGTTTGAAGTTTTAATCTATGTCCTAGTATAAGAGGGTATACACGCCTCCTTGTAAAGAAGAAAAAAACTTTTGCAAGTTAAGCAGTGTGTCTTTCTAGCTCTTTCTCAGTAATCATGGCAAGTGTAGCATTTCCAACATTTAAAGGAAATGGATGTTACCTTTGTCAATTTGGTAATAACATATTTAACTTTATTTTATTATGGGTGGAAAATATATTATTATGTGCATTTGGAACCTAATTGCTTGACCTTCAAACCAAGATTCCTATGTTATTTTTTCATATACTTTTTTGTAATGAATTAAGATTGTGGATACAAGGTCCACCACTTGTTCAAGCTCGATCTAAGAAAGTATATATACTGAGTCTTCAAACTAGTAAACCAAGGGAAGAGAGAAGCAGGGTCCATCACTTGTCCAAGCTTATCTCTAGACAACATAGAGAGATGTTAGGTCTACTAATTGTCCAATATAGTCATGGAGAAATGATAGAAGGTTGATCCACTTGTCCAACCTATCATCTCTAGTAAAATGGGAGGTTTGGCCTTAAGATTCACCATGTAACCAACGTATACTTCATTGTATTATGAAGAGTAGAAAAGAAAATCTCCACCACTTGTCTAAGGTAGTTCCAAAATCAACATGGAGAGAAGCAAGATTCACCATTTGTCCAAGATAGGCTCCATTAAAACATGGAAAACCTCATATATGTTGTACATGGAAGCTTTTTTCCAAGGTCCACCACTTGTCCAAGCTAGGATCCATTAAAACATGGATAGAAACAAGGCTCCACAACTCGTCCAACCTTTATAGCTGCAAAGTGTACCGGTAGTCTAAACTAGGCATGGGAAAATAATAGAAGGTCCACCACTTATCCAATATATTATCTCTAATAGCATGGGAGGTTTGGTCTCAAGATTTAGGAATTGGCTAACCTGTATTTCATTCTATTATGATGAATTTGGTTTTAAAGTCAACTACTTATCCAAGCTATAAGTTTATATCTTGAATGGTATGACCCGGTAAAAGACATGTCATGGCTGATCATTTGTCTCGCATACCCAATGGTGAAGCCTCTACTGGAATCGATGATGAGTTTCCCACCCATACTTCCCTATTCCTAGTTGAGACCATGCCTGAATGGAGTGAGAAGATTGTAAAATTATTAGTTAATGGTTTTACATCCAAGGAGCTTCGTAAGGATATAGCTTGAAATCTACTAAAGGAATGCGAATCTTATTCTCTAATTGCAAGTACTCTCTACAAGCTAGGGAAGGACGATATTCTTAGACGATGTGCTCGTGAGGCTGAGTATTTGTACATATTGCAAGAAGCACACATGGACATAGTCAGAGGACATTTTTCAAAACAACTAACTGCTAATTAGAAGGTGGTGCAATCAGGCTATTGGTGGCCCACGTTATTCAAGGATGCATCACTTTTTGCAAAGGGATGCGATGCATGCCAACATTACAAGACCACACAACGGAAGGATCGGATGCCTTTAGATACTATTAAAGTGACCTAACAATTTGAAAAATGGGGTTTATACTTTGTAGGCCCAATTAGTCCTATAGCCCATAACACCCAATCCCGATATATTGTTGTTGCGGTTGATTATGTGACAAAGTGGGAAAAATCTAAAGCGTCACGTAAGGCTGATGCAAGGATAACCGCTAAGTTTCTCTTTGAGAACATTATTACACGATTTGGTTGTCCCTTTCAAATTGTGAGTGATATAATGACACTCATTTTGTAAATGAAGTGATAAAGGAACTCACAACAAGCTTCATGATATCCCACCATAAGTCGACACCTTATTATCCACAAGGAAATGGCCAATCTGAGAGTACTAACAAGACTTTAATTTCTATCTTGACCAAGATGGTAGAGGCTCATTGCACAAATTGGGATTTGAAGTTAACATCAGCTCTATGGGCTTATCGTACTGCATACAAAGTCGCTATTAATTGTACACCATTCAAGATGGTATATGGCATTGTGCAAAATGCACTTATGGAGAAGCACAAGAGAAAGAAATAGTTTGATGAAAAATGAATCAAGTTTGGGGATCAAGTTCTCATGTATGGAGTGCGTAACGAGAAGAAAAAGCTAAAATATGCGGGAAAAGGACCATATAGAGCATGCAAAATCACCCCACAAGGTACCGTTTGTGTGGAAACTCTTAATGGAGTGGAAACCATTTGACTCCTCAATGGGAGTAAATTTAAAGGATACTATGATCCTTTAGGCCAAGAGGAGCTACATGCCATTCATGAGAAAAAGGCAGCCAAGGCACAAAAAGAATTTAAAAAGATACAAGCTCAATCCTAGGCTCAAGAGCGACAACAATGTATTAGGCACCAAGTGAGAGGCCAAACTTGGAGTCACACATGCATTTCAAGTTGAATCACATGAGGATTTGGAAGATTTTGACCCACCTCTATGATACCCCATCGAGTTAAATAGCACCTATGGGAAAGTGCTATATAACGCTTTAGTGGATACAGGAGCTAAACATAATCTGTTATCCTATGAAGTGTGGTGTCAGTTAGGAAATCCATCTTTATCCAAGAGAACCATCCAAGTCAAGGGTATTAACAAGAAGAAAACTATTGTCTTTTGAATCTTGCACATTTTTGTTACTTATGACAATGGGACAGTGACCCAAAGCTTTTTGGTTATGCTTGTTGGAACTATGGACGATAGCACAAACCTAGGGTGCACGTGGATGTGTGCAACTAAATATAATATTGATTGGGGAACTAGGAGTATTACAACACAAAAACCAACTCTCAGTCCTACCACTCAAACAATAGTCCCTGAGTTATCGCCTCTTGAGAAAGAAAAGAATAAAGCATTGCAAATACAAGAGGTTAATGCATCCATACCTATAGCACAAACCTCAAAAACTTCAACTCCCCTGCCTAAAACAGAGAATGTGGTATCCAGGTAGCAGCATGTTTTGACTAAGGAAACATACCAAAGGGTCCCCAAAGCTTCGTTAATGACCACTAATTTTGATCTTCAATCTAGTTCAAAACAGAAGCCTCACAAAAAAAAATTCAGTCGCCCCCCAAGAAATGCAAGAATAAGTTGCAATGGATTCATAGATGACTATTGGAATCCTAAGGCTACTATGATGGAAACGATCAAGTCTGGGTACCTAAATGTATCTTGTGTTCTCCCCTATCACACCTACTAAAGATCCATGTAGGCCAAATCTTGTAACTCCAAAACGTTTTCAAGACTGCAAAAAGGAAAAGGTCACAGAATGCTACACACCCATTCTAGATCTAGTTTGGTTACTGAAGAAAGAACAATTTGTTCCACCTAGCACAGGAACAGGGAATTCAAATGAAGCTTCCAACTCTTCATGTAGTACATCTACGGAAATACAATCTTTGACACAACCTCCACGTGGCATTGTACAAATCCACACAAACAAAAAAGACTCCGTACCTCCAATTATGAGTTCATCACTTGAAGTAACTTCTCAAGTAGGATCATGGGAGAGTACCTTACCACCCTTAGCTTGATGAATCACCTAAGGTGACAAAATCCTATTGGTCAAAATCTTTGCCCATTACAACTTGGAACAATTAGTTTTGAAAGGTGATGACAACTTTCCCAAAGGTATGATCTACCCAAGGAAGGGGGGAGTACCTACTAACAATAATTATTTGATTGCTTCCCTCTTAACCTTCCTTCCAGAACCCGTAACTTCCAAATCTTATGGAATGTATATATATAGTCCTATACTAAAGTAACCCAGATTCAAAAAACAAAAAAGAGGATGAAAAGAGTAAATGAGCAAGAGCGGCTAGCAACGAGATTGCACCCTATCGGACCCAACACATAGTCCAAATGCACCATGTCACATCAAGCAGAACAAGAAACAACCCTCATGTTTTAGAGACCTAACCAACTCTATCTATGTTCTCAGAGATGGCTAGTTCACTAGAGGCATGAACTTCTATTTTTTATGAAAGGTACCCTTTTTATTTTTCTCAAGAGTCTCACATATGCTACCCTATACTTTCTTTTGAATGTATTTGGTAGAGAGACTCGTGTGTCTGAAAAAAGTCAAGGAGCTAGAATGGCTAATACATCTATGGTCTACTCGTGACCCATACCCACCAACAATGAATGTTTCTTCAGTGGCACATGCCTATTATTTTGCACAAGATGAGTATTCACCCATACAAGGGGGTCCATATCACTAATTCACTATAGTATACCATGGAAACCAATGTTCTCAGCCAATTTCTCTCGCAACAATTTATGGGCATTAACATGAGTGAGCTACTCTTATGCTTTTGGATAATTGTGTGTAGGTATTTGTGTGCTCTAGCATGTGCTTTCTACATATTTTTCCAATTGTAAAGTACTGAAACTAATTATTATGGATTGTCACAGGCACCATTGGTCCTTGTTTTCCCTTGACATAAATAGGGGCAATGATTCTTTGACTATTGGAAAAGACGATACATGCTATACTCTCTCTAGGCCTTATGCACTCATTCGAGTGTCTTGAGAGAGTGTACTGGTATCTTGGCATTCATTATGGTTCTTTTTGCTCTTCTTTTCACTTGCGTATCGAGAACTCTCTCTTAATGGTTATACATGGTTGTTTTGTAGTGGCATGTAAATCCTTGCACAAGTGATGCAGGATGCTAATATGGAGCATGCCTCGACCATGGGCATTTAAATGCATGAGTTCAAGGTCGTTGATGTTCCGCAACAGCCAAATGGCACCAATTGTAGGTTTTATACAATGAAGTTTTTTAGGTACAGTCAAACATAGTGTGTGCTAGATCTGAGCCTTCTTGAAATTTGACATTGGGATGTGAAATCTAATTAAAACTTCTTTGTTTCACGATTACCTAATTTCAAGAGGTCTCATAGAGAGGCCAACCAGGAATTGGTTGACAAGGAATTGGTTCAAGCACAAAGATGTTTTTGAGATCAAGAGGCAATTGCATGATTGGTGTATGCAGTGTCTTGAAAAGGTGTAAGGCTCCATCTTGTTTGTTTGGTTGATGTATGTTGTGCCATGTTTTTTGGCTAAAGCATGAAGGTCAGTCGCAACTACTACATAGTTTACATGCTCGTGTAGTTTTTTTTTTTGCTTTTTTGGCTTTGAGTATGGTAATTACCATCATATTTTTTGTTTCTTGGACAATTGGACATGTTGGCACCGTGTCGCCTCTCCCTTGGTGTATTGTGTATACAACACATATTTGCTGAAACATATATGACTCCGCTTTCATGCTACACATTTTGGATGCTTTGTGTCATTTGAGTGTAGTCCATTGTGGTTTGCACCCTAATTATACTTAGTGCAATGTAGCACAACCAACTCTCACCCTTCTATAAAATGCGATTACGTAAAGTAGATATGTAAAGCAATCAATGTTTTCTTTTACTTAAAAAGTTGTTGTGAAGTAGTCATTGTTTGCTTTTACTTAAAGAGCGGGGTGTAAAAGTCCATTATTGATTGCTTTGCTTAGGTTTCCTAATCCCAAGTTACACAAGGTCTTGGATTTTATTTGGGACAAGGATATGTTTACTTCTCGAGGTTTCCAAACACACACTTGCTTACCCATGTTTTGGTGGTCACCCTTGTATCCTTGTAATTTTTCTCTACTGTTCGACCAAATGTGGCGGCCTTCGCCTATTGCATGCTATCCTCATCCATGTTTTGGTGGTCACCCTTGTCTCCTTGTAATTTTTCTCTATTGTTCAACCAAATGTGGCGGCCTTCTCCTATTGCATGCTATCCTCATCCATGTCTACCCATATATAACTTGAGTTTACTAAAATCCATGCCCATTCACTGAGCGTAACATTATGAAGATTGTCATTGTTTACTTGAAGCTGGATTTCTTTGCCTATTGCAGTCCGTCTTTTGGTGATCACCCTTGTCTCCTTGTAATTTTTCTCTATTGTTCAACCAAATGTGGAATCCTTCTCCTATTGCATGCTATCCTCATCCATGTCTACCCATATATAACTTGAGTTTACTAAAACACATGCCCATTCACTGAGCCTAAGTTATGAAGATTGTCATTGTTTACTTGAAGCTGGCTTTCTTTGCCGATTGCCCATGTCTACCCTCGAGGCGTCATTGTCTACTTAAACATGCCATTGTTTATCATAAGCGGTGTTTTGTTGGTCTGTGGTTATGGTTAATTTGAGTGGTGGTTTTCTCCTCCAACGTTCCAGCAGCTTCCCCAGCTTGATGTCTTAAACAATAGCATTTTCGGTATCCTCATGATGGGTATCGACCAATGTAGGACACTTAAAACATTAATACCAATACATTGTCTCATGATTGCCTCTACATATCACCAGTCTATGCAGAAAATATACAATTTACACCTTTATATAATTTTCAATATACATCAGAGTTGCGAAAGCATACGCATAGGGGAGGAGTTCTCAGTGCCTAACCTAGCATGGAGTTTAGTCCATGATCAGACTTCATCTAGAGGCACCTAGTGACTAGTGCTACCCCTGAATGGGTTTTATGAACAAAAGAATACTCAAGAAAAAATAACATTGTGAAGGGTGAATATATTTATACACCGCATTGCGGGAAGAGAGAGAGAGAATATATTGGAGGATGAAATGGCATTTCAATATCACATGTAAGGATAAAAGGAAGATCGCTTATAACTTTTTATATAATAGAAAGAAGGGATTTAAGTGGTGCCACATAGAACTTTCAAATAAGTATCAATGTCACAACACACCTTATATGTACTAGGGTTTTGCTAGTAGACAACATCTTGTTGAGTAGGGTAAGGTCTTTGAAATCTAGATGAAAACTAAATGAGGAAGTTTGAAGATCTCAGACCTCCTACATAAAATCTAGTTAATCAAACCTACTTGGCCCTCAATCTCCCCTACCATCAAGTTCTTCAATGAGCATATCTTTCGCGACTAGATACCCCAAAATATTAAACCTTATAGCAAAGTCTGGCAAAAAACATCTTAATATCTACACCAATGAGAGCCAAAAAAAAGCTCAAAAATTTCAAGATTCGCCAAATTGGTGATTTTTAGCCAAAAAAAGTACACTGATTACGGTATAAGCCGCACACTGCGGATCCTGCAAATGTGCGGATTTTGCGGACTAGGACTCCATGCGGCTATGGATAGTTCTTCATGGGATACCATGCGATAGGACGGGATTTGCACCGTTCTCGATCTACGCTAGAGCAGTGGTTGTATTTGGGGGGGCATACCGATCATTGTGGGGATATCTCAATCAATCGATATCATTCTCATGTAATCATGTGTTCTACTGTGTATCAATGAAGAAGATGGTGTTCCATCCTTGTGATTTGTCTATTTTGTCTTCTTATACATTGTTGCTTCATATAATGTAAGGAAGTGTGACGGTATTCATTTCCATAGTGCTTATTGCTCCAAGGCGAAGCCATAGGCATTACATCTGGTGACCAGGATGCGTATTGGGCGACCTGCTATTAACATACATGCGTACCAGGTTGCAAGGTCCTCTTAAACCTGTTCTTCCAGTAGTGGGTAAATGACAGAGGAGAGGCAGTTTGGATGAATTCATTTTCTTCACACCCCAGGCTGAGGAACATGTGTCTCTGTCGCCAAGCCCGGTTCATAGTCGGTGCATTCAGTGTGCTCAACGTACTCCGCATAGTCTGTCATATCCTCATGTCGTGCACTCTTCCTCACCTACTCATGTCGCTCTGCCATTGACTCCGGTAAGCTGTCCCGGGGTTACCCCGCCATCGTCATTGCCTCCTATTGTTCGGCAACTCTTTTTTAAAGGGAGCATAGTTGGCCAAGGGGCTATGGTGCAACCAGTGAAAATGGTCAGCTTAAGTATAGTCTCTTTCGAGGTTTCTCAAAGGAAGATCCTAATTCGCATTGCGGTAATTTAATAATGTGTATGGATTGAATCATCTTGGTGCAATGGTTCCTCTCCATCAACAATCGGGGTTTGAGTCCATACTTTCAAGGAAAGCTGCAAAATGGCTGTCAGAGTATCCTGATGATCACTTTCAAACTTATCCCAAAGGTTCCAAAGCATTCTTGTGTTGATTCAAAATAGAAAATACAGTCCCTGAACATTTGGAAAAGCTTCGGTAGTTGCGTCAAAAGTCGTTGCCAGTGGAGGATTATGTTGCGAAGTTTTGGATGCTCTTACAGCGGGTACCTCAGTCACAACGGCCAACAACCAAAGTTTTGAATGATTATTTTTTACGAGGACTGAATAAGGAACTCAAAACTACTATGGAAACAATGGATAAGGTAACCACTCCACTAGATAGAGTTGATTGCATGAGTCATCCAAGGAAATCAAAGAAAAAGGTGTGCGCATGTGTCACGCGTGTCAAAGAAAGGGACTTGCTATACACTATGTGCAAGCCACAAATGAATGCAAGCACACAACAAGACTAATCTAGCAATCTCAAGAGAACAAGGGTGTGTCAATCACCACCCTACGCTCGCCTTCGTGGAGGATTCCTCGCCGCGAAGAAAAGGGAGCTACCGCCTTGCCGCACTCAACCGCCTCACCGCCGCCGTGTCGTCGTAATGCTCGATCACTCTCTCCCTCTCTCTCTCTCTCTCTCTCTATCTATCTCTATCTCTCTCTCACGCATACACACACACCCACACACAAGGAGATGAAGAAGAAGATGGAGATGGAGCAAGAGAACTCTTCAATTGCGCAAATGAGAGAATGAGTGATTTTAAGGTTTAGGTAACTTTTATACGAGCTCGCCCATTGACACTTGGGTGCCCGTGCTTATCCAACTAACCCTTGAGTGTTCGAATTAGAATGCGCCTCGCATCGGCAATCACTCTTACCCTTTTCCTATTGGACCGACAAGCCCGACCCATGACTACTAGAAGTGGACGCCGGTGGTTAACATGCCCCCCTTCTTGATGTAGATTCCACCCTCAAAATATAAAAGTGTGGCATCGAGATCCACAATACGAGTACCTGTGAGAAGAAAAAAGAAACTGTGAAATCTCAAAGGCAGCATGTGCAGGCATGCAATAAGTGAGATGCATACATGATATTCTAGGAAATGCAATAAAAATAAAAATCATGAATTGTAACATTGTCAACTAGAACAAGCGTAGTATCTGAATAAAATGCAATTGAGTTAAGTTCTATTAGGTTGACTCTAAGATAAGTAGACAAGAGATAGGGCTAAAGTAAGTACTAGATTGACCAACATTAATTAAAAAATGTGAGCTAAAGAGTAGTTAACCCTAGGAATGCTCATCGAGGTCTAAACACTAGTGATCTTGTCACGTATACCACTTAAGTGTGATCAACATAAAATACAAGGAAGTTTGTGCTATTTGATTTCTCTTTTCTCTCTATTTTTTTCATTTTTGTTGTTGTCATAGTTGTTACAAGTAGTTGGGACTCGAGGTCTCAAATACGAGCTTGAGCATAATAAACTAACTAGGAGATTCGAGGTCTCAAATACCAACTTAACACATGGACTTCCACAACACAATTCACACTTAGGTGGAATAATCTAAAGAGAACTATATCGTCATAGCCTAAAACATTACTAAAGTTACTACAATTAACATACTATTTAGGAATTAAAGTCAGCAAAATCAAGTGGCCTACTCTAACCAAAGGTCCTGATACCTACTTAAAGCCAACTAATAGACCAAACTCAAAGAGAAGAACAAGGTACTAGAGGTTTGAAAAAATTATAGCATCTAAATTGGCAATGTCACAACTTCATAAATTTTATGCATTGTTAGAAACTCAAATGAAAAGATGCAAACATGTAATTGTGGAAAGTATAGATAAAAGAAAGTAGTAAACCTAATCTAATGGAGATCATCCATTTTGTAACATGTAAACATCCATTGTCTTTGTCCTTCAAAGGCATCCTTATGTAGCCACAAACTGCACAATAGTCACCACCAAACATCCACCTTCCAGAGGCACATCAGTGGGGACAAAGAACTTTGCTAACTAAACTCTAAAATAGAAACACTCCTATTGTTCTAATCCTACCTACCCTTCATCACTCGAGTGATGAGGATCAAAGTAAGTGGAGGTTGGAGAGCTCAGTCGGTAGCTCTAAGGCTAAACTGCCATCCTCATCATCAAGGTAGGTGTAATCCTCTTCGGTAAGGCTATGTTTCTCGTCTGTCCAATCACCATTATCGTCTTCGTCCTCTTCCGTGCAGAATAGTATTAGGAATGTCACGAGGCCTACATACTCAGCCTGGGAAAAAGGGTAAACTTGGGCAATTGGATGAACTTTCTGGATAGAATAGGGATCCGTCGTAGTCAATAGGCGGACCAACCACTCTAACTCCTCAACATTTCTCTTGCAAGTGAGTATTTCAATAAAATCCCATTCAGAGGAAATATGAGGATAACATAAATGCATTAATTAGGATAGGTGAAAAGAATATTTGTAAGAATCAACCATATCTGTGAACACAAATAGAGGATAGTTAGGTGTTTGATGACATAGGTTTCTATTTCAGTGTACCTGATGTGACATGTTTGTCAATGATATTTAGTAGTATTGTGCACACTCGTTTACTAATTTCTCTTGCTCTTTACTCTTTTTTTTAAAAAAACTAGGGTGGTTAGTTACTATATATCTATATATATACAATCCCTAAAATCGGAAAGCTCAAGGGTCAGGGAAAGAAGGGTAAGAGGGAAATAATTCAATAGGATGACGTGAATGAAGACTCCCCCCTTCCTTGGGTAGATCATACTTTAAAAGGATGTCATCTCCTTTTGGAACCAGTTATTCCAATTGGTAATAGGTGAGGATTTTAACCAGTAGTTCTCTATTACCTTGGGTGCCTCATCAAGTTGCAAGGGTGGTAAGGTACTCTCCTATGAATGAAATTGAAGTAGTGCATCAGGTAATAATTGAACAATGGGAGGTGCCAAATCTTTTGTAGCTTCATGGAGGCTGCCTATGGTAGGTGGAGATTGTGTAGAAGATATTACCTCTATGGATGCATTACATGACTCAGCTAGAAGCTTCATGGAACTCCCCCTATCTTGAGCTAAGCCGAGTAGATTAGTTTTGCCTTGGAACCCAAACTAGCTCTCGAATAGCTTTGTAGCATTTTGTGATCTTTCCCTTCCCATAATCTTCCAATGGCTTTGGAATCACAAGGTTTGACTCACTTGGTTTCATAGTGGATAGGGAAGGACACGATTTACGTTTAGGTACCCAAATTCAATCATTTCCATCATAGTAGCCTTGGGCTTCTAATAGTTGTTTGGGAGTCCAACATGATTTGGTTTTCCTCTTCTTAACTTGAGTAGACGCCTTCCTTTGTGAACTAACTTGAACCATAGGGGGTCCGATAACGATACCTTGGGGACCCATTGATATGTACCCTTGGTCAGATCACGTGGAGCCTTTGATGTAGAACTGTCTATCGTAGACATGGAAGTTGAAGCTTTAGAGGGTTGTCCTACTAGCAAGGATGTTGTCACTTTTTGGATTGGCAATATTTTTAATTTTTTTTGTTATGAAGAGGTGAGATTTCAGGTGTTATTTCTTGAGCCGTAGGGCCATGAGGTGGTCTCTATGTCGTGATACTCCCGATCTCCCAATCGATATTACATTTGATTGTAGACATCCATTTGCACCCAAGGTTTATATTACCCTCCATAGTACCAACAGGCATGACCAAAAAGCTTGGAACCATGGTTCCATTGTCATAAATAACAGGATTGTGTAGGATTCCAAAAACAGTGGTCTTCTTCTTATTGACACCCTTGACTTGGATGGTGCTTGTGGATAGGGGTGGTTTTCCTAGCTAACACCAAACACTATAGGATAACAAATTATGTTGAGCTCGTGTATCCAATAATGCATTATATAGTACTCTCCCATAAAGGCTATTTAGTTGAGTTGGATATCGTAGAGGTGCCTCAAACTCCAATGAATCATCATCAGTATCTTCAGAAAACACTTTCGTGATTCCCAGATTAGCTTCTTGTTGGCATCTAAGATGTTGTTGTCTTTCTCGAGCCTCAACTCTTGCATGGATCTTTTTCATCTCTTCCCCTATATAATTAATCCATTTTTTGGTAGATTTATTTTCATTAATTATAGCACGCAGATTTTCTCGATATTGTCACCTCTTATATCTCTTACTCTTCTTGTCTAATTTTCAATTACAGGGGACGATCTCTAGTGAAGGGTCACTATATGAATCGCTACTTGTGTCTTCTGCTCCCTTGGATAGATTGTCATCTAGGGTACCACTGGTCCCTGAATCATTTGTCCCCACATTTGCACTAAGATTTAACTCAGATTCTTCATTCGAAGAGTCAATTTCAATTGATGATTCTGACCCCAAATCGTATGGGCTATAGTCTTGCGAGACACTACTGGTTCCAATGCCATTCAAACCTTCATATTGTAGGTCATCAGAAGCTATATGCATTGCTTCTAGAATATTTAAGGGTGCGAGTGGTGGCATTTCACCCCCCTTAGGTGCTACCCAGGTTGTCCCCTTGTTTCCCCAAGTGTCTATGGTTGCTACTAAGTGGACCCAATTCACATTGTCCAACTCAGTCATCCCAGGTAGTACATCCATATAAGGAGAATCTTCCCCAACATCAGTGTCCACTAAACATGTGTAACAATACTGCAATGGGACCGAGTGAACTGTGGTGTCAGATCTATGATCAAATATAAACATGTTTCCTAGAGGATGTGCTTGACCAGTCACAAGATTCACTCGAATGACTAAATCTTGGATCTGCAACTAGACATGGTTTTTAGACCAGTCATGCACCATTTATGCTTCTTTCATGAAAGGACGTTCTAATATCATCTAAGTTGCCATAGTGTGCTCAGAGAAATCCATAACAATGAAGGTATTTCTTATTTGATGTCCAAAGACCTTGATCTTGAGACCTTTTAGCATCCCAATAGGTTTAACAATAGACCCATTGGCCATCTTTACTACTATGGTTGTGGTCCCAAGGTGAGGTCTTCCCATAGTTTCCTAGCAGTTTTTAGTCACAGTGCTAATGCCAGTGCCACCATCAAGGATCCCCTTCACATTTAATCCCTTGGTAGTAATTGGTATGGTTGGATTCATCGCCCTCAAAGTATTGTCCCAACTTGTTAATAGGTATTTCGACAATAGGGTTCTCATCTAGGTTGGGTTGTGGATCTAAGTGTTCGTCCTCTATTATCATCTCCCTAGATCCATCCATCTGTGCAAATTGTGGTAGCCCGACCTTCAGTTCTCCATTGAGGAAAGCGTAAAGAGCTAAGAATAGCTCAGTGTCTCCATATAGTTTGGACATGATGGTGGTTCTAACTTCTGAAGCCATGAAATCCATCAATTTGGCAATATTTAATGACACCTTTTGAGTTTTAGTCCCTTGACGTGGGGAAGATGGGATCTCCATTTCTTCGATAGGGTGAGGTAGTTCCTCTGTAAACATTCTTTCCAACAAGAAGTGAGTATGCACACTTTCCCATGACTTTAAGTCACTTTCTTCTTGGATGACACTAGGTATGGCTAGGGGCTATGGACTTTGTGAGGTTGTTGTTGTGTAGGGAACAATGTGTCTGTAATCTGCATTTGCCTAGGTGTTGGTTCTAGATCCCTTCGGGTATCTTCTACAAAACTCTGTAATTGCTTGACTCGCTCGATCTCCTTTGTAGGGTTTGGATAAGTTCCTATCTTCTTCTTCGATCTTGGACATTGTGACTCAGGACGATCTTCCTTGTTGGTTTCTTTATTAGTGGTCATTTTGGTCTCCATGGTTTCATCTCAATCAAAATCCTCTTCAGCGTTGTTCATATATACGGGTCATCACCAGCCCCTATATTGATCTTTGAACTGGGGTTTGACTTCGTTGATTTTTGCGAGCTCTTTCTTCGTGTTTTCTTCTTCTTATGAGATTGGGCAATTGATGCCGTGTCTCTTTCTTCAAGAATATAATTTTTCTTTTGAAGCATCGATGGTGTGAGTATGTTTACTGGTACCACACCTATACTTTGTGATGGATTCTCCGTAACCTCAATCAAGTTTGGCGTGATCTTTGGTGCATTTGGACTATTTGGACATTGGGAAATCAAATGATCTATGCCACATTGATTACACATGAGTATCAGCATTGCAGACGTGCTCGCTTGATTGGTTTGCATTAGTGTGGCCTTCTTTTGTAGCCTAATAGGACACTCCGCCACACGATGTGGACCTCCACACTCATAGCATTGAAGAGGTGGTCTCTTGGTACTGTAATTGATATTTTGGACTCTTGCAATAAGATGAGCTACTTGATAGACAAGTTTGACTTGTCCCCAATAGTACTCCATGTAGTATTGTGGACTTTCTTCAAGCGCATCAATCCCATAGGCAATATTAGGGTCTATATCTTCCTCACAACCTTCCAAACAAGCAATAGATGACTCACAACCCACTTGATTCATAGAAGTGATTCTTGGATGTGGTGGTTGAGGTCCTAGAAGTGGAGGTCATAAGGGTGGTTGCGGTCCTGCAATGGAGGTTGTAAGGTCACAACACATGAGCCCTAGGGACCATGTGTTTTGATGTTTGTTCAAGAGGTGGGGCCGGCATCAATGCATGCACTCAAGGTGTGTCCGTCCATGCTAAGGTTGGTCTATTGGCCATCGTGCACTTAAATACTATTATGAAATCCTTAGTTTGATGACAATACCTCCCACAGGCATTGCAATTCCCATTGAATTCTACTCTAAAAGTAGGGCATTCACTGGTACTATGCGGACCATAGCATATTGAGCACTATTATTGCTCCCTTCTTGGATACATATGATTGTTTTGTGGAGCACAATTTTCTTTAAGAATCTCTTGAATGGCCATGGTGAGATCTGCTAAAGTAATCTCAGATATCTTTGGCTCCTTAGAAATAGGCTTTAGGGTCCTTCGCTAATGCCTCGATGCTTGTGAGCTAGTAGATTTAGGCTCAACAGACACTCTGTTTCCTTGAATCACTAAATTATTCTCCAATTGGATTGCATTGGTGGTGACCGCTTCCCAGGTGATGATACCTCTATTGACTAGGCCATTGTTTGTAGATATCCTCATGTCGTAATCCCCTAATGAATCTATCAAGAAATTGATTATTATTGAAGTGCTCATTTGGATTACAACGAGAATCCAAATGCTTCAAGCGACTAATAAAGTTTCTCACCAACTCTCCTTTCTCTCGTTGGGCTTTCTAGAGCTGAGAGGCTACACCCCAAATCACTCCCTCTTGTATGTATTCTTTCAAGAACAGCCTCCTAAGAGTAGGGTAAATCATTTTTTCTTCCACCCTTTCCACTTAAGGTTAGGCTTAAAACATTACTCTTATGCAGGTCATTGTGTTCTCCTAGAGAATCACATATTTGTTCAAACACTTCGATATGCTTTCTCACATCCCCGTCTCCACTAAATTTTCATGTGAGCTTGGCTATTTGTACTGCCTTACTACTAGGCTCTCTATCACATGTGTTACGCATATTCTCAGCAATAGATCGACCGATGGTTTGAGCAAATGCTGCCAAATCTCCTAAATAAGCAAGTATAGTGGGCATACGTGCACGTGCTCGTGGAACTACAGGATGGGAGTTGGACTTGGCCTTGACATACATGTTGCCCTGGGGTCCCATACCTCGTATGGTGGCGTACCACGTGGTGGTTCAAAGTTCATAGGTGTGGCCCTAGGCATAGCCGGTGTGAGATACGACATGTTATTGCTAAATGGTATGGCCCCACTTGAATAAGAGCTCGGATAATGCCATTGTGGACTGTAAGACCTTGGAATAATTGGGGGTGTGGGAGATACTTGGGCATGAGGTGCGATAGGTACATAGGCTTGATGCACACCTGTAGGTATTGTTAGTGACACTGTGCTACTAGGTAGCGGTGTAGTGCTAACAAATGAGGTCCAAGCTGTACTTTTTGTACTCATCATAGGAGTAGGTGTCATAGCCATAGTGTCTCCGAGAGACAGGTGAACTAGGTTTGGAAAATTAAAACTACTACTTGTGGGTTCAGACGGTACCGTAACTCCAGGCAGCACAATATATGAAGAGTCCATTCGACTCACTGAAGAAGTTTCCATCTGGGATAGTGTTGGTTGTCTGGCCTTGCCCGTATCCAAGAATCTCATAAGTCCCGTTGAAGGAATGTTAATCCCACAGTTTTGCCTCTCCGATTGAATGATGCTATGGATGACATTGCAGACCATATGTTTCCACTACTCTAGACTTGTGGCGCTAGAAGTAGATAGTAAAACTTCTAACCAACTTATATGGTATGTGTAACCCGTATACAGGCCAGTCAAGGTTTCAGTTTGTAGGTCATATTCCAAATTTTTGTTGAGGAATAATCCTTCTAGGCCCGGTGTACTAGAGGTTTCCCTTGAGGTAGAAGCATTGATGTTCCCCATAGTTTGACCCACATTGCCTACTAACTTAGGAGCACCCAATTGCTCGATTGCTATTCCTGTTGTCCCAATGGTCTATCCCTTCATGGCTCGGTGTTTTTCTAGGAAACTCTCCATTTCCCTCTCCCTAGCCATTTGCATATAGTGCTCAACTTATTGCACCTCCGCAAGACTCCTACCATCGGGGGGTGATTGCTTTGCAAGGTCTTCCATGAAAGAAGGGGGCAGGGTATTGACATGGACACTCTTGGAGAGTATAGGCTCCCTTTGAGATACCAAAGGCGAATCTACCTCTCCCTCACCTTCATAACTTCACGAGCCGCAGGTTCAGAGTGAGTAGCTCTACTAAAGGTTTCTATAAAGGGACTAAACACACTAGATCTAGGTTGTGGGGCCCAGACAGGTACGCTTTTGTTTACTTGCTCGAGGTTTGGTGTAGGATGCCCTTCCATAATATTAGTCAGATGAAGAGTCACTAGCCACTATGTTTGGGTCTTGGGTTGTACTACCTTGGGTATTGAGAACCCGTGTAAGTTGAAGTGCTCGCTAGTTGCTCACCCTCTAGCAGATGACCAGTGCATAGATGTATGTGCCTTCAGCACCCTACAAGCGTCTGTGAATACCCTTGAACGTTAACCGATTGATTTTTAGGCGTTTTGCACCCAGTTTTCACTCGTTTTATTATGTTTTTTAATGTCTTTTTACGATCGGTTTTTGGATTAGAGTGTGTGATAGCTCCAAATGAGCGTATCCCTCAGGGGGTTGTGGTGTGCTTTACAACACAGCGTTCAGTTACACAAAGCTCTGATGGTCCTCAAAAGGGTCTATTTTTTACTTAGTCGTGAGGCTAAAATAAGTAAGTCCAAAGGGTGACTGAGGCCTGAGTCTGGGCTTGGGGAATGTTCTCGATCTCGGTCCTTCCTTTTAAATAACTAAATTCTTTCTTTTAAATTTTTATAATTTTTTAATTTTTTGTTGCAGATGAGGTCGCCGTGATTGCGCTACACGCGTGCGCACACACACCTTACCTACCTACTTGCAACTAATAGAGCTACTGACACACACTGTTTAACACAATACTACAACAACTAATTAACTAAAAAATCTACTTACTGCACCTTACAGAATTAACATTATAGATCTAATACCTTAAATCTAACACCTTATCAATAGAAAACAGTACATTGCAACCACAAAAAAAAAACCTTATTAATAGAAAATAGTACACTGCAACAAAAACAAAGTTCACAAATTCTTCTCAAAAGCCACACACCTTCTTTCTCTACCTTTCCTACATCTCATATTGCACTACAAAGCAGCATAGAGTGCTATTCAAGCTTAGTGCAAGGCATCTCCCCGAAAACGGTGCCAAAACTGTGCGCATTTTTCACACGTGTCAAAGCAAGGGACTTGCCATACACTGTGTGCGAGCCACAAATGGCTGCAAGCACACAACCAACTTAATCTAGCAAAATCAAGAGAGCAATGGTGTGTCACTCACCGCCCTACGCTCGCCTTCATAGAGTATGCCTCGCTGCGGAGAAGAGGGAGCTATTGTCATGCCGCGCTCAACCGCCTTGCCACCACCGTGCTGTCGTAATGCTTAATCACTCTCTCTCTCTCTCTCTCTCTCTCTCTCTCTCTCTCTCTCTCTCTCTCTCTCTCTCTCTCTCTCTCTCTCTCTCTCTCTCTCTCACACACACACACACACACACATGCACACACACACACACGCACACAAGGAGATGAAGAAGAAGATGGAGATGGAGCAAGAGCACTCTTCAATTGCACAAATGAGAGAATGAGTGATTTTTAGGTTTAAGTCACTTTTATATGAGCTCGCCCATTCACACTTGGGTGCCCATGCATAGCCAACTAACCCTTGAATGTTCCAGTTAGAGTGCGCCTCTCATCGGCAATCACTCTTACCCTTTTTCTATTGGACCGACAAGCCCAGCCCATGACTACTAGAAGTGGACGCCGATGGTTAACAAAAGAATCTCAATAAATCTCATCGTAAATTTCAGGGAAGTGGTAGTGATAGTTCGAAGTCAAAGAGTACAGACTCAGAATCCTCAGATTCAGGCAGCAGTAGTTCAGTGAAAGAGTTGAAGGAGGCACCTCGAAAAAAATCCTAGTGTCAAGGGAAAGGTGTTTCATCCGGATCTGTGGAATTTTTTTGTGATGGTAAAGAGTCTAAAGGAGCATTGGTGTACTCAATGCCGAAATCCTGGACATGCCGCTCAAGATGGCACAATGAATCAAAAATGGTGTGCGATTTGCACAGCCAATATCCATAATACAGTGGAATGTTATTACAATGGTCCTGGCCGTAGGAGTCAGGATTCTTCTACATGGCAGTCACAACAGTCGAGACAAGAGCCTGCGGTGGCGCTCGCTCACGCTCATGCATCAGAGGCGCCTTTTCCAAGACTAGCTAGCACACGAGGTCAAGGTGGAGGGGGGTCACCGCCGGGTAAAAGGTGGACGAGATCCGAATCGACCGAAGACCTCCCTTTTTTGTTTAGGAGAAGGGCATTGGCGGTCGAATTGGTTAGAAGCCTTGGAATATGATTGAAAGAAACAAGAACGTGTTGCCGAAAAGAAACCTAGTGTAGCTATGGTTCAAATTGAGGGATTGGAGGAGTCTGACCCAGTGGTTTCGCTGATTACCCGTTTTGGGAAAAATGTGGTACCAGGAGCAAATGTTAAGCTTCGACCGAATTGGTCAACTCAAGAGGATATACGCAAAAAGATTGTTACATGGATGCGGTCGTTGCAATCATCAGGATCTTCGGTGAGCTTTTCGGAGAAGAAAGACGGAAAATCCATAAATAGGGCAAGTACCATGGAAGAGGATAATTGGGATTCTATCTGGAAGGAGGCACTAGAATCACCATTATAGGTTCAATTGGAATCGCTATTGAAACTACTTATGAATTTTCATAAATCTTTGTTGAGCCAGGAGTTCATAGGAATAAAAGAGATGGAAGTCGATGCTGCGGAAGTTGAGGAATCTTGGGTTATTCGGCAAGCACATGAGTTTGAAGCACATATGAGTAAAGTAACAAGGGTGAAGGAGGATGAACTGGATACAGTCTTTCTAGGAGCTCCGGAGGAGACTAAGCCAATCCATATCAGTTGGTCGACAATTTGAGGCCCAATTCCGAGAGGACTTGATTAATCTGTTGAAAAAATTTAAGGATGTTTTCACATGGGAGTATGCGAATATGAAAGGATTGGATACGAAGTTTTATCAGCATAAGATTCATTTAAAACCAGATGTAGTGCCCGTGAAGTAGCATTCATATAGGATGAATCCGAATGTGGCCAAGCAAGTCAAGGTGGAAATTGATCACTCATTGCAAGCGGGTTTTGTTACCCCTATTGATAACTCAGAATGGATTTCTCCTATTGTGGTGGTACCAAAGACGAACAACAAGAAAATTTGAATTTGTGTGTATTATAGGAAGCTGAATGCAGCTACTATTCCAGACCCTTTTCCGCTTCCATTTCTGGATTCTATTTTGGATGATGTGGTAGGTCATGAAATATACTCATTTCTGGATGGATTTAGTGGCTATCATCAAATTTGGATTGCTGAAGGGGATCATGCTAAAACAACTTTCATTATGGCGTGGGGTGTTTTTGCATGCACAATGATGTGGTTCAGATTACGAAATGCGCCCTCAACTTTTCAAAGGGATATGTTTCAAAATTTTGTTCCTTAGTTGACAGATTTTATGTGAATCTTTTTGGATGACCTCAGTGTCTTTGGAGCACAATTAGAGCATTTGAAGCAATTGTGGTTATGTTTTATGAAATGTCGAGAGGTGAAATTCAGTTTAAATCTTATGAAATGTCCATTCATAGTGCAGAGTGGTAGATTATTGGTCCATGTGATTGTCGAGGACCGCATTTTAATGGACCCGGATAAAATAGCAGCAATTATGGAGACACCTCCGCCTGCAAATCCAAAGCAGTGTGCAATGTTTTTGGGTCAAGCACGGTGGCATGGGAGGTATTTGCGCTTTGTGGCACATTTGGAAAATTCTCTTAACTAGGCAGCGCATAACAAAGTTTTTGAATGGACCAAGGAATGTGTTCTGGCCTATAGGAATTAAAAATTCAGCTCTCCAAAGCTCCTATCATGATTCTTCCAAATTAGGGTCAGGATTTTCATGTTTTTGTGGATGCTTTTGATAGGGCTATTGGCAGTGTGCTCATGCAAGAACAAACTCAGGGGTGGTTTTGACCTGTCTATTATGCCAGCAGAGGTGATTATCATCCGCAGAGGAAAATTATTCAGTGACAGAAAGAGAATGCTTAGGGATGATTTATTCGGTGAAGAAATTTTGTCATTATATTTTGGGGCAGTGGTTTTCTTTCATGTGGATCATTCGGCTCTCTTATATTTGGTGCACCAACAAAATTTGATAGGAAGATTAGCCAAATGGGTGCTCTTGTTACAGGAATTTGATTTTGAGGTCATACATCATCCCGGAGCGCAGGATGCAGTTGCTGATTACCTATCCAAGCTTGATTCTAGCGAGCCACCGATGGGGGTTGTGGATGAAGTTTTGGATGCGTCTCTATTTTTGATACGTGTAGTTGCGGATGAGGTTCCAATTGTGCAATCATCCCAGATGATCCCTAGCATCCCCTGGAGTTGGTATGAGGAGATGTTTCATTTTCTTGATAGTGAGGAAATTCCTTCACTTTTGTCACGACATCAAAGTCGTCGAATGGCTATTTGTAGCCGGAATTTTGAGATAGTGATGGGAAAGTTGTACTATTGCACAGTGGAGGATGTTATGCTAAGATGTGTCCTACCACAAGGTAAAGGATTTGTTCTGGAGGAGGTTCATACAGATTTGATCACGGCACGGAAAATGCTACAATCTAGATTATGGTGGACGACGTTATTTCAAGATGCAAGGGATTTTGTACAACATTGTTGATGTTTGTCAACGGTGCGGAAACCTACTAAAATGTCCAAAATGCATTTATAGCCAGTGTTACCCTTGGAGTGATTTTAGAAATGGGGATTGGATATTATTAGACCTTTTAAACCAGCGGTAGCTAGCACTGGTAATCGGTATATCTTGACGGCCATGGATTATGCAACTAAGTGGGTGGAGGCATGTCCTTTGAAAGATAACACAGCAGTTTCTGTTGTTGGGTGCTTATATACAGATATTTTTTCTCGTTACGGCTGTCCCATTGAGTTGGTTAGTGATTGGGGTAGCCATTTATTGAATTAGGTGATGGAGAAAATGTTGCAATCCTATTTTGTGTTACATAGAAAATCTTCCCCATATTATCCTCGTGCAAATGGGCAAATAAAATCAACTAATAAGCAATTGGTCCGCATCTTGACAAAGCTAGTCAATCTGCACCGAACAGTTTGGGATGTCAAACTTCCTTACACATTATGGGCCTATCGTATGGCATATAAAGTGGCAACATGCCTAACCCCTTTCAAATTGGCATTTGGTATGGAGCCAATTACTCCAGTGAAGCATGTTGTGCCAAGATTGCGGATGCTGACTGTGGATAGGCTTCTTCCAGAAGATTCAGTCATTTATTGTTTGGATGTTTTGCAGGAATTAGATGAAGAGTGGTTGCACAGTTTTGCGGTGTTGCAAGATCCACAATCTTGGCAAAAGAAATGGCTAGACCAACCCAAAGAGTGACAATTTTTGTGGGGCAAGTTGTTTCTTTTATTTAACTCTCGTCTTGGAAATATGCCCGCGAAGATTAAATTACAGTGGTCTGGGCTGTTCTGGATCTTTAAGTCATGTGGACCCACTTCCTTTTATTTGGTTGATTTACGAGGGGGAGGTGATTGCTCTTTTGGTGAATGGTTTTTGACTTCACCATTATTTTTCACCTACCGCTATCAAGTTTCCCTTTGCTATGGTACAAGATCTGGAAGCGGCCTTAATCATGATTGGAGATTCTTTACCATGCAATCTTGAACAACAAAAAAATGGCTATGATGGTTGCGACACCGTGGAACTACCTATTTTGAGAACTATATCTGAGTGGTTTTGTGCATGCAGCAGATTCCCTATACTATGCTCGTGTGTTTGTAGAGCTTTTGCACTGCTACGTCTCAACATTTCTCTCTTCTTTTGTGTGCTCTTGCCACCATGAGATCTTCCTTACTTTAGTGCGTTCCCTTTATGCATGTGCAACAGATAGCTCTCAGATGGGTGGTCGCATGGTTGCAAGATTTGCGGCTACGAGTCTTCACCAACCTCAGCTGGCAAAGCATTCCTGTTCACCCGCAGGCTGCTACATTGATAGAACAGTTGGTTGTTAGTGATATGGTGGAAATGAACAATCAACAAATTTAGTGAACACCAGAAGGATCTCAAGATGTTCTTGTCTGCCTATCGATGGCGTTGCTCATGCTTCACATTGATAGAACAGTTGGTTGTTAGTGATATGGTGGAAATGAACAATCAACAAATTTAGTGAACACCAGAAGGATCTCAAGATGTTTTTGTCTGCCTATCAAAGGCGTTGCTAGTGCTTCACATGTTATTCATGATGTGGAGGCAGACCTTGAATTTGGCTTGAAAGTGAAATGGAAATACAAATTGTCAGGGCTCATTGATGCAACGATTAGGGATGCTTATCGCTGGTTTTTGGAAGCTATTTGGTTGGAGGTCAAAATGTATATCATCTCTGCTAAAACTCCCAATGTGTTGCATTCAAACAATTTTGGGCGTGTGGCCTGAACAGCAATTGTCAGGGTACGAGTTACTGGCTGAGTGTCAATGAGTAGTGGGGCAGATGGGCCGCAGTACCCCAACTAATACAAAGGTGGAGCAATTTTTGACATTGGTGTTCCCCTTAACAAAATTTTTTCCTCTTGCTCTTCGACCTTTGTGTCATTTTAAGGATGATCGATTTATCACCCGCAACACCGCTCCACTCGTAGGGGCTCATAGTTCTGTGTTCGCTAAGGAGTTGCATCACACGCTTGCCCGTGTAACGGATTTAGTTGGTGCTTTGACTTCAATGGTAGCCCCTATTTCAGTAGATATGGCCACTACGGAGACTTCTAGCAGAAAGAGAGGACGGGAGGAAGTCCTGCTTTCCACACCACCTCATGTGCTGACACCGTCTCTAGAGAGAGTTAGGTTGCCTAAGGATTTTTCAATTGCACGATGGTGACAAAGAATGCAAGAGCATGCGGCATATTCAAACCCTGAGGAGACTGTCCCTACGGGTGCGTACATTTCCTTGCAATCTGAAGCTGTCTGGGTAGCTCTAGATGCGGTGGGAATGTCTCCAGACCCTTTGCCTTGGGAAGCCCAAACCCCAAATCCTTCTAATCAGCTCCCATGCATGCAGAACATTTTTACAGTGCATGGCAAAATCCTTGTAGGCAGTTTGGCTAGCACCAGCAATTGAGACATGGATCATCAAGCTTGAATCGCAGGTGGCAACCTTCTTGCAGGCCCACAATATAGAGTTGGAGGGCCAAAACACAGCACTACACAATACAACCCAGCAGCATGCTGGTGAGATGCAAGCTCTAAGAGAGGCTAACTCTACACTTATGTCCTCTATTCAAGATGAGCTTCTTCACTCATGCACGCAAAATGGCCTGGCAAATTATTTAGCATCACATCCAGGAGATGTGCTGATCAATCTGAATGATCTTGATGGACTGGCAGTGGAGGTGCAATAGGACCTGCACAATTTTTGGGAGGGCCAAATGTAAAATTGGAGATCAATGTTAACCAATGCGGCAGTAACTCAGCAACAAGCACAACAACTCGTGGTGTGCCAACCTGAGCCGCCTACCAATGACAGAGGTAAAGGCATTGTGCAAGAAGGTTTTGATATTTATGATTGGGCAAAAGCTACCGAAGAATGTGCTGAAGGAAAAGCCCTGTGTCTCTCATTTGCAGCGAGTAATTCATTGTTTTCGTAAGGAGTGGTGCGGGGCTTGTTTCTAGGCGGAGACACTTTCTCATTATTTTTCACTAAGTCTCCAGCATTGTTCACCATTTTGACCTGCTCTAAATCGATACCTGACTCGATATTATCCCATCCATAGCCCTCTTGCTCCTTTACCTCAGGATCCTTAGTTTCTCTCCCTGCCAACACAGCTCACTGCATGGGAACCTTGGCCAGAGCAGCCTGAGATAGACCCGTAGTTGATGGCCGAGGTTTAGAGGGCCCATTGACAAGATTTTCATGGGTTTGTCTACAATCACATTTCATCAACACCAGAGCGTGAGGAGGAGTAGCGACCGGAGCCTTTGACACGGAGATGCTAAAGCTATGGGTTCACTATGGGTTCGTGCAGTCCACCATGTGTGCTAGGTGCTACGGCATAAGACGCACACTACGAACTCTAGAGATGTGAGGACTCTGCAGACTAGCACTTCATGTAGCTACGAACAGTTCTTCATGGGATACCATGGGACAGGACGGGATTTGCACCGTTCCTGATATGTGTTGTAGCAATAGGTGTATTTGGGGGGGCATACCAGTCATTGTGGGGATATCTCAATCAATCGATATCATTCTCATGTAATCATGTTTTCTATTGTGTATCAATGAAGAAGATGGTGTTCTATCCCTGTGTATTGTTTATTTTGTCTTCTTGTACATTGTTTCTTCATATAATGTAAGGAAGTGTCAGGGTATTCATTGCCGTAGTGCTTATTGCTCCACTGCGGAGCCATAGGCATTAGAGTCTACCATAAACCATCCAAATCACTTCATGATCCAATCCATAAAACATCACCCATAACCCAATCACATCACACAGGGGAGCACTCTACCCAACTCGGAGTGAGGCACAACCAATCCTGCATAACCACCTTCGAACATAACATGGCTGCAAACATTTTGGCAGCATGACCATATCCAAAAATAAATAAAGAGCCATATCGAATTCCACCATACAAATCACAACCATAATCCATGAGGTATCTCAACCCTTAACCATAAATCATATTCTCACTAAACTAACTCCCACACTTGGAGTTTGACTTATCCTCTACTGTAGTAAATCTAAGTCCACACACATGGCCTTAGGACATGAACCTTTTATGCATAAAATAAGTTCGACCAGCAGCTATATATGATATAAAAATCCAATTTTGACAAACTCCACTCATGCAAAGATGATGCATCATATCTACACTTCTCCCCTCTAGCACATAGAGCTAGTTTTGAGGAATTTCAAACTCCGAGAAAACCTTTTCGAGCAATCATAAAAACCAGCAAAACCCCACAAGATACAGTTATCTTAAATCATAATAGAAACATTTAGAATCAAATTACATATTACAATCTATCTATCATTGTCTCTAAACACCTCAAGCATTCCTCACAGAAACTTTAATCAACCACCCTTATATTAACTCCTTGATTATCCAAGGTCATGCTTCCTCCTCCAAATCACAGCTCATGGTCATCAATAGTCAAGCCATGATAGATTCTTGGACAAATAAAAACGTGTGTGTGTGTGTGTGTGTTTGAGTGTGTGCGTGTGCGTGTGTGTGTGCGTGTTTGTGTGTGTGTTTGAGTGTGTGCGTGTGCACATAATGTTGTTTAGGGGGAGGAGGGTTTTTCAATACATAATATTATGGCAAGTGCTCGTAGGAGAGAGGATTATTTTACAAACAAAGTTGTCAAGAGATGCTTAGTGTAGGGAATGTATAGAAGAACTAGATTTGGTAGATCTTATTGGTAGGTTGGAGTGAATATGAATAGTGTGTATTTGCAATCTTTGGCTCTAGATTGTATCTTGTTGGAATTGGAGATGAAATTTTTTGGTGAGTGGCTCCATTTTGTCTAGCTCCCAAAAAAGATATTTTAATGTATAATCATGACAATTGAGAAACCAAGAGGAAAAGGAAAGTATCCTTCACATCACGTACTTGAAAAGAATAGTGTGAAAGCATTAAAGAAATCCTTAAATTTCAAGTCTTTCATAAATTTCATTAAAATGAGCTTTGTATTTTAGAAAAGACTTTTTTGTTGAGCACTTAGTTGTAGTCAAACTCCTTTTGAGCAAATGCAATAGTAGCCAAAAGGAATATAGACTTCTACAGAGAATCTCACAAGTCTATGTGCACATAGGTAACACAATTGTCTTCAAAATGGAATGTAATAATGAAATGATGAAAAGTTTTACGATGTTGGTTCCATTTCTTAGCTCTCTTGATCTTGTTATTATAGCATTTAAACTTTTCATCTCTCTTCGTCCCCCCCCCCTCCCCCCTCTCTCTCAATTATGCTTTGATTAATTTAAAAATATCCTACCCTAATGTAAGGTGATTGTCACATCATGCCGTCTGCCTGCACATAGTCGCCAGCAACCCAACTTGAAGAAATGGAAGAGTGCCACATTTGTTTTTAATTGCCACATGAAGGGTTTGATATGTGTCAAAAAGAGGCTCTCCTTCAGTAGCAACGCAAGCGCACATGCGTGCGATCAACAATTTCAATGAGTTGAATGCAATAGCATCCACGATATTTTGATAAACAGAATCATCGTCATCAACATCTCTACCTTCGCGACTATGGGATAATTTGTCATTCCCAGAGGGCTTAAACATCTTCCCCTCCCTTCTTGTGAGAATCTTACAAGATTGACACCCCCGATGTGCATAACAGCTTAGCTCGGATCCTGCGGCTTCCTTTTAACCTATCCGTTCTACTCATGTTGGAGCCTCTCCACTACCTTATGAAGTTTCCCCTCCCCTATTAAGTGGTGATCTATTTTACAAAATCTGAACAAAGAGAAATCCTAGTGCTCACCTACATGACCACCCAACGGGGCACACGGTACCCCCCTCCGAGGGCTCACTGGGTTATTGGATACTACCACCAGCAACTTTGACACAATGGTGTTGTTAATAAAGGTAAATATGAGATCCATCGTCATTGGATTTGGTTGTGCAAGGAAAGGCTAAAAGCTTGTTGGAGACACACTTGAGGCAAGAAGGTCAACTAATGTCATTTTGACTAGCGATCAGATATAAACAGAACCCTTAAAAAAACACTCTGAACTACTTCACATCGACACAAACTCTTTGTGAGAATTTTCAAAGGACTATGGACTCTTTCAGAGTTTTCATGGCGAGTTACAAAAAAAGAGGCCCTTGTCACAAGGACTTCTTGCCGAGAGCAGGGGAGGTGATGAAGATCATAAAATACTCCCGACATGAGCGATAATCATCACTAGCATGAAACGCCTTTGCAATCACCTTGGCCCCATCTAATTTCGGCGAGAACAAATATGAAGAGTTTGTGCGCGCGCACGTGTGTGTGTGTGTGTGTGTGTGTGTGTGTGTGTGTGAGAGAGAGAGAGAGAGAGAAAGAGAGAATGAGGTTCGTCTTCCGCAGTTGCGTGCTCACAACGAAGGAATCCCTTCTCAAAAACTGAGCCTTTTTGATCACTCTCACTCTCTCTCTGATCCCTTTCTAGTTGTGAGCCTTTCTAAAAGCCTTTCTGATCACTGGGCTAGCTAGCTTTCTCAAATGAGGACGCTCTCACTCTCTCTAGCACTCTAAAAGTCTCAGAAGCTGGCACCAATTATGGCCTCAGATACTGATCTTCCTGCAGGGCTCCCCCTCCCCCTGCCCCCCCTCTCTCGCCCTCACGGACACACTTAGCCACATATCCTCCTCATTTGAGAAAGCTAGCTAGCCCAGTGTCCAATTTGACGCTTAAACAAGCTACTGGACGTAGTGGTCTTGCGATGTACTATCGTACTGTGTGCGCGTGTGTCTCGTGCTACATGCCCAAAACTCTTTGCCAGTAGCACGATTGGAGTGTTGTGGAGGCAACGCATCCCCCTCTGCTGCAGCAGACTCAGTAGATGTCCTTGGCCTTCCTTTCATCACCACGCCAACATGACTAGTGATTGCTTTTGTCAGCTTTGCCGTGACAAATATGCCTACTGTGTGGAGCCGTCCGGCACAGGTGCCTGACTCCGATTACCTCCTGCGTATATTGTGCCTTTGAGTTGGTAACACAAATAGATGTAGTCAAACCCTAGCTCACAGCAGTTTGAAAGGAGATGTACCCGAAAATCATTGCATCGAGGCAACGGATTTGCATACTATAGAGGCCTCAAGGTCTTGACGTGGTCAGAGTCTAGCTCGCAGTAATTTGGCAACCTTGTATGTTATGGCAGGGCCGCGGAACGACTAGCAGGCATGCATCTATAGGGAGATAGACTATATAAGATAGCAAGGTCTTCTCTCTCCTCTTCTCTTTCTCTCTCTCATATTTGGGATGCTCCAGCCGGCTCATATTGGCATGCAAAGTGACATGACACACTCACACATGTACAGAGGTTCCTGGCACCTGCTCTTCCCCATAACCTTGACTCTTGAGCTCTCGTCCGCCTCTCTCTAACGCAGCGCTAAGTGTAGGATGCTAGCTTTCCACCCCTCCATCTCATCGCCTCCATCCTCCTCGAAGTCCTCATGAATATACTCTAGTCTTTTAGCTGGCCAGCGCTACCCCTATCAGTTGCGCCTGCTGTTGTGGGATGGAATGACGCTAACAGGAATCGAGCTCTAGTGGTAAGACATTCGCCTGATGCTGGTCCCCATCGATCACGACTGCATCAAGCCTAGCCCAGGGGCAATCCTCATTCCTTTGCGTTAAAAACTAAAGATGATTCGCATTTAATGTCATCAATCCACCAATGCAGGCCTCTTCATGTGAGTTTCCATGTCAATATCCATGAGAAATCTGCAACAGTCATGGAGGGATTGATCAACTCACGGGCTCCTGCGCTCCACCTATCACCAAATTGTGATGCAGATTGCCTTCGGAATTGCATGCCGCATGGCCATCGTGGAGTCTCCACCCACTACCAATTAAATGAAGGACCTCCTCCATCAAGCGCCGATGGCGATCAACACGGGTCCCTGCACCCTCCTGGCCTGCTGCAGCCAAATGTGGAGCGTCGGCCTCCTGCTCTCAGTCGGCCCCTCTCTCTCTCACTCTCCAAAAAAAAAACTCTTTGAAAGAGCGCGCCGGCGTGCACTCTTTCATATGTTTTTTTTAGAGAGAGAGAGAGAGAGACGGATCACCAGTTCACATGCCTCAGACAGTGTCCGGGAAAAATCAAGGGAGAATTACCAAAATACCCCTCTAATTTGTGAAAATTCCCAAAATACCCTCATATCTATTTCGGTTGGATTGCTCAACATTTTTTAGTATTTAATCTTTTTTGACAATTGAATTCCGTTTTTGAGTGCTTAGGATGTAATTTGTAAAAAATTACCTCACAAAACAGGTAGTTAACGTTTAAAAATAATGAAACAATTCATCGCGAAAGCCTACATAACCAACTCAAATTCTAGTTTTAGCATCTTGTACCATAGACTATTAGTCATCTTATGAAAAGCTACAAACTTTTTTATTTTTTGAGAAACTTACTCTCACAACTAGGGGTATTTTGGGAATTTTAGAAAATTTGAAGGGCATTTTGGGAATTTATGGAAAAATATTAGGGGTATTTTGAGAATTTTTAGAATTTGAGGGATATTTTGGGAATTTCCACAAATTAGAGGGGTAGTTTTCCCAAAAATCAACTTCACAAACATCTAGGAAAGATCCAAAGAGTAATTTTTCAAAATAATGACAGTTTTTACAATTAAACGTTATTTTTTGGAATTTTCAAAGCAAATTTTATCTTCTTTCCCTCCCTTCAATTGGTTGCTTTGAGTTTTCAATCGGCTCATTGCTAAGAGCCTAGTCTCACTGTATGTTACTGGGATTAATAAAATTTTGTACATTTTGTTAAATCGTGGTCTCACACCTAACCTGAATTTTAGCACAATGAAGGAAACATGAGATAGATCGGCTTTTTTCATTTGCATTTGCGTTTCCTTATAGGGCAAGGGTTGCCGCTTGTTCTATAATTAGGATATATTTTTTCTTTCCTCTTATTTTCCCCTTCAGCTACGGACTAGCAGGACTACTTTTTAGAGATTGTTTTCACTAAAGTTATAAATTTCTAGCGGTACTCGCCTCTAAGTTGAGGCACACTTTTCCCAAACATTGGCTTCAATGGTTGTCCATTTGTGTGCAAGTAGCTGCTAGCCATGTTACTTTTCCGTGAGAGTTGCGAGCAGTTGTGTGATTAAAATTTTGTGAGAGCATGAAAAAGTACATCACAAGTGTCGATTTGCTGGTCGTGGTCTACGGTTCCCAGGAGTAGGGTCGCAAACGGCTGCCAACCAGTTACGTCCCAACTGGTTGCCAGCCAATTAGATCCTTTTTTTTAAAAACTCTCATGGAAACTAAAAAAGTTCGCAATTGGTTGTCACTGAGCCTTCACATGAAATGGCTTGGAGAACTCTGAAAAGTGAAAGAGACGCAGACTCTTTCAGAGATTTGTGTGTGTGTGTGTGTGTGTGTGTGTGTGTGTGTGAGAGAGAGAGAGAGAGAGAGAAAGAGAAGATCATGCAAAGTATTTTGGTTGTGCTCACTCGTTGGCTTGGTTTTCATGAGGACTAAGAATTGAGTGGAAGAATGCGCAAGGTGAAGAGAAAAAGAAGAAAGATAATGCAAAGATTGAAGTAGATCTGGTTAGCTTTGGTTTCTCAAAGTGCAAAGACTTTTTCTTGGAGATTCTCTAGGCTCAACATTTTGTTGAAAAGACAGTTTGTATCTTTTGAAAATAGATTGCTTATTGTCATGATGATAGTGATATTGTTTCTCTTCTTTTGAGAGAGAGAGAGAGAGAGAGAGAGAGAGAGAGAGAAAGAGAGAGAGAGAGAGAGAGAGAGAGAGATCTAAGCATCTTCTCTCACTTATGAGTGCTCTTCTTAGTGGACATACATGGGATCTCTTGGTTTGGCAAGTCTCTATTATCTACAATAAAATGTGTTGTCGATACAATGCAACCCTTTCCCTCATCTAGCTAGCATGATTTCCTTACCACCTTGTCTTGAGCAGGCACAAGCTCAAAAGAGACTGAAATTTGCCGCAAACAAATTATGGCCTTATTGACATCCGCTAGATTTTCCAAAACAATGATCCAAAATGAAAAGGAGCCGCATCTTCCATCTTTGTGAACTAAGTTGTTCCATTGATGTGTATTTAAGTTTCCAAAAAATATATTTTTCCTAGCAATGGTGACATATATAAGGATGAGTAGGTTTTTATATCCATGATTGTGGAGCAATGGTGCTCACTTTTATTGTTTGGGTTTAGGTAAATCTCTGTATGTGTGTGTGTGTGTGTGTGTATGTGTGATAGATATTTCTAAAAAACAAGTATACATATACTTGAGAAACTCACTTAATAACTTTGCTCAGTTTTGAGGTTACTCGGATAAGTTCGCTCGATGTTTGGTAGAACTCCTAGTTTTGACCTCGAAAGGTGTAAAGCACTCATACCCATGCACATGAGGCATACACATTTATTTTAAGGTTCCATCCATCAGGTGATATTATTTCATCACCATAATCATGATGCAAAACAACTCCCGCCCTTAGGGAAACCATAAACCATAACTTCACACATATGCGAAAAACAACTTTTTGCCATTTTCTAGAGCATACAGAACATGCAAATGAAAGTTTTTGACCTCAAAACAATGCATCAAGCTCAGATGCATAATATAGACTAGCACTCCACAACAAACGGTAACACAAAAAGAAATCCACTTTATTCATATATGCATGTGCGGTTCGGGTTGACTAACCGTATATCCTCACATAAGTTTATGGACCTATAATACTTGAAATCAACTCACCAAAATAAATCAAAAATCATGTATAAACAACTCGGCTAACTTACGACGTCATATGGTACTCCCCCTTGGGTAGCACCCCTACAAGTCTAGATAAACCGGGTTATGGAATGATTAATAACCCGCATACCCAAGATAATAATGAAGGCCTAAATACATTTATCATCAAGTTTAATCAAGCTTTTCAATTGGCTAAGTGGGTTTGCTCATCCGGTGAATCTATATAGTTTTTCTGCAAGGAGCCTAAGGTCCAAAATTTTGACCAAGTGCAGTGGGCAACAAGTTGTTTTTTGACCATATCTGTTAACTCGTGCGTGATTTTCACATGAAACTCAAGATATAAAATGTTCTAAATGATGTGTTTTATCTTTGTTTTAATGCTTGGTTGGTAATGGGACACCTTTATGTCCTGCTAAGTGACCGCTTGTCTTGAATTATTTGAAGTGTTTGAGACTGAATTTTTAGGTGCTATATACCCACAATGTTTCCTTATTAGCTGAAAAAAACATCATTTTTCAAAAAAACATTGATCTCACCATTAACCTTACTCTTGCATAGCATTTCTGAACCTAAAGTGTGTGGAAAAACGGGTATTGTTTTTGGTTTTTTTTAACAAAGTTTTGCAACTATACCACTCTAAAATTCATTTTGGTGAGATCTAGATTACCAGAGGATTAGTCTTAGTAGTCCTCAAAATGTTATGATGCTTCTACAAAGGTTTAAGTAGTTGAAGGTTATGACCAAATTACAAGAATTTCCTTATCCTATTTTTTGGCCAAATTTAGCACTTTATGATTTGTTGGTGGCCTTCTTGATATCCAAATGCAATTTTGATTGTGTAAGTGGCATGTGTAACATAAAAATCATCTTTCTTGGGGCACCTAATATACTATATAGCATAGTATAGGACGATGGTTGAGTTTTTCAATTGCATAAGAATACGAAACATTCTAGTGTAGCAAGTATAACTTTTTAAATATTGTTAGTTTCTTAGGCCAATTGTGTGCATTTTGTAGGTAGCAACCATATCTAATCATAAACTTCAAATTTGGCTAGAGATTGAGTACTTTCTATGGAATTATTTAGGTCATAATACTAACCCCTATGTTTTCATGTTTGTTGTATTTAGCACTTCATTATTGTCATCAAGGCTCCACTTGGTAAGAGGTCTAATATTCTTTTTGGCATGATCCATGGATCCTTTTGAATCCAAAGGCCCAAAGTGAATATAGTATCTGTGTTGAGCATGACTACAGAAACTTTGACGATAGTCCCGCAGAATCGCAGAAATATAACTTTTTTGTACCCATTGATTTGATTACCAACCCATTGAAGTTAACAAGTAAATTTATTTTATGTCCTAGAAAAATCCCTAGTCTCATTTATATGCAATCAACTTTAAGAAATGGTTGTTTTGGACAAAATGGAATGGTCCATCAACTTTGGAGGCTTGTTGTGACCAAGAGATCGATGAGAAATTTTACAAGTTTCTCAATTTTTTCATATGTAGTAGTCCTTGAACTATAAGCTCATGGAAGGATTTTCCAAAATGCATGGATCTACTATGGTTTTGCAAGTTTTTTTCAAAACCTTGAAAGGACACTAGGTTACCAACCTAGTGTTAAAGGGTTCGGGCTAATTCATAACGGTTTGTGAGTTATGAACAAAAAAGTGTTCCTATCGCTTCTATGACGTGAAACAAGAAGTACTTTTTATGCACGACCGTGATGATAAACACATTGTATGCATAAATCAACATGCCAAACATGTTGAAATAATCATGAGGCAAATTCATACACACTCAACAAATCCATGCATACACTCTTATATGAAAAAAAAACCACCAAGAGGGTGTCCACTCTTAAAATTGACATAGAGAGAGAGATGATGATAACTATGGAGTTTAGAGATTCTTACTGTGATTAAGAATTGATTAGGGACTGTCAAAAATCTTCTTTGTTTGCTTCAACAGAGCAGTGATGAGAGCTACGTAGAGGTTTTCACCATGAGAGCTTTCGGAGGGCGCGTACACCTTGAAACGAGAGAGGAGATAGTAACGAAGTAGAGACATAGTATTCTCCTCCTTCTTATTCTTCTTTTTATCGTTGTCAAGAAGTTTGTGATCTTGCCAAGAAAGCACTAGGATTTTTGCTGTGAGAGTTTCTAGGAGATCTCCAAAAGCTATATGAAGGAGTTATACTATAGATGCCATGAAGTCTAGGGTAATTTGGAAGGAAGTGCAATCGAACATGATAATGAGATAATAGAAAGAAAGAACCAATGCTTTGCCCAAATTAAAGAGACGGAGCTATTGACACTTTTTCCCATAGTACTTTCTAATGGTAAAGTAAGAATACATTACCCTTGAGATAAATAATAGGATGAGATAGAAAGCTTATTATTATACTTAGATATGCATATGTACATTATAGGAAATATACTTCTGTATCTAAACAGTTGCAAGATAGATCTTGTAGCATTCGTTCCCACTATACACGTGTCACAGCAAGACACCGTAAACGAGAGAGAAGAGCTTATGGAGATGGTGATGAAAAGCTTGCACCTCTCCTAAAATAGGTACGTTGGTACAGCCAAAGTGTCTCGACTCTAGAAGGTGGCATGGACACATATGTGCAGGCTAGCAGAAGCTTGGCAAAAGGTCGGAGCAGCTAGGAAGATCATGGGTTGACAAGAAGCAGTGGGAATGTATTCCCGAGGTGTCTTCAAGGTGCAAATAAAAAATGGGAGCCCACCACAAATGTGTCGAGAAAGAGTAAGAGAGGAAAAAAACAAAGGAATAGACCCCAAAGGTGAGTCGAACAACCAAATTGCATAAGTATGCCAAACACCAAGAAAATGCCAAGTGGTAGCCATGCAATGAAAATTTGTAAAAGAAGCTCCATTTATGTTGTACGAGCTAGATAGCTCATGTTTTTTTCATTTTTAGCCTTAGCCAAGCCTTATAAAAGGGCAAAGGAGTGATTTTTCAAGGGCTTTTTTACCAAAGGGAGTGATTGAAGGTTTTCAAGCTTGTGTAGTGCAAATCTTTCCATTGGAGTTGCATACTCTATTGTACTACCCCCGTATGCAATAATACCAAGTATTAGCCCCTACATCTTGTGTTGCTTCTCCCCATCCCCCCTCCTTTTCTCTTGGTTTTTGTGTACTTGCCGGTGTTTGGAGAGGGTTTGCCTGCAACTTGAAGGGTGTCTCTAAGAGGGTAGAATTGGGTGTTTTGTGAGTTGGAAAGGGTGAGTTGAGCAGTGTGGGTGTGTTTATGATGAATGGTGTTTCTTGCAAGGTATGAGGCGGTAGTTCGGTATGCTAAAGTGGGATTGTTAGTGCAAATTATCCAATTTGAAGGTGTTATTTGAGAGGTGAGGGGTGTTGTGGAATACTTGGGCTATAGGGAGGCAAACATTTTGTGTGTTAGGTGTGTTCCGTATTCCTTCTCTCCATATTCTGGTGCCCCCACTGAGGAGCTGGGTGATGCTCCAATTTATGGTTGGAAGTGGTGTTTTTAGCCAAGCAGTTGGCTGATGGTCGAGATGTTAGATGGTCGAGTTTGAAGTTGACAAAGATGGTGGAGCCATCTTTTGGCCCCATATTTACAGGCATTGAAGATCCCGAGGATTGGTTAGCAGATTTTGAGTTATGGCTACTACGGATGCGTATATTGACGAATACAAAAAGGTTGCAGGACGGTGCAATTGTTGATGCGAGGATGAGCCAAGGTGTGGTTTGATGGTTTTTAGAGCACTGATCGAGATTGTTGGAAAGGATTACAAAGTCAATTTTTGCAACGGTTTCGAAAGGTGATTACGTCGGAAGAAGCTGGTGCAAGGCTAAAGGTGGTACGCCAGGATGTAAGTAAAGATTTCTCTATTTTCATTGAGCAGTTTGAAGCTTGTTGGAAGCAGTTAGAGGTTGCTACTGGGATCAAAAGAGACTAGTATTTGAAGCTGTCAAAGCTGCTAGAATGCTTGCATCCGAGGATTAGAGAAAAGGTGGAAGATGGTACAGATACCTACAAAGACATGGTCTATCTGGCAAATATAAAGAGAAAAAAGGTAAAGCCGAAGCTGGAGTTGGGCATGATAAAGCCAGCAGATTATATGCATGTTGCGCAGGTAGCAAAGTGCTCCTTGGTCTCACCAAGGGAAGTTTCAAGTGCTCGGAATGCCCAGCGTATTGAGGTAAGAACTACTATTGGCTATGTTCCTTGGATATTTCCAGTATGTGAAGTGCATGTGCCGAGGGTGGATGAGTTTTTCAACGAGGAGAAGCTCCATGGTGAGGTGAACAGAGATGAGAAAGTGGTAGCAGATATGGAGGTTCGGGTGCAGGTTGAAGAGGTAAAGCCTGTTCTTGTGGAAAGTTTTCATGAAAGGATAGCCAAATGCGATAGTGCAGATACCGAGGGTTCAGGAGCTGATGGAGAAAGTGAGCAAAGGCGGGAAGATGGTCAAGATTTTGTGGAGTAGCCAGTGGATGCACATACGGAATCAGTTTATGATGCCGATGAAGATGAATATACAAGCTCATGTAGGTGGGAGACAAGAGAGGAGAATAGTGTGGATGAGTCCACATCCTATGACGGGGAGACGGATTTTGAGGAACCTAAGCTAGTAAAGGTAAAGTTGCCATCTTATCTATTTGATGATATGGTAGTAGCCCGTGTACAAGAAAAGCAGGGAACAAAGCAAGCCGAGATGCATGCTGAAGACAAAATGCAGCGGTCTAGGCCTATAGATGATGAAATGCAAGTAAAGGTGGTGTGTGGAGCCATGCTAATGGCTGTGCTGATGAAAGTAGCGGTGGAAGTTTCCATGGTGGTGCAACAGGTGCAGCATTTTTCCAGGAGAGATAAAGCATTCGTGTCTATGGAGGAAGACAAAGATGGTGCAATTGAGACCGAGTTACTTTCTTCCCAAGAAGAGCTTGATGCAACAAGAGAAGAGGTGCTTAAAGAACAGGTAATTGAAACTGAAGAGCAAGAGGTGCTGATGATCGACCTTGAAGGGCTCGATGATGATGGAATTGAGTGTGTGGCCAAAGAGGAGGTTGTGATGCCAAAGACGGAGGAGATTCCGATGCAACAGATATGTCCAAGGGTGGAGAAAGAAGAATCCCAAACAGTGACTTTGCTTCCATTTAAGGTATGTAAGCTATGTTGGCAGATATAGCTATGCGGAGGCTGGTTCAGCAGGTGTAGGGTTCTAGGGTGAAGGCCGCCACTTTATTTGGTTGGGAGGGAGGTTCAGACATGTGTTGGAGCTTGGTTTCAGGAAGGCTAGGGACAACCTACACACATGGTGGTCTAGGCGCTATGGTACGACACTATGTTGAGTAGTTACAAATGGCTGGAAGGCATCAAAGGCATGTGTTTGATCCAGGTGGAAGCTATATGATGCAGGGGGGGTGGAGCAACCCACTTGAAGTTTATAGAGTAATAAAAGCTCTTATGTGGTTGAGCATAAATGCTCAATTAGGGGGTGGGCAATGATGGTACAACCAAAGTGTGTCGACTCTAGAAGGTGGCATGGACAGATATGTGCAGGCTAGCAGAAGGTTGGCAAAAGGTCGGAGCAGCTAGGAAAATCATGGGTTGACAAGCAACAGTGGGAATGTATGCCTCATGTGGTATATAGGCCAGGGAAGGCTCCATGAGGGGCTAATTGGGGAAGCAAATGAAGGAGATGCAAAGTGAATTTTTTTTGCCCAGTAATGTAGTGCTTGAAGTGCTGAAGGAGCAGGTCCAAACATCTCATCAAATTGAGCTACGGAGCCCAAGTTATTGAAAGATGAAGGTTCAGGGTGTTGCAGATTTTTTCCGGACAGGGCAGCTATGGACAAGTGTCCCGGGCAGGTGTCAAAGGTTATATGTGTATTGCTCGAGTTATGGAGCATACCTGTCTTCTCAGATTGCAAATCGGAGCTCGGGTTAGCAAGATATAGTCAATTGAAGTTTTTCCAGGGGCTAGTTTTGAGCCCACTTTCCCGCATTAGGGAATGCACCATCTGTTGTTTTCATGAGCTCGCTAGGTGTTTGGTACATAGCATGCAGTGCATGATGCTAACAGGAAGTTACTCCATGTCAAACGGAGTCCGGAGCTGGGAGATATTGGAGTCGTAAAATTAGGTGCACTTGTCCGGATTGGATTGCAGATGATTTGATCAAGGTTTGCGGCCTCGATTCGAGGGGTTAGAGAACTAAAAAAACGATGAAGTCGAATGGGTTTGCAGTCGACAATGTGGAGTCATACCGGGGCTTTGCAGTCTCGCAACCCGACATTGGAGCCATAAATGGAAGGCCTTGCAAACAGGAGGGAAGAAGGTTTTGGTTTAAAAAGTGGATTTCATTGTTTTTAAAAAGCCTTAAAAGGCTGGAGTGAAATGGTGCTACCACGTGGCCCTGCAAAAAAACCCACATGGGGTAGCCGGATACCGAAAGGTGGACTATATGGTATGGTCCGTGGCCATTCAAAGGGCATCAAAGAGGGGAGGAACTCCTGTGTGGTGTGAGCTATGGAAGACCCCCAACAGGGCGTTGCTCTGGCATTTCGCGGCAGAGCACGACGGCCCGTGGGCATGCGTATGGTGGTTTTAGGCAATGTGATGGTGCCGGTGGCGCGCGCTGCTGTGTCGCCGGGTGATGATGTGGTAGGCCGCCCAATTGGGGGCCCTTGGTGCCCCGATTTTTGAAATTAGAGGGAGAGAGCAATAGAGACCTCGCTATTGCCTCCCCCTCCCCGGTGCAAGAGAAGGGTTGTGTCCCACAACTGAGAGAGAGAAGAAGGGTGGAAAGTGTAAAACCAGTCAAGGGGAGGAATCCCACCAAAAGGTAGCAAGGGAGAACTTGAAAGCTTCAAGGTGCAAATAAAAAATGGGAGCCCACCACAAATGTGTTGAGAAAGAGTAAGAGAGGAAAAAAATAAAGGAATAGAGCCCAAAGGCGAGCCGAACAACCAAATTGAGTAAGTATGCACCATGCAGATGCCAAACTCCCAGAAAATGCCAAGTGGTAGCCATGCAATGAAAATTTATAAAAGAAGCTCGAGTGAAGTTGTACGAGCTAGATAGCTCATGTTTTTTTCATTTTTAGCCTTAGCCAAGCCTTATAAAAGGGCAAAGGAGTGATTTTTCACGGGCTTTTTTGCCAGAGGGTGTGATTGAAGGTTTTCAAGCATGTGTAGTCCAAAGATTTCCATTGGAGTTGCATACTCTACTATACTACCCCCCTATGCAATAATACCAAGTATTAGCCCCTACATCTTGTGTTGCTTCTCCCCAGCCCCCCTCCTTTTCTCTTGGTTTTTGTGTACTTGCCGGTGTTTGCAGAGGGTTTTCCTGCAACTTGAAGGGTGTCTCTAAGAGGTTAGAATTGGGGTGTTTTGTGAGTCAGAAAGGGTGAGTTGAGAAGTGTGGGTGTGTTTATGCTGAAGGGTGTTTCTTCCAAGTTGTGAGGCGGTAGTTCGGTATGCTAAAGTGGGATTGTTAGTGCATATTAGACAATTTGGAGGTGTTATTTGAGAGGTTAGGGGTGCTGTGGAATCCCTGGGCTATAAAGAGGCAAACATTTTGTGTGCAAGGTGTGTTCCCTATTCCCCCTCTCCAACGTATGGCCTTCTTGCAGTAGTAGACACAACTGACGACACTAAAAATTGAGACTTGCATGTGATTTTAAAGGCATCGCAAAAAGCTGGAGTGAGCCCCAAGCCAAGAACTAGCGCTACCTCTTTTGCTTGGATTAGTTGCAAGCTTTTGGACACTTTCCCACTTACCATTGAATTTTTACAGTAAAATTGACTAATTAAAAAGTATTCGGCCAACTAATGAAACTATGACTAGACTATGTCGCACTGTGATGTCCCAACATAATTACGACTTTCTCGTACTACCCTGGCATATTTACGGTGCTTCTCTCTATAAAAATAATTCCTAGTGAAAATCTCATTTAATCTCGTTTTTTATCCGGGTGGTCATTTTTTAACACTAGGTTGGTAACCTAACAGGACATAAAAGTGTCCTTTCAGGGTTTTTAAAAAAACCTCCAAAACCATAGTAGATCCACTCATTTTGTAAAATCCTTTCATTAGGTTATAGTTCAAGGCCTACTACACATGGAAAAAATAAGAAACTTGTAAAATCTCTCATCTTTTGGTCACACCAAGCCTCCAAAGTTGATGGACCAGTACATTTTCATCAAAATAGTCATTTCTTACATTTTGTTGCATAAAAATAAGATTAGGGATTTTTGTAGGACTTGAGATAAATTCCCTAGTTAACTTCAATGGGTTGGTGATTAGAACATATGATTGGTTCTCACTCACTATTTTTTGTTTTGCCAAAAGAAATAGGTACAAAAAAGTTGAATTTTTACCATTCTGCAAACCTATCATCAAAGTTTCTATAGCCACGCTCAATACAAATAATATATGCATGTTTTCTTAGTTCCCTATTGTCCTTTAGGTTCATAAGGAGCCATGGAGCATGTCAAAAGAATAATACATCTCTTACCAAGGGGAATCTTGGGGACAAAGATGAAGTGCTAAATACAACAAACATGAAAAAAATGGGTTCAACATTATGAGTTATAGAATCCCATAGAAACTATTCAATATCTAGCCAAATTTGATCCTTATGACTAGATATGATTACTACCTACAAAATGCATGTAGTTGTCACAAGAAACTAATAATATTGAAAAAGCTATACTTGATATACTAGAATGTTTCGTTTTCTTCTGTAATTAAAAAAATCATTCATCGTTGTCTACTATGCAAAATCGGATATTAGGTGCCCCAAAACTCAAGGAATATTAGCTTTATGTTACAATATTTGACATAGAAAATCAAAACTGCATTTGGATATCATGAAAGCCACCAAAAAAATCATCGAAGAGCTAAAATTGGCTAAAAAATAGAATTTGACAATTTTTGTAATTTGGTAATAACTTACAACTTTAACATTTATTTCTCCCTAGAAGCATTAGGACATGTTGAGGACTACTAAAGATAGTTTTCTAGCATTATAGACCTCACAAACATGAATTCTAGAGTAGTATAGTTGCAAAAAGCTGAAAAAAGACAAAAACAGGACCCGTTTTTTCACACAGTTTAGGTTGTGAAATGTTGTGCAAGGACAAGGTTAAAGATGGAATTGATATTCCAAAAAAATGTCGAGTTTTTTTCAGCTCATGAGACAAATTTCTAGATAGATAGCACCTCAAAATCCATTTTGAAACTCTTGATATAATTCAAGGAAAATGGTCACCTAACAGGACATAAAAGTGTCCCAGAACATAAAAGTGTCGCACTACCAACCTAGTGTAAATGCGATGGGCACTAAAATTAATATTCCTATAGTTAGGTTATCCTAAAAAGCACGTTGCTTTTAAAAAATACCAAAAAGCAAAAAATAGTGTAAAAAGAAAAAATAGTTAAGATTTTCTAAAATTGAACCACAGGTTCTCCTTGTCCACTGGAATAAGAAAGCAAATGTCCTTTTCACTAAAACGCACTAAAAATCATGGTAAAAAGCCAAAAATAGCATGAAAAGCACTCAAAAAGGAGATTTTTATAAAATTGAACCATAGCTTCCTTGGAACTCGTAGGTTAAAGATTCGGCCTTGCTTTTTGCAAAAAAGCACCTGAAAGTATAAAAACAATAAAAATGCTAAAAATACTGGATTTTCTTAAAAACTAAACCAAATGTTTGTTTGACCTACAAGAACGTGGAAACGACTTTAGAACCTTACAGTACTACCAATCAAACATCTTAAATCAACATCTGACATAATGGACATTGGAATCTATTTTTCTTATTTTTAAAAGAGACCCAAAATTTGGGGATCCCAGAGAAGCCGTTGACACGGTGACCCCTTGACAGGGGGACCACAAACAAAGTCTCTTGGAAAAAGAGGGACAACCCTTATTGCGTACCCCCTTTTGGGTGCAGACATCTCCCTTTGA
Source organism: Adiantum capillus-veneris (assembly GCF_014529385.1). Classification (NCBI taxonomy): domain Eukaryota; kingdom Viridiplantae; phylum Streptophyta; class Polypodiopsida; order Polypodiales; family Pteridaceae; genus Adiantum; species Adiantum capillus-veneris. The sequence goes on along the minus strand of NC_140956.1, from coordinate 87,456,720 downwards.
AGTAGTTCCTTGTGAATTGAGGAGTTTTAAAATTTGTCTCCACACTTTGAGGTAGCTTGTTTCAGAGTTCATGTATTGTTCCTTGCATCTAGAGGGATAGAGTCCCTAGACTTAGCGGTTGTCTTCTCTTTCTCCTTATGTGATAGGGATCAGTTTGAGTGGACTTTGGACTCGATGATGGAGTGGATCCAAGCATAGACCCTCGAGTTCTCTCACCACTTTGTAGACCTAGGGGTTACAAAATTAATATAGACTTTGTGGCCGCTAGCCAAGTTCTTTGTGACACCTCAAGACTCGGCAAGATGTAGACACATTGTCGTACACTTCTTTGGTGACACGCAGAGCCCACTATGTTGTGTATACATACATGATGACTCTCTTACAGAGGAGGTTTCCATACACACGACACGCTCTTCTTGGGCCTGGGCTAGACAGTCTTTGCAATCTTGCGTATCTTGGGGACACTTGGATGTGGATTACTCCCCATCCAATCTAGCCTCAAAGATAGTGTGGTTAGCTATTGCTGCAACATTAGTTCTCTCTCATTCCCCATGAGGATTGTCTCATAGAATGTGCATGGATTAGATGGGCCCCTATTTTAGCGTGAGCCGATTGAATTGCCTCAAGAGATTCAATGATGCCTTGTGGGCATAGAGATTGACATTCTCATGCTATAGGAGCATCATCTTTGTGAGAGCCGCATTAGACCATGTTGTAAACTTTTGCGTTGGCAATTTGAGACATTTTGGAGTTGCATACTCTATTGTACTACCCCCCTATGCAATGATACCAAGTATTAGCCCCTACATCTTGTGTTGCTCTCCCCATCCCCCCTCCTTTTCTCTTGGTTTTTGTGTACTTGCCGGTGTTTGCAGAGGGTTTGCCTGCAACTTGAAGGGTGTCGCTAAGAGGGTAGAATTGGGGTGTTTTGTGAGTCTGAAAGGGTGAGTTGAGAAGTGTGGGTGTGTTTATGCTGAAGGGTGTTTCTTCCAAGTTGTGAGGCGGTAGTTCGGTATGCTAAAGTGGGATTGATAGTGCATATTAGCCAATTTGGAGGTGTTATTTGAGAGGTTAGTGGTGCTATGGAATCCCTAGGCTATAAAGAGGCAAACATTTTGTGTGCAGGGTGTGTTCCCTATTCCCCCTCTCCAACGTATTGCCTTCTTGCAGTAGTAGACACAACCGACGACACTAAAAATTGAGACTTGCATGTGATTTTAAAGGCATCGCAAAAAGCTGGAGTGAGCCCCAAGCGAAGAACTAGCGCTACCTCTTTTGCTTGGCTTAGTTGCAATCTTTTGGACACTTTGTTAAAAACATAGTATAGCTTTTGACAGTCAACTCTCCCACTTACCATTCAATTTTTACAGTAAAATTGGCTGATTAAAAAGTATTCGGCCAACTAATGAAACTGTGACTAGACTATGTCGCAGTGTGATGTCCCAACATAATTATGACTTTCTCGTACTGCCACGGCGTATTTACGGTACTTCTTTTTATAAAAATAATTCCTAGTGAAAATCTCATTTAATCTCGTTTTTTATCCGGGTGGTCATTTTTTAATGCGATGGACACTAAAATTAATATTCCTATATTTAGGTCATCCTAAAAAGCACGTTGCTTTTAAAAAATACCAAAAAGCAAAAAATAGTGTAAAAAGAAAAAAAACAGTTAATATTTTCTAAAATTGAACCACAGGTTCTCCTTGTCCACTGGAATAAGAAAGCAAATGTGCTTTTCACTAAAATGCACTAAAAATCATGGTGAAAAGCCAAAAATAGCATGAAAAGCACTCAAAAAGGAGATTTTTATAAAATTGAACCATAGCTTCCTTGGAACTCGTAGGTTAAAGATTCGGCCTTGCTTTGTGCAAAAAAGCACCTGAAAGTATAAAAAGCATAAAAAAGCTAAAAATAGTGGATTCGTTTAAAAACTTAACCAAACCTTTGTTTGATCTACAAGAACATGGAAAACGACTTTAGAACCTTACAGTACTACCAATCAAACATCTTAAATCAAAATCTGCCATAATGGACATTGGAATCTATTTTTCTTATTTTTAAAAGAGACCCAAAATTTGAGGATCCCAGAGAAGCCGTTCCCAATGTATCGTTGCTTTCCATGTGGCAGAGACTACTCTACAATGTGAGATGAAAACTCTACATGTGCACTTGCCACATTGGGCGCAGAGACGAGTCAGAAAACCCAAGAGACAACCCTGAACTTGCATACTAATCCACTGAGCCACGCCAGGCACAATAATACCTCTGCCCACAATAGTCAAGAGTCCGCCATAGTAATACATACCCCTCCTTGGATACCACGAGATCCAAATGTAGCCGACCAAAATGTCTCAAATTGCCGACGCAAAAGGTCACAACATCGTGTTGAGCTTTTATGTGAAGCTACTCATACCTGAAAAGCAACTTTTGCTTTTTGTTTTTGATTCTTCTGCAAAGTTGTAGAACACATCTGTTGAGAGAAGGAGAGAACACAGAAGTGAAACCCCAAAGTGTGTAGAATACACACATGAGATGGTGTATATATAGAGGGGACCAGGGTGCCATATATAGAGAAGCCATATATTGAGTAGCTTCACATATAATCTCAACAGAAATCGCGTACCAAGTGTCACTCCATGCGCGTAGTTAGTGAGTGCCGATTTTCTCTTAACCCCTCATAGTTCGCATAGCAAGTGACAAACATAGCATGTCACAATTTTATGTAATTCTTTTTTGCTTGCGCTTAATTTGTGCGCTTAATTTGCTTGACAATTTTATGCTTTTAATTTGTTTGTAGACTTGATATAAAGAAGGGTGGTTAATGTCTTGATAGACTTCTCTTTTCTCTTTTTCAGCTGAGCATTTGTGGATTGTCATAATGGATACAGAGGATATACAAGAGACCGCTGATGAGAGGTTGATGTCTTTTCTTTACAAAGTTAATGAACTTACAAGATTTCAAAGTGTGAAACAGATTTTTAATGTTGCCTTTGATCTTCAAGCACTTGTGGATGGCTTCTCTACACAAATTAGTGACTTGAAAGAGATATATACAGAATTGATCAGAGATCACAGGCTTGACAATCTTGTTCATTTTGTTGATATATGCAAAGCAAGTAGCTTGTAAAGGACAGGTATTGCAAAGAAGTGGTCAAGCCTTTATCCAGACTGGCAAAAGATCATAAAGACTTGCAAATTTCATGGTAATATGCATTGCCAGTTGGAAGATTATGACCTTGGACTTATCATTTTCTTCAGTGTACTCCCAACACCAGAGGGCAAAGAGATTCCAAAGCAGATTTCCCAGGCTGAGGAGGACCAGGAGAAAGAGGAGATAGAGATGGAGTTCCATGAAGAGGAAGAGAAGCTACAAAGCACTGAGATGCTGGACATTGCAAAATTTAAAGCAGAAAAACATCACTAAAGTGGAGAATGCTGACATTGAGGATGAAGATGTAGATCCTTTGCATTGCACAACAACATTTTCCACATACAAAGTTAACAAAAAGGAATATGTTTTGCTGAATGACATTCAGCATCTTTTTGATCTAAGGGAAGATTATGCTTTGGCAGTTTTGGCTGAGTGGGGATCTAATGACATAGGATTTATTGATTACTCACCTTGCCCCTTAGCAGTCTTGGTCATAGAGGCAGAAAATTTTATTGACAGCTCAAGTGTTGGAAAGCATGTGTAGGACATTGTTCTGAGATATGAGCAACAGGGTGTACCTTCTGAAGAGGAGTTCAATGAGATCCAGAAAAGGCTTAAAATAGAGCATATGGGAGAGGAAAAGACCAGAGATTATGAAGTAAGGCCAACTAGATCCATTGATATATGGGAACCTGCCTTGTTTGAGGAGGATGAGTCTCCTAAGGTATGTTAATGACCATTTTGCCCTGTCTTATTAATGTGTTGAACAATTAACCAAGACATATTTTTGCAGATTGAAATACTGGACACAGAGAAATTCCTTGGTAGGGGGAAGGGTTCCAGACCCTTAAATTTAGGAAGGAACCAGAGCTTGGGACACTTTATTGGAAGCTCAACAAAGAGACTGTCATTATATTCCATAACAAGTTTACAAGAGAACCATTGATGCCAATGCCTGCAATTAAAGCACTTGCAAAGGTTGTTGGTTCATATCAGCTTCCTCCAGGGTTAGAGAAGTTAATATTGGTGGAAAAGGAGGAAGCCATCAGAATTTTTGGATTCTTCCCTGGCCTTACTGGTTCTAGAGCTGGTTATTTTGCAACAATGGCATCCTATGTGCTTGCCCACTCTGGGGACCTCAAGAGACAAATGATAGGCTACAATAAGCAGAAGTTTCTGAAGTTTAGGGGTGAAGTTGATGTATCTTCATCAAAAGACTGACTTTGCTCAAACCTGTACTTTGGCCCACTTTCTACCTTGTCTCTCTCTTGTAGCTAGCCATTGTAATAATTTTTCATTTGCAGATGAACTATTATATGAATTTTGTCTTTTCTGCTTGTTCCTGTGTAAGGCATTTGCTAAATCTGAGTTCAGTAGTGCTTTCTTTGTCATTTTTGATCTAGTTCTATGCCATATTTGTCTATAGAACCATTGGAAAACCTCAAGCAAGTTGTTTGCCTTCACTGCACCTCCTCCATGTCTTGTATGCTTGAAAAACTTGGTTCTTGCTTGATAATGGGATTTCTCCATGCCTTGTGTAGACCATATGGACAGGGAGCCCCATCTCTTTACAAACCAGGGAGTGTGATTGTAAATTATATGCTAGCAAAGTAAAAGTGTGTCAATAATTAGTAAGTATGAGATTAATCATATGCTTCCAAACTAAAAGTATGTACATATTAAAAAGGAATAAAAAACTTACCATGTAATGTGTGAATTCCTGATCCCAAGCATCTTTCATTGCACTTCTGAAGTTATTGAGAACTTTCTTGAAATTTGGCAGATCATTTTTGCCCCAGGATGTCTTATCACAGTAGGAAAATACTTTGTCTAGTAATTCCCATACCTCTGCCTTTTTGTTTCTTGATGTACCTTCAAGACCATGATCTTTGATGGCATTGTGGAGAGCTTTCCACTGGTTATACTTCACATTGGATGAACCCTTCTTGGCATTTACCTTTCCTAGTTTGCCATGAAACCCTAGGAAAGCTCTTGCCTTCACACCACCAACAGATACCTTTCTAGGCACATTGTTTCCATTTGAAGACCTCTTCAGGTCTGTTTCAATCTTAACCTTACCACTGTGAAGGCCAATTTCTGATATAAAACCCTTTCAATACATTTGATTGCAGCATCTCTAGCTGCTTTTGGCTGTAACTTCCAGGCAAACCCCACATACAAATGTACAATTTTCTCCACAATTCTGCAAAGAGCATGCAGAGTGCATATGTGGACATTAGCAAGTGGAATATTTAAAACTGCTTTGAAGTTTGGATCTTGAGTATGCCTATTGGGTGCTTTGTTCCAATTTGCAGGATTACATTCTTTTGCTGATGCCATACAATACAGACAAGGGCTCTCTGCCATAGCTCATTTCGAGACATTGTAATACATTTAAGGGTTTTAAGGTCTCCTCCCATGTGCCATTCCACCCTGTAACTTCTTCAAACCTCTTCAACTTCAAGCTCTTCCCCTAATTCTTGTGCATTAATGACTTCGGGTATTGTTGTTTGATGGAAAACCCAATCTAGAACATCAAAGTCTTCACTCTCTACTTCAAAAGCACCTAGCCACCAGACATTCTTCTCCGATTGCACGCTGAAGTACTTGGTATTCTTTGGTTTCAATGCTCTGTTCATTAAAGTTATGGAAATCCTCTCAATTTTTCTGTTCTTAACAATCTCACATTCATCAAGCTTTATCACAAAACTGACAACACCATTTGCTTCTGTATGCTCTAGCTCATAGAATCTGATCATTTCCTTCTGACAAAATGGTAAAGCCTACTTTTATCGCTCCTAAGTTTGATGAGTCCATGCTAGATGAGCTTGTGAAGGGAATGCGTGACTTGAAGGTGAAGTTTGCAAAGCTTGAAGAAAAAGGCCAACCATCAGGGCCACTTCCTAGGCAAAGACAACAACCCAAAGAAGGGTTTGTTAATAGATGTATTTGGTGTGATAGTACAAACCATGTAAGAAGGGATTGTGATGATTTTAGTGATGCTTTGTCAAAAGATGTTGTCTTTTTTAAGGATGGTAAAATCCACTTAAGAGAGACAGGTCTACCCTTGAGAACTAACTTTGGGAAGGGAGGAATGCAAACCTTAGTTGAAGATATGGCAACCAAGCATGCCACCTCTTCAGTTGAGGCAGCTACTTATGGAGTAAAAATTGAACATTTTTGTGATGAAGAAGTGAGTGACCATCATGGTCAAATTTGGCCAAATGTCATGCAATTAGCTAAAAAGGGAAAGCTTACAAAAGAGATTCTACATGAAGCAGGTGATTGCATACGTCTAGAAACGGGATGGAATGATCCAGTGGACTCATTATCAGTGCATGCCTACATTACAAAATGCCAACAAAATGAGGCAATTGTAGAAGAGAAGCGCAGACGTGAGAATGCTGATGAAGGACCATCAAAAAGAGCTTCTAGAAGTGGGGGAAGAAGCGACTCAATGCCTTCTCAAACACCCTCAACACAAGGAGCATCTCCACCTGAAGTACTCATGGAGGAGTCTACAACAGGAAAGAAGAAAGAGCCAACGAAAGGTAAGACAAAAGGCCCAACTTATAAACTACAATCTGATATTGAGGTTGCTACAAATTTAAAGAAAGTCTTGGAGGAAAGGATCTTGAATAGCAAGATTGAGTTTACTCTGGGAGAAGTTCTTGGCATTGCCAAGCGTGAATTCCATGAGGAGATCATTGACATCATCAAGAGAAAGAGGCAAACCCTTGCTGAAGTTTCTCGTCCACAGGTTGAAGGGGAAACCTCAAAGACACAAGGGATGCAACTGCAAAATAAGGAGAATGATGGAGCTGTGGTAGGATGCTACCAATCTAGTGGGAGAGTGAAGCAAGTGTATTTCTCAAATGATGATAAAGAAGTTGAAGATATTCCTAGGAGTTACTATTCACGAAGTCATTGGGCAAGGGCTACTACAGAAACTTTGGTCAAGGTAGGTGATCTTGAAGAGCCATTTGTTGCCTTGATTGACCATGGTTCAAAAATAAACATAATGTCAAAGAGTCTCTACAACAAGTGCAAATGGCCGATGGACACAGATCATGGCTGGATGGTAAAAGTGGCAAACAATTCATCCGGTGAATTGTATGCAGCATGTCCAGGTGTGAAGGTAACAATAGGTGATGTAAAGATTGACCAAAACTTCTTTGTACAGGATACATCTTCATATCATCTCATCCTTGGACAGCCCTACATTGTGGGAGTTCTAATGGAAACAAAGGTAATGGACGATGGTTCAGCATATGCTAGGATACGTAGCAAAGATGGTAAACGTGCTGTCCAATTCCTCACAGTTTGTGTAAACCATGAAAGAAATCGTGACAACCTCAGAGAACATCCTCTACCAAAGGTGAGCAAAGAGTTTCATGATCATAGAGAAATGATGGGTTTTGGCCAAGTACCATTGTAAAGCGGGATTGCAGTGGTACAGAAAGAAAAAGGGTCTCGCCTGATCCAAAAATAGGTGAAGCATTTTCAACGAGCTCCTTGGTAACAAAGAATGGATCAGTATGTTTTACAAAACTTGAAGATTTGAAGAGATGTGAGAAGCAATATGTGCATAATGTACAAATAGGCATGAAAAAGAGTGGGTTGCTAGAGCCTACTGAAAATGTTTTGGGTTTGTGTGAACAAGTTTCTTTTGTAGATACTATGGGTGAGCTTGATGCTATAATGAGGTCTAGTTTGCATCTTAAAAATGAAGTTGTGGAAGTTTGCTCTATGGAAATGTATCAAGTAATAGAAGCCTTTAAAGAAAGCCAAACAGTAGGCCCAGAAGTCCATGTTGAAACTAAATACAAGAGTGTAGCAAAGAAGGTGAAACCAGTAGCTTCACCCTTACCACCCAACAACAGGGAAAAGATTGAACAGGCTTCTTTACAACCAAGTTTGCGGAATCCTAAAAAGATCGGGCATACCTTCACAAAGGAGTCTTTTCAAGAGTTGCAGATTGGTTGCGAGGAGTTTCTAACACAGGAGGAGACAAAGTGCTTCAAAGAAATGCTTTCAAAGCATGGTAAGGCTTTTGCATTTGAGCCACATGAGATAGGATGTGTTGATCCTTATATTGTAGCTCCTATGGTAATTTTCACAATACCTCATGTGCCTTGGAATCTGCGGCCTATTCCGGTTCCAAAGGCTCATTTGCCAAAGTTGGTAGAGCTACTGAATGAGAAAATCAAAATGGGAATCTTGGAGCCTTCTTGTGCTCCATACTCAAACAGGTGGTTCACAGTTCCAAAGAAGAATGGTTCTCTACGCTTCATCCAAGATATGCAACCAGTGAACAAGGTTACAATTAGAAATGTAGGAACAGGTCCAATTGTGGATGAATTTGCAGAGGCGTTTGCAGGCAGGGCAATCTACTCAATGGGGGATCTCTACTCAGGGTATGATCAATTTCAGCTTGCAATCGAAAGCAGAGACTTGACAACCATGAGGACACCTTTGGGTTTGGTAAGGATGTGTACCTTGCCACAGGGAGCAACCAACTCGGTTGCACATATGATGAATGGGATGAATAAGGTCTTACGTGACTTTATTCCTCAAATCACAATGCCTTTCATTGATGATTTGCCTATCAAAGGATGTGAAGAAAATGACAAAGATGAAGCTTTGGATCTCAAGGGATGTCGCAGGTTTGTGGTAAATCACATAAATGATTGTGATAAAATTTTGTCTAGGTTGGAAGAAGTGAATCTTACATTGTCAGGGAAAAAGTCTATGTTTGGTGTCAAAGAAGTGCTCATTGTGGGGCACATGTGCGGGCCATATGGTAGGAAACCTTGTCCATCAAAGGTAGATGCCATCCAAAGAATGAAAGAAACATGCACTAACATCACTGAGGTTAGAAGGTTTCTGGGAGCATGTGTCTTCTATGTTATTTGGATTCCACATTATGCACATGTAGCTGATCCTCTTTATCAGCTGCTTAGAAAGAATCAAAAGTTTAAATGGACAGAAGCACATGTAAAATCCATGAAAAAGCTAAAGGAGTTACTCCGGTCTGCAACGACTTTAAGAAAGGTAGACTATGAGTGTCAAAGGCCAGTGATTGTGACAGTAGATACCAGTCCTACAGGGATTGGATGGGCAATAGGGCAAGATGACAAAGAAGGACACAGGTATGTGGTAAGATTTGGAGCAAAGGTACTAAGTGCTCGCCAAAGAAACTATCCACAGATAAAGAGAGAGTTATGGGGTATGGTTACAGCCTTGAAAAGTGGAAAAGAGTACCTAATTGGTGCATGTGTGGTTGTAGAAACAGATTGTCTACCACTTCTTGGGATGATTACAAGCTGCTCAACACCAGACATTGCTATGTTGCGGTGGATTGCCTACATTAAGTCCTTAAATCCCGAGTTTAAGCACATTGCAGGTAAAGACAATACAGTGGCAGATATGCTATCAAGGGCAAGGTATGAAGATGAGTCACAAATGATTGATGAGGGAGATGATGTAGGCACAAAATTCTATTCTATCTCTCATGTCAAAGGTAACAATGTCTGCATGACTAATTCACTTGAATTGTTCTTGAAAGATCTTTATGAAGGTGATTGGCTTTCTATTGGAAGGTACTTGAGTACTCTAACAAAACAGGATGATTGGTCTGAACAAGAATTCAAGAGGATACGCAGGAAAGCATATGGGTACTTGTTAAGGGATGGTTACTTGTGGAAGCATCCTAAACAAAAGGGTGCTACACCACAACGGGTTACATGTAAAAAAGAGACTCAAGTAAAGCTCATGCAAGAGTTTCATGAGAGTCTATGGGCTGGACACAGGGGTGTGTGGGCAACCTTCTCCAAGTTGAAAGAAAAATACTGGTGGAAGGGTATGTATAAAGATGTATTTCAGTTTGTAGAGTCATGTGTAACTTGTCAAATGTATTCGAATGTTCGACATCGTGATGGATTGCACCCTACATATCCACTAGCCATGCACTATAAATGGGTTGTGGATCTAGTCACGATGCCTTTAGGACTCTGGCAGATGAGATACTTGGTTCTTGCACAAGAGGACCTAACTAACCAGGTTGAAGGAAGAGCATTAAGAGCTAAGACCACAGAAGCTGTGTGCAAATTCCTTCTTGATGAGGTGATTTGCCGTTATGGTTGTGTGGGAAAAATCACTGCAGATCGAGGTGAACTGGATGCCGAAGAAGCAAGGGAGTTCTTTTCTAGATTAGGGATCAAGCTTTCTCTTACTACAGCTTACAACCCTGAAGGCAATGGAAAGAGTGAAAGAGGGCATCCTCCTATCATCAAAGCTTTGGCCAAGGCTTGCGAAGGAAGAGTTGGTGAGTGGCCAAAACTGTTACCATACGCTTTATGGGCTGATCGTACAACACATAGCTCAGTAACTGGCTACATGCCTGCGGAGCTAATGCATGGTCAAAAGCCAGTGATGCCGATTGAGGATACAATTCCCACATGGAATGTACTACCTTGGCAAGAGGGGCTTAGTAGGGAAGATCTCCTTGCATTGCGCATAAGGCAACTAGAGAGAAGACCTGGAGACATTGAGGCTGCAAAAGAACGACTCAAAAATTCAAGATTGAAAAACAAGGACTACTTTGATAAGCGACATCGGCTCAGGAGCAAAGCAATTGACAAAGGTGACTGGGTTTTAGTGTATGATAGTAGCCTTGATAACCAGCATACAGTCATGCGTAAGTTCTCAAAAAGATGGTTTGGACCGTATGTTGTAAAGCATGTGCATGAAAATGCTACTTACAGCTTGTCTGAACTAGATGGTACAGAAGTAAAGATTCCCATTGCAGGAAAAAGGATTAAAATGTTTAAGAGAAGAGGAGACAATGATCTCGAAGATATGGATGAGGAAGAAGAGAGAAACACAGGTGAAGATCAAAGTGAACATGAAGCCCTGGAATCATCCAGTGAAGAAGAAGACAAGGAAGATGTACAATCTTACAAAGAGACAATGTGGCACATACCGGAGGATGTGCAGGTTTAGAGGGGGTGGATGTCGTGCTGTGACACGTATATAGTGGGAACGCATGCTACAAAATCTATCTTGTATTTTTTTTAGATATATAATTATATTTCCTATAATGTACATATGCATATGTAAGTATAAAAATAAGCTTTCTATCTCATCTTATTATTTATCTCAAGGGTAATGTATTCTTACTTTACCATCAAAAAAATACTATGGGAAAAGTGTCAATAGCTCCGTCTCTTTAACTTGGGGCAAAAAAGCATTGATTCTTTATTTCTACTATTTCATTATCATCTCACACCCTAGCTAGATCCTATATCTAGGGTAAACTCCAATATATATATATTCTATGTATTTTTTATACTTTTCTTATATTTCTTTTTAAATAGCTACTAGGAGAGAATCAAATCCTAGTGGGACACTAGGTGGCATGATTTCAAAGATACACTTATTTTAATGCATTATTGCAAGCGTGATTACAAAACTTTGTCAAGGAGCAATGTCATGCTTTCATATGGCATGAGGTGTCCTTTGGAATCAAATGAAAGTTTAGGCTAAGGGGACCACATGAAGACTTTTGCTGCCAGAAATGGACCCTATTTTGATGAATTTTTTACACAAGGTTCCAATCCGAATTGGAAAATGATTTTAAAATGCAAATCGTAGCTAATGAGCTGAAATTTCTGCCCATATTTTTACTTTTTTATTTGGAGCTACGGTTGAGGAAATATGATCAAAATACTGGACCCCAGTCTGCCCACATCATGCAGGGACAGCTCATTTCCAACTTTTCCAATTCCTGTTCACACTGGCTCCTCTCTTCTTGTGTAAACCCTTGTGGGTTCCCTTCACCTATAAAAGGGGACCTCTTCTTCCTTGGAAGGAACTCAAGCATTCAAGCCATTGATGAGAGGAATTCTTGAGGGAGTGAGTAGTAATGCCTAATTGTACTTAGCCCCATTAACATAAGCCCAAGCCTACACTTTCTCCTAGAGGAAAACTAGCCATTCTTGTACGCCATCCTTGGAGGATCAACTCTAATCAAAGAAGGTGTTGTACTTGGCGTATCAATCAACGTGGAATTCTCCCCTCTTCTTCTCTCTCCCATCAATAATGGTGCCGAAGGGTTTCAAGTAAGATGTGTTCTACATTGATGTTTTCTTGATTTCTTGTTGTTTTTATTTTCATCTCTAATCCAACATATATATATGTATCTAATCTCATCTCCTTAACCAAACCTATCTCTCTCATTCTTAGTAATTCATCCTCTCTAGGTTCTCTTTGCTACAGGTACATCTCTCCCCGCAGTATCCTTATTGCCTACGGGCAAGAATAGAGCTTGGGAGGGAAACTTCTCATCTCTTCACTTCTCTCGTATCTACATTTCTCACATACTATCCTAGATGAATAACCCACATGATGATCATTTCTATCGCTTTCACTCTGTACGATCTATTAGAATTAACGCATGGATTAGCCATAAAATACACTTTTAACAACGTATAGTGTTTCTCTTCGGTCCTGAAAGGCTCAATGAAATACTTCTATCACCGGATCCCATCATACTACCTCTCATAGACTATAATTTTTCTTTTGATGTAAGCATAGTTATCTTGCTATGAACCAAGAGGATTTGTACACACAATTAATCCCAATCACTAGGCAAAATATATATATTATGGTAAGCACAAAACTACAATTCCAAAGAACAATTCGTAGCCTATTTGGTCAGCCAAGATTGAATGCCATTAACTCATCCATTAACCCTTTCATATTACCCATGATACGATATGACCATAGCCTTCATGTTTTCATCTTCGTATTGTTTTGACATTCTCTTTTGCGTTCTTTCTTTGTGTGTGTGTGAGTGCAAGAGAGAAAGAGTGAGTCTTCTTTGATTGCACTTCTTTCCAAACCCTAGTCTTCATGGCATCCATGGTTTAACTCCTTCATATAGTTTTTGTTGAGTTCTCTCACAAACTCTCACAGCCATAAGCCCGGTGCTTTCCTGGCAAGACCGCAAATTTCTCGACAACGTCCCAGTCATTGGAGGGCGGATGCAGGTCTACTGTGTCTGTAGCAATTTCTTTTAACTCCACTAGCCTGATGCCTTGCATCTGTTCTTTAGGCCCTGTCCTCACCAAGTCGGATGCGAGTGTGGTGGCTTCTTCCTTCGTATAGCCTGCAGCTAGCAGGTCCAAAAATGCATAGTAAGAATCATCTAATTCTTTTTACTCAGTTTCAGGCTTGGCCTCTTCTTTTGGCTCAGGTTCTTGTCTTTGCTCTTGATCTTTTGCTTGCCTTTCTTCTTGTTTGTCCTCAGCCTCCTTATCTTCTTGTGGGGGACTGTTAGGAGGTGGTGAGGGAGGTGGTGATGGCTGTGGGCTGGGTTTAGGGCTGGCTGGTAAAGATGCAAGTTTTCCCTTTAAGTCCCTGTATGCTTTTGTTTTTCTTTCTCTTTCTTGGCTCTCTTGTTCATCTTAGCAGTTTTTGCCTTATTTACTGTACTTCCTCCTCTGTGAAAGGGACATGGGGAATGTTCTCTGCTGCAGCATCAAGAATCTCAAAATTCTTGATATAATCTTCAAATCGGTCCCTTTGCACTCTTCTGGACGGTCCCAACATAGACTCTAGAGATGGCTTCCAGAGTGCGCTTAAATCACCCTTGGGGCTCTCTCCGCTCGAAAACTCTCCATCAGCCTCTCTAGTCTTGCCGCTTTCTGTGACCTTGTTTCTTTGTCCGCCACTTGAGAAAAATCCTTCTTCCCTTTCTTCTGCTCGGGGTGCTCCTCTTGAACTGGCTCTAGCCGTCTTTCCAATCTTGTTGCCACCTTTGGTGCCCTTTGCGGATCATCTTCCTTGTCTTCTTCTACTCTTGGCCAATCATTCTGAGATGGGGGGTTAGGCCACCTTCCTTTTGCGTGTAGTGCCCCATAAATCACCTTGGTGATTAGTTCTCCTGGCACTATATAGGTTGGCTTCTTGTTGCCCATCTTTACTAGGCTGTCATGTATATATGCCACATAGTTGATTATCTTTAGGGTGCCTTTTGTCATTGCCCAAGTGAACATTGTGGCAATTGCACTTGGTGGCATCTTGTACTTCTGTGGCCTCTTTGTGCACATGTGGAAGTACTGGTTGTATAACTGGCTCATGATTGCCACTTTTGGGTTGGCAATGTCTTCAAAGGTGTAATTCGCCTTTTTCTCTTTGTACACCTTGACCTCATCCCTTCTTTTTGTTACACTGTCCCCCTCGTTGGAGAGGTCTAGTACATCGGCTACAACCCGCTCAGTGATTATTATCTCTGTTTCTGGTCTGCCTTGTAAATCTGTTACCTCAGCAACTCCATCCTCTTTGATGCTTGTTACAAACTCCCAGACTCTTTTGATGTCCACCCCTGCCGGTATTGCTTCGAAGTAGTTGTGGAGATCAATCTTCTCCAAGTAGCCGGCCATCTTGCTTCGTACGAACTCATTGAGTTCTCTCGACAACATTGGTAGCTCTATAACATTGCCTTCAATGTCTTTGAACAATCCCTGATAGATCTTTAGGTCGTTGGACTCTAACAGATCCTCTTGTATCCAGGTGCTAGTGGGATTTAGTGTTCCTTCTGGAATGACAAAGGGTTCCACTTCTTCCAGATAATCCTTGATGGTCATTCTTTTCCTCTTTGCCGGTGACTTCGAGGCTGCCATAGATCCTGTTGCACTCAGTAGTCCGAAGTTAGCGTTTTTTCCATATTAGCTGCGAAACTGAGTTTTACTTATCCAAATGACTTGAAACTTGAAAATTGAAAATAAAGCTTAAAAGGAACTTGTGAAGCTGTCATGTGCTCACAATGCAAATCTGGCCAAAAATTTCCACCTAGACATCCTATGCGTAGGATCTCTTTTTCATCAGAATTGGTTCATACTTGACATGCAGGTAATGTAAGGCTCATGGAACATGGCTATATGCTTGGATTTGAATTTGGATATCAAAAAGTGGATTTTTGGGGCTGATTCAGGCTTTAAGTCACAATTTGGGTAGAATGTCCATCATAGGTAGCAATTGATGTCCAAATGGGTTGAAAATTGGTATATGGGCTTATTGCACCATGGTATTGGCTCCCATGATGTCATTCTTTGCACAGATGGCTAAATTTATAATGGAGACGTCCTATGCGTAGGATGTCTTTTTTCATCAAAATGACATGAAACTGGTTTTGTGGGTTGTCCTTGGCCTATGGAACATGGCCATGTTCTTGGATTTGTATTTGGACAAGATTTGATGCTTGTAAGGCTCTGTGTGGTGTTTTTGGGCTCAAAAAGTGTATCTTGAAGGTGTTGGGGGTCAAAAGTGATTAGAATGGCTTTAAACTTGATATATGGGCTCTTGATGATGAGGTGATTGGATCTCGAATGATAAATCATCCCTTGCATGTCAAAAAGGTCAAATAGACATCCTATGCGTAGGATGTCTATTTCATCATTTTTTGCTTCTGACCACACAAATTGTTTGTTGATGTGTTGTGCAAGCTTCATTGGATTTGGACAAGATTTGGTAGGTCTATGGCCCCTTATTGCCTCTATGCCCTAACTTTGCGTTTTTCCATGCATATGAGGTCAAACTTGGTCCAAATGTGATGAAACTTGGTGGATAGCTTGTAAATGTCATTCAGAACATGTGCATGATAAAAAATGTTGGAATTTGTGCCAAAAAGTTCCCTTGAGACATCCTACACGTAGGATGTCTCCTGGTGATTTTTCCATTGCTTTCCCTTTGCCCCCCTAAGTCCCTTTTGAGCCTAATTTCAACAAAAAAGTCAAATGGATAGAGAATAACTCCCTGTGTGGACTTCAGATCCTCTGGCCGTTTTCTGACTTTTGGAGTGCTTTTTGGTGATGAAATTTCTTGATGTTGGTCTCCATAGCTTCCCGATCCCTTGGGGATCCTTGCCGTATGGTTTTTTTCGACTTTGGCTTCATTAGAGCTCCATTTGGCAATTTGTCGCTCTAGCAGCACCCGTGGTTGCGTTTACATACCGTTGATGATTTGTGGTGGTCTACCACCATAGGACATGGTTGTTGATGGTCTAGGAAAGCCGCTGGTGAAGTTTGGTGGCAAACAGGCTTGCGGTTTGGCCGCAAGTGCAATTTGACGCTTTGGGTGTCTGATGGCGTTTATGAAGTTTAGTGCCGCTTCGGGTCACTTTTTGGTCGTGCGGGTCATATAAACTCGTCGAGCATGTCGAGATACTCCTACCCATGAATTTTGGTAGCATTTGGTCGCCGTTTCGCCGATTTCCCATTTGGTGGCCTCTTGTGGATTTCTGGGAATTAGGGTTTTTCCCGATGGTTTCCTACTGCCTTTGGCCATCCAGGACTGGTCTCTTAGACTAGGGTAAGCTGCCGATGAAATCGTGTTGCTTTCGAAGCCGTTAGGCCGCCGTCTCTACTTGTAGGTCTCTACCGCCCGCTTTGTGTGTGACCCCTACGCTAGTTTTCGCGACATAATGACAAACATGCGCGAAAAGCTCAAGGTGGTGAGGCTACCTCTCATGTCTGGAGCTCGTCGGGTAGTCGTGCGCATCGCAGAAGTTGCTGGAAGCTCGATCCACTCTAGGTGGCAGAAGCTCTCTCCACAAAGTCAATAGTGAGAACGAGCTAAAAATGGGGTGAAAATTTCTTATAATGGAGGTCCCCGAACCACTTTTCATGAAATTTGACATGTGCTCCTATCTTCTTGCGAGATGCGGTTTAGGCTCAAAAATTTCTTGATTTGGACTCCATTTGCTCTGTTTACCAGAAATTTGGCATTTCGGTCAAAATCTGGCCAAAACACGCTTTCCGCTCGAGTCTCATAATTGCACCCCCACTGTACCATAGGTTTTCCTATAGTCACTAATCATCCCCATATTTTTTGTTTTTCATTACGACTGTTTTTCACCTGCTTTTTGTATTTTTGAATTTTTTCTACCGAAAATTAGCAAAATTTAAAGAAAAATAGAAAATCAAATCCAGAAAATCCCCAAAAATCATAATAAATCACAAACATCACCACCAATCATTATATACACTTGCATGCAATTTTTATGGCCGGATTTCTCTGTTTTACCAATATTTTGCCTGAAAAATGGCTATTTCTACTTATATACACACACCTACGGGCTTGATTTGGCGTTTGGCCCCATATACTTGTAGATTCATGCTATATAAGGGCATATGTACTTGGGTTACTCCAAAAAAATTTGGAATCAAACAACAAACCTTAAAATAGTCGAAAATCATGCCCTTTTTTGTTGTTTCTGTTATTGGTTCCGCATTTGAGAGTGCCTCTAGAATGCCTCCCCCCCTCCTAGCCGGAGTCCTCCCGGACGACTAGGTATCGCCTCGGAGTATGTTCCGTGCATAGGTTGAAAAAGTTGTGGTAATGCCTGGCCGATTAATGTGGCCCTACTTTATGCATGCTCGATCAATGCATGGAAAAATTAATGTTGTGCAAGAGAAGGGAATAAGCAAGATGCTTATTGGCATTCGCCGTCGAGGTTTCCTGCTTTCTTTGCAAGTAACAGCTGTAACTCTACTGCTCTCTGTTTAATTGTCTTTTTTGCAAACGGCAATTGCTTTGCCGACATTGTTGATGGAGTCGTAGCTGTTTGGAAGGATAGAATTGGCTGGGCCGTATTGCCATTGCTTTCCATTGGTATTTTGTTGTTGCCGGTTTTTGTAGATGGTTTGGTACTTTCTTGTTTGCCACTGGTTTTTTTTTTTTTGGCATCCACATATGTTGGTGTTCCTTTTTGAAATGCAGCTGTCTGCCTTCCGTTGTTGCTTCTACTGAAGGGAGTTCCTTTTGATTTTGCTTTGGTATCCAAATGTGAGTGACATTTGGGTTATGGCAAAGCATTTTCTTTGGGATCCATATCTGTTTTATGCCCTTGGTTTGTGGTTGAACCATATGCTTTGTTGGAATTTTTTTTTTGCATTGTTGTTTGTCCGCCATGGCATTTCTATCCTTCCGCATCCATACTTGTTTTCCTTGTGTTGGTAACTGAGATATTTGCATTGCGTCCGGTGACTTCATATGTTTGTAATTAGTATGGTTGGCTTTTACCTGATTGTTGGTCTTGGGTATCATGTTGTTCTTTAATGGCATTTGTGCTTTTGGCTTTGTTTTCAGTGATTGCATGGCTTGCAGTTGATCATGCTGGTATTGCTGAGCAAAGTCTATCACCTGTTGTTCATGTGCATGATGAATTTTGACTGCCTTTTCTTTCCAATCTATCTGTACATTGTACTCTTTTTGCCAAGGTTGCGCGCCCCAGCATCATTGGGTGTTGTGTGCTTTCATCTGTCACCACATAGAATTTATGTGGGTAAAGATATTGATGTATTTGTATATGAAATATAGTCCATCCTAATGTTTTCAACAGGTGTTATGTGCTACTTTCCAGCACTTGAGGAGTAGGATGAAGTTGACCTGTTGGTATAATCCGTAAGAGATCAAACTTGCTCAATCTCCCGAATCAAGCAAGGCTGTTGATTCAACTTGATTGCTTCCCACTTTGACCTCAATTATTGGCTCCACTGTTTCTTCCTCCAACTTTGTCAGTCTAATGGCATTGATTCGCAATGGTGGTCCACTTTGTTGTTGTTGTCGCAGAAGCCATCTTTTTGCAATTCATTCTTGTTCTTCGGCTTGAGCTTCTTCTCGTACTCTCTGTTTTTCCTTCATTCTTTGTTTTCCTTGATGAATTTGTTGGAGCATCTCCTGTGTGAGTGGTAGATGATACCTCCTCAGTCAACATCCACTAATCCAGATTGGCATTTTTTCACCTGCTAATGTAGCAAGCTTGACAGCTCCACTTTGTGATAGATCACTAATCACAAATGGTCCCATCCCTCGCTTTTTAAGTTTCTTGGTATGTTTCTTCAAGGTATAAACAAGTACGTAATCACTTGTTTTGAACTCTTTAGTACGCACATGTTTGTCAAAAAATTCTTTGTCTTCTCTTCTTAGCATAGATTGAAGCAACATCTCGTAAGCGGAGTTCATCTAGCTTTTCAAGATCATCAATTCTTGAAGAGAGCTCATGCCTTGTCCATTCTAAGCTTTTTGCTACTCGTAGGGTTGGAATTAAAAACTCTATGGGTAGTATAGCATTTAGGCCAAACACCATGTTGTAGTATAGCATTTAGGCCTCCACTTATTCCGCTATGTGCATGTTCTAGAATCGGTAGGTATTCGCTTTCACTTACACAGATTCTAAGTTGATTGTCCTTACCTTGCTTATAGAGTTTGTTCCCAATTAACTGCAAGTCACGAGCTTCCAGCTCTATAGATTTTTTCCGTGCTCTTGTGATGTTCTCAGGGAATGTCCTGGTGGTTAAGAAGTCAATGATATATTGACTCCATGCAGGTGCCATGTTTACCTGAAACAAAGTTGCGTGATCCACTGGTCGTTTGGCACTACATATAGTACAATTGGTAACATAAGAATGTGTGTCCGCATACATAGTTGGCCAATAAAGATTTGAAAACTTAAGCAATATGTGACTATATCACCTTTCTTAAAGCTACCAGATTTCAACCAGGTTTTTGAAGTCGTCACATTGATGCATAGTTGGCCAATAAACCCCTAACTGTTTCAGTCTCTGGTGCGTCTTCACTGTTGAACAATGAAATGCACAACCCTGGACATGTGCCTCTTCAAGGTAGCGCTCGAATTCTTCCGAATTTATACATAATCGTAGGATTAGGTCCGATCCAAGATGATATAGCCGTCCTGCTATCAACTGGAAGTTTTTGCTTGTCGAATTGTTAGATGTTTGGATCTGCATTCCGTATTATCAAACCCACTTCCAAAGGAAAGAACGTTAACAATTTCCTTAGACCATTTGGGTACCATTTCAATGTTGAAAAGATAAGCATCTGGTATGTCATCATCTACTCCTTCAGGAGATTCCCCGTGGTGTATCCTTGAAAGATGATCCACTCGTAGATGGGTTTTACCCTTTTTGACCACCACTGTGAAGTCAAATTCTAGCAATATAATAAACCAACGTACGATTCTCCCTGTATTGCAAGGTTTATTTTCCAGGTACAAAAGAGCTTGATGATCTGTGAAGAACACAAATTTGTTTGTAAGCAAAAAATGCCGAAATTTCTTTACAGAATAAATCATTCCTAACCCTCCCCGCTCGGTGGTTGTGTAGTTCTTTTCCGCACTATTTAACTGTCGGCTCTCATAGCAAACCGGAAAATCCATTGTTCCGTCTCCAGGTTGAGCTAGAATACTGCCAATGGCATATGCTGAAGCATCAACGTGCACATGGAATATCTTTTCCCAATCTGGTGCCTTTAGTACAGGTGCTTTTATAAGGTTTTCCTTCAGCTTTCGGAATGAAGTTTCACACTCCTCCGTCCACTCAAAATTGACTAGCAAACGATACAGAGGTTGTCCAATAACCGCATACATGTATATGAATCTTTGATAATATCCGCAGTGTCCCATGAAGGATTGCACTTGTTTCGCATTAGTAGGCCTGGGTAGGTCTACGATGACTTTGACTTTGTCTAGGTCTGTGGTTATGCCATTTCTTGAGACAGTGTGTCCTAAGATTCGGCATTGCTTAACCATGAATACACACTTTTCCGGGTTAAGACAGATTCGATATGTCCTGCACTTTTCAAAGACCTTTTACAAATGGTCAATATGTTCCTCTCGTAGAAGAGAGTGTACACACAGGTCATCCATGTAAATTTCTAAGAATATTCTTAGGTATTCCTTGAATGCGTGAGTCATTAACCTTTGGAAAGTGGCTAGTGCATTAGTTAAGCCAAATGGCATAACTCGATACGCATAAATCCCCCATTCTGTGGAAAACGCTGTTTTGTGTAGATCCTCCCTTGCTATTGCCAGTTGGTTGTATTCTGAAAACCCATCCAGAAAGGAATAAGCCCGTTTCCCGGCCACTCGCTCAAGTACATGTTCTGTGATTGGCAAGGGATAATTATCCCTTATGGTTGCTGCATTCACCTTCTTGAGGTTTACACACACTCGTAGTTTTCCATTCTTTTTGGGAACTACCACAATGGGTGACACCCAATCTGTATGGTCGATTTCATAGATGAATTCAGGTTCCATCAGTTTATCAATCTCTTCTTTGATTCGTTTAGCAAATGTGTCATTATATGTATAAGGACGTTGTTT
This sequence comes from Adiantum capillus-veneris, assembly GCF_014529385.1. Taxonomy (NCBI): domain Eukaryota; kingdom Viridiplantae; phylum Streptophyta; class Polypodiopsida; order Polypodiales; family Pteridaceae; genus Adiantum; species Adiantum capillus-veneris. The sequence goes on along the minus strand of NC_140956.1, from coordinate 87,435,380 downwards.
GCTAGGTTTTGCATCCGATTTCAAAGGAATTATATGTTGGCATATCAATGGATCAACTCCTTTGAGGTGTTTATAGGACCATGCGAACACATCTTTATACTTCTTGAGAAGTTGTGTTAGTTGTTCTTCCTCCTCGGGCTCTAAATTGTTAGCTATATAGACCGGTTGAGGCTTTTCACCTGGTTCTGCGAGGTCTATCTTTTTTGCATTTTCAGGCCCATTGTAAGATTCTTGGTTGGTTCTTTCCCTGACTGGTGGTGTCATGATGATTTTTCTGTCCTGGATAGTAAATTTTCGATAGTGTGATGGTACGTTCATGTTCCCCTTTTCTGACTCCCCTTTACCATCACTATCTTCTTCAGTAGTCCACATCTCTCTCAAAGACCGTTTCAGTTCTTGGTATTTCTGTTTACGCTCCAGTTTGGTCCACTCTTGGTCTTTTGTTGTTTCTTTTTTTTATTTTTGAGATTTTTGTGATTTTGTGTCGGTTTTAGCTTTTCGTACCTGTTTTATTTCCTCTCGCGTTCTTTCTTTTCAATCTTTTGAGAATCTTCCAGATATTTGATCTTTTACACAATCCTCTGCTTTTACAAGCATCAAATAGTGAGTTTTACCTTTTATCTTGGGCATCAGGTTCTCTCTTGCTTTATTTCCTACTCGTTTCCTCCTATAGCGTTCTTGGCGTCTAGGGTGTTGATTAGCAAAATCATAAAACTTGATATTCTCGGTTTCATTTCCACGCTCACTTGAGGTGTCTGAACACTCATTATATGCATCATCATTTAATTCTAAATGTTCAGAGGAGTTGTAAAACTCTTCTTGTTATGGTGGTTCTATCGTTTTTTTTTCTGGTACAACTCTTACCATGTAATAGGGTAACACATCATAGCAATCCTTATCGCAAAATTCTGTTGTTGGACTGTCGGTAATGGTATAGACATCCAATGTTGCTAGTATGTGTTCCTATTCTAGAGGTTCCAAGGAATCTTCAGGGAAAGGTTCCGAAATATACTCTTGGTCTTCAATTGTTATTTCCAAGATGCATTCCTCTCTTCTTAAGCTTCCACAATGTGAAGCTCCGCACATACATAGCTCTTTTGGTTGCCCTAACCATGCTGGGAGTTCTGATCTTGCTACTGCAGCCAAATCAAACTCTTCCACAGGTGTTTGGTTCACATCTTTGTAACTATGGTCTTTCAGGTGTATTTTAGTTGTTGTCTCGCCATGTCTGAGGTATATGTGGTCATAACCCCAATCTTGGACCATCTTCAATTGTCGCATGAATGGTTGTCCCAAGATGATCTCATAATTGTTCTTTTTGTCGAAATAGACTATTGCAAATGCATCCTCGTACTCGATTCCGCACGACGTGACAATCACTTTTTCTAAGAGTCCTAGAGGCTTCTCCATGAACCCATCTGCCAATTGCAGTTTCATTCTGGTAGCCCTCAAAGCTGGTTTTCCCCATTTTTTCCAGATTTCCTTGGTGGCGATAGCAACTCTCACTCCACTGTCACGAATAGCTTTGGAAACTACTCCTTGGAATTCTACGGGTAGCGTGGTGTTTCCATCTTCTCCCTTGCAATATTCTCCAACCTTATTCAATGGTACTGGCCTAGTGTTTAGTTGAGGCCTGTCCAACTCTCTGATCCCTTCTTGTATCTTCAAGGTGGGGTCTTTCACTCCAAATTTTTCAAGGCCTTTTCCTACTGTGGTCCACATGTTTGGCCTTAACCTTAGGAGTTCTGCTAACGTGATTGTGCATGTCACCGGGGTCGATAACAAATCAATCAATCCTTGCAAATCCATCACCTTGTTAGAAGAAATCCTTTGAGATGGGACTGCTCTCACTTTCGACTTGACTTCCTACTCTCCCAGGTAAGAGGGTAAAGTTCTCAACGAGTCTGGGTGGTTGTGCCCCGAACTAATTGATCCTTGGTCTCCCCCTTGTGAATGTCTCTCAAAGTTAATTTGCGACCTTGCCTCAAATTCTTCAATAGGAGGTAAGATCACATTCTTTTCTTTTCTCGTGCTATTCATGTGGTCACTTATCCTATTAGCCTCGTTGGCCTCACGGATTTGCTTCCACAGATCGTCTAAACCGTCACAGTCCTTACCCATTTCTGCCAATATTTTAGGCTGGAACCCGTCACTTGTCCCATATGTGGTATTTGGCACTATGATAGGCTCTCATCTGGACTCATAGGCATTAGTGAGTCTTTCCTTTGTTTCCACATGTTTCTCTAAAGTTGGTTGGATAGGGATTGGAGTTGGTGCCTCATGCCAATTTGCAGGTTTACCTAGCGGGTCTTCCATCAATGATTGAGCTGTTTCGATCATCTTTTTACACATATCCAACCTCTGTTTTCCTATTTCTGCATATGGATAAGTCATCCACCTTTGATCCTGGGTTTGGTTCTTTTTAAGTCGAGCTTTATAAGCTTTTAGAAGCGCATCCAACTGCTCATTTACCTTGTCTGCCAGAACAGATCCTCCTGATTCTGCACTTTTGGGCTCTGCTATTTCCTTGGGTGCTATGGTTGTTGTTGTGTGTGAGCTTAGGCTAGCTAGATCCTCTAACCGCTCCAATTTGTCCTTTGTATGTTTCAACTCCTCGGATAGGGGTGTTTGCTCTTGTTCTTTCCTAGCTTTCCTACGCGCCTTTCTAGCTTTCCAAGTGCTTCTCGGATTTCTCGTTTCTGAACCTTGGGCGTCGGTTTTTGGTTCTTCAACTATGGGTTCGTTCGTCCTTTTTTGAGCTTGGGCTCGTGTGACCGCCTGAATAGGTATGATTGTTTCATTTTTCGATCCTCCACTAGAAGGTACTGTTTCTAACATGTTCAAGGTGGTTTTTGCTCCTTTGCTCGGGTTTTTTAGGGCAATCGGGAATCAAATGAGTAATTCCACATTCTGGGCAATACGCATTGAATCTAATGATTTCATCATGAGGACAGTCTCTCAGCCATTGGTCTCCACCACACTTGTAGCAGGGTCCCTTGGGTTGTTGAGGTGCTCCTTGAGCTCCTCTTTGTTGGTAAGCATGTCTCTGTCTGTCCATGCCTCCATTGGCTATGAACAACACTGTTCATTCATCTAAGCTATATCTTCCTTCTCCTGCTGCCTGTGTAGCAGTTGGTGGTCCTGTATTTCCTATCATGCTCCATGGTTCTGGTGTCGAAGGTTCTTCCGGTGGATAATAGACAGGGTTTGCCCCATATCCATTGGGATCTTCATAATATGCATGCATAGGCACCAAAGCCTTATCCTCTGATTCAGTCACTGTTTGTGTGTATCTTATACCATCTCGTCGTAATCCTGGTAGGGGTGGTTGTTGTCCCAACACCGGTTGTGGTCTTTCTACACCTACAGGTCCTGGTAAGTTTCCTGCTTGATATCTAGGCATCGGTGGAACTTAAGGGGAAGCTACTGGAGCTTGGAGAGAGTAAGGTCTCTCTCTCACATATCCCTTGTTATAATAACATTCCTCGGTTCCATGGTTTGTCCATTTTTGTTCAATAGCACACCACTTGGGCTGTTTAGCCTGGGGTTTGGCGTACAAGTTGATCTTTTTTAGCACTTCATCTACGAGTTGCTCCTGGTTTACAGCTACTTCTCCTTTCGCTGCTGTCTTAGAAGACTTGCTTCCACTTTGCTGTGAAGACGAATCGTCATCAAGGTCCTTGAACTCCCCTTCTTTGTAGACCGCACAACTGTCCACAAGGTAAAGAGACTCCTTGGTCAACTCATTCAACCTCGTGCTCCTCTTCTTATGTAAGTCCTTCTGGAGATCTGCATTCCTTAGTCCTTGGATGAAGATCAGCATAAGTCTAGACTGAGTTGGCAGTTCTTCAACAGGACAGAACTTAACATATCTTTTTAGTCTTAGGGCTGCCTTTTGTACATATTCTCCATCTTTTTGTTTGAATTTATGGATCTGTGAGACGGTATTATGAGTTATTCCCCTTTGAGAGAATTCTTTGATAAACTCGTCAAACACTTCCTCCATCGACTCAAAGTCTCTACGCTCCACAGATTCAAACCAAGTGGTAGCATCATCCTCTAGGGTTAGTCCAAACCCTGCAGATTGGGTAGGAAAATCTAACACCTCTTCGGCTCTAATTACACGCACAAAGGCTGCTACATGATCTCTTGGGTCTCTGCTTCCTGTGTATTTCTTGTTTTCCCATTTTTGCACTTGAGAAGGTCTAATTATTCGATGGTCTACAAACCTCATCACTGGATCTCCCCGTCCTAATCGATATACCTCCTCAGGCCTTTTGTAATAGGCTGGTTCCTCTCCCAACGGTGCTCCTAAGCCATAATTTCTAACGGTTCTCGTTGGAGGTGGTTCTTCCCTTCGAACTCGTTCTATGGGTGGTCCTCCAGGCTCTGTTGACCCTTGAGTCTTTAGCTTCCTCTCTGCCTGATACCTTGAATAGAGTGGTGGTTCTTGCAAGTCCCTGAGCCCTCGTGCGTCTTGATAACCATCTCGGTTTTGGTCTGGTTCCATTGTTGTACTCTGTCGAAGCCATGCCTACAATGATGGCTGGTTTGCTGGTTGGTCTTGGTGGTTGAATTTTTGTGGTCGCGGGTGGAATGTGAGGTAGCGTCATACTCATCTAAAAAAGGATTCGCTGACTTGCTTGGGGTGTAGGTGGCTCTTGGAACTTCTTCAGAGGCATATGCTGATGCTCCTGGACCTGTTACCCTTTCTACCTCCTCTGGGAGAATACGTTGGTATTCTCGCCCGTATCTATCAACAAAAACTATACCCTTCTCCGTAGTAGTTTCATAAGAGAATAAGTAAAGAACCTTGTCTTTGCTTAATTCGTTTATGTATGGTTCTTTGCTATGAAAGTAAGAGACTATACCCTCACTCTCATGTTTGTAGATTCCCACGTTCTCGTTATAAGTTGGAACCCTGGTTGTTTTCTTATCATACATAAAAATAGCTCCGGGCCGATCAATGTTTGGTGGTGGTTCTTGAGTTTCTGAAACCATTTTCCCTTTCGCCGTGTTATCTCCATATCTGTTGTAATCTTCAAGGTTACTAACTATTAAATAGTGGTTCCCCTTTTCTTCTCGGAATCTATCTCCATCATCATACACTCGGATTATCTTCAATCTTTGAGCTCGCCTCTCTTTGATACAAATGCACTTGCGGCCTCGATAGTCAGAATAGACTAGGGCTCCTCTCTAGTTTGTTCCCTCTAAGAAGATCACCCCCGTGAGCTTGGAATCATTCAAAGGGTTTTGGGAGGTGCTTCCTCTTCGCATAGGTCCATCATAGGTGAAACCTCCTAGCTATTGACTACCCATCATGAAGAAAGATTTGTCTGACGAAGTGTCAGTATCACTACGTTCCTCAATAATCGGTGCTAGCGGATCTAGCCTTGCCTGAGCTACACTCTCTTCGGTGGACACTAAGCTACCTTGGTCACCTGCCACCTTCTAGTCTTTAACAATGTATCTTCCTGATCTTAAATTCATCAAACTTATCAATGCAATTTATCACAAATCCAACCACTCACCTGTCAAAGGGTCAGTTTTTGCACAACTTCTTGCTTTGTTGCTAAATATACCTATACACAAGCATTTTAATTTCGGCAATCGAATCAAAGCATTTATCTGCTAGAGGTTATCTTAGTAATGATTGGTATAACTGGAGAGTTAATCTCAACCACTACTGTATTTTATACACTGTTGATGTTCTGGATTAGGTCTGCTAATCTGAAACTGTACTTCCCTCGGATGTTGGTCAATTTACGTGGAAAAGTCTGAATTCAGTCTTTGCTTCGTCAAATGGGAAAACAAGGTCCAAATTCACTTCTGAAAGAATTTTTGGAACCCCTAAGCCAAATAGAATCTCACTGTCTATGCCAGGTCAAATTTTCTTTGCAGTATGCCCCAATAGACATCCTACGCGTAGGATGTCTCCTGCTGTGTTTTGCTTAGGATTTTGCACTGTAGTTTCTACTTGTTGTGCTCAGCTTACACTTGCTTTTCCTTTTTGGTTTGGACACCTATTAGCTGGTCAATGAGTCAGAAATATGTTCCGATAGCCTGTTGCTGATATTGATCAGTCTAATCAACTCCAATTTGG